>NC_091992.1:56314709-56914709 GCF_044704955.1 Pristiophorus japonicus
ACTCCAACGAGTAAAGACCCAGTCTACTCAATCTATCATCATAAGGTAACCCCCTCATCTCCGGAATCAACTTAGTGAATTGTCTCAGTACCCCCATTTAAAACTGAGATGAGGAGAAATTTCTTCTCTCAGAGGGTTGTAAATCCATGGAATTCTCTGTCCCAGAGATCTGTGGAGGCTGGGACATTGAATATATTTAAGGCGGAGATGGTCAGATTGTTGAGTGATAAGGAAGTAAAGGGTTATGTGGATTGGGCAGTGAAGTGGAGCTGAGTCCATGATCAGATCAGCCATGATCTTACTGAATGGCGGAGCAGGCTCAAGGGGCCAAATGACCTACTCCTGCTCCTATTTCTTATGTTCTTATGTCACCGACACCAAACATTAATTCTGCTTCCTCTGCACAGATGCTGCCTGACCGGCTGAGATTTCCAGCATTGATGGAGGGCACTCTACGCAGGGGTCCTCCCACTATTCATCGGGGACTTGGCCTGGAGGGTGGTGCACGGAGCAGTGCCGTGCAACAAATTTTTAAGCCGGTTCACGGACTCCCAGGCCGCCTGCAATTTCTGCAGTCTGGAGGAGTCCGTGTTCCATGTTTTTATTGAGTGCACGAGGTTGCAGCCCCTGTTCCATTATTTGAAGGGGCTGCTCCTGAAATTCTGGCTGCACTTCAGTCCCACTCTCCTGATCTTTGGGCACCCTGTGCGGAGGGGAGCGGGTAGGTCCGAAGGCCTCCTCGTAGGACTGCTCCTGGGCACAGCCAAGGGTGCCATCAGCCGGTCCAGGCAGCGGGCGGTCGAGGGGGTCGTTCAACCTGACTGCCTGCCTCTCTTCCGCTCTTACATCCGGTCCAGGGTGTCCTTGGAGATGGAGCACGCGGTGTCCACCGGTACGCTCGCGGCCTTCCGCGAGAGGTGGGCACCGGAGGGACTGGAGTGCATCATCACGCCCGGCAACCAAATTTTAATTTGATTTTACGTTTTTTAAGTTTAATTTGTTTTAATTGCCGGTGCTTTTAGTGTCCCCCTTCCCTTTTATAGGGGGCACTGGGGAAAATTGTGATTTTAGTGCCCAAAAAAAACCAAAAAAAGAAAAACACAAAAAAAAACAAAAAAAGGGGGGAAAAAAAAAGGGGGCCTTGTAAATGTCTGGAGTGTCACCCAGGTCGGGTGGCACCGTTTAATGTTTTATGTTTTCGCAGGTAAACTCAAAAGAGTTTCCAGCATTTATTCCAGATTGCAGCATATACAGTATTTCGCTTTTTGCAACACTGGTTGTGTTAAATTTGGACCCTGAAACCTGGGTTCAGACAATAGAAACCCAACAGGGGGGCTGCAGCAAAAGCCCAGAAGGCACACAACCACCCAGCCAGGCTCCGAGTGGGGAAAGGATGTGCGGGCCGACGGGCGGGGTCCCTGGGAAGTGTAGTTCGCTGGCGGCTGCGAGGGCCGTGCAGCTTACTGCAGCTGACCAATGGGAACGGCGGGCAGCGCGCGCGCGCTCGCCACTTTGTATCCATAGGAGGAAATCCGGGGCGGTCCTAATATGGGCAGTGACGTCGGCGGCGCCGCCTATATATGGGCAGTGACGTAGGCGCGGAATGCTGGGGGTGTCCTGTCGGCGCGAGACACTGGCTGCGGCAACTGGGCGACAGAGGGACAGGCTGCTGCAGGAATATAGCAACTAGAAATACAGACTGTATATAAAAAACACTTGTATACATTGCAGCTTGCACACGTATATAATATATACATATCCTGCAAAAATGGTAGATCGCGAGCAGCTAGTGCAGAAAGCCAGGCTGGCTGAACAAGCCGAACGGTACGATGATATGGCAGCAGCAATGAAATCGGTATGTCTTTGTGGCTTATTTTCCCCTCCTCCCCATTCATTTATTTATTTCTCCTCCTACGTTTTGTTTCCTCTTCCCCCTACACACGCACATGCACACCTCTTTCCCGATTCCCAACCTTCTCTGCCTTTTCTATGTCAAGAGTGGATTAACTGGGCGATGGCCCAAAGCGATGACCTGTTTGCAATGAATGGATGAAGTCTAGCGCATTGTTGGGCGTTTAATTTTTAGGCCCCGCGGTGGGAGGAGGCTTTTTTTTTGGTGGGTTGCGGGAGAGAGAGAGAGAGAGAGAGAGAGAGTCAAAAAATTTAATTTGATAGGAACATCTGGTTCCACATCTGAATTCATAACTCGGTGGATTAATGTGTATTTCGTGATTTATCTGGTACTGCAATAAGGTGAAAAGTGAGTGGGTCAAACCGTCCTGCATTTGAGATTAAACAGGTGGAATATATATATATTTCTAATCTGGCAAGAAAGGAAATAACTGCGGATAATCCCGAGTTGGATGCTGGGGCGGTGCCTTGCGAGTAATTTCTCGCCCAACTCGGCGCTTTCTGCAACTGTGCATCATCGATCGCGTCTTCTACTCCCCGCGGTGTCAGCTGAAATGTATATTTCAAATCATCATGGAATGGCTTGAAGCATCTCCACTTACCGTAAAAACCATGAGCTGCCCCCCCTCTCCTTCCCTCCCGTTTTCTTAAAGGAATATCCGCAACCCCTCCCTCTCCCCCGCCTGTGATGTATGATGTGGAAATAGACATGCTGAGGCTGAAATTGACACATCCGAGTAATCTGTCCGGAGCCCCTTCCTCCCTCCTCCCCGCCACCACAAGCCTGTGTCTGACCAACTAAGCTTTCCTTCCACCTCCCCAAACCTCTGCAATGTAACGCTCTGTCCCCGGGAGCTCATTCAAACAGTGAACAAAGCAAAATCTGGGAGGCAGCAATTCGAGAAGATTCTGCCGGTGTCACACTGCAGGCATTCTAATTCCTGAATCACTCTACCCAGACTGACACATATTCCCCTTGGTTTTGTTTCCTTTTTAGACTGTGATGGGCCGGTTACCATTTTTGTAATAAAAAATGTAGAGGACTAGAGATGCGTGTCCATTTTTTTTGGCGTGAGGAGTGGCGCAGTCTTTGCTCCGCATGCCAATGCCTTTATTGCACCATTTGTTCCCTTTGCCTGTGGTCCGCCCATTAAACTCTCCCAGCCGCATACTCAGCGCCTTCTGTACTGTCACTGGCAAAGATATATATTTTTTTTTAAAAACACCCAGAACGGATTCATGCTTCAAATTAGAAATAGCAATTGGCCGAATATATTACTATTTGCTAGAGTGGATGATTTTATTGTAATAGTGTGCGTTTATTCGGAAAGAAATGAGTGTTGTATATCGTCTTGCACCTAGACATGGTCAGACCGCCTGCATTATATATCCGCCCCAGAATTGCCAAAAAAATACCAACGCCCTTTACCATTCTACAATATCGTTAGATTAAATGTCAGTCTTTACAATTGTATCGGCACTTTTTGTAATTTATTTGTCTTTCTACCCCCACCCACCCGAATGCTTGGCATCAAGTTCAGACAAGAGGGTTGTGTGGTCCAGCCCAAGGCATACCCTGTTCAACACGTGGGTGGGTGTGGACCGAGATAACAGCCCAGTTTTTAACTTCACTCTACCAGACCAGCCATCCCAGACTGGCAAAACTTGCCTGAGTATGGCCATCAATCCAGAGGTTTGAAACCAGCGGACCCAGGACTTCAGGGTGGGGGGGTGGGGTCTAGACATTACTGGAGGGCATCAGATATCTGCATTTATTGACTTGCATGCAGATTTTTGTTGCTGTCTACCAATATAAAGAAACCCCATGTTTTTCTGCTATGGCTGTGTGTCCGAGTAGCTGCTATTGTCTTTTCCTAGTGTCCGAGGTATCTGCGCTCCTCTAATTCTGGCCTCTTGAGCATCCCTGATTATAACTGCTCAACTATTGGTGGCTGTAACTTCAGCTGCCAAGGCCCTAAGCTCTGGAATTCCCTCCCTAAACCTGTCTCTCTCTCTCCTCCTTTTAAGATGCTTCTATTAAACCTATCTCTCATCTGCCCTAATATCTAGTTCCCTGTCAAATTGTTTGCTCCTGTGAAGCATCTTGGGACGTTTTACTATGTTAATGCGCTATATAAATTCAAGTTGTTCATAGAATAATAGAAATTTATGGCATAGAAGGAGGCCAGTTGGTCCATGGTATCTATGCTGACAGAGCCTAAAAACAAAAATCCAGCCTAATCCCACTTTCCAGCACTTGGTCTGTAGCCTTGTAGGTTATGGCACTTCAAGTACATATCCAAGTACTTTTTAAATGTGGTGAGGGTTTCTACCTCTACCACCCTTTCAGGCAGTGAGTTCCAGACCCCCACCACCCTCTGGGTGGAAACAAAATTCCCCTCCAATCCCTCCTAAACCAGCTACCCATTACTTTTATCTATGCCCCTTGATTGTTGACCCTGATGCTAAAGGAAATAGGTCCTTCCTATCCACTATCTAGACCCTTCATAAATTTTATACATCTCAATAAGGTCTCCCCTCAGCCTCCTCTGTTCCAAAGAAAACAAACCCAGCCTATCCAATCTTTCTACATAGCTAAAATTCTCCAGTCTAGGTAACATCCTCGTAAATCTCCTGTACCCTCTAGTGCAATCACATTTTTCCTGTAATGTGGTGACCAGAACTGCCGCAGTACTCTAACTGTGTTTTAAACTAGTGTTTTATACAGTTCAAGCATATAAAGGCAAGTATTCCGTATGCCACCTCAACCACCTTGTCTACCGGCCTCCTACCTTTTAGGGATCTGTGGACATGCACTCCAAGGTTCCTCTGTTCCTCTACACTTTGTCCTACCATTTATTGTGTCATTATTAACTATGGTCTGGAGTTTGAGCAAGGAGTAACTGACTCTAGGTTGTCTAATAAGCCTCACCTTTTAAATTGACACTTAACCCCAGGTGATGAAAATAGACTTGAAAGAATGGCAAATGAGGTTCAGTAGAATTTGGCAGCAACTGGGGTAATATTTTAAGATGTCCAGATTGGACCCCAAGATGCAATTTTGAACAACAGCTTCACAATTCCTTTTTAAATTAACTTTCACTTCAGGTTTAAGATTTGCTAATAGTTTGAATGTCCTGGATATAAGAACATTACAGAAAATATCTTGTCTTTTGCACTCATCCTAACTTGTAAGTGCACAAAGAATGGCCCTATACATATGACGAATGGATTCCTTGGGAATTTAAAATTGTGTTGTCCAATAGAAATAAAAACATAAGAAATAGGAGCAGGAGTAGGCCATTTGGCCCCTGGAACCTGCTCTGCCATTCAATAAGATCATGGCTAATCTGATCTTGGCTTCAACGCCACTTCCCTGCCCCCTCCCCATAAACTTGATTCCCTTATCGTTCAAAAATCAAAAACCTTAAATATATTCAATGACCTAGCCTCCTCCACTCTCAGACAGAGAATTCCAAAGATCCTCTGAGAAGAAATTCCTCCCCTTTTCGATTTTAAATGGGCAACTCCTTATTCTGAAACTGTGCCCCCTAGTTCTAGATTCCCCCACAAGGGGAAACATCCTCTCTGCATCTACCCGGTCAAACCCCCCCAGAATTTTGTATGTTTCCATAAGATCACTTCTCAGTCTTCTAAACTTCAATGAGTATAGGCCCAACTGGCTCAACCTTTCTTAAGATGACCCCTTCATCTCCAGAATCAACCTCGTGAACCTTCTGTGAACTACCTCCACGCAAGTATATCCTTTCTTAAATAAGGAGACCAAAACTGTACACCGTAATCTAGGTGTGGTCTCACCAATACCCTGTACAGTTGTAACAGGACTTCCCTACTTTTATACTCTATCTCCCTTGCAATAAAGGCCAACACTCAATTTTCCTTCCTAATTACTTGCTGTACCTACATGCTAACTTTTTGTTTCATGTTCAAGGACCCCAAGATCATCCTCCTACCACTGCATTTTGTAATCTCTCCCCATTTAAATTTGCTTTTTTATTTTTCCAACCAAAGTGGATAACCTCCCATTTTCCCACATTATACTCCATCTGCCAAATTTTTGGCAACTCATTTAGCCTATCTATATCCCTTTGCAGATCACGTGTGGCTCTGGTTAAACTGTTTTAGCCACATGCACTAACTTTAATAGAAAACAGCTTGCACACAGTACAAGTAAATGCACTTTGCATGTTGAGGGGTGGGCACTGGAGGGACTGGAGTGCATCATTTCAACAGGGAACAACATCTTAATTTTGATTTGACAAGGTTCCCTTTAATGTTTAATTGTTAATTTGTGGGTTTGTGCCCTTACAAAAGGGGGAACTTGAATTAATGTTCTACCAAAATAGTTGTACTTTGCATGTGTAGATTTTCTTAAACTTCTAACATCAATGAAGTAAAGCACTCAATGATCAAAAAACACTTGCAAACTCTGCTTTTCATCTTACTATTTTACCAACATATGCACAAAGTTTAAAGTGCACATGCATGCACTATACAAATGAGTATTGAGATCACATGCTCAACGACAGTATCTGTCATTTTTATTTAGCATTCAGAAATGCAGTTAGCCACATCTGGATTCCCCATTTGCCACATGTGGTTAACAAATTGGACAATGCTGGTTTAAAAGGTACTAAGGAGGAATGGGGACAAGTACATGTGATGGTAATTTTGCTATAGTGGCACTTTTGTTAGAATGATTACATTATGGCACAGGCTGCCTATTCAGCTGACTGTCTATCTTTTGTTGCTATGCGCATGGGAACCGATAGATGTTTAGTCTGTTGGACAGCCCAAGCTCTCTGGAAGTTACCATATTTGCATTGAATAGCTCTAGGTTACTGCCACCAGCGATTAAATTGATGACTTTGAAAATAATCAATTGTCTTGACTATAAAAATACATGTAAAGTAGTTAGTTCAAAATTAATTGCTTGGCAAAGTCACCAGTTGAGTCAGTCAGAAATAACATCAAGATTAGGCCATTAGGCCCTTCGAGTCTGCTGTGCCATTCAGTAAGATCTTGGCTGATCTACCTCAACTCCACCTTCCCGCACTATCCCTTTTTCCCTTGATTCCCTTAATATCCCAAAATCTATCGATCTCCGTCCTGAATATACGCAAAGACTGAGCCTCCACAGCCCTCTGGGGTAGAGAATGCCAAAGATTCATCACCCTCTGAGTGAAGAGATTTCTCCTCATCTCAGTCCTAAATGACTGACCCCTTATTCTGAGACTGTGACCCCTGGTTCTAGACTCCCCAGCCAGGAGGAAGCATCCTTCCAGCATCTACCCTGTTGAGCCCTGTAAGAACTCTGTTTCAATGAGATCACCTCTCATTCATCTAAACTCTACAGAATTTAGGACTTCTCTCCTCAGAGGACAATTTCCCCTCCCCCTGCCATTCCAGGAATCAGTTTATTAATTAACTGCCCCATTTAATATCAGCCTATTGACAAAATGTATATATCCTTGGGTTTTTGTAGTCTTCATCCCACTTGATATGAACATGTTAATGTGGTTCAAGATACAATAGCTCAGGACTCCACCTACTGTCACCAGTGTTGGATTTTCATTAGTTTAGCAAATGAGTAGTAAAACCACAAGACAAAGTGTGGACTGGGCTCAGTGACACAGGCACAGTGATCATTTGGATGAATCACAGTGCAGCCACACCCTAATGAATCATTTTGGAAGAAATGCGAGGACAGAGGAAGGTTAATTTTAGGGCGTTTGCAAATGGTGCCCTACATTACATCTGGGAATGGACTGTACAGCTATTGTCAATCGGGGCAACATGTATTGTTTTGTAGTTTAAGGATGAAAGGGCTTCCTACTAAAATGCTTCTGTAAAACAAAAGCAAAATACTGCGGGCGGTGTCCAGGAGCTAAGGAAAGCCTGGTCGATTGTTGAAATTTGTCTGCTGGGAGACAGGTGGCAGCAAAGTCCCGGCTTCTCCCTGAAGGGAAACAGACGAAGAGTCTCCGCTACTCGTGCTCATGTGCCTTCTGCCCACTAGTCAAGCTTGCCACACCCATTGGCGTTTAGCCTGGAGCAGACATTGTAAAATAGGGAGGGAGTGGAGACAGAACTGTGTAGGGTACAAACATGCCATGAAAACTGAAGGAAGGAAATCAGCATGTGATCATGTGTAGTGAAGTCTATTACTGATCTTGGGGTTGATTATTTGAGGGTTTTTTTTTTAAAAGAGACAAGTAGCTGACATTACTTTGCATGATACAGCAGAGCAACTCCCTTCCTTGTGTCTTGCTGTTACTTGGTGCTCATCCAGCTTGTTCTACTTGAGTAATAAGGCAGTGGCACTGCCACTCAATTTGTCTTTTTTTTTAAAAAAGTAACGAAAAACAAAGGATTGTCTCCATGTTATTGATTGTAGTGCCAGATGGCAAGCTTGCAGGGATCTCCATCATGGTGGCACTTCTACATTCCATAGTCCATGCCTCCAGCTGAAGATTGCTGGTCTTTTGAATGTTTCTCGTGCTGTTACAGTAATTACCGCCCAGATTGTTTGAACTGTTGCTGCCCCTCTTCATGCTCTCCTGTAGATGCCTTGTGCTGGTATTGTAAGTTGCTGTTCCAGGGTTGTTGAAAGTGGGTTAACAAGGCTTGATTAACTACATGGTATATGTCTAACTTTGAAGGCTGGGCCTCTCCCAGAGGCAACGAGGAAAGGATGGGGCAGGAGTTACCTCAGGCCACACCTTGTAACTGTTCAGCATCACCATTAATGGAAGCATGGGACCAGGCTGCTTCTATTTTCAGATGGTAGCCTTCCTGCCTTTTGTATCAGTGGGTTCAATCCTACTTCAGGACTTGCTAAGCTGACATTCCAGTGCAGTACCCAGGAGGTGCTGCATTAATTGGAAAGTTCCATCCTTTGGATGAGCCATTAGAGGTACATGTGCTTAATCTGATTCCTGCTGGTTCTGGTGGATCCCTTAGGCAGTCCCTCAGAGTTGAGGATGACTGGTGGATCCCATGACTGTATTGGAAGAAGAGCGAAAAGTTCACCTTGGTGTTCAATTGCCATAGAAGGGTTAACTGGTCACTCATTTTCTCAATGCTGCTGTGAAATCTTGTTGGGTAGAAGAGGGACTTGTGTGTCCTTGTACACGAATCATTGAAAGCTAACATGCAGTTACAGCAAGCAATTAAGAAAGCAAATTGTATGTTGGCCTTTATTACAAGAGTATTTGAGTATAAGAATAAAGATGTCTTACTGTAATTATATAGGGCCCTGGTGAGACCACACCTGGAGTATTGTGTACAGTTTTGGCCTCCTTACCTAAGGAAGGATATACTTGCCATAGAGGGAGTGCAATGAAGGTTCACCAGACTGATTCCTGGGATGGGGGAATTGTTCTGAGGAGAGATTGAGTAGACTAGGCCTATATTCTTGAGTTTAGAAGAATGAGGTGATCTCATTGATGCATACAAAATTCTTACATGGCTTGGCAGGGTAGACACGGAGGATGGTTCCTCTGGCTGTGAGAGTCTAGAACCAGGGGGTCACAGTCTCAGAATAAGGGGGTTGGCCATTTAGGACTGAGCTAAGGAGAAACTTCTTCACTTGAGGGTGGTGAATCATTGGAATTCTCTACCCAAGAGGGCTGTGGAGGCTCAGTCTTTGAGTATATTCAAGACAGAGATCAATAGATTTTGGGATATTAAGGGAATCTAGTGATATGGGGACCATGCAGGAAAGTGGAGTTGTTAGAAAATGGCAGAGCAGGCTCAAGGGGCCGAGTGGCTGACTCCTGCTCCTAATTCTTATGCTATGTTCTTATATTGCTGCTGTGTTCTTCTGCCTAATGAGGAACTGTACTTCAAACTTGGAATGACTTAGAAGGGACTGAATGTAATTGTAACCAAGTTTGCTTTTTCTCCCATCTTTGTAGAGTCAGCAATGTGTGAGGAGGACACACAAAATCTGCAAAAGGACATAGACAGGCTAAGTGAGTGGGAAAACATTTGGCAGATGGAGTATAATGTTAGAAAGTGTGAGGTCATGCACTTTGGCAGAAAAAAATCAAAGAGCAAGTTATTATTTAAATGGAGAAAGATTGCAAAGTGCTGCAGAACAGCGGGACCTGGGGGTACTTGTGCATTAAACTCAAAAGGATAGTATGCAGGTACAGAAAGTGATCAGGAAGGCCAATGGTATCCTGGCCTTTATTACAAAGGGGATGGAGTATAAAAGCAGGTAAGTCTTGTTACAGCTATAAAAGGTATTGGTGGGGCCACACCTGGAATACTGCGTGCAGTTTTGCTTTCCATATTTAGGAAAAGGATATACTTTGGAGGCAGTTCAGAGAAGGTTCACTAGGTTGATTCTGGGGATGAGGGGGTTGACTTATGAGGAAAGGTTGAGTAGGTTGTGCCTCTACTCATTGGGATTCAGAAGAATGAGGTGTGATCTTATCGAAATGTATAAGATTGAGGGGGCTTGTCAAGGTGGATGCAGAGAGGATGTTTCCACTGATGGGAGAGACTAGAACTAGAGGGCATAATCTTAGAATAAGGGGCTGCCCATTTAAAACAGAGATGAGAAATTTATTCTGAGGGTTGTAAATCTGTGGAATTTGCTGCCCGAGAGCTGTGTAAGCTGGGACATTGAAGACATTAAGACAGAAATAGACTGTTAAACGATAAGGGGTTATGGGGAGCAAGCGGGGAAGTGGAGCTGAGTCCATGATCAGATCAGCCATGACCATATGAAATGGCGGAGCAGGCTTGAGGGGCCGTATGGCCTACTCCTGTTATGTTATGTTCTTAAACCCATTTATTGTATGTGAAGCTATTTGAGGTTTGAGCAAAAAGGTGCTATATAAATGCAAGTGTTCTTGCCTTATTATAATAAGGGAGAGTAAGGAAAATAATTGTGACCAGATTGGTTTTTAAAAGGAACACCAACTGCAACCAATTTCCTTGTCCTTTTTTTAATTGCTATCATGTGACACTAAGCTGGGTGGCGGTGTGAGCTGTGAGGAGGATGCTAAGAGGCTGCAAGGTGACTTGGACAGGTTAGGTGAGTGGGCAAATGCATGGCAGATACAGTATAATGTGGATAAATGTGAGGTTGTCCACTTTGGTGGCAAAAACACGAAGGTAGAATATTATCTGAATGGTGACCGATTAGGAAACGGGGAGGTGCAACGAGACCTGGGTGTCATGGTACATCAGTCATTGAAAGTTGGCATGCAGGTACAGCAGGTGGTGAAGGCAAATGGTATGTTGGCCTTCATAGCTAGGGGATTTGAGTATAGAAACAGGGAGGGCTTACTGCAGTTGTACAGGCCTCACCTGGAATATTGTGTTCAGTTTTGGTCTCCTAATCTGAGGAAGGACGTTCTTGCTATTGAGGAAGTGCAGCGAAGGTTCACCAGATTGATTCCTGGGATGGCAGGACTGACATATGAAGAGAGACTGGATCTACTGTGCCTGTATTCACTGGAGTTTAGAAGGATGAGAGGGGATCTCATAGAAACATATAAAATTCTGATGGGACTGGACAGGTTAGATGCAGGAAGAATGTTCCCGATGATGGGGAAGTCCAGAACCAGGGGACATAGTCTAAAGATAAGGGGTAAGCCATTTAGGACTGATGAGAAATTTCTTCACTCAGTTGTTGACCTGTGGAATTCCCTACTGCAGAGTGTTGTTGATGCCAGTTCATTGGATATATTCAAGAGGGAGTTAGATACGGCCCTTATGGCTAAAGGGATCAAGGGGTACTGAGGTGAATGATCAACCATGATATTGAATGATAGTGCAGGCTCAAAGGGCCGAATGGCCGCCTCCTGCACCTATTTCCTATGTTTATGATTATGGAACAGGGAAGTGACTAGAGGCAGCAGTTACCTATGGAGTGGTTTTCTGATACCTTCCCTCCAGTGATAAACAGTCTGGGTATTTTCCCACGTTATTTCTTACCAGATGGAGATGCATTTAAATTATCTGCTCTTGGGAGCTCTTGACATCCCAGTGCAGGGAAAATAGTCTGAATAACTTGTATACAAGTAGTATAAAAGCCTAAACTGTAGGAAAAGCTTAATGGTAGGGATCTCAGCCATGTATTTTTTATATTTATTTTTAAGTGGTTTTAAGGGCTGTTTGGATTCCCTCGTAACATCGCTGGAGGAAATTGGGAGCAGGTGGCAATTACTAGTGAACCAGCCCAATTTCCATAAAATGGCTGAGACCGTTGGGAGCTGGGTGTCACTCGGGACTAATGAGATGGGGAAAGATGTCAGGAGACGCTGAATATTGAGTGAAACACCTGCCTATTTAGGATTCCCAGTTGGCAACTGTGAAGTTTCAAATCTTCCCTCTGCACAAACTTGTTGTTTGCAAGTTTAACCCTGGCAGTGTTCTTTCTTATTCACTTGTGGCTTCACCATTTAAAAAAAAAAAAAACATGCACGCTTTGTCTCTGGGTAGAAATAACTTGGAAGATGATCTTCAATTATCATGATTTATTTCTGGAAATGCAAGGCAAGTCAGCCAACATCTGACAGAAAACAAATAGATTAAAATTTTGGGTGGGAAGTTTCAGCAGAACCCAATTCCTGTTTCTATTTCAATTTTGTGACATTCCGTGTACTTTTCCTTTACAAATGATTCATTTGCTGTTCACCAAAGAACAGAAATGTGAGAGACTACATGCCCTTTTTGAAGGTTGCAATTTTTCGTTTAAATAACCGGTTAGTTTGAGCTTTCATTCATGTGAATGTGAATAAATGCAGCCGTTGATGCAAATCATCCGCGACATTTAATCCTGAAAGTCCGTCTCCAAATTAATAGTTGGAGAATTATGTAATATTTATTCATTGCATCAGGCTACAGATGCCATTGCTTGGATTCAACCTACATATCACATGAACTATACAAATCATTGGAGACAGTTCTGAAAGGATATATGTTTTCTTCCTCCCCCAGTGGAAGGATGCTGCTCTTATTGCACTCACTTGCTCTGATGGTCATGTCATTTGGAAATCTTATGGCCGTCAAGGTCTCCAGTTGTCCAGCTCCATGGAAAAGGCCCAATGCAATTTTTAAAAGGAGAAGGTCCTTGGCATTTAAAATGTCACGTGGCGATGATTTAAAAGGCACACTGACATTTTGGTTTCAAACACCCATGGCTTGGTGGATCACTGGGCCTGACCTTTTGTTGGGGAGAGCACTACAGTAAGGATTCCTTTTTATCAGCTAGTTTGGAGAGGAAGCCTATGAGAGAGCCTTACCAATTGGTGTTGATTGTAGCAGAAGGAATTCACTAAGGTGAAAAACTGTCTCTGGTCCAACAATTAGCGATTGGGTAAAACAGTAAACGACACAATTAGTATAGACCATTGATCACCTTGTTTTGTAAAAGAGTAATAGAGAATGATGTAAAGCAATTGTTTCATTTTTCTCCTTATGGCTAATGGACATAGGAACAGGAGTCAGCCACTCATCCCCTCAAACCTGCTCCACCATTCAGTTAGGCCATGGCTGATTTGCACTTCACTCCATTTACCTGCCTTTGCGCCATAGACCCTCGATAACCTTACCTAACAATCTATTTATTAGCCTTGAAAGCTCCAATTGACCAAACATCAGTGTTCCAGATTTCTACTACCCTTTGTATGGGAAAACTACTCCCTGATTTCCCTCCAGAATGGCCTATCTCTAATTTAAGATTCTGTCCCCTGGTTCTTGATTTCCCCCATCAGAGGAAATAGTTTCCCTGTATCAACCCTATCAAATCCTTTTTAATATTTTAGACACTCCATCAGACCACCTCTCAATCTTCTATACACAAGGAATTACAAGTTTAAATTATCCCTTCAATCCCATCAACCTTCAGTCATGAATGTTTGAATTTTATTTCTTAATTCAACTTGTCTTCACCTCAGATGGTTTTCTTCCTCATTCTGGAACAGGTCTAGCAAGGCCAAAGGGAAAAAGAAAGACTTGCAATTATATAGCACCTTTCTTGACCACTAGACATAAAGCACTTTACAGCCAATGAAGTGTAGTCACTGCTCTAATGTAGGAAACACACCAGCCAATTTGTGCACAGCAAGCTCCCAGAAGCAGCAATGTGTTAATGACCAGATAACCTGTTTGTGATGTTGATTGAGGGATAAATATTGGCCAGGACATTGGGGAGAACTCCCCTGCTCTTCTTTGAAATATCTTTTACATCCACCTGAAAGCAGAGGGGTCCTCGCTTTAATGTCTCATCTGAAAGATGGCACCTCCGACAGTGCAGCTCTCCCTCAGCACTGCACTGGAGTGTGAGCCTGGACTTTTGTGCTCCAGTCCCTGGAGTGGGACTCGAACCCACAACCTTCTGACTGAGGCTGACACTACAACACAGAGCTGATCCTGATTTGGATGTGTTGTGAATAGGACTTGTTCATTCTAATGCACATTGTAATACAATCATTGGCCCCTTGTACCATCCAAACTCTTTTAAATCTGTTGCTTGGATTGGATTAGAATAAAGAAGTTTGAGGCATTGAGAGAGGCACACCCTTGTTACCTGAGAAAATAGCCAAGCTACAAAACTTTTCAAATTGGCTAATATCAGCATTTAAGTCTGTAAGGACACCTTAACCTCTGCCCTTTAATCTGGTTTTCCATAACCTCTTTGGGTGTTAAGTGGTAGTGTTTTACATGTGCCGTGCACAGTTTGAAGGAGTGCTTGGCTTCCAAATGAATCAAAATCGACTTCAATTTTGTTCTAAATTGCTGATCAGTGCAGTCTTGAATGACCTTGGTTGTGCTTTCTTCTATCCCCACCAAGTCCTGAGTGTGGACCCAGCAAAGAACAATGTGATGGAGTTATCCAACCTAACATAGGTACAAATATGCGGAATACAACCTGACCAAATTGGCTATTAGTTTGGCAATTGTTGCAATGGGAATTTTTCTTTGCAAGATTGCATTGCCTGTATAGAGGGACCTACATTGTGTGAAACCTGCACACTGCTTGGTTGAAGTGTTCAGAGGTCTAATTGAGTATTAAATGGACAAAAAAGATTCTTTGCATGGAACAGTCTCCAGAGGAGTTATTCCTCTTGTCCTACTCCCAGATTTAAGTGGAATTGTAGCTATCATTTTGAGGAGTGAGATTTGTTTTTGAAATGGTAAGGGGCTTATCTTAAAGATCAGCCTTCAAGCAAAGCCGTCTGCTTCTCCAACCCCTGGAGGAGTCGCAAAGTGGATTTATTTTGGGTTTGCTCAGTTATTCCCTGAAGATCTAATGATGGATCACCGTTTCTCTCCATCCCACAGAGTAACAGATGTCAGGCAATCACTGCAGTCGATTGTGAATTAGTTTGATGCTCAGGGGTTGTGACAAACCAGATTAAAAGTGGCACTAGTCGACATCCAATTACAATTGGAGTCACGTGCGAGGAGTCAGTTGATACAATACTCTAACTGCGGAAAGCTACCGTTGAAATGAATGTGTTGTATTGCGAGTCTGCTTGTCACATTTAATCCAGTGCACTTAACTTGTATGTAGTCACTTCCGTGTTCGTTTAGGAATACAAACTACCTTTGTAACCATCAGTGACCCATTCAGATGGACCAAAACAATCTGTGCAGTTTCATTTAGCACTTTTCTATCTTTTTAATAGAGGATATCACAGGTTCTATTTTGCAGTATCTACTTGTACACATGGGGTCGCCTTGATGCTCTGACTTGCAGGGGTGGATATTAACCTTGTATGCTGAAAGGAAACTGGATGGGTGGGTGGTTAACATCAGAACATAAGAAATAGGAGCAGGAGTAGGCCATACAACCCCTTGAGCCAGCTCTGCCATTTAATACGATCATAACTGATCTGATCATGGACTCATCTGATCGTGAACTCGGGTCCACTTCCCTGCCCGCTCCCCATAACCCGTTTTTCCCTTATCGGCTAAGAAACTGTCTATCTCCATCTTAAATCTACTCAATGATCCAGCTTCCACAGCTCTCTGAGGCAGTGGATTCTACAGATTTACAACCCTAAGAAATTTCTCCTCATCTCAGTTTTAAATGGGCGGCCCCTTATTCTAAGATTATGCCCTCTAGTTCTTGTCTCTCCCATCAGTGGAAACATCCTCTCTGCATCCACCTTGTCAAGCCCCCTCAATCTTAATACTTTTCGATAAGATCACCTCTCATTCTTCTGAATTCCAATGAGTAGAGGCTCAATCTACTCAACCTCCTCATCTCCAGAATCTAACTTGTGAACTTTCTCTGAACTGCCTCCAAAGCAAGTATATCCTTAAATATGGAAACCTAAATTGCATGCAATATTCCAGATGTGGCCTCACTGATACCCTGTATAACTGTAGCAAGACTTCCTTGCTCTTATGCTTCCCTCCTCCATCCCCTTTGCCATAAAGGCCAATATTCCATTGGCCTTCCTGATCACTTGCTGTAGAAACATAGAAACATGGAAAATAGGTGCAGGAGTAGGCCCTTTGAGCCTGCACCACCATTCAATAAGATCATGGCTGATCATTCCCTCAGTACCCCTTTCCTGCTTTCTTTCCATCCCCCTTAGCCGTAAGGGCCATATCTAACTCCCTCTTGAATATATCCAATGAACTGGCATCAACAACTCTCTGCATTAGGGAATTCCATAGGTTAACAACTCTGAGTGAAGAAGTTTCTCCTCATTTCAGTCCTAAATGGTCTACCCCTTATCCTAAGACTATGTCCCTTGGTTCTGGACTTTCCCAACATCGGGAACATTCTTCCCGCATCTAACTTGTCCAGTCCCGTCAGAATCTTATACATTTCTGAGATCCCTTCTCGTCCTTCTAAACTCCAGTGAATAAAGGCCCAGTTGATCCAGTCCCGCCTCATGACAGTCCAGCCATCCCTGGAATCAGTCTGGTGAACTTTCGCTGCACTCCCTCAATAGCAAGAACGTCCTTCCTCAGATTAGGAGATCAAAACTGTACACAATATTCCAGGTGAGGCCTCTCCTAAGGCCCTGTACAACTGCAGTAAGACCTCCCTGCTCCTATACTCAAATCCCCTAGCTATGAAGGCCAACATACCATTTGCTGCCGTCACTGCCTGCTGTACCTGCATGCCCACTTTCAGTGACTGATGAACCATGACACCCAGGTCTTGTTGCACCTCCCCTTTTCCTAATCTGCTGCCATTCAGATAATATTCTGCCTTTGTATTTTTGTCCCCAAAATGGATAACCTCACATTTATCCACATTGTACTGCATCTGCCATGCATTTGCCCACTCACCTAACCTGTCCAAGTCACCCTGCAGCCGCTTAGCGTCCTCACAGCTCACACCACCACCCAGTTTAGTGTCATCTGCAAACTTGGAGATATTACACAATTCCTTCATCCAAATCATTGATGTATATTGTAAAGAGCTGGGGTCCCAGCACTGAGCCCTGCGGCACTCCACTCGTCACTGCCTGCCATTCTGAAAAGGACCCATTTATCCCGACTCTCTGCTTCCTGTCTGCCAACCAGTTCTCTATCCACATCAGTATATTACCCCCAATAACATGTGCTTTGATTTTGCACACCAATCTCATGTGCGGGACCTTGTCAAAAGCCTTTTGAAAGTCCAAATACACCACATCCACTGGTTCTCCCTTGTCCACTCTGCTAGTTACATCCTTAAAAAAAAAAAAATTCCAGAAGATTCGTCAAGCATGATTTCCCTTTCATAAATCCATGCTGACTGGGTCCGATCCTGTCGCTGCTTTCCAAATGCGCTGCTATTTCATCCTTAATGATTGATTCCAACATTTTCTCCACTAACTGGTCAGGCTAACCGGTCTATAATTACCCGTTTTCTCTCCCTCATTTTTTAGTAAGTGGTGTTACATTAGCTACCCTCTAGTCCATAGGAACTGATCCCAAGTCCTGTTGGAAAATGATCACCAATGCATCCACTATTTCTTGGGCCACTTTCTTAAATACTTTGGGATGCAGACTATCAGGCCCTGGGAATTTATCGGCCTTCAATCCCATCAATTTCCCAAATACAATTTCCTGCCTAATAAGGATATCCTTCATTTCCTCCTTCTCACTAGACCTACTGTCCCCTAGTACAATCAGAAGGTTTTGTGTCTTCCTTCGTGAAGACAGAACCGAAGTATTTGTTCAATTGGTCTGCCATTTCTTTGTTCCCCATTATAAGTTCACCTGAATCTGACTGCAAGGGACCTACGTTTGTCTTCACTAATCTTTTTCTCCACATTTATAGAAGCTTTTGCAGTCAGTTTTTAATGTTCCCTGCAAGCTTCCTCTCGTACTCTCTCTTTTCCCCCTCTTAATTAAACCCTTGGTCTTCCTCTGTTGAATTCTAAATTTCTCCCAGTCCTCAGGTTTGCTGCTTTTTCTAGCCAAATTATATGCCTATTCCTTGGCTTTAACACCATCCTTAATTTCCCTTGTTAGCCATGGTTGAGCCACCTTCTCTGTTTTTTTTTTACTCCAGACAGGGATGTATAATTGCTGAAGTTCATCCATGTGATCTTTAAATGTTTGCCATTGTTTATCCACCATCAACCCTTTAAGTATCATTTGCCAGTCTATTCTAGCCAATTCGCGCCTCATACCGTCGAAGTTACCTTTCCTTAAGTTCAGGACCCTAGTCTCTGAATTAACTGTCACTCTCCATCTTAATAAAGAATTCTACCATATTATGGTCACTCTTCCCCCAAGGGGCCTCGCACAACAAGATTGCTAATTAGTCCCTTCTCATTGCACATCACCCAGTCTAGGATGGCCAGCTCTCTAGTTGGTTCCTCGATATATTGGTCTACAAAACCATTCCTTATACACGCCAGGAAATCCTCCTCCACTGCATTGCTACCAGTTTGGTTAGCCCAATCAATATACCTGCATGCTATCCTCTTAAGTTTCATGCACAAGGATGGTGCCCACTCCGATCCCGACTCTCTCACTTTAATGCGCAGGATTCTTCAGGCAGATGAGGTGCTTGCCTAATGCAGGTGGGGTCCTCATAAGTTCATGCAGATTGGGCTCCTGTTGGACCAATGGGACCCAATTGCATTTTACCTGGGTCCTGAGCAGGAACGTCCTGGTCTCCAGGCAGAACAGGCCACACGAGGTCATTGTAAAACTTTCCCCTAATGGGGCCGGGGGGTGCTGGTGTGAACTCTCGGCCTCCACAAGGAAAGTTGTATCATAGAATCATAGAAATTTACAGCACGGAAAGTGGCCATTTCGGCCCATCGTGTCCGCGCCAGCCGATAGAGCTATCCAGCCTAATTCCACTTTCCAGCTCTTGGTCCGTAACCCTGCAGGTTATGGCACTTCAAGTGTACATCCAAGTACTTTTTAAATGTGGTGGGGGTTTCTGCCTCTACCACCCTTTCAGGCCGTGAGTTCCAGAGTCCCACAACACTCCGGGTGAAAACATTTCCCCCTCAAATCCCCTCTAAACCTCCTACCAATTATTTTAAATCTGCCCCCTGGTTGTTGACTCCTCTGCTAAGGGAAATAGGTCCCTCCTATTCACTATCTATCCTCTCCTACCCTGGACTCTTTCTCTTCCCCCATTCCACCCTGGTGGACAGCCTCTAGTGACTTCACTCCTAGCGAGCCTTCCCTTAGCACTGGCCCAGACCACCTCCTCCTCCTTCTGCCTGTCGGCCAGCTGCCACTTTCTGCCCATTTTGAGTGGGCAGCTGACGCACAGCATGCTCAACCGTGGCTAACAAAGGAAATTAGGAATAGTGTTAAATCCAAGGAAGAGGCATATAAATTGGCCAGAAAAAGCAGCAAACCTGAGAATGGGAGAAATTTAGAATTCAGCAGAGGAGGACAAAGGGTTTAATTAGGAGGGGGAGAAAGAGTATGAGGAGAAGCTTGCAGGGAACATAAAAACTGACTGCAAAAGCTTCTATAGATATGTGAAGACAAATGTAGGTCCCTCGCAATCAGAATCAGGTGAATTCATAATGTGGAACAAGGAAATGGCAGACCAATTGAACAAATACTTTTTGTTCTGTCTTCACTAAGGAAGACACGAATAACCTTCCGAAAATAATAGGGGACCAAGTGTCTAGCGCGAAGGAGGAACTGAAGGAAATCCTTTAGTCAGGAAATTGTGTTGGGGAAATTGATGGGCTTGAAGGCTGATAAATCCCCAGGGCCTGATAGTCTGCATCCCTGAGTACTTAAGTCCAAATACACCACATCCACTGATTCTCCCTTGTGCACTCTACTAGTTACATCCTCAAAAAAAATTCTAGAAGATTTGTCAAGCATGATTTCCCTTTCATAAATCCATACTGCCATTCTGAAAAGGACCTGTTTATTCCTACTTTGTTTCCTGTCTGCCAACCAGTTCTCTATCCACTTCAATATATTATCCCCAATACCATGTGCCCTAGAAATAGTGGATGCATTGGTGGTCATTTTCCAACATTCTATAGACTCTGGATCAGTTCCTATGGACTGGAGAGTAGCTAATGTAACCCCAGTTTTTTAAAAAAAAGGAGGGAGGGAGAAAGAAAACAGGGAATTATAGACCAGTTAGCCTGACATCGGTAGTGGGGAAAATGTTGGAATCAATTATTAAATAATAGTGCATTTGGAAAGCAGTGACAGGATCGGTCCAAGTCAGCATGGATTTATGAAAGGGAAATCATGTTTGTCAAATCTTCTAGAATTTTTTGAGGATGTAACTAGTAGAGTGCTCAAGGGAGAATCAGTGGATGTGGTATATTTGAACTTTCAAAAGGCTTTTGACAAGGTTCCACACAAGATTAGTGTGCAAAATTAAAGCACATGGTATTGGGACTAATGTATTGAAGTGGATCGAGAACTGGTTGTCAGACAAGCAGAGTAGAAATAAACGGGTCCCTTTCAGAATGGCAGGCAGTGACTAGTGGGGTAACGCGAGGTTCAGTGCTGGGACCCCTGCTATTTACAACATACATTTGGATGAAGGAATTGAATATAATATCTCCAAGTTTGCAGATGACACTAAGCTGGGTGGCGGTGTGAGCTGTGAGGAGGATGCTAAGAGGCTGCAGGGTGACTTGGACAGGTTAGGTGAGTGGGCAAATGCATGGCAGATGCAGTATAATGTAGATAAATGTGAAGTTATCCACTTTGGTGGCAAAAACAGGAAGGCGGAATATTATCTGAATGGTGACAGATTAGGAAAAGGGGAGGTGCAATGAGACCTGGGTGTCAGTCATTGAAAGTTGGCATTCAGGTACAGCAGGCAGTGAAGGCAAATAATATGTTGGCCTTCATAGTGAGAGGATTTGAGTATAGGAGCAGGGAGGTTTTACTGCAGTTGTACAGAGCCTTGGTGAGGCCACACCTTGAATATTGTGTTCAGTTTTGGTTTCCTAATCTGAGGAAGAACATGTTTGCTATTGAGGGAGTGCAGCGAAGGTTCACCAGACTGATTCCTGGGATGGCAGGACTGACATATGAGGAAAGACTGGATTGACTAGGCTTATATTCACAGGAATTTAGAAGAATCAGTGGACCTCAAACACACACAATTCTGATGGGATTGGACAGGTTAGATGCAGGAAGAATGTTCCCGATTGGTGGGGAAGTCCAGAACCAGGGGTCACAGTCTAAGGATAAGGGGCAAGTCATTTAGGACTGATGAGAAACTTCACTCAGAGAATTGTGAACCTGTGGAATTCTCGACCACAAAGTTGTTGAGGCTCGTTCGTTAGATATATTCAACAGGGAGTTGGATGTGGCCCTTGTGGCTAAAGGGATCAAGGGGTATGGACAGAAAGCAGGAATAGGATACTGAAGTTGCATGATCAGCCATGATCATATTGAATAGTGGTGCAGGCTCGAAGGGCCGAATGGCCTACTCCTATTTTCTGTTTCTATGCAGATAAGCCCCAGGATTTATCCCAGGCCTGAAACACAGGCCAGTGAGTGTGTTTCTCACTTGCCCCATGCCCCACCCAACTGAACACTGCTCAACAACAATAGTAACTTGTATTTATATAGCACTTTTAACATAGTAAAATGTCCCAAGGTGCTTCACAGGAGTGTTTTAAGACAAAGCAATTAAATTTGACACCAAGCCACAAATAATTAGCGCAGATGAGCAAAAGCTTGGTCAAAGTGGTAGGTTTTAAGGAGGACAGAGGTGGAGAGGCTTAGGGAGGGAGTTCTAGAGCTTGGGGCCCAGGCAGCTGAAGGCACGGCCACTGATGGTTGAGCAGTTATAATTAGGGATGCTCAAGGGGAGGAGGGAGGGGTAAGGCCATGGAGGGATTTGTAAACAATGATGAGAATTTTGAAATCTGTTGCTTAACTGGGAGCCAGTGTAGGTCGACGAGCACAGAGGTGATGGGTGAGCGGGCCTTGGTGTGAGTTAGGATACGGGCTGCCGAGTTTTGGATCACCAAGTTTATGTCTGTTAGAATGTGGGAGACCAGCCAGGAGTGCGTTGAAATACACAAGTCGAGGCTCAGTGTTAAAATTGACCCATTAGAGTTAGCTGAGCTATGGAACATTATTCCAATGTTAAGTATCATGGCAGTTGTTTATCAATATTGCCACTTGGCTTATTTAGAATACGTGCCGGTCTCCCATAACATCATTCATAGCAACGTTTGATAAGGGCAGGCTGGTTATCTCCTGTTGTGCACAATGTATTCTGCTAAGATGGAGCTTTGACACATTAAGATAACAAAGTCAAACTGTTAAGTAAATAGGCACAGTTTGTTCAGCGTTTAATTGTTTGATCAGGGAACTTTGCAGATTGGAACTTGATTACCAGTTCCAGGCTGCAGCTCAAATATCAAGCATTTTAAGATTACTTTGCATCTAACAAACTAATATCTGGCAATACTTATCCATCACCAATAGGAAAGCATGCTGACAATATTGAATAATAATTGTTATTTTTGATCCATCACCTCCAATTCTTCCACAATAATGAAGGGTTCTGACAGTAAATAAGGAGAAATTGTTTCCACTGGCCGGATAGTTGGTAGGTAATCAGAAGACCTAGATTTAAGATCATTGGTAAGAGCTGGAGGGGGAGGAGGAGAATATTTTTGTGCAGCGAGTTATGATCTGGAGTGCGCTGTCTGAAAGAGTGGTGGGAGCAGATTCATAAGAACATAACCTAAGAAATAAGAGCAGGAGTAGGCCATTTGGCCCCTCGAGCCTACGTAACTTTCAAAAGGGAATTGGATACATAGTTGAAAAGGAAAATTTGAAGGGTTGTGAGGAAAGAGCAGGGGAGTGGGACTAATCAAATATCTCTACTAAAGAGCCGGCACAGGCACGATGGGCCGAATGGCCTCCTGTGCTGTAAGAGTCTATGATTCTAACTACAACCACCAGTGACTGCTTTCCAACCACAAATACATCACACTTCTGTTATACAATTCAAAATATTGTTTCAGACTCCATTCAAGATTGGAAATGCCTGGGTGTCTTTCACAGTACAAGTGGACATGGTTTCACACAGCTGATCGCACTACAGGTGTATTGTGCTTTGAGAAAAGAAACATTTCTGTAGTGCCTTTTACAACCACAGGATGTCTCAAAGCGCTTTACAGCACTTTTGGAGCATAGTCACTGTTGTAATGTAGGAAAGGCGGCAGCCAAACTGCGCACAGCAAGCTCCCACAAACAGCAATGTGATGACCAGATAATCTGTTTCTGTTGTGTTGATTGAGGGATGAATATTGGCCAGGACACCGGGGATAACTCCCCTGCTTCTCCTTGAAATAGTGCCGTGGGATCTTTTACATCTGTCTGAGAGCAGATGGGGTCTCAGTTTAACGTCTCATCCATTTTACTAACGTTATGACAACACTGTCTTATTGCTTCTGCCATCAAATATTAAGTACTGGTATATGAACCTTTTTTGAGTTGTAGTAGTCTTGGGCATTGTAACCACCCAAAGATGTGTATTTTGGGGAAGATCTGGGACTATCACCTGACCTGGATGAACTGTTGTAGGTACAGTTTAGAGGAATATGTGTATATATATTTTTATGACTTTTGATTAAAGTGGCACACTTCCCATGAGACGTGAGGCATTGCAAAATTTATTCGGAGATGTTCTAATCTATTTTTCTGGACAAGTTAGATTTGATGTTTTAACAAATGTTCTACAACTTCTGAAGGGGGGGGAAAAAAATCTTCCATTTCTTCCTCCTTCCTTTTTCCGAAGACATTGCTTCATTGATGGGACACGGTTTGTTGTGTGAAGGCAACTGTCGCAAATCTGAGCCATTGGTTTGTGTTCCCCCTGTCCCTAGCCCAGAAACACAGACACCAGTGGTGGACACCCAGTATAGCTCAGTAAGGCACCAGGCAATACAGTTACATTGCCAGCACGTTGCAAGCCAATGTACATCGGATTTCTCCAAGTGTCTCTAAATGAGCAGGAAGAAGGTGGTCCTTTTATAACCCCTGCACTTGATTGTTCATCAGTACAGTATGGCCAGCTGGTTTCATGTTAATTCTTTTATTTCTACTTAATACCACCCTCCCATAATCTCAACCTTTTCATTTATTTTTTTGCATCTTCGCACCATTCTCCAATAAAAGTGTAAAGTATTGATAGTCTTGTAGGCGACTAACATGACAGGCCACAACATGAATGTTCCTTCCATGGCCGTACCATCGTTACACCAGCTGACCGGGTGGTTAGTCTTTTATGTGAGGATGTTATGGGGGCCCCAAACCATATGATGACAGGGCCACACCCACCGGTTGTGAGTATCCAGCTGGATATCAACCCAGAATTGAGAGCCAGAGCTCTGATCTCTGCTCTGACTACCCGATGGTCTCCCTCTGTCCTGTCTCTTGCCCCCTTCCACCTAGGCCCCACACCACCACATCACCAAAAGCCTGGGTAAAAAGGCACCCATTGCTGTGCTGATCTTCACTTGTCAGCTGTAATCCTGCATTGTCAGTTGTGGTGCTCAGTTAACCAAACAAGGGAGCAAGGTAATCAGCTTTAAATCTCATTGATCATCCCACCCATTAAAATGGAGCTGTTCTCCTGCAGTGCTCATGTAAACTGTCTGCCGTTAAACCAATTAGAGAATCAGAATTAAGGTCTGGTATGCTCCTTATTGAATGTTTTGAAATTCATATGCATACTTTGCATACTAATTATTTACATAATTCCCTATTGAGTGCAGTTGTATAGTTGACACTGACAATATTATTAGCTGCAGATTAATGTAAATCTGTTTTTCACACTTCTAAAATAAATTCTACAATCTACAGTACTATGAATGATTCTGAAGGATTTCAACATTAGCAATTCTTGAATATAATTTTCAAAGGATTAAGGTTAATGTGCTCGATATTTTGTGACTCCCTTGCTCGGATTATCACTTGGTATTCTGTTGCTGCTTTGTGTAATGGGCAGAGGATGTTGGGATTTGGGCTCTTTCCTGACACTAATAGCATAATTGCAACAAACATTTATGTATTCCCTTGGGTATTTTGCACTGGCAGATTTTGTTCATTTCAAAAAGCAGAGAGACAGCACCCTGTTGGACATAAGAGCAAGCATGTTGTTCCTCTAATGTATGATTAGATCAACCTCGTTTTTACTGCGTTTGTGCTTAACTTGGTCTTTTGATTTAATTTTTTTCATCAAAATAAATATTACTGAACAAAATGTAATCATCTGAAATAAACATTAGACCCTGCTAGTGCTGTTAGGGAGGGGTTAAACTAATATGGCAGGGGGATGGGAACCTATGCAGGGAGACGGGGAAGTAAAATGGGGGCAGAAGCATAAGATAGAAAGAAGAAAAGTAAAAATGGAGGCAGAGAAACCCAAGGCAAAAATCAAAGGGCCACATTACAGCAAAATTCTAAAGGGACAGTGTGTGTTAAAAAGACAAGCCTGAAGGCTCTGTGCCTCAATGCGAGGAGTATTCGTAATAAAATGGACGAATTAACTGCACAGGAAGCTATTAACGAATATAATTGGGATTATGGAGACATGGCTCCAGGGTGACCAAGGCTGGGAACATCCAGGGGTATTCAACATTCAGGAAGGATAGACTGAAAGGAAAAGGAGGTGGGGTGGCATTGCTGGTTAAAGAGGAAATTAACACAATAGTAAGGAAGGACATTAGCTTGGATGATGTGGAATCTGTATGGGTAGAGCTATGGAATACCAAAGGGCAGAAAACGATAGTGGGAGTTGTCTACAGACCAGCAAACAGTAGTAGTGAGGTTGGGGACAGTATCAAACAAGAAATTAGGGATGCGTGCAATAAAGGTACAGCAGTTATCATGGGCAACTAATCTACATGTAGATTGGGCTAACCACAAACTGTAGCGATACAGTGGAGGAGGATATCCCGGAGTGTATCAGGGATGGTTTTCTAGACCAATATGTTGAGAAACCAACTAGAGGCTGGCCATCCTAGACTGTGTGGTTTCTAATGAGAGAGGACTAATTAGCAATCTTGTGCATGGCCCCTTGGGGAACAGTGACCATAATATGGTAGAATTCTTTATTAAGATGGAGAGTGACACAGTTAATTCAGAGACTAGGGTCCTGAACTTAAGGAAAGGTAACTTTGATGGTAAGAGATGTGAATTGGCTGAATAGATTGGCAAATGATACTTCAAGGGTTGATGGTGGATAGGCAATGGCAAACATTTAAATATCACATGGATGAACTTCAACAATTGTACATCCGTCTGGAGTAAAAATAAAACTGGGAAGGTGACTCAACCGTGGATAACGAGGGAACATAAGAACATAAGAATTAGGAACAGGAGTAGGCCATCTAGCCCCTTGAGCCTGCTCCGCCATTCAATAAGATCATGGCTGATCTGGCCGTGGACTCCGTTCCACTTACCCGCCTGCTCCCCGTAACCCTTAATTCCCTTATTGGTTAAAAATCTATCTGTGACTTGAATACATTCAATGAGCTAGCCTCAACTGCTTCCTTGGGCAGAGAATTCCACAGATTCACAACTCTCTGGGAGAAGAAATTCCTTCTCAACTCGGTTATAAATTGGCTCCCCCGTATTTTGAGGCTGTGCCCCCTAGTTCGTCTCCCCTACCAGAGAGAAACAACCTCTCTGCCTCTATCTTGTCTATCCCTTTCATTATTTTAAATGTTTCTATAAGATCACCCCTCAGCCTTCTGAACTCCTACTCAATCTATCATAAGGTAACCCCCTCATCTCCAGAATCAGCCTAGTGAATCGTCTCTACCCACTCCAAAGACAGGATATCCTTCCTTAAATAAGGTGACCAAAACTGCACGCAGTACTCCAGGTGAGGCCTTACCAATACCCTGTACAGTTGCAGCAGGACCTCCCTGCTTTTGTACTCCACCCCTCTCGCATTGAAGGCCAACATTCCATTTGCCTTCCTGATTACAGCTGCACCTGCAAACTAACTTTTTGGGATTCATGCACAAGGACCCCCAGGTCCCTCTGCACCTCAGCATGTTGTAATTTCTCCCCATTCAAATATATTCCCTTTTACTGTTTTTTTTTTTCCCAAGGTGGATGACCTCACACTTTCCGACATTGTATTCCATCTGCCAAACCTTAGCCCATTCGCTTAACCTATCCAAATCTCTTTGCAGCCTCTCTGTGTCCTCTACACAACCCGCTTTCCCACTAATCTTTGTGTCATCTGCAAATTTTGTTGCACTACACTCTGTCCCCTCTTCCAGGTCATCTATGTATATTGTAAACAGTTGTGGTCCCAGCACCGATCCCTGTGGCACACTACTAACCACCGATTTCTAACCCGAAAAGGACCCATTTATCCCGACTCTCTGCTTTCTGTTCGCCAGCCAATTCTCTATCCAAATTAGAGAGAGTGTTAAATCCAAGAAAGAGGCACATAAATTGGCCAGAAAAAGCAGCAAGCCTGAGGACTGGGAGAAATTTAGATTCCAGCAGAGGTGGACAAAGTGTTTTAATTAAGAGGGGGAAACTAGTGAGAGGAAGCTTGCTGGGAACATAAAAACTGACTGCAAAAGCTTCTATAGATATGTGAAGAGAAAAAGATTAGTCAAGACAAATGTAGGTCCCTTGCAGTCAGAATCAGGTGAATTTATAATGGGGAACAGAGAAATGGCAGACCAATTGAACAAATACTTTGGTTCTGTCTTCACGAAGGAAGACACAAATAACCACCTAGAAATACTAGGGGACCAAGGATCTAGTGAGGAGGAGGAACTGAAGGAAATCCTTATTGGTCATGGGATTGAAGGCCAATAAATCCCCAGGGCCTGATAGTCTACATGCCAGAGTACTTGAGGAAGTGGCCCTAGAAATAGTGGATGCATTGGTGATCATTTTTCCAACAGTCTATAGACACTGAATCAGTTCCTATGGACTGGAGGGTAGCTAATGTAACATTTTTTTTTTAAAAAAGAGGGAGAGAGAAAATGAGGAATTATAGGCCGGTCGGTTAGCCTGACATTGGTAGTGGGGAAAATGTTGGAATCAATGATTAAAGATGGGAAAGCAATGACCGGATCGGTCCAAGTCAGCATGGATTTATGAAAGGGAAATCATGCTTGACAAATCTTCTAGAATTTTTGAGGATATAACTAGTAGTGGACAAGGGAGAACCACTGGATGTGGTGTATTTGGACTTTCAAAAAGCTTTTGACAATGTTCCACACAAGAGATTGGTGTGCAAAATTAAAGCATGTAGTGATGTGGATAGAGAACTGGTTGTCAGACAAGAAGCAGAGAGTCGGGATAAAAGGGTCCTTTTCAGAATGGCAGGCAGAGACTAGTGGGGTGCCGCAGGGCTGTGCTGGGACCCCAGCTATTTACAATATACATCAATGACTTGGATGAAGGAATTGAGTGTAATATCTCCAAGTTTGCAGATGATGCTAAACTGGGTGGCAGTGTGAGCTATGAGGAGGGATGCTAAGAGGCTGCAGGATGACTTGGACAGGTTAGGTGAGTGGGCAAATGCATGGCAGATGCAGTATAATGTGGATAAATGTGATGTTACCCACTTTGGGGGCAAAAACATGGACAGAATATTATCTGAATGGCAGCAGATTAGGAAAAGGGGAGGTGCAACGAGACCTGGGGTGTCATGGTACATCAGTCATTGAAAGTTGGCATGCAGGTACAGTAGGCGGTGAAGGCAAATGGTATGTTGGCCTTCATAGCTAGGGGATTTGAGTGTAGGAGCAGGGGAGGTCTTACTGCAGTTGTACAGGGTCTTGGTGAGTCCTCACCTGGAATATTGTGTTCCGTTTTGGTCTCCTAATCTGAGGAAGGACTTTCTTGCTATTGAGGGAGTGCAGTGAAGATTCACCAGACTGATTCCTGGGATGGCAGGACTGACGTGAGGAGAGACTGAATCGACTGGGCCTGTATTCACTGGAGTTTAGAAGAATGAGGAGGGGATCTCATAGAAACATACAAAATTTTGATGGGACTGGTCAAGTTAGATGCAGGAAGAATGTTCCTGATGTTGGGGAAGTCCAGAACCAGGGGTCACAGTCTAAGGATAAAGGGTAAGCTGTTTAGCACCGAGATGAGGAGAAACTTCTTCACTCAGCGAATTGTGAACCTGTGGAATTCTCTACCGCAGAGTTGTTGCCAGTTTTAGATATATTCAAGAGGGAGTTAGATATGGCCCTTATGGCTAAAGGGATCAAGGGGTATGGAGAGAAAGCAGGAAAGGGGTACTGAGGGAATGATCAGCCATGATCTTATTGAATGGTAGTGCAGGCTCGAAGGACCGAATAGCCTACTCCTGCACCTATTTTCTATGTTTGTTGCATTCAGGCTGAAATTATTAGAATTTATCTAGAAGAAAGGTAATTACACAGAAGCAAACTAACACAGCCAGTTATCAACAGTATATTTTACCTCGTTCAAAATCTTGAGGTTAATTCTAGAATATTTCTGCTGAGCCTGATATGTAGCAAAGGCTTTCTATGGAAACACTTTCTCATTGTCTCAATATGGAAATTGCTAACAAGCAGCACCAGTCCTAGTACTGCTGCCGCGACATAGTCGCCTCTCTTTTTTACGTGGAGGCAATCTTTTTTTGAGAATTAACAGATTCTTAATAGTCTGGCAATTCAAATATCAATCATCTATGACTTGTGTAGGTCAGAATATGAACAACAATTGGCAGATTGTCTGTTGAACCAGTCGTTTGGGCCTAATACAATACACATTAGAATGTAGATGGACCTAAAACTCGCTTGGTGATTCAGACATGAGTTTAGGCTTCACTTCCAAGAAAACTGTTATATGCCTCAAAGAAATGATCACGTTTCTAATGCATTTAACTTCTGAGCCCTAGGAATAAAGTCACTGAAGAAAACCAGTTAGACTGGAGGCCTTTTCACCTTGCTCAGTGAAAGAAAGACTTGCATTTATATAGTGCCTTTCACGACCATTGGATGTCTCAAAGCACTTTACAACCAATGAAATACTTTGTGTGTAGTCACTGTTGTAATGTAGGAAACTTGGCAGCCAATTTTGCACACAAGCAAACTCTCTCAAACAGCAATGTGATGTGCAAATAATTTTTTTAATGTTGATTGAGGGATGAATATTGGCCAGGACACCAGGGATAACTCCCCTGTTCTTCGAAATAGTGCCATGGGATCTTTTACGCCCACCTTAGAGAGCAGACGGGGCCTCGGTTTAACATCTCATCCGAAAGACGGCACCTCCAACAGTGCAGCACTCCCTCGGCACTGCACTGGAGTGTCGGCCTAGATTTTTTTTTTGTGCCCAAGTCCTGCAGTGGAATTTGAACACTCAAACTTCTGACTTGGGCGAATGTGCTGCCAACTGAGCCACAAATGATAGTATATTCTTTGCCCCAATAGTGAAACAAAACATTTTTTTAAGAAAATATACAGCAATCTGAAGTAATTTAAAATTAGATTAGTCTGTCTTTTGAGTCACATTAATGAAAGCATGTATTGCTGAAATTTTACTACTTGAAGCATGGTTGAGCTTTGCTTCTGTTAGCGAATTTAAAAAGATCTTCTCCCCAAAGGGGTGATGAAATACATTTACATATATTCATTTGAAGAACACTTCAAAGATTGGGCAATGCTTCTCATCTGCAATAGTTTGTTAATATTGAGTGTGTAAAATGCTGATTTTTCTCATTTTAATTTGCAAGAAACTTGGTTTCGGAAGACTAAAACTTGGTTTGGGATGACTAAATCTGAGTGCTGCAGTGATCTTCACAATGTTGTCCCTTCACTGGCACGCTGGAAAGTGGGATTAGGCTGGATAGCTCTTGGTCAGCTGGCGTGGACACAATAGGCCGAAATGGCCTCCTTCCCTACTGTAAATTTCTATGATTCACCTCTGGGCCCTGGGCCTGTGTTCTCTTGCTGCTAGCTCTGAGGGGTCTTCATGAAATGAGTGGATTATTCAAAGCAGTTCTCAGTTCCTGCTGCTCATGTAAAAGTACAGTGATTTGAACACATTTAGCGTGGAACTTGCAATCTTACTGCAGTGTTGGAAGGGAGGCAGTTATGGGAAAAGAAGATAAGAACATTGGCTAAAGTTGGGGCAGAGAAGAGGCCTTATTGCATTGGACTCGAGTTGGATGTATTACTGGAGGTTTCATCACATGACCACCTGCTTCCAACAGCCCCACCCCCACCCCACACTTCTGCATTGGTTGCCTGACACGTCCATCCTTGCAGCGCCCTGCCTTCCAACAGCAAATGGAAAGCAAACACTTGTAATTACTTGATTGGTTGAAGCTAGGCTGTCTCCAATATTTTTTATAAATAATGTTCAAATGGAAAAACTTTTTATTGTCCCTGGTATTTTTCTCTGTTTGCTGCTAGCAGTGTCCTGGAGATTAATGTTTAATTCCTGGAGAATTGGCAACCCTTGCATGAGGCCATTCTGTAGGTAACCTGCAATGCTTGATGCATCAGGAGTAGGCTGTTTGCCCCCTCGAGCCTGCTCCGCCATTCAATGAGATCATGACTGATCTGATCTTGGCCTCAACTCCACTTACCTGCGTGCTCCCCATAACCCTGGACTCCTTGATGCTGGTATTGGGTGGCACAATTGCCTCTCCCAGCAACGATAGCCTTCACCTTGAGTAGAAAGCTGACCCCCCACCTCCCTCCAAAACTCTCTCTCTCTCTCTCTCTCTCTCTCTCTCTCTCTCTCTCTCTCTCTCTCTCTCCTCTTTTTAGGCATCTCTCTAGTTCTACACTCTCCAAGCTATGAAGGCAGTAAGTGGCCTGCTTTTGATTTTTGCTTGCACAGTTAATAGTCCCTTTTTAATTCACTACAGCCTTGACGTTGGCCGTGAGATACATGTGGTGGGAGGTTGCTGGTTGAGGGTCCTGTGCTGAGACCACCAATGGTCTTGCTGGGACAGGAAACAGTCATGGTCGCTGACTGCTGACCAGATGACCAATCACTGGGGGGGAGGGGAGGGCTGTGCAGCCAGCAGAAACAAAAGAATGTGATGGTGTGCCCTTAAAAGCAGAAGCACCTCAAGTTGTCCAGTGCCAGCTGCTGTGGAAACTGCCTGCAATATAAAGCCCTCCAATCCCCAATCCGGGGTTCGGTGGGGATCCGATCCCAGGGAAAGAGGTAAACTTCAGGAGGGCTGGTGGAAAGCACTCCTGCTCTTCCTGGCCCACAAGCAGCACTGTAAAGGCACTTCCCTTCTCCCCAAAGCTGACCTCTCTTCCCTTGAGCGTCACAATTTCCTGAAGCCTGGGAAACCCGGCCGGCCAGGGTCAACTGCATTTGGATCACTCACAACATAGGCGACATATTTTAGCCGGTTTATATCACGTGTTACAGACACTTCCTTGTGTTATACTTCATCTCAAAATTGAGACATCGGTGTCAATCTGGACCTTCTCTGGCCTTAGTATGTCTCAATCATAGAAACTGACTGCACAGATGAGGGGGTTGATTTATGAAGAAAGGTTAAGTAGTTTGGGCCTATACACATTGGAATTCTGAAGAATGAGAGGTGATCTTATCGAAACTTATAAGGTAATGAGGAGGCTCGACAGGGTGGCTACAGAGAGGATATTTCCACTCTGGGAAACTAAAACTAGGGCACATAGTCTCAGAATAAGGGGCCACCCATTTAAAACTGAGATGAGGAAGAATTTCTTCTGAGGGTTGTAAATCTATGGAATTCACTGCCCCAGAGCTGTGGAGGCTGGGTCACTGAATAACTTAAGGTGGAGATAGACAGATTTTTGAGCAATAAGGGTTATGGGGAGGGGGCGGGGAAGTGGACCTGAGTCCAGGATCAGATCAGCCATGATCTTATTGAATGGCGGAGCAGGCTCGATGGGCCAAATGGCCAACTCCTGCTCCTATTTCTTATGTCGGCCGTTCGGCCTGTCGTATCCGTTGAAGGAGCAGTCGTGCTCAGTCCCACATTTTGTCTGTAACCCTGCAAGTTCCTCATCGTCCAGTAACTGTCCAGCTCGCTTTCTAAAATCATTTCTGGAACCTGCTTCCACCACCTTTTCAGGTAAAGTGTTCCTGATTCCAACAACTGGATGTCTGGGTGCCTTACCCTGGGTCAGCACTTGGAAAGAGAACCGTGTCAACCCAGAACACCACCAATTTGGGTCACGGTGGGGAAGCTTCCAATGTTGTGGTGTTGCATGGAGCTGCCTCTGTTGCAGTCAGTGGCTATTCACTTTGACATCAGCTGGGAGATGAGGTGCGCAGTGCATAGTCATGCACCTGTAAAAAGCCAATTGTTTCAAGATGTTTGGAGGAGAAGCCAGGCATGACTGGAATTCTCTTCTCATCATGTTGTCTGCCCAGCGACTTGACTCTTTCTGCTGTGGTGGAGCTGTGATGACTTTCTGTCCAGCACTGCCAACGCACGTTTATATAAAAAAAAAGCAAAAAAGAATCTGTAGTATTGACCAACTTACACTCTTCTGACCCTCTTGGCTTCCCAGTGCTGCTGTTGTATTGCCAGTAGGTGTCAAGTTTGCCCAAGTATTGCTGTACATTGGCCCGCAGCTGGTATTGTAATACCACAGTGAATCATTCCTCCATACAATAAACCAGCCAGACCCAGAGTGTGCTAATCTGACTGCATCATCATCATAGGCCATCCCTTGGAATTGAGGAAGACTTGCTTCCACTCTCTAAAAATGAGTCCATGGGTGGCTGAACACTTTGGCTGCATTGATGTGTTGGCCAGAGTGTAGCCACCAGTGAACAGAGTGGTTCAGAAACGGACGGTGTTCGCCTCAATGATTGGCAAATTGGGAGTGGCACAAATCTGATCTGATCCGACCTGCAGACCCGATCCCCCGATGTGCTCCCGTCGCAGAGACTGTTACCACAACCAGGTTCTCCTAATTCTGGAGTTTATAGTTTAAAACCCCAACCATTTTGCATGGCTCTCAAGTTGCTGGTACTTGGTGTGTAACAGTCTTGGATTTAGCCTCCAATAAGGCAACAATACTTACTATATTTAAATAAAAGCCTTTTCCAAACCTCCAGACTCCGAGTTCAAACGGAATAAATCAGCAGATGAGTAGGATCATAGAAACATAGAAAATAGGTGCAGGAGCAGACCATTCGGCCCTTTGAGCCTGCACTGCCATTCAATATGATCATGGCTGATCATGCAACTTCAGTACCCTATTCCTGTTTTCTCTCCATACTCCTTGATCCCTTTAGCCGTAAGGGTCATATCAAACTCCCTTTTGGATATATCTAACGAACTGGCCTCAACAACTTTGGTAGAGAATTCCACAGGTTCACAACTCTGAAGAAGTTTCTCCTCATCTCAGTCCTAAATGGCTTACCCCTTATCCTTAGACCCCTGGTTCTGGACTTCCCCAGTATCGGGAACATTCTTCCTGCATCTAACCTGTCCAATCCTGTCAGAATTTTATGTTTCTATGAGGTCCCCTCTCATTCATCTAAATTCCAGTAAATATAAGCCGAGTCGATCTAGTCTTATGCAAGTCCTGCCATCCCAGGAATCAGTCTGGTGAAGCTTTGCTGCACTCAATAGCAAGAATGTCCTTCCTCAGATCAGGAGACCAAAACTGCACACAATATTCAAGGTGAGGTCTCACCAAGGCCCTGTACAACTGCAGTAAGACCTCCCTGCCCCTGTACTCAAATCCCCTAGCTATGAAGGCCAACATACCATTTGCCGCCTTCACTGCCTGCTGTACCAGCATGCCAACTTTCAATGACTGATGTACCATGACAGCCAGGTCTTGTTGCACCTCCCCTTTTCCTAATCTGTCAATCAGATAATATTCTGCCTTCCTGTTTTTGCTCCCAAAGTGGTTAACCTCCCATTTATCCACATTATCCTGCATCTGCCATGCATTTACCCACTCACCTAACCTGTCCAAGTCACCTTGCAGTCTCTTAGCATCCTCCTCACGGGATTGAGTTTTCTGCGTTTTCAGGAGTTCATTACCACAGCGTGTAGGGTGCAGTTTGGATGGTCCTGTGCTGGTTTATTTTTTGCTCATCGTCATTCCGCTGATTTTTTTTTCTCTTTCTTTTCTCTCTCCTTTCTCTCTCTCTCTCTCTCTCTCTCTCTCTCTCTCTCTCTCTCTCTCTCCTCTCCTTTCTCCTCTCTCTCTCTCTCTCCTCCTTTCTCCCCCCCTCTCCTTTCTCCCCCCCCCTCTCCTTTCTCCCCCCCCTCTCCTTTCTCCCCCCCCTCTCCTTTCTCCCCCCCCTCTCCTTTCTCCCCCCCTCTCCTTTCTCCCCCCCCCTCTCCTTCTCCCCCCCCTCTCCTTTCTCCCCCCCCCTCTCCTTTCCTCCCCCCTCTCCTTCTCCCCCCCCTCTCCCTTTCTCCCCCCCTCTCCTTTCTCCCCCCCCTCTCCTTTCTCCCCCCCCTCTCCTTTCTCCCCCCCTCCTCCTTTCTCCCCCCCTCTCCTTTCTCCCCCCCCCTCCTTTCCTCCCCCCCCCTCCTTTCTCCCCCCCTCTCCTTTCTCCCCCCCCTCTCCTTTCTCCCCCCCTCTCCTTCTCTTCTCCCCCCCCTCTCCTTTCTCCCCCCCTCTCCTTCTCCCCCCCCTCTCCTTTCTCCCCCCCCTCTCCTTTCCTCCCCCCCCTCTCCTTTCTCCCCCCCTCTCCTTTCTCCCCCCCCTCTCCTTTCTCCCCCCCCCTCTCCTTTCTCCCCCCCCTCTCCTTTCTCCCCCCCCTCTCCTTTCTCCCCCCCCTCTCCTTTCTCCCCCCCCTCTCCTTTCTCCCCCCCCTCTCCCTTTCTCCCCCCCTCTCCTTTCTCCCCCCCCTCTCCTTTCTCCCCCCCCTCTCCTTTCTCCCCCCCTCTCCTTTCTCCCCCCCCTCTCCTTTCTCCCCCCCTCTCCTTTCTCCCCCCCTCTCCTTTCTCCCCCCCCTCTCCTTTTCTCCCCCCCTCTCCTTTCTCCCCCCCTCTCCTTTCTCCCCCCCCCTCTCCTTTCTCCCCCTCCCCTCCTTCTCCCCCCCCCCTCCTCTCTCCCCCCCCTCCTTTCTCCCCCCCCTCTCCTTTCTCCCCCCCTCTCCTTTCTCCCCCCCTCTCCTTTCTCCCCCCCCCTCTCCTTTCTCCCCCCCCTCTCCTTTCTCCCCCCCTCTCCTTTCTCCCCCCCTCTCCTTTCTCCCCCCCCTCTCCTTTCTCCCCCCCCTCTCCTTTCTCCCCCCCCTCTCCTTTCTCCCCCCCCTCTCCTTTCTCCCACCCCTCTCCTTTCTCCCCCCCCCTCTCCTTTCTCCCCCCCCTCTCCTTTCTCCCCCCCTCTCCTTTCTCCCCCCCCTCTCCTTTCTCCCCCCCTCTCCTTTCTCCCCCCCCTCTCCTTTCTCCCCCCCCTCTCCTTTCTCCCCCCCCTCTCCTTTCTCCCCCCCTCTCCTTTCTCCCCCCCCTCTCCTTTCTCCCCCCCCTCTCCTTTCTCCCCCCCTCTCCTTTCTCCCCCCCTCTCTTTCTCCCCCCCCTCTCCTTTCTCCCCCCCCCTCTCCTTTCCTCCCCCCCCTCTCCTTTCTCCCCCCCTCTCCTTTCTCCCCCCCCCTCTCTTTCTCCCCCCCTCTCCTTTCTCCCCCCCTCTCCTTTCTCCCCCCCCTCTCCTTTCTCCCCCCCCTCTCCTTTCTCCCCCCTCTCCTTTCTCCCCCCTCTCCTTTCTCCCCCCCTCTCCTTTCTCCCCCCCCTCTCCTTTCTCCCCCCCCTCTCCTTTCTCCCCCCCCTCTCCTTTCTCCCCCCCCTCTCCTTTCTCCCCCCCCTCTCCTTTCTCCCCCCCTCTCCTTTCTCCCCCCCCTCTCCCTTTCTCCCCCCCCTCTCCTTTCTCTCCCCCCCTCTCCTTTCTCCCCCCCTCTCCTTTCTCCCCCCCCTCTCCTTTCTCCCCCCCCTCTCCTTTCTCCCCCCCCTCTCCTTTCTCCCCCCCTCCCCCCCTCCCCGTTCTTCTTCTTTCACCCTCTCTCTCACTCACTCTCTGCACTATCCCCCCCCCCCCCCCCCCCCCCCCCCCCCTCTTTCTCCCCCTCTCCTTCCCCCCCCCTCTCCTTTCTCCCCCTCCCCCCCCTCTCCCTCCTTTCACCCCCCCTCTCCTTTCTCCCCCCCCTCTCCTTTCTCCCCCCCTCTCCTTTCTCCCCCCCCTCTCCTTTCTCCCCCCCCTCTCCTTTCCTCTCCCCCCCCTCTCCTTTTCTCCCCCCCCTCTCCTTTCTCCCCCCCCTCCCCTTTCTCCCCCCCCTCTCCTTTCTCCCCCCCCTCTCCTTTCTCCCCCCCCTCTCCTTTCTCCCCCCCCTCTCCTTTCTCCCCCCCTCTCCTTTCTCCCCCCCCTCTCCTTTCTCCCCCCCCTCCTTTCTCCCCCCCCCTCTCCTTTCTCCCCCCCCTCTCCTTTCTCCCCCCCCTCTCCTTTCTCCCCCCCTCTCCTTTCTCCCCCCCCTCTCCTTTCTCCCCCCCCCTCTCCTTTCTCCCCCCCCTCTCCTTTCTCCCCCCCTCTCCTTTCTCCCCCCCTCTCCTTTCTCCCCCCCCTCTCCTTTCTCCCCCCCCTCTTCTCCCTTTCTCCCCCCCCTCTCCTTTCTCCCCCCCTCTCCTTTTTCTCCCCCCCCTCTCCTTTCTCCCCCCCCTCTCCTTTCTCCCCCCCCTCTCCTTTCTCCCCCCCCTCTCCTTTCTCCCCCCCCCTCTCCTTTCTCCCCCCCCCTCTCCTTTCTCCCCCCCCCTCTCCTTTCTCCCCCCCCCTCTCCTTTCTCCCCCCCCCTCTCCTTTCTCCCCCCCCCTCTCCTTTCTCCCCCCCCTCTCCTTTCTCCCCCCCCTCTCCTTTCTCCCCCCCCTCTCCTTTCTCCCCCCCCTCTCCTTTCTCCCCCCCCTCTCCTTTCTCCCCCCCCTCTCCTTTCTCCCCCCCCTCTCCTTTCTCCCCCCCCTCTCCTTTCTCCCCCCCCTCTCCTTTCTCCCCCCCTCTCCTTTCTCCCCCCCCTCTCCTTTCTCCCCCCCCTCTCCTTTCTCCCCCCCCTCTCCTTTCTCCCCCCCCTCTCCTTTCTCCCCCCCCTCTCCTTTCTCCCCCCCCTCTCCTTTCTCCCCCCCCTCTCCTTTCTCCCCCCCCTCTCCTTTCTCCCCCCCCTCTCCTTTCTCCCCCCCCTCTCCTTTCTCCCCCCCTCTCCTTTCTCCCCCCCCTCTCCTTTCTCCCCCCCCTCTCCTTTCTCCCCCCCCTCTCCTTTCTCCCCCCCCTCTCCTTTCTCCCCCCCCTCTCCTTTCTCCCCCCCCTCTCCTTTCTCCCCCCCCCTCTCCTTTCTCCCCCCCCTCTCCTTTCTCCCCCCCCCTCTCCTTTCTCCCCCCCCCTCTCCTTTCTCCCCCCCCCTCTCCTTTCTCCCCCCCCCTCTCCTTTCTCTCCCCCCGCTCTCCTTTCTCCCCCCCCCCCCCCCCCCTCTCCCTTATATGAATGTCCTGGGGTGCTTTGGTCTCGTTTTATCTTTCTCACTGGTCTCTTTTCCCCCTCAGCTAGCCTGAATCCACACACTAAATCAATGCTACAATGCATTCCAGCACTTTGCACAAACCAGTTTTCAATCCTCCTATTTTCTCCCTGAAGGCTGGGAGTTGTGCTGAGTAATGTTCAAGAGTGCTGCACTATTCCCACCTCTTGACTGTTGTTAAGCTGTGTATTGGGCTGCGCCATATTAATGGACGGTGAAGACTGTCATTATTCATTGTGCAGGATCTTTGAGGGCTCTTGTCGCGATTAGTCAGTGCCTACATTCATTTCAAGTCTGTATAAATTGACATCACTTGCAGCTATAGTAATTTACAAAATTCAGTGGGTCACAGGGACAGAGTCGTGATTTGCTTTTATTATATAGCAAATACTGAATTGAATCCATTCTTTGAATCCCTTACCTGTAGTACACAGTCTTTCTGTACTCTGCTGTGGGGACAATTATGAACAAGCATAATTTTCCAAATCTGTCCAATACAACCACAATGTCCCTTATCCTGGTTTAGATTCCACCGATAATTTCACCTGAATAATACAGATAGTGATTGTAAAGAAAGATTCAATTCAATGTCTGGCATATAGTAAAACAAATATATATTCCTGCAACAGATGTATTCTTAGATCGTGGGTTAAAGACCCACTCTCGACTTCAGCACACAATCTAGGCTGACATTCCCACTGATGTGCTGAGGGAATGCTTCACTGTCAGGTGCCGTTTATCGGATGAGATGTTAAACCAACACCCTGCTGCCCCCAAGTGTACGTAAAGATCCTGTGGTACTATTTTGAAGAGGAGCAGGGGAGTTCTCCCCAGTGTCCTGGGAAATATTTATCAACCAACATCACAAACAGATTATCTAGTCACTATTGATCTCCTACTTCGTTGTCTAAAGCATTTTGGGACGGCCAGTGGTTGTAAAAGGCGCTAGATAAATGCAAGTCTTTTCTTTTTATCACATTGCTTTATGGGAGCTCGCTGTGCAAATTGACTACACTTGCATTTTCTACATTACAACAGTGACTACACTTCAAAAGTACTTCATTGGCTGTAAAGCACCTTGTGACGTTCTGAGGTGATTAATGCAAATCTTTCGTTTTTCTTTGACCCATCTTTTGCACATTTCAATAGTGATGTCCCACTTATCAAATCTTCATTGCATTCTTATGGTTAGCACCTGAAAGTTGTCTTCATATTTGGTCTTTTTTGCTGTAAAGTGCCAGGGAGCTTGGTGTGCAGATCTGCCATTCTTGTAAGCAATAATTTGAAATTGACTTTCTTCAGGTAGTTAAGATTTAACAGAGAAGCTCTGAATTACCATAGTCATTATCCTTCTGATAAACCCCAAAACTGGATTGACAATGTGACAAGAGGGAGCTGCATCATCTGAAGTTTGGATGGACTGAAATATTAACTTAATTTGACTTTGGCTAGCTGTCTCCTTTGTGTGAGGGGAGAAAGACAGTACATGACTACTGTCTGGTGATCGCTATTAGCCCCAAGAAGGGGGTAGCTTGCCTTTGGGACTTTCTGTTCAGCAACTAATCATATCAGTTTTGTTGGGCTTTTTTTTTTGTTTTGAAATGATGCGTGTCAGTTTGCAACTGTTGATCTGTGATCGCTATAAACCCAAAGGAGCATCACACCAGCTGAAATTCCAATAGTCCTGTTCATGCCCTGTCCAAGTAAACCGCTTAACAGAGAGCCATATCCTAGCCACTGAAAAATAATTAATGTTTTGATTACTGAACTGTTGTGAAAGAATCTGGTCCTTCAAACACCTGCTTTCACTTGGTGCATATCCAAGTACATTATGGTATCCTAGGATGATCATATCCTGTTCACCACCTGGTTTCTATGTGGTGGCAATGGGAAGGGCTACATGGAGCCAAAGCAGCCGGCTTGCATTTATTGAAGACTAGGAAGAGATTCTGGACACTTAACTTTTTTGTTTTGGAGGTGTTTAAAGTCACTATCAGTCAAATATTGTACTGCTGGTAACTTGATTTGCTTCTGTGTAATCATTCTTTGTAAATAAATTCAATGGTTTAGTCTAAACCTGATGATCTGACCATGTGTTTTCTGCTTTCCAGACTGGACAGCAATGTATGGTGGGCATCCCACTGCGGTGAGAGGGTAATTTAGTCCTGTGGCAGGCCATCCCATTCAAAACATGCAGGCAGTTGTCCATTTCCGACTGTAGGAGATGCCGATCTGCTTCGGGAACCTGCTTGCTTTTTCTTTGCTGCAAAGAGCGTTGGGAGGGAGCTTAAACATTATAGATGGGAGTACCTGGTGTCTGGAGCATCAGGCCAGTATTACTCCCACTCCAGTAACATGGAGGATATGTTGAAAGATTTGGGAGGAATTGCTGAGTCTGGAGATGGCATGTGTTGCTGGTGTAGGGCCTCGCTCCATCCTTTGTGTCGGAGAAGGAAAAACAGCACATACTTTCTGGTAACCGCTCTTGGGTCCAAGAAGGCATAGCCTACCTTTTTGGAGCTGTCTGCTCAGAAACTAATCGGATCAAGTTAGTTCTGCTTGTTTGAAATGATGTGTGCAACTTTGTACCTGTGGGAAGACTAGAACGGTTGATGTATGATTGATCATTACCCAAAGGAGCAGCAACATTTTTTTACAATGTTGCCCAGTTCTGATGACCTGCTGATCACGCAGTGTCCTCAACCAGAAACTTAATCACATTGGTGGTCGGACCTGACTGCATTCAGGTACTTGAGATCATTATTTCCGTTGCTATCTGCGCCCTATCCACGCACCAATTTTTCAAAATTCTCATCCTTGTTTTAAAATCCCTCCATGGCCTCGCCCCACCCGACCTCTAACCTACTCCAGTCCCACAACTGCCTGAGATATCTGCTGCGCTCTAATTCTGCCCTCGACCATCCCTGATTATAATCGTTCAACCATTGGTGGCCGTGCTTTCAGCTGCCTTGGCCCTAAGCTCTGGAATTCCCTGCCTAAACCCCTCTGCCTCTCTTTCCTCTTTCAAGATGCTTCTTAAAACCTACTTCTTCGAACAAGCTTTTGGTCATCTGCACTAATTTCTCCTTTTGTGGCTCGCTGTCCAATTTTTACTCGTGACACTCCTGTGAAACACCTTGGGTCATTTCACTATGTTAAAGGTGCTATATAAATACAAGTTATGACATGGGCTGGAGTCCAGAGCAGTGTCCGACCCAACACATTGTGGTGTCAGTTCAGTGCAAGCAGCTCTAGCTTATAAACATTTCCCTGGCCAATGCACGGTTTCCTATATTAGCAGTGCTCCTTTATGCCAATCGTACCGTCCACTTTCCATCTTCCTGATGTATGTAAGGAAATGCATGTGAATGCATCATTGCAAGAGGGGGAAGATGTGCAAGAATAATTAGACAGGTACCATACTTTGGCTTGTTTTATGTGCCCGAGGGATTTTTTGAACAATTGGGATTTTTTCCCTACTCTCCTATTGCTTCTCTCTCATACTTGCTGTTTTTCCTTCTGATATTTTCCATTGCTGCTCGCTCTTTCAGCTTCACCTTTACCTTTTCACTGGTCACCAGGTCCCCTCGCTGGGAAGCAACTGATCCCAGATAATTACACCTTGGAAGTTGCATCTATCGAGGGTTATGCAACACCGCTTGATACCTAATCCCTGGCTGGCTGTCAGCTGATCTGTTTTCATTACTGTTCGCACGCCGCTGTGTTCGTTCTTGCGGCAGGAGTGGAGTGCACTTGGAAGCTTTTAACAATATGAAACCACTCGAGTCTCAACAGGAAATGTGGCGGTTTGACATTGTAAGGGAGGCTCGGGGGGGTGTCAGTAGTCTGCAGAGAATACTGTCGTGAATACAAAAGCAAGTGTGAAACACTTGAGGCAGATTGGGCAGAATAAAAGAAAAGGATTTATATAGTGCCTTTTGACCTCCAGATGTCCCAGAGTGCTTACACCCAATAAAATACTTTTCAAGTGTAGTCACTGTTGTAATGTAGGAAGCATATAAGATTTTGAGGGAGGGGTTTAACTGGATAGATGCACAAGGTTTCCCCTTGTGGGGGAATCTAGAACTAGGGGCATAGTTTCAGAATAAGGGGTTGCTAATTTAAAACAGAAATGATGAATTTCTTCTGATGGTCGTGAGTCTTTGGAATTCTCTACCCCAGAGAGCTGTGGAGGCTGGGTCATTTGAATATGATACATTTTTGAATAAGGGAGTCAAGGGTTATGGGGAGCAGGCAGGGAAGTAGAGTTGAGGCCAAGATCAGATCAGCCATGATCTTATTAAATGCTGGAACAGGCTTGAGGGACCAGGTGGCCTACTCCTGCTCCTAATTCTTATGAAAAGTGGCAGCCAGTTTGTGCCCAGCAAGCTCCTACAAGCAGCATTTGAGAGAAATGACCAGATAATCTGTTAGTGATGTTGGTTGAGGGATAATTATTGGCCAGGAAACCGGGGAGAACTCCCCTGCTTATCTTTGAAATAGAGCTGTTTGGTAATGTTTACTTACTTAGGTGTAAGACTTGCCACCAGGGGGCGCACCTGTGGGAGACCCAAGGGTCACCTGGGCAAGCAGGTATAAAATGCAGTCTACCATGCTGCCTCCTCACTCGAGTTACAATAAAGAGACCAACGTCACAACAGTTTGAGCTAAAGATATACAGTCTTGTGGAGTTATTCTAAATGTAACGAGCCATAGGATCTTTTACATGCACTGGCAAAGGGGCTCTGTTTAACGCCTCGCCTGAAAGACACAACCGTTTGAGGGTGCAGCACTCCCTCAGTATGGCACTGGGAATGCCAGCCCAGATTCTGTGCTCGAGAACAAATTTACCAACACTGAGCTGGGATATGTGGAAATTGAGTTGTGCGTTTTCCCTGCTGCACTTGGGGTTAAGCCCTGTAGAATGGACCAGTTTCAGCAGATGTGGACGCTGCCCATGTAGTTAATCCTTCTCATTAATTCCAAGGTTGAGGAGAAGCAACTGTTGCCCTCCCTCCATCTTTGTGCCTTCCCCCTTCTCAGTCTCTCAGCCGAATGGGCTTATCTTGGAAGCCTGCAGGTTGAGGGGAAAATCGCAAACATTATTCCCCCCCCCCCCCTCGCCCTCACTGCTTTCAGATGGCCATAATAGCCCAGCAGACATGTCTTTGTGTCACATAAAGGGGGAAAAAATTTGTTACCTGTAACAAAACTCTAACCCTGCTTGGCCTGTTTCACAAAGCTTTGCCAGGAAATCTAACCCCCCTCCACCTCATCCTCTTGGAATTGTACAGGGAGCAAACATTGAGCACCTCATGCATTTATCATCTATTTGTGTGTCTTTCAGATGAGACATTAAACCGAGGCTCCGTCTGCTCTCTCAGATTAATGTAAAAGATCTCACGGCACTATTCCAAGAAAAGTTCTCCCTGGTGTCCTGGCCAATATTTATCCCTTAACTAACATCACTTAAAAAAAAATAAAATAAAATAAATCTGGCCATTTTCACATTGTTGTTTGAGGGATCTTTGCTGTGAGCAAATTGTGGCAACACTTTAAAAGTACTTCATTGGCTGTAAAGGGGTGGCAGGTTCCTGAAGGACATTACAAGAGCAGTTTACATTTATATAGTGCCTTTAACGTAGTAAAATATCCCAAGGTGCTTCACAGGAGCATCATAAAACAAAATTTGACACTGAACCTCATAAGGAGATGCTAGCTCAGGTGACTAAAAGCAATTGGGTTTTCAGGCCAATCTGCCAGTTCTCATGGTACCAGACCACATATGACCAGATTTCAATTTAAAAACTTGTATAGGGTTTGAACATAAAGCTGCAAGTTTCATACCATAACCTCGACACTACCTTGGCTTCATGGAGTGATGTCACTGGCTTGGCTCCAAGCTGGAGGAGTTGGTCATGGTTATCCTGCAGCTGGGGGCGGGTGGGCTCATCCAACTTGCTTTCGTTTCGCTTCACCTTGCCAACATATTTTAGTTAGGAAATTCATCCTGAAGTGGAACTGAATTTACCAGAAGTGACTGGTGGAGTAGGAAGAAGCTGTATGAGGTCCTGAAGGATGAGCTACACCATGGGGGGGGGGTGACTCTGATGCACCAGGGGGAGGGAGGGGGTGTTGAGGACTTGGGGTGAAGGGTGAGACACATGGCTGTTTCTTGAAGCCTGTTTTGTTTCTCCGCATCACCAGTTAGAAAGAATTTGTTTTTCTGAAGAGCATTCCAATCTTCCTCTACGTAGGACTTTGTCCTTGTTTTCAGTACTCTGCACACATGCGTGTTGTAGTGTGGAATGCCAAGCCATTCGCAGTTAATCTGTCTATCGTTTCCAGTATGGCTTAATACTTTTCCCTTTTGAAATCCCTTTCATTTAAGAAAAAAATAAATAAATCACTCGTTGCCCTGCTGATATTGTAACTGCTACATTGCATCATTCAGCTAGCTGTTGGTTTGTGTTTCAAGTGTGCAATAGCAATAAGTAGTCATCTGAAAACTATGCAGAATAGTTACTAAACTATTCTTCATTAGATGGAATGCAAGAACCCAGAGATGGTGCATGGTGACTGAGAAAGGATGCCATACATGGAAGTATCTCATGGGACAGAGGGGTGTGCAACCTTTTGTCTCGTTTCTCATTGTTTCCCTGATCAATTTCCTTCCACAACCTTAAGGGTTGGATTTTAGGCTTTTCAGTTTTCGGGGCGAAAACTGAGGCAGGGCGGGTAATTTACCGGCTGGGAATAGTTTGCGCTTTGGTAAGGAAGTTTGGGCATCTGGGCTCTGAGTCAGTGGGCACAGCGTGAAGGGAGGCACTGTACACTTTGTGGTGCAAGGACGGGAAACTCACAAACAAGTGCCGGGCCGTGTGTGCTCAGAGGGGCTTGGGGGCAAACCAGCCCCACCCTCCCTTTCCCTCTATCTGTCACCTGTGACAGGGACTGTGGTTCTTGTATTGGACTGTTCAACCACCAAAGGACTCATTTTTAGAGTGGAAGCAAGTCTTCCTCGATTCTGAGGGACTGCCTATGATGATGATGGGGGCAGGAGGGGGGACAAAAAAACACACACGTTGCCCACGCCAGCACAACACACCGGTGACAAAATTAAAAGAACAAATCCTCACATTTACCTTTTTGGAGTACTTTACCTTCGTCACTGCCGTCGGCTGTGCCGGCCCGCACTGATTTCCCTGGAGGTCATTATGGGCGGATGGATCGGGCAAAAGGCCAAACTCCTGCCGGTGTCACAACCAGAGGCGTTTCACACCCAGCGCGGCTCTTCCCGGTGGTGCTGCTGAGCACCATTGCAAAACCGGACCGGAGGATCACGACAGGCCGCAGGAGACCAACGCGCCTTTACACTGCACCAGGGTGAAACCCAGAGCGCAAAGGACCGGAAAATCCAGCCCTTAATGTTTGAATATGTATTTATGTTGACATGCCTGTTATAAGTTTGGGTCTTGCCTTTGATGTTCTCCTGGATAAAGCAGTATTGCTCACTTGCATAGAGCCTGAGCACTTTACATTTAGGGGTGTGCCTGCACTGCCCATATCCAGCTGTATATCCCAGGGCCCCCTTGTGATCTGAACTGGATATTGTCCCCATATGCACATCTGCAATCTTTTCCAAGGTGGGCCGAGATGAGACAGCACTGTACTTGTAGGACATCTGCTATGATTGAATTCAATGAGTCCGATCAGTACATCTTGTGTTTGCATAATAAAATTAATTACACTGCTTCCTCAGCAGTGGGTTGTCTTGTTCAACCTAAAATAATTTCTAATTGTCCTCCTGGCTTCTAATCATTTGACCCTGATGAAATATTGCCCAGGCATCTTTGTTTAAAACCCAATTGTCATCTCCCTCCAGTCACAATGTGAAGACAGCCTGTGGTATACGTCTCCTGCCAAGTGACCAGGGAGCTTCAAAACAAGGTGTGAGGTGCTTGTTGGTTACAGAGACCAGTTAACAAACTGATTACTGTTTGTCTTTGGCGAAACAACTTCAACATTTAGCTCTTGCAATTTAACCACTTTCTCCAAGCTTTGTCTTTAACTGTGTGGATATACTTGCTTTTAATTGTTGGCTTTTTAAAAGAAACTGCCCAATCCTGTGTGAGGAAATTGTCAAAAACTGATGGCCTGTGGCAGTGATTCTGATATTTCATTGGACCATGGACCCTTTGGTTCATCGAAGCTGTGTACCACCTTTACAAGTCACCGACTGCCCTTAACATAGTTAACCTCAAGGGTGCTAAATTAATACATGTAAAACTTGAAGGATATTACATTTTCCCCTTAATTGCATTTCTGGGGGTGGGTGTGGGTTCTTCACAATTTCTGTAAGTAGTTCAACCATGTTGTATTTGAGAGTTGACATTCCTGTGGGGAGACACTAGGAAATCCTTGTTCCTATACGTCTGCTTCATTGTCCATCAAAGCAAGAAATGCAATTCCTCTTTTTAAAGGGAATAATTTCAACACTTTTTCTCTTTTTCTCAGGCTTGGTGCTTGGGAATATTGCAAGTACAAACACATTTGAGTGTGCACTTGGTTTATCCAAGAGTATTACCAGCTTTGACTGTTCAATATTAAGCCTTGATGTTAAATTGCCCTTTTTTTTCACTGATTTTCAGATCTTGTGTTCCACTTGCTTCTCATAGTCCCAGAGTTTGCTCTTCTAAAGCTATGCACATACATTTCCAGGTTACTACACAACTAATCACTAAATGCAATATAGCATCCACTATATGTATTACGTTAACATGCCTGTTATAAGTTTGAGTCTTTCCTTGGATGTTTTCTCGGGTAAAGCTGCTGCTCACTTGCACAGAGGCCTGTGGTGCTGAACACCTTGATACTTTCCTCCCTCTCTTGTGGTTGTCCCTGAACTGCTGATCTCAAATATTGCAATTCCCAGGACCATTGCAAGTCCCTGCGGCGGCTTGTCAACAGCTTCCTTACCTGCCTCATCACCCACAATTGTCAATTAATGTGTTGTCACTTCTTTCTTGGCCTCATTACTAACTTCCTGTCTTTTGGTAGCTGTTATGTGGCCTTTACCAATAAAACCGCTCTTCTACCAAGCTTGGTCATCTGAGTATTCCTTGCCTTCTGACCCTTTGTCTTGCTCTTTTATTCAGACATGTTTTTCTAGCCTCCTCCCTCACAGCATGTAATTAAATGAATCATACAGACTGATTTCATGTTCTTTGCTTATGGCCAGGTGGTGGTGCCCATATAACCTCCTGTTACCTACAGTTGTTGTTTGTCTTGATGTGGGTGTTCCTGGGAAGGCCAGCAGTTATTGCCCATCTCTGGTCACTGAGAACGTGGTAGTGGGTTGTTGCCTTGAACCGCTGCTGTGTGGTTTGATACAACGGGATGGTTTGCTAGGCACCTGCAGAGGGCAGCATCCACGGATGCTGGAATCATAGAATAATACAGCACAGGAGATCATTCGGCCCAACGTGCCTGTGCTGGTTCTTTGATAGGGCTATACATTTAATCTGCACTCTGCAGATAGGGAGAAACTATTTCTACTGGCAGGAGGATCCAGCTTGACCGATCGGGAAAAGCTGGTTTTCAGCGCATGTGCATTGTGCGCTGAAAACCGGCGCTTGTGATGCTTTCCCGACTCCGTAGAGACACTGTACAGACCCGAGGAGGCAAGAATTTCTACCCCAATATGTTCAGCAAATAAATAGACCAGTACTGAAGTGTTGCATAGCTGAACAGATGCCATTCCACAGTATCTGTGTAAAATGGTATGAGCCACTGTACCTCAGTGAATTCCCCCTTTTTACGGTTTGCTGTATCTTGGTAAAGGTTCAGGTTTGTTTTTAACTGGTAAGTTGCGAATTCTACACTGGGATATAGTGGGGGGGGAGTGGGTTCAGTTCCTCCCCACCCGATCTGTTGCTGTTTATTGATCAGCTTTCAATCCTCTCCATATCAGTGTAGTGAGGGACTGCTGTACATCAGTTTGCCAGCACCTGTTTATGCTGTTGCTATACCTTGTAGAGCTTAAAAACCATTCTTTACAGAGCAAATGTTTGGTTATAAAAGGACAGATTAACTCACTTTAAAGCAGCTATATAGAATCCTATTGAAGAGCTATTTACAATTTGGCAAAGCTGAACTAGCTCGAAAGATACTTATTAGATTTTAGCAAGTACATCGCCAGCCTCTCCCATTAATGGGAGTGGGGAGGGGGGGGATTTGAGGGCTTTGAATGGCAGCAGGAAAATTGGGCCAATCACCCGTGAGTCACTCTTCCAGTGAGTTAGCAATACATGGCCTTATTGTAGGCTGAATGTCCTGTGTAAGACGTGATGCAACTTGGTGCCTATTTTAATTTTGGTATATCACAAAATTACATATTCCAAACGAGTTTCAGGAAGTGCTGAGATTTAGAAGGGGAGCCTCTTGCCTGACACAGCTCCTTGACATCTGAGTGTTTACAAATACAATACAGTGCAATATCCTGATACATTTTATTTGTACTTAAAGATTTTGATGCTGCATTACTAAAAACCATAGGAATCCTGTACTGAATAAGTTGATTTTAATTTTAATAAAGAGGAACTGACCACTCATGAGCATAATTGGAGAATTGCATCGATCACTGCAGACTGGAAGGTGATGAGTGGAAATACTCATGGGTCGGTCAACACTTGGACCCTATTTCGTAATCTACATGAGTGGCTTGGATATTGAAGCCAAAGATTAGCTTGTCCAATTTGCTGATTACACCAATAGGGAGAGCAGTAGCAATAGCAGGATCTTGCACCACAGAAGGAGGCCAATGGTCCATCGTGCCTGTGCCAGCTCTTTGAAAGCACAATTAGTCCTGCTCCTCTGCTCTTTCAAGAGTCCTGCAAATGTTTCCTTTTCAAGTATATATCCCATTCCCTTTGAAAGTTGGTGAATGTGAAGTGACCTTTCAGACAGTGCATTCCATGATCATAATTTGCTGCTTAAATTCTCCTTGTCTCATGATGGGTGAGACAGCAATAAACAGTCAATGGGATATGGAGTTAAATTGAGAATCGGCTCCGAGCTCCGGAAGCCTTGCTGACTATCTGCGTACTTTGTGCAGTGATGTGGAGATGAGCGTCCAGGACCCAGCCACAGTGTAGAGTGCAACAATGAGCAACGACTCTAATGCTTCAGACATTTCAGAAGGGAAGTAATTGTTATATGTTGGACACTTAACAAATTGAACCAGAATGAATACTTTCAGATAGGCTGGCTAAGGAAGGCACAGGTTCTGGGTTGAGGGGAACATTTAGGACAGACCCAGATAGTGTTGTGCATGGAGGTTGATCAATAGCTGGGATGGATTGTCGGGAAGAGTGGCTGAAGCCATGGTACTGAATTTATTGAAGGAACAACGAAAGGAATATATATCACTGTTGACTACATTAGCAGATCAGTGCTTAACATGTCCCTAGTACATTCCTCTGTTCTGTATTTTAAAGGAGGTATTACATAAATAGGAGCAGGCCATACGGCCCCTTGAACCTGCTCCACCATTTAATACGATCATGGCTGTGGTTAGAGTAGATGCCACACTGGTCATTGACCAACTGGCCTCCTTCCGGACTGGACATTTCTACAATTCTATACCAAAGGGCCAATGAACATGTAAAACTGATATTCGACAATCCTAGGCCCAAAGGGTGCTGAAGGTTTTGGGATAAACTGCTGGGTTGGGTCGGGCAAGTAAACCAGGAAAGAAGTTCAAAATGTATCTGGTCACAGTAATGAGAGGTAGGGTACTTAGAGGTGGGCTTTGACCAGCTGCAGGGTCCTTTCTTGTCGATGGCTTTTCATGTATAATGACCGTATGGTGAGGTCAGAGAATTGCACGCCACCTGCTATTCAAAACCATAATCCAGTCAAGGGATAGTCAACACTGATTTAGTGCACATAATGTAAAAGAAAATAACTCCACACTGTTCAAATCCAACAACCTACAGAACTTTTGAGGGGGAAAAAAAACTTGTTGCAGTGAGGACTATCGGGTCTCACGTGTGGCTCAGTTGGTAGCACCCTTGCCTCAGACGGGTTGTGGGTTCAAGCCCCTACTCCAGAGACATCAGCACACAATCTCGGCTGACACTCCAGTGTAGTACTGAGGGAGTGCTGCACTATTGGAGGTGCCATCTTTCCGATGAGATATTAAACCGAGGCCCTGTCTTCCCCCTCAGTCGGAGGTTAAAGATGCCTTGGGACTATTTTGAAGAGGAGCAGGGTGGAGTTCTCTACTGTCCAGGCCAATATTTATCCCTCCGCCAATATTACTAACCGATTATCTGGTGATTATCTTGTGTGTGGTTTGTGGCCGCTGTTTCCTACATTACAACAGTGACACTTCAGAAGTACTTCATTGGTTGTAAAGCACTTTGGACCAACATGAAAGTTGCTATATGAATCTAAGTCTGTCTTTAGCTATCTCAAACCTGTTGGTGTGTTAGTGACCAGTTTATGACCCACACGCACTTCAATCCACTGATCTGGCTCAAATGATTTTGGTTGCATCACTATCATGACAACAATTGTACTTTTATGTGATGAGCCTTATTTTGTACTGGGTTTTTTGTACAGATGACTGTCTTTCGGATGAGACGTTAAACCGAGACCCTGTCTGCTCTCGGGTGGACAAATAAGATCCCATGGCACTGTTTCAAAGAAGAGCAGGGGAGTTGTCCCTGGTGTCCTGGCCAATATTTATCCCTCCATCAATATAACAAAAACAGATTATCTGGTCATAATTACATTGCTGTTTGTGGAAGCTTGCTGTGCGCAAGTTGGCTGCTGTTTCCCACATTACAACAGTGACTACGCTCCAAAAAGTGCTTCATTTGCTTTGAGACGTCGGGTGGCCGTGAAGAGTGCTATATAAACGCAAGTCTCCTTCCTCGGGATTGTACAATATGTTCAATCTACAGTTGTTTCCTAAGGGGGTCTTGTTTCTGGGCCCTGAAAGCCACATACCTTGAGCATGGTGCGCAACTGCTCCTGGGTCTCTGTTAATTTCACTATTGAGCTGACCTCCAATGCGTAGTCTGGATTTCTATCTGATATCGTGCCCCCCCCTCCAGCTGAAATTTGAATTAGCTCTACAGATTTCATCCATTGTTTCCCCTCACTGTTGCACATTGAAAAATTGACTAGGCCACAGCACTTAAATGAAGCTGATTAGAACTTTGGCACATTCCGTGCAATTTGGTTAAGTGCTTAAACGATTGATTTTTATAAAGTCTTGCCCTATTGGACTCTGAGTGCAGTGAGCGACTACATGAACTGCAGACAACTTCTTGCAGACAGTTGTGATGTCGTGCCTTGTGATTCTCTTGACCCCAGGAGGCTTGGGATCATTGTATTGAATAAGGGACAGAGGAATTGCTAGCTGAAAAAAGACCAAGGTCCATCTAGTTTGCTTTCTACCATCCTGGTAGACCGCTCGATCAATTTTTTTTATAAAGGTTGTGCGTGTTTTTTAAAGTCATAAATGCATTATACTATTCTGATTTAGATGGTTAGATTTTCAAGGATTTGAATCCAAATGAATTCAAGTAGTGCAATAAAGGTTCGCCTGACTGATTCCTGGGATGGGAGGGGCTTGTCCTATGAGGAGAGATTGAGTAGACTAGGCCTATATTCCCTAGAGTTTAAAAGAATGGGAGGTGATTTCATTAAAACATACAAAATTCTTACAGGGCTTGGCAGGGAGGATGTTTCCTCAGGCTGAGGGTGGTGAATTTTTGGAATTCTCTACCCCAGCGGGCTGTGGAGGCTCAGTCATTGAGTATATTCAAGACAGAGAACGATTAGATTTTTGGATATTAAGAGAATCAAGGGATATGGGGACAGTGCAGGAAAGTGGAGTTGAGGTAGATCAGCCATGATCTTATTGAATGGCGGAGCAGGCTCAAGGGGCCAAATGACCTACTCATGAGAACATAAGAAATGGGAGCAGGAGTCGGCCATTTGGCCCCTCAAGCCTGCTCCACCATTCAATAAGATCATGGTTGATCTGATCATGGACTCGGCTCCACTTCCATGCCCCCTCTCCATAACCCTTTCCTCCCTTATTGCTCAAAAATCTGTATCTCCACGTTAAATATATTCAATGACCCAGCGTCCACAGCTCTCTGGGGCAGAGAATTCCATAGCTTTACAACCCTCTAAGAAATTCCTCTTCATCCCTCTTTTAAATAGGTGGCTGTACTCCTGTTCCTAATTCTAATACTCTTGTGTTCTAAAACTTTTGAAACAGGTCTTTAACTTTGAGATCTAAGGCTGTGTTGATGACCTGATTCTGGCTAGCAAGCTGGTTGATGAAACCAGCCGTGGTACTGGTATCAAAGACTTGACCGAGGCAGCCACAGCAGGTCACATCCCATTTACCAGGAAGGGGGCAGCTTAAAAACCTGTTTGAAGATTGTATTTTTGGTGGAAGGCAGTGTAACAGAGAAAAAAGCTTGAGGCATTGACTATCATTTTTGATTGTCAGCAAGAGACAGAAGTCAAGGGGCCGAAATTGCTCCTTTCTCTAAGGCCCGAAAGCGGCAGCCACGTGTCAGTGCGGAGGGGCTGCAAGTTTGGATGTTGCCCTCCTTTAGGTTTGGAGCGGTGTAGGGGACCGCCCTGTCCGTTTTGCTACCACGTTGTGCATGCGCCAACCCCTTACCAAAATTGCCCGCAGGAGTGGCACTGCCACCAATCGGTGCCCTGACCGCTTTTTATGTCAGTACCCTTTCTGTGATTGGGTGGCACAGCTGCCCTTATAGGGGAGGTGGTGCTGCCGGTGACTCCATTTTATTTTTAATTGTCGGCTGACTGCCAGGCCAGGCTGACCATTATGGCTGCAGGTTTGGCGGGGCCGCCAACAGGCAGCCTGGCACCCCCTCTTGGTTGCCAGGCCGCACAGCCAAACCCTCCCTGTTGGCCCAGTGTTTGCCACTAAAGTGGCTGCTGAGTTCGCAGTGGCCCTCCCCTTTAACTGATGAGGGGCGTTGTGACGTGCCAGCGCGATGACTTGGAGCGTCGGCCACTCCGACCCGCCTGCACTTCTCCCCCAGGTCTCCCCACACCAACACCGCTCCGACTGGGAACATCAACCAAAAAGCTGAATTTCTCTGGATTGTCTGCCCCATGCTTTGGGGTGGATGGAACACACTTGAAAAGCAGTCAGTGCGACCTGTTTCTTTGACCACAAGGTCTTGGTCCATGTTACCAGGTGTCCTGCTGGCTGACTTTATGATGTCATGTGTGATCATTATAATTGAGTGTTACTGGCTTCTGCTCTGAGAAATCTGGTCATTTTTAAACAACATATTTCTCATGAAGCTGAATGCATTTGGCAAAGCAAAATTGAATAAAAATCAGCTTGCACTTGCATGAAGCTTGAGGCTGTTGCCCTTGGCTCAGTTGGTAGCTCTCCACTCTGTTAGAAGGTTGTGGCTCCCACTTCAGAAACTTGAGCATAAAATCTAGCCTGACATGCCAGTGCAGTACATTGCTGTTTGTGGGACCTTGCTTTGTGCAAACTGGCTGCCATGTTACCTATATTGCAGCAATGACTGCATTTCAAAACTATTTAATTGGCTGTAAATCGCTTTGGGATGTCCTGAGGTTGTGAAAGGCGCTATAGAAATGAGAGTCTTTTATTTGGCCGGGAGCCAAAAAGGTAAACAATCATGTGGCATTGACTTGGGCTGCCAGACCGGGGCCTGTGGTCCTTGGTTACACCCATGCCATCGACTGGGCCCGCTAAATATAAACAACAAATACTACATTTGTGTACAACAGCTCCATACTTAAAGACCACTGGATGCTGTCTTTTTTTAGAGTTTGCTTCCTTTTTAAGTTCTTTTCAAGATTGTTTTTTTGGTGGGGGTGGGGTTTGCAGGCACCTGAGCTTTGAACAGTGACTGGCACATTTAGAATTGCAGAAGTGGTTCTGTAATGTGGCGATGCTTGGGATGGTCCCTGTTTGCCTTGTGGACGTGAGGTGGGATGGCCAGCAGGACTTGGAACAATTGTAACTGGGCAAGGTCGTGCAGCTGCTCAGATGTTGCGCTTGAGGCTTTAGGTTTCTGAGTGTGTGCACGTCTGCAATAGGCCTGAAATATTAACCGCATATGGCAGGACTGTGGGGATGAGACTCTGAACAATAGATGTCCTCACTGGGCGGTGGGTTGCTGTGGGGTGGGGGGGTGGGGGGGTCCAGTAACTGAAGCTTCAGTCCTTGCAACAGGACCATCAACCCTGTCTCCTCCGTCATTTCATTTCAACTCCATTTACAACCTCAAAGGGTGGAGATTTATTTAACTACAGTTACCAAAAGTATTATTGATTGGCTGTTGGCCAGCACTTTTGGCCATAATTGAATATAGAGGCCAGGCTGATCAGCCTGTGCCCCTCGGAACACAAGCTGTGCAGAAGCCCTGGCAATCTGACCCACGGAGCTCAGACAACTCCGTCCTATCGCTGAGGCATTTTCCCACTTTACAGCAGTGACTACAATCCTCAAGTATTTCATTGGCTGTAAAGTGCTTCTCCTCTTCTCTCCCTTTCCCTCCTCCTCTTTCTTCCCCCCCCCCCCCCCCCCCCCGCTCCTCCCAGATCTTTGTGCTTGGTGATGAATTGTCAATGCGAGCACCATGAGCTGTTAGAATCCCGAGTTTTATGCCAATTCCAAGGACTGTTGGCTGTGAGGCAGTGTGATCCACTCCAACACAACCACTCAGTGAATAGATTGGTCAGCCCCAGCCAAAGCTTCCCAAGAGGCTCCAAGCCGCTCAGTTTTCACATTGGAAGCACATATCCTCCGAGGGCTGAATTCTGTCATGTTTATTCGAGGAGGCATGATCTAGTGCAGATGTTAGAACACTGAATTAAAAATATCGCTGTTGCTCCCTCTCTGCTAAATCTGCCAACTGCTACCAAATCACACTGGGCTGCAGGCACAAGTCCAGATTCATTTCCTCCACCACAAGCTGTATCTGTTGACCACCTTGCACCAAACTCTGCCAGCTGTGGCTCAGTGGGTAGCACACTTGCTTCCGAGTCAGAAGGTTGTGGCTTCAAGTCCCACTCCAGAGACTTGAGCACAAAAATCATGGCTGACACTCCAGTGCAGTGCTGTCTGAGGTGCCGTCTTTTGGATGAGACGTTAAACCGAGGCCCTGTCTACCCCCTCGGGTGAATGCAAAAGGTCCCATACCACAATTTGAAGGCGTTCTCCCTGGTGTCCTGCCCAATATTTATCCCTCAACTGACATCACTTAAACAGATTATCTGATCGTTATCAGATTGCTGTTTGTGAAAGCTTGCTGTGCGGAAATTGGCTGGCGGGTTTCCTACATTTACAAGTGACTACAATTCAAAGGTACTTCATTGGCTGTAAAGTGCTTTGGGACATCTGGTGGTCGTGAAAGGTAGACTCAGAAACATTACGGCACATGGAGGCCATTTGGCCCATCGTGTCTGTGCCAGTCAGAGTTACCCAGCCTAATCCCACCTTCAGCTCTAGGTCCGTAACCTTGTAGATTACAGCTCTTTAAGTGCACATCCAAGTACTTTTTAAATGAGGGTTTCTGCTTCAACCCCCTTTCAGGCAGTGAGTTCCAGACCCCCACCGCCCTCTGGGTGAAGATATTTCTTATCATCTCTCTATCCTCGAATCCTTCCACCAACTAATTTAACTCTATGCCCCCTAGTTATTGACTCCTCTGCTGAGGGAAATGGGTCCTTCCTGTCCACTCTAGGCCCCTCACAATTTTATACACCTCCATTAAATCTCCCCTCAGGCTCCTCTGTTCCAAGGAAAACAACCCCAGCCTATCCAATATAAAAACAGAAAATGCTGGAAATCTGTGGGTCAGGCAGTTTACTTGTACTTTCAAGTTAGTATACTGTGTTTGCTGCTCATGATGTGGTGGTCTCTACACTGGAGACCAAGCGTAGATTGGGTGAGCACTTTGCGGAACACCTCCGTTCAGTCCGTAAGAGTGACCCCAAGCTTCTGGTCGCCTGTCACTTTAATTATCTGCACCACTCACACTGACCTCATCGCCGTCTGTCTCCTGCACTATTCCAATGAAGCACAATGCAAGCTCGAGGAACAGCACCTCATCTTTTGTTTAGGCACTTTACAGCCTTCTGGACTCAACATCGAGTTCAACAATTTCAGACCGTAACCTCTGCCCCTATTTCCCTCCCTTTCCTCCTTTCTTTACCCCCCCACCCCCCCCAAATCTTATATCTTATGTATTTCCCTCTGTTTCCCATGGCAGCTGGTCATTATCCTGCCATTCACACCCTATCTAGACTCTCCTTTTTCTAACATCTGTCATTACCATCTCAAGTCAGCCCATCATCCCTTTTGTCTCATCTCTCCTGCCTATCACTGACCTTCCCTTTTTGTTCTTTCCTCCCCTTCCCCCCCCCCCCCCCCCCTTTCAGTGCTCCTTAAGAATCTGTTCATTTCGAACATTTGCCAGTTCTGACAAAGGGTCATCGACGTGAAACATTAACTCTGTTTCTCTCTGCACAGATACTGCCTGAGCCGCTGAGATTTCCAGCATTTTGTTTTTTATTTCAGATTCCAGCATCCTCCGTATTTAGCTTTTGCCCAGACTATCCAATCTTTCCTCACCGTTTTCCAGTCCTGGCAACATCCTTGTAAATCTCCTCTGCATCCTTTCTAGTTAAATCATGCTATATAAATGCAAGTCTCTTTCTTTTTTCAAACCCTCCATCCTCCCCTCAGGCAGTAAAGTGGAGGAAACAATGGTCCTTTTCAACACTGAGGAGCTGCTGTCTCCTTGGAATGAGAAGGCGAGAGGAAATCCCCCGTGTACCAATTGCCCTGTTGGAGGCCCCACCCCCATGTCTTGGTCCTGCACACTCTTTGACTCCACTCTGTAACCTTTGCTGTTGTCATTTTTACCACCTGTATTTGTTTAGGAGAGTTTGATGTTTTGCAATTGAGGTTGTTCATTTTAATAATCATCACAATTGAGAGTTTTTCAATGTGGATAATTAACAGGAAAAAAAAACTCAATGCGGAAAAACATAATTTACAATTAAAGTTCGGAGGAGGTGTGAGGAAAGAGGGAGGAGATAGCGACAAGTGCCAGCTTCTCAACTTGCCCCTCACTTTCTCTGTTTGACCTTCCAATTGTCTCATTGATTCTGCCCATGTTTACTTTTTCTCAAATGGTTTAATTGGCACTGGAGCAGAAAAGGATGGCACCATACTGGGACTTGTGGTTGGGCACCGACACTGAATAAGACTGCGGCAGTGTGTGACATTTTGCTGCCAACCCCAAAGTGAGGATGATGTGGTTGCTGGGAACCAGTGGACCACCACATCCTCACCCAATCCAAATATACTATGTCCACTGGTTCCCCTTTATCTACCCTGTTGTTTACATCCTCAAAACTCTAAATTTGTCAACACTATTTCCCTTTTCTCTTTCATAAAACCCTGTTGACTCTGCCTCATAAGAACATAAGAAATAGAAGCAGGAGTAGGCCATTTGGCCCCTCGAGTCTGCTCTGCCATTCAGTAAGATCATGGCTGATCTGATATTGGGCTCAGCTCCACTTCCCTGCCTGCTCCCCATAACCCTTCACTCTATTTTCATTCAAAAGTCTGTATCTCCACCTTGAATATATTCAGTGACCCAGCCTCCACAACGCTCTGGGGCAGATAATTCCTCTTTGAAAGTGCTATCCAATTAGTCCCACTTGGGCAAAACTATCTGACTTTTGACCCAGAAAATGCTTGTGAATTTTGAATTTCAGGGGTGACCCTCATAGGGCACTAACTTTTCTACATTTTTTTTGAGATTTCTTTTTAAATTGTAATTCATTGGACCTCTTGGTGATAAACAACAACACTTTTCTTTTCCTAAAAGAGCCTCATTATGTTGACTTTCCATTTAATGAGAGCAAGATTGCGCTGACTCTCCTTGAAGGCTCCTTAGCTTTGGTGAAAAATTCTACTGAGATCCATAATGGAATTGTAGGCTGTTGACCCCCATTGCCAATCTATACACCCAATAATGTACAAGTTCCACTGCCATCTGCTGTATGGGATCTGTGCAGTCTTGTACCTTGTGTGCTACTGTCCAGACAGGTTATTTTCCTATAATATGCCAGATTCACTTTAGGAAGGATATGAAGGCCTTGGAGACGGTGCAAGGAGAGATTTACCAGAATGATACCAGGGATGCGGGACTTCAGTTATGTGGAGAGACTAGAGAAGCTGGGATTCTTGTAGTGGTAAAGGAAAAATGTTCATTTTTTTTTTTTTGCCGAGTGTTTGAACTGTTGAAATATTTAGATATTTCAGCATACGATTGTAGCATGAATGTGTGTTTTTGAGTTGTGGCAGTGATCTGAGTTGGAAAATAGACTTCAGAAACTTGCTCCAAAGAGCCACCTAACAGCCAGTGTTTGCAACTATGTTGTTGCAGCCAACACAACAAATTTGAATGAGAAATGTTGACATAACAATTTACAATGGGAAATATTGAAAGTGTGACCAAATATTGTGACAACAGGAAGTAATGTTCATGGACAGGAAATAGATATTCTACACTATTTTTAATAAGGTATAAAAGTTGAGTATAGTGTCCACTACATGTTACACTTGCTTCTTATTGCATTTTAGCCATCATACTTTAGGCATTACAATTTAGTATATCTGGTGGAATATCTCGTTAAAAATCTTGTGCCTTCGTGCACTTCCTGTCTACAAACTTTTACTTCCTGTTGCCACATTTTTTCTCACTTTCCTGTCCGTTTTTTACTTTATAAATTTATATGCCCACACTTATCATAGAAGCTGCCTATGTAAATATCTCATTAAAATTGCACCCTCCCACCAGTGGAGGTGCTGTAGCTCCACAGTTTTGTCTCCCAGCTCCTCGGTGTGAACTGCAGAGAAACACCTATGATCAACCAACTCTTTCTCTGCTTCCCAATTTTCTATTTGACTAAAGAATGTCAAATGAAATACTATTTAAAGTTAAATATCAAAACTTAATACACAAATAAGGACAGAATGTACAACTTTAAAAAGGAGATTGAATCACACCTGGTCAATTATCCCCCTCCCTCTAACCCTGCATCACCACAAGACTTTTGGTCTTCATTCCCTATGTGCAAAGCCCAGGAGAGTGACCAGGATACTGCAGTACTTTTGTAGCGGGATCAGGACTGAGCTTGGCTATGATGACTATGGTGAGACAATCTGCCAATGTTCTTGGAACAGTTGGGTTGTTCTTTGGCACAATCACCCACTCATCACTGGTCTCTAAATGCAATAGGTGTCCGCTGTGGCTCAGTTGGTTGTGTCCTCCTGAGTCCGAAGATTGCGGGTTCAAGCCCCACTCCAGAGTCTTGAGCACAAAATCTAGTCTGACACACCAGTGCTGCACTGTCAGAGGTGCCATCTTTCAGCTGATGCGTTAAACCAAGGCCCCGTCTTCCCTCTCGGGTGGATTTAAAAGAACCCATGATACTATTGGAAGAAGAGCGGGGAGATCTTATCCCCTGCGCCTGCCCTAGCCAATATTTATGCCTCAACCAGCACCACTAAAATAGATTATCTGGTCATTATCACATTGCTGTTTGTGGGAGTTTGCTGTGTGCAAATTGGCTGCCGCGTTTCCCACATTACAACAGTGACTACACTTTAAGACCACTTCATTGACTGTAACGTGCTTTGGGATGTCCTAAGATCATAAAAAATTTATATAGCATTTTTTTTAAACAGTCTTGGTCTGATTTTCAAGCCTTCCTATAGTGCAGCTGTGCCATTTTAAAAAAAAAAAAACCTGCTCCACAACAACATAAAAACCAGAAGCAACAGCCAGTGTGTTGAAGCTTCAGTGCGGTTTGAAGCAAGCCAGAAAGGTGCAGCTAATGTACAGTGTGGTCAGGTGTTTGGTTCAAGTCTCTTGTGGCCTTGTCTTGAAGCCACAGTATTCACCCCCTCCCTTCATAACTGTTGATTTTATTTATATAAATGAAAGTCCTGTATAGTAGACGTTTGTTTTTTTTTATTCCTTGTTTAATGCAGGAGGAAAAGGTGCCAGGTTTCTGGGAGTGTCCCTGTAGAAAGACTTGCTTGGCTGCCAATGTTCTGTGATTCGTTGATCTGCATTAAACAGTTGCGGAATGAAGCCAAGGCTGTACAGGGCCCTGCTCGAGAGACATCACCTTCAAAATGGGAGCCCAGAGTTCTGTCACATGATCAACTGAGCTGCTGTAATGAGGTCATCCAAAACTCTACCGCCAATATCCTAACTGGCACCAAGTCCCGTTCACCCACCACCCCTGTGCTCGCTGACCTACATTGGCTCCCAGTCCAGCAATACCTCAATTTTAAAATTCTCAACCTTATTTTCAAATCCCTCCCTATCTTCATCTCCTCCAGCCCCACAACTCCCACCACCTCTCCCCCCCCCCCCCCCCACACCCCAAAATTCTACCCTTTTGCGCACCCCTGCTTTTTAATGTTCAATTATTGGTGGCCATGCTTGGGCCCCTAAGCTCTGGAATTCCCTCCCTAAACCTTTCCGGTTCTCTTACTCCCTGCTTTTTTAAGACGCTCCTTAAAACCTACCTACGTCATTGGTCCTGATATATCCTTGTGTGGCTCAGTATCAAATTTTGTCTGAAGGTTCCGATGAAGCGCCTTGGTACGTTTCACTACGTTAAAGGTGTTGTATAAAATGTGAGTTGTATTGAGTACTTCAGCAGCAACAACAACAACTTGTATTTATATAGTGCCTTTAACGTAGTGAAACGTCCCATGGCATTTCACAGGAGCATTATAAAACAATAAATTTGACTGAGCCACATAAATTACAGCAAGTGACCAAAAGCTTGGTCAGAGGTAGGTTTTAAGGAGCATCTTAAAGGGGGAAGAAGTTTAGGGAGGGAGTTCTAGAGCTTAGGACCCAGGTGTACAGGAGAGACTGGTCAAAGAGAGATAAGAAAAAATGGAGAAAATGGCAGTGACTGGCTTGGGTCAGAAGTAGCAGCCAAAATGCACATGCAAATAGACACAGGGAAAAACTCTACATTGGCCTAGTTATGTAGCACTTATAGGAATGCATATTCTTTATGAAGTGATTGAAGTTTAAATATAAAAATGTTTACGTGCCACATTTGTGAAATGGCAGTGTAGAAACAGAACCAAGTAAGGCAGTGATGTCCAATAGACTTTGCTGACGAGCTGCAGGTGTTGCTATGGCAACACTGTTAGCCACTTGTGCAATCTTTAGTAGAAAACACATTTTTAATATATCTAGAGTATGTATTACATGTGCACAAATGTACTTTGCAGATGTATATTTTCTTAAACACCTACCACCATTTAGTAACCAAGGAAGTAATGAACTTTCAAAAACCATTGCACAATGTTTTCCATCTCCAACATGCGCACAAAAGGTTAAAGTTCACGTGCACATGCTGTGCGAACAGGAGGATTGAGATAACCAGCCCAACAGTGTCAGTTACTCATTTTCTATTTACTAATCAGGAATGCAATTATCCTCATCTGGATTCCTAATTAGCTGCATGTAGCTAGTGGCCACTCTTCCGCGCGTACATCCGAGCCAAGGTGTCCTTGGAGATGGAGCACGCGGTGTCCAACGGTACGCTCGCGGCCTTCCGTGAGAGGTGGGCACCGGAGGGACTGGAGTGCATTGTCACCCCCGGCAACCAAATTTTAATTTGATTTTATATGTTTTAAAGTTTAATTTGTTTTAATTGCCGGGGTTTTAGTGTCCCCCTCCACTTTTATAGGGGGCACTTATAAAATATTGAATTTTAATGCCCTAAAAAAACACACACAAAAACCTACAAAAATACAAAAAAAAACAAAAAAAAAGAGGGCAGGTATAAGTGTCTGGAGTGTCCCCCAGATCGGGGTGCACTCCATCTAATGTTTGTTTTGTACTCCCTAAAAGAGTTGTGGCTAAGTGGGCACCGGAGGGACTGGAGTGCATCATCACCCCCGGCAACCAAATTTTAATTTGATTTTATGTTTTAAAATTTAATTTGTTTTAATAGCCGGTGTTTTTAGTGTTCCCCTCCCCTTTTATAGGGGGCACTTGGGGGGAAAAAAAATTTTGATTTTAGTGCCCCAAAAAAAATACAAAATAAACAAAAAAAACACAAAAAAAGGGCCTTGAAAATGTTTGGTGTGTCCCCCAGATCGGGGGGGGGGGGGCACGATTTAATGTTTAGTTTTTCTCCCAAGAGTTGTGGCTAGTGGCTAATGTATCGGACAACACTGGTTTAAATCAACCTGCAATAATATCATTAGTTCATCTGCCTAGAACATTAAGAGTGACAGCACACACATTATAATAGCCTATATTCTCTTTTTTTGTATAACTAGTAATGATGGTTCCTCATCTCTGGCAACGTTCTATTGTGGGGTTGGGTCCTGCAGGCAAATCAGCAGCTAGCTTGCACTTTAAAGTGCATTTCAAGCCCTGGTTTTCTCCCTTTGTTGTTATCATTGGAAGGACACTGTTGTCACATGCTTAAACACTAGGTAGCCCGTTGGGTATTGAACAACATTTAAAATGTTCGTGGCAGAGTGTGTTGGTCTGAGTGGCTGTCTAACCTTGGATCGTGCAGGGTTTAAATGTAATGCAGACTTGCATGAGAATTTGGACAGAGATGTTGTATAGTTTGGCTGAATATTAAAAGGACACCTTTCAGATCAAGAGTTTCCCAGCTTAATATTGGAAAAGCTGAAGCTAAACTCTTCAGCTATCGCCAGTACCTTTTTTGTATCTCCATTGACCTCCTTGATGCCACCTCTAGGTAAGTGAGGAGGTACACATTGTTGTAGTCCCCAACCTGAGCTCCCCCTATCCACCCCATTAACAATACCACTTTCTTGTACTCTGCTTGACTCTGCCCATGTGTGTCTCCTGCCATCGGGAAGTGCCAGTTTGTGCATTTAATCACATGAGGATGTGACGTCTTTGATCTCCCAGCCACCCTGTGTCAAATGGAACGAATCCATGGCCTGGGTCCTCACCCGCATTCTTTCCAAGCTCCAATTTTATTTCAAGGCTCTTGGTATTGCTCCTCTTCACCTTAACAATCTCCTCCAGCTATACATTCCCATGCGCACCCTCCATTCCTCTGGCACTGAAACTTCCTGCCCCAACCTTTGGTCCACTGTTATTTTCTGGATCTCGCTCCCCTCAGGCCTCTGCATCTTGTCCCTTCCGTCCTTGCTTTCAAGAACTTCCTCAAAACCCTTGTACACAAGAAATAGGAGCAGGAGTAGGCCATTCGACCCCTTGAGCCTGCTCCGCCATTCAATAAGATAGATCATGGCTGATCTGATCCTGGGCTCAGCTTCACTTCCCCGCCCGCTCCCTATAACCCTCGACTCCCTTTATCGCTCAAATATCTGTCTATCTCCACCTTAAATATATTCAATGACCCAACCTCCACAGCTCTGGGGTAGAGAATACCACAGATTCACGCCCCTCTGAGAAAAGAAATTCCTCCTCATTGTTGCTTTCAACTCCGTCCAACCTTCTCCATTTTCCCATTTCAATCCTGCTCGACCTCCCATGTAATTTTTCTACTTCATTGCAAAAAGTGCTTTAAGATGTTTTCCTGCACACAGGTGCTGTCAATGTACAAATGTCAAAGCCACAATGACTCATCTGCTCACTCCATTCAATGTCAAATTGGCATTTTGAGCTGATTTGTTGAGCGTTTAAAGTGTTTTTTTTTATATACCTATTGAAATCTGAGCAATGAACTTTACTGATCAATCCACAGACACTATAGGCTCTAATTGGAACATCACGGGTAGTATCCAGTTGCAATCCTACAAGTGAGAGCAGACTGAAATGACAATCCTGTTCAGTTTTCTTAATGGAAATAGCAACTTGTATTTATATAGCGCCTTTAACGTAAAACGTCCCAAGGCACTGCACAGGAATATTACGAGATGAAAAAATTTGACACCGAGCCACATAAGGAGAAATTAGCAGGTAATTTGGTCAAAGAGGTAGATTTTAAGGAGTGTCTTGAAGGAGGAAAGGAAGGTAGAGAGACTGAGGTTTAGGCAGTGAGTTTGAGTTTAGGGCTTAGGCAGCTGAAGGCATGACCACCAATGGTTGAGCAATTTAAAATCAGGGATGCTCAAGAGGGCAGAATTAGAGGCGTGCAGACATCTCGGTGGGGGGGGGGGGGGGGGGAGGTGGAGGAGATTGGAGATGGGGAGGGGCATGAGAATGTTGAAATCGAGGTATTGCTTAACCGGAAGCCAATGTAGGTCAGTGAGCACGGGGGTAATGGGTGAGTGGGACTTGGTGCAAGTTAAGACACGGGCAGCTGAGTTTTGGGTGAGCAAGTTTATGGAGAGTAGAACATGGGAGGCCAGCCAGGAGTGCATTGGAACATTTCTAGAAGTAAAAAAGGCATGAATGAAGATTTCAGCAGCGGATGAGAAGGTGCACTGTTGTGGGAGGTGGAAATAGGCGGTCTTGGTTATGCTGCGGATATGTGGTCGGAAACTCCTTTCGGGGTCAAATATGACACCAAGGTTGTGAACTGTGTGGTTCAGCCTCACAGAAGTTGGGGAGAGATAGTCAAGGGCTAGAGAACTGAGTTTGTGGCGGGGCCAAAAACAATGGCTTCGGTCTCCCCAACATTTAACTAGCGAACTTTTCTGCTCATCCAGAACTGGATGTCAGACAAGCAATCTGACAATTTGAGGTGTTGAGATAGAGCTTAGTGTTATCAGTGTGTATGTGGAAACTGACTGTTATCGGATGATGAAAGACAATAGTTAAGTATTTGACTACGGCCAGAAAGGCTTCTTGTCATTCAGATTTCCGTCCAATGTTTGATTTAAATAGCAGTCAATGCTATGCTTTCCTCCCTGCCCCCAGTCACTTCACCATTTACCAAGACCCATTAGCTGGTAAGCTCAAAGAAAGACTTGGATTTATATAGCGCCTTTCATGTCCATCAGATGTCTCAAAGTGCTTTACAGCCAATGAAGTACTTTTGGAGTGAAGTCACTGTTGTAATGTGGGAAACGCAGCAGCTAGTTTGCGCACAGCAAGCTCCCACAAACAGCAATGTGATAATGACCAGATAATCTGTTTTTTCTGTTATGTTTGAGGGATAAATATTGGCCAGGACACTGGGGATAACTCCCCTGTTCTTCGAAATAGTGCCATGGGATCTTTTACCTCCACTTGAGGGAGCAGATAGGGCCTCGGTTTAACAGCACCTCTGACAGTGCAGCGCTCCCTCAGCACTGCACTACAGTGTCAGCCTAGATTGTTTTATGTGCTTGATTCCCTGGAGAGGGACTTGAACCCACAATCTTCTGACTCTGGAGCGAGTGTGCTACCCACTGAGCCACAGCTGACCCTTGAGAAGTACTGCTCATAATCAACAGCCCAGTGTCTCCTAAGGGTTGAGGGATTTCGGTTAAGTGCAGCGACTACAGAAGCTGGGATTATTCTCCTTGGGGCAGAGAAGGGTAAAGGGAGATTTAAGAGGTGTTCGAAATTATGAAAGGTGATGACATAAAAAATGAGAAGTTGTTTCCACTGGCAAGAGGGTTAGTAACCGAAGGACAGCGATTTTTTAAGATTGGCAAAAGAACTAGAAGGGAGATGAGAATTTCAAAAGGGATTTGGATATATGTTTGAAAAGAGAATGTTTTCAGGGATATGTGGAAAGAACAGGAGTGGGAGTAATTGGGCAGCTTTTTCAAAGAGCTGGCAGGGGCATAATGGACGTAATGGCTGTATAATTCTGTCACTGAAGGGGACGCCTTCCATCAAATATCGGTATACGTCCGACCAACTGGAGCATGCTGACTGGGGGGCCAGTAAGCACATGTCTCCATTTTAATTGGGAAACTCCGATTCATGTCCATTCTCTAGGTGACAAGATTAGATTTAAAAACCTGTAGATTTCAGGAGGAAGGGGTGGCTGAGGGAGATCAGATGATCCTCACCACTCTTTAGGTCATGGGAAGGGGTGAAAATAAAATGTTAACACTTAGAATGAAGTAGCAATTTGAGACTCCTTTCAAAATATGCCCAGGAAGATGAACTCTTCCAAGGGATATCAATATAAGATTAAATGTAAAAGATTAAGGACGAGCAGGCGAAACCACCTTGTGCAGAGGCCTGAGACACCATGGAATGCACAAGTAGAGACCCATGTCAGCATTTGAGAATAAGTTTAGATGGGGGTTGAAAAGAAAAGGGGATAAAGGAATATATGAATATGGGATTGGGACTACTGCTCACATGGAGGAAAGACACTAGCAAAGACTGGTTGGGCCGCACAGCCTGTTTCTATGTAATTTATGTTGAAGGTCTGAGATTCAATGAGGAATGGCCGCCTTAAAAAAAAAAAAAAAAAAAAATCCCACATAATTTTTGTTCATTTATTGTTCTGTGAAACAAAGTTTACATTTTTGTTTCCAACCCGATACAACAGTGATGCAATTTAACAGGAACTCAAATCATGTATAACTTGTACTCCGCAGTTACAATTGGTTGCTCCAGGGAGATGTGGGGGACCCTTCCCCTCCGTCCTCTTCTGTTGGTGTGTTTTCTAACTGTGTGCATGTGAACAGCTCAATGGATCGGAAAAGGCTCGATTTGTGAGAATCGCACAGTACAGAAGGTGGCCAAATAGGCCCATTTTGCCTGTGACCACTCTTTGAAAGAGCTATCCAGTTAGTCCCACAGTCCTGCAAATTTTTCCTTTTCAAGCATCCAGTTCCCTTTTGAAAATTATTGTTGAACCTGTTTCCACCGCCCTTTTAGACAGTGCATTCCAGATCACAACTCCCTGCTTTTTAAAAACAATTGTCCTCCACTCCCTCTGGTTATTTTTCAATTATCTTATGTCGTCTTGTTATGGTTAGATATTATGTATTGTGCGTGCTTTTTCTTCCTCCAAAAGTAAGTTTCTTTGCATCTTCCCAACAGGTAACGGAACTGAACGAGGCCCTTTCCAATGAGGAAAGGAATCTTCTCTCTGTCGCTTACAAAAACGTGGTCGGGGCCAGACGCTCATCTTGGAGAGTGATCAGCAGCATCGAGCAGAAGACCTCTGCAGATGGCAACGAGAAGAAGATCGAGATGGTGCGGGCCTACAGGGAGAAGATCGAGAAGGAACTGGAGTCTGTGTGCCAAGACGTGCTCAACCTCCTGGACAATTACCTGATCAAGAACTGCAGCGACACACAGTACGAGAGCAAGGTCTTCTATCTGAAGATGAAGGGGGACTATTACCGCTATCTCGCCGAGGTGGCGTCCGGCGAGAAGCGTGCCACGGTGGTGGAGTCCTCGGAGAAGGCCTACGGTGAGGCCCACGAGATCAGCAAGGAGCACATGCAGCCGACGCACCCCATCAGGCTGGGCCTGGCCCTTAACTACTCGGTCTTCTACTACGAGATCCAGAACGCCCCCGAGCAGGCCTGCCACCTGGCCAAGACCGCCTTCGATGACGCCATCGCCGAGCTGGACACCCTCAACGAGGACTCCTACAAGGACTCGACCCTGATCATGCAGCTCCTCCGCGACAACCTGACGCTCTGGACAAGCGACCAGCAGGATGACGAAGGCGGGGAAGGGAACAATTAAGTCCCGGGGAGGGAGGGGGAAACTGGCTGCTGCAGCTGCGACCGCAGTCTTTTATTTTCCACTTGGGTTGGGGAGGGGGGGCGCAGGGGGAGAGCTTCCGGTGACCCCCTCCCCTCACTCTCCGCCCTGTTGACGCCTCTTCGACATTTGCCAAAACACCACTAGCGGAAAGTCAGACTTGGCTGTGCTGGTACGGAATGGGAGCCACACACACTGGCATTTGGACTGTTCTGTAGTTAAATAAGTGGAGTTGTTTCATTTAACGTAAAGCTAGACTGAAGTTAAACTTGAATGATGAGGTCTGCACGTAAACAAAAAAATAATACTCTTGTGGTTTCAGTAACCTCCATTGTTTGTTTTGTTGAAAAATCAAAGTATTAGTAAAATACAGTATTAAATATTTTTATTTATTTCCGCTTTATTTAAAAACAAAACAAAAAAGCTAATTTATAAAGCCATAAATGTACTCCCAAACCCCCTAATTAGAAACTGATTGGAGCTCAGGTCCTGAAATAAATTGTGAAGTACTGAATGTTTCGATATTTCAAAGAAAAGATAACTGGATCTAAAAACTGAATTTTCCGATCTACCAGCGACCAGGTTTAGTTTAAATCCGCTGGCAGATGTAATGCTTTTGGAAGCATTGACATTTTTTTTTTTACAACCCTTGTAGGCCAATTATATGTCGAGGACCTGTCATTTTTAACCAGTGACGTTTTTGACCACCGATTAGTCTAGTTACCATTTAGTCCTCCTCCATGTGTTACTGAAATGCAGGGATCATATATTTTTTGGGTCAGGCTGAATCGAAGGCAGATTTCATAAGACAAGTAATGGGGATTGATCTTCAAGCAGCTTATTTGTGTTTTTTTTTTAAAAAAAGAAACGCACTTGCCTATTATGCTGTCTTATCAAGTGTAATATGATTATTATGCTCCAATATTGTGCATGCTGGTGACGTATTTAAACCGTAGCTCAGATTTATTAACTTATAGGTGTGATGTATTCTTATGGCAAAAATACTAGTCTTCAATGTAACTGATTTGCTGGAGTACGCTCTACCCAAATGGTCGTAACAGTTAATTGGTCTGTTATGGACATTACTATAGTGACATGCGATTATGTAATTGATTTGTTGAAAGCACCAGTGTTGTAATCTTAATGTCTGGTGTTTTGTTATCGTGAAATTATTACCGTGTCCGAGCTTTGACCAGTTAGTATGAGGCTTCAGTTTGTGCTTTGTCATGTTATGCGGTGAACTCTCAGTTTGAGCCAAGTGACTTAATTATTTTATCTCCAGCTCTGTATCTGTGGGGAAACTCTTTCTCACAATGGACCATTCCTTAGCAGTTTTATCGGTAATGGAATATCTTGAATGTGAGTCATTATGTAGCAGTTGCACACAGGCTAATAAAATTGCAAATCAGTTCTACTGCTTCCGCAGAGTGCCTCTTCAGTCACTTTCATTCTTTGTCTGCGTCGAGGTGTGCTAAGGATCTCTGACACAAGGGTGGGGTCGGGACTGTGGAGATTATGCTGGGGAGGGAAAGGGGTAGCAAGTGTTGTACTGCAGTCGGGGAGGCTTTGCAGAGTATACCTCTGATGCCAGATAATACCTTGGAAGTTATAATGAAAACCTACGAGGGGGGAATTAGTGGGATATCCCTCCCAATCTACTGTCGTAACCTCGCCAACTAATGAAAACAGCCATGACCCCAACCCAAGTTTAAGGGCTATTTGCATATTGGCTATTTGCATATTGTTGCATATTTGTGTGCGGTACTCAACCTGCAGACCTGGCGGGACGTTGGGGTGTCACTTGACCCTGTGAGGGTCACGACCCCGTCTGGGGATTGGAGCGACTCAACAATGTTGTGGCAGCACTTCCTTAGCGATGGATTGCTTTTTGAATATAAAAGCAAAATACTGCAGGGGCTGGAATCTTGAAATAAAAATAGAAAATGCTGGTAGTCTCAGTGGGTCAGGCAGCATGTGTGGAGAGAGAGAAAGAGTTAACATTTCAGGTCGATGACCCTTCGTCAGAACATGGCACGAGTTAGGAAACACAAGATAAGTCTAGATAGGGGGTAAATGGCATTGTGGGACTCACAGAAGGTGCCATGCAGCATGAACATTTGCTTCCTACAAGCGTGTGGTGGGGGGAAGGTCACGGTGTATTGAGCGGCATGACTTGAGGGATGTCTGGGGGAGCCGAAGATCCCAATGGATATGAGCCCCAAGAATGACCGTGGGGTAGGGGGTGCACAGGCGGATGAAGTGATTGTTGGAAGTTCTAACTCCGATGGTTGTGGGTCAAACTCCACTCCAGGTCTTGGGCACATTAACGGAATTGATACTTCTGTGCACGACTACACTGCGTGACTATTGCATTGACGAGAGATGTCTTCTATTGGATGAGACCTTAAACCAAGTCTCTCTGCTCTGGTGGACATAAAAGATCCCATGGTCTGGTCAATGTTTATCTCAATCAACACCATCAAAACAAATTACCTGAGTTTCTTACTGCTGTTTGTAGGGCCATGCTGTGCACAAAATAACTGCTACATTTGCCTGCAAAACAACACTTTAAAAGTAATCCAGTGGTTAAAGTACTTCGGGATGCCCTGACAATGGGAAAAGTAGTGCATTCTTTCACTCGGTCATCCTTTGTGCTTTTTTTTTAAAACCAGCAAAGGATGACTCAAATATGGATTGAGTAAACTAGCAAGAAATATAAAAACAGTAAGACTTTCTACAGCTATATAAAAAGGAAGAGTAGCTAAAGTAAACGTTGGTCCCTCAGAGGATGAGACTGGGCAGTTAATAATGGGGAACAGAGAAATGGCAGAGACTTTGAACAAATATTTGTTCAATCGGTCTTCACTGTAGAAGACACTAAACACCCCGATAGATTATCAAGGGGCTGTAGGGAGGGGGGTGCTTAAAACTATCACTAAAGAAAAAGTACTCAGTAAAATAATGGGACTAAAGGTGGACAAGTCCCCTGGACCTGATGGTCTGCATCCTAGGGTCTTAAAAGTGGCTGCAGAGATAGTGTATGCATTGGTTATAACCTACCAAAATTCCCTGGATTCTGATGAGGTCCCAGCAGATTTGAAAACTGCAAATGTAATTCCCCTATTTTAAAAAGGAGGCAGACAGAAAGCAGGAAACTATAGATGAGTTAGCCTAACATCTGTTGCTGGGAAAATTCTGGAGTCCATTATTAAGGAAGCAGGACATTTGGAAAAGCATAATAGTCAAGCTGAGTCAGCATGGTTTATGAAAGGGAAATTGTTGACATTTGCTGGAGTTCTTTCAGGATGTAATGAGCAGAGTGGATAAAGGGGAACCAGTGGTTGTGGTGTATTTGGATTTCCAGAAGGCAATCGATAAGGTGCCATATAAAAGGTTACTGCACAAGATAAGTTCATGTGGTTGGGGATAATATATTTGCACAGATAGAGGATTGGCTAACAAAACAGTTGGGATAAATGGGTCATTTTCCAGTTGGCAAACTAAGTAGTGGGGTGCCACAGAGATCTGTACTGGGGCCTTAACTATTTACAATCCTATATTGACTTGGATGAAGGGACTGTGTAATGTAGCCAAGTTTGCTGATACAAAGATGGGTGGGAAAACAAGTTGTGAGGACATACAGAATTTGCAAAGGGACATAAACCGGCTGAGTGAGCAAACATTTGGCAGATGGAGTAAAATGTGGGAAAGTGAGAGGTTATCCACCTCGACAGGAAAAATTTTAAAAAAAGCAAATTATAAATGGAGAGAGATTACAAAATGTTGCAGTACAGAGGAACCTGGGGGGTCCTTGTGCATGAAACAGAAAAAGTTGGTATGCAGATACAAGTGCTTGTCCTATATAGCAAGCAGCTTGGTTTTGTCAGTAACTGTTCTTGTTGAGTCACATGAGGATGAGGGTTTGTGACCAAACTGGACACAGCTATAACCAGCAACATGGAGTTCTGAACTTTAACATCCTCCAACTTTGTCTCCAAGTAATGGTGATTTGATGTAGTTATTCCTCCAATGAAGAACTCAGCTCTTTATTTAGATAACCATAGAATAGGGTTTGAACACTTTATATACAATCCACTATTCCCAGCAGTAGCACAAGGACCGTTCCATCCCATAATCCAGTTGCTGGCAGCTGCTGAGGCTATCCGGCCATTCTGGGTCATTCAGTTACAGTCCAGCTTTAGTTAATATTTACACAAAGCAACTTCCTTTCTTATGTGGCTCCATTTTTATTTTTATTAAAAAAATCTGCTCCCTATTACTTGAGATTGTTCCAGCAAGCTCCATTCAGCAGGGAGGCCCAGGCAAACTCGACCACCTCGTGTCCAGCTTCACGCTGCAGTTTTCAATGTGAGGCAGTTCTATAATCAAGTTCTGACCTCTAGCTGTGATCGTGGTATTGTGTACAGTGCCATTCAGCCAGAGGCATTCTGATCATTGAGTATGTGTGAGAGTGTTGCACACATGCAATCTCATGTAATCATTCTCAGAAATTGGGGAAAACTGTACTGCATTGAGGACCTCTCAATGCTTTGTACCTCGTAGCGGTGGGATGTGGCCAGGAATACGGATAGTGGGTTGACATTCAACACCAGAGCGATGCTGGCACATAATACCCACTGATATAGAAGGCGTTTCAATTTCTGCCACAGAGTAACAAGATAGGTTTGGGGCCACACGGAGTTCTTAATCGTGACTGAGCTGATGGTGAGTGAGATGTCTTTAAGCACCTTGGGATGTTTTACAATGTTAAAAGCGCTATATAAATGCAAGTTGTATTTCCCTTTTTCTTTTCCCCCCCCCCCACCCCCCAATAATCCCCAACCCAAAACACGCACACACTCGTGCTGTATCGTCCCAATGAGTCTCATCGATGAGAACGTGCAAAAATCAAACGCAGGCAGCAGAAGGCACGTGCGACAAACCTGTCCCACCCACCCCTTCCCTCAGCGACTATCTGTCCCACCTGTGACATGGACTGTGGTTCTCGTATTGGACTTTTTTTTTTTTTTTTTTTTTTAAAGAGTGGAAGCAAGTCTTCCTCAATTCTGAGGGACTGCCTATACGGAAGATTGTCCTAATGCCTCGCTGAGCGATGAGCGCTGTTTCTCTCTGCTTGCCCCTTCCACAACCCCCCCGCCCCCTGCGAAAAGCGAGGCTTTTATGGATTTTAACATAAAACGTATGCGTTTCCTTCATTGCAGACTATTTATTTGGGGAAAACTATCCATCGGGGCCGAAAGGGGGAATTAGCAGGGGGAATTAGCAGGATGCGCAATGTGGTGCATTTGGCGGCTGTCACAACACACCCCTTCGGTGCAGTAGCATAGGCGGTGAGCACCTGAGGGAACCAGGCCTGTGTCACGGTGCCAAAGGGAGTTCACTAACCCAATCACTCTGCAGCTCCGAGTCACATCTGGTGTCTGCCGCTCCTTAAAAGTCAAGCACACCGTGCCTAATGGCAGTAGCCAGTTGTAGCGATCTCTGGTTTACCCGTGAGATTTTATACTTGTGCAACTTAGCATCGATTCCAGTGTAACCCCAACCTAAAAAAGGCGTATCAGCGAAGGAAAGACTTGCATTTATATAGTGCCTTTCATGATCAAGTGCTTTACAGACAATGAAGCACTTTTGAAGTGTGGTCACTGTTGTAATGTGGGAAACGCGGCAGCTAATTTGTGCACAGCAAGCTCCCACAAACAGCAATGTGATAATGGCCAGATAATCTGTTGGTTGCGGGATAAATATTGGCCAGGACACTAGGGAGGGCTTCGTTGCTCTTTTTTTGAATAATGCCATGAGATCTTTCCCATCCACCCGAGAGGGCAGACGGGGCCTCGGGTTAAAGATTCACCCGCAAGACGGCACCTCCGACAGTGCAGCGCTCCCTCAGCCTCGATGTTGTTCTCAAGTCCCTGGAGTGACACCCGCAACCTTCTGACTGAGGCAAGAGTGCTACTCACTGAGCCATTGCTGATCGTGCTCAGCCAATATTAATGGCTCGGGCCCCCCGGTGTGAACCGGAGAGGAATCAGTGCCAGTATTGGTGTCCGAATAAACGCTGCGAGATGATCTCAATCAATTTGCAAATGATTCTTTTTGTGCAACTGAGGTTTTGCTTGCCAGCTGTGTGGGTTAAAGTTTGAGTTGGTTTTCCAGCACTGTCTGAAAGCAGCTGGAGGTGCCTGAATCGACTCGGGTTCTGGAGGTATTCTGAGCTCCAGCCGTGGGCCATGAATGGGACCACCCAAAAGAAAATCTGCGATTTTTTTAAATCCAAGGTTACAACTAGCGCAGTCACCAAAAGGGTGGTGGTGGGGCCTTATCTGGGTGTTTTCCCTCACTTAGCCTGTTGTTCAAGAGTTCTGTTGTTCACTGCAAGAAATTAAACAAACCAGTCCTTTGAGCTACCAGAGAGTACAAGGGAATCTTGGCTGAGCTCACTTGTAAAGAAATTCTGTGCCTGAATGGAGATCTCTGCCAGTTTTAGATATGTGAAGACAATTTGAGCACATTGACCTGAATTAAAAACGCTCCACAAAATGCTACATTTTGCGTACAATGTTACACAGCCCCAAAAAGTGTGGCACATTGAATACACTGCATTTAGCACAATGAGTGCTCACAAATGGGTAATTGGATTCTGCACTCAGGTTTAAGAAGGGTACTTGGATCACAGGTTCTGTATAACGGGAATGAATGTGTGGGAAGTGACTGGACCAGTGGCATTCCACACCACGGGAATGAACAAGACGTGCTTTGACCCACTGGAGTTCTCCCGTCATGTATCCTACATGGCTACTGTTGGTACTATCTTAAGGTGTGCCACCAGAGGGCACAGCAGTGGGAGACTCGTAGGTTAACTGTACAGGTGTGCCTGGCCTAGTATAAAAGGCAGGCCACCAGGTATGATCCACACTCTGAAGTTAACTAATAAAGGAGTAAGGTCACTACAGTTCAAGTACAACACACTGCCTCGTGGAGTCATTGTTAGAACATCTAAGAACACAACATTCCCAATGGGGAATGCTTAGTTTATTGCCATTTTGTCCAATGGGAAGTAGCTTGGTCCTTTGGAATTCTGGGCATTGGGAAATGGGTCTGGGAATGCAGGTGCTGGGCCGGAGGGGGGGGGGGCGGTGGTGCAGGGAAACAATCCCTGCCCCTGACGGGGTGGCCAGAGGCGCCCTCGATATTGGGCCCCGGGCTTCATTACCATCGAGATCCGGACATTGCAACACCAGCGTCAGCTGTAGGATAAGTGATTAAAGGGGACTGGGGGTCAACCGGGTCGGGAAAGGGAATGATCAAATCAGGAGATAGCAGTGGGCAGGGGTGAGGTAGCGGTGCCTAGTGATGGGGGTAGTGCCGGTGCTTGGGCCGGGGGGAGTGGGGGTGGTGCCTGCAGAGGCCCACGTTCTCTGAATGTGGGGGACAGGAGAAGAATTCCTACTCCTCCCGGCTCGACATTCAAGTAAGTATATTTTAAACACTTGCCTTGTTGGTTGCGGCCTTCCAAAATCCCTTTAAGCGCCACCTCTTAGTCTGTATATAGGTCTGGTTTTCCTGATTGCAGCCAGCTGCCTCTGGGGAAACCAATCTTATAATGGGGGACTCGAGCAGACATTAGTCCCCTTATTTGCATATGCAAAGGATGTGGACACTGCACGCCAATTTTTTGGCCTTTTCCAATATGGCAGGCTGCGCACTTTCAGCTTGCCATATTGGAGGCTTAGGAGGCCATTTATCGTCCAATAAACGGATAAGTACAAATTAATTTCTGGGCTGTGGTTTGGTCCTGTGACATTCTGGGCTTGTATCAGATATGTTTTTCCAGATTTATGCTAGGCAGTGCCAATCCAATAAACTAATGATCAAACGTCAATTCACTATCACCGTTTTGCATTTTCGCTGAAGACCAACTAACCCCCCCCACTCCCCCTCTATAATAAATTAGATTATGAATTCAATCAAATCTGGTGATATTCTGCACTGGCGCATGAAGAAATGACCATGCCTGTCAGGTTGTTGTAGAAATCCAATTGGTTCACTCTAGTCCTTCGGCGGGAGGGGGGACTCGGCTAAAGAATTGCATCTCTGGGAATGAAGTTAAGAAGAAAGACAGAGTGCTGCACTTTGGAATTAACCCATGGCATCCTGTACGTCCACCCGAGAGAGCAGATGGGGCCTCGGTTTAACGACTCATCCAATAGACGGCATCTCCGACAGTGCAGCACTCCCTCAGCCTAGATTTTTTCCTCAAGTCTCGGAGTGGGACTTGAACCTATGACCTTTTGACTCAGGCAAGAGCACAGGTACTACCAACTGAGCCATGCCTCTGAGTGCACAGGCAATATTAAAGATTCGTGGTCCTAGTCTGAACAGGAGAGGAATCGGTGCCAGTAGAGAGGCATTTGAATGAATGCTACGACACGATCTCAATCAATTTGTAAAATGGTTTCTGTCTAATGCCAGCCTCGTGCCTGGTCTCTGGAGTGGGACTTGACTTTCTGACTCAGTGGTGGGAGTGCTACCCGCTGAGCCACGGCTGGAAAGGTGCAGCTAAATAAATGAATATTTCAAAGCTGCGATATTTTTAGCAGCATTATAAATTTAAGTCTTGCGTCATCTGTCTGGGGAAAAATCCTGGTCCACTTCCAGCGACGTTCAGCATTTCCATCCAGCTTCAACTCCATTCACCGGAGGGATTGGGAAAATGGGAATTTGAGACCTGGGTGTTGGCTAATTTGTCAAACACATTCTCTACTTCAAAGAAGTTCGGCAGCTGTGAAGTGCCTGCCCTGCATTGCCTGCGCCGCACTGGATGGAGTCTTCTGTGAAAATTAGTTCACCCCTGTTTGATTTTTGCTTCTTGATCATCAAAAGCATTTAAGTTCTGGGATACCTGGCTGTCACCAGCACCGGCTAATTAGTCTTTGAGGGAATTTGCCGCTGTTCAGCAGTGTGATATTGTCAGTGTCCCTGACACGAGGTTGAAGAGTTCAGCATGTAGGGAGGCAATTATACAACCGTTAACACTCTCAAAAAGATAAGAGGACTTGCTCGAGAAGCGTTCACATTTTTTTCAGCTTTTAACATTTTAATACCATCTTTCATGCTGGTGCTCACAGATTAAATTAAAAATAGATGTAAAAAAAAGGTTACAGTGAAGATTCACCCAGAGTCATCCCGATTTCGAGAGGTTATAATTTTGAAAACAGACTCAATAAGTTGGGAACTTAAACAGAAAATGCCGGAAACACTCGGCAGGTCAGTCAGCATCTGTGGCGAGAGAAAGAGAGTTAATGTTTCAGGTCGGTGACCCTGCGTCAGAGCTGCAAGATGTTAGAAATGATCAGCTTTTAAGCAAGTACAGAGCCAAGGCAAGGGACAGGGGAAAAAAACAAAAAGGGGCGGGGGGGGGGGGGGGAATGGGACTTTTTTCACCATGGCAGAGAAGGTTCCGGACATGCTGAAAGGTTTTGAGAGGGTGTAATGGTGAAGGGTTGATTCAGGAATCAATAACAAAGAATTTCCGTGAGGATTCTCCCGATTGGCTGCGATGACTGCAGAAGATGATTGGTGGATATCCCGTTTGTGTGGCATTTCCATGGTCCCCGCTGATCTTACGTCGAAGTTACAGCGTCTGGTCAGTTGAATCCCTGAGGAAATTCCTGCGGCAAATGGGCAGAACTGTGGGGAAATAGCAGAGGAGTGGGTCTACTTGGATAAGAACATAAGAACTAGGAGCAGGAGTGGGTCATTCGGCCTCTCGAGCCTGCTCCGCCATTCAATAGGATCTATCTCAACTCCACTTGCCTGCCCTATCCCCCTATCCCTTGATACATTCAGGGATAAGAGCTGGCACAGGAATGATGGGCTGAATAGCCTCATTCTGTGCTGTAAGATTCCATGAGGAATACCTCTAGAAAAACAAAGGGAGGTGCTCAACAAAGCTTTCCGACACAGAGGATTATTAGGATATTGAGGGTTAGAAACTCGGTGCTGACCGCTTTGCGGTGGTGATGCCGCTGGCCGAGCTACCTTTAGCGCCGGGTGATGTCTACCGCCTCAGAGAGGGATATTCAGTTGTATCTCCCCAAGAGGAGAGTGCAGCACTAAGAGAAGCGTTCCAGACTCCTCTTTGGGCACTAACGGAGCAAAAGCGCAGGAGGCCAACTCAGTATCTTGGCGTTAAGATGCCGGCAATATAGCGCCTAAAGTTTTTTTTAAAAATCCTGTTGGAAAATTCAATAAACCTCACCCACACTTCACCACCACTGCAACAAACACATTAAAGTTGAAAAGGTGAAATTTCAGCACTTAGCTTGCAGTCCAGACGATATCGGCGCTATGGCAGGCGAAAGACTGAATTTTGCAAACACGGCGCTACAGGGGCGTTGCAGACTCGGTGACGTCACTGAGTGGGCGGGGCTAGCGAGCACAGCGCAAACTGTCAGCGCCGCCGCTAAACCTTCGCTGGAGTTGGTGATAGGCGCTTACAGCGTGGCGCTCGGGTGGGGGTTGCTTTAACGCCCCGTAACAGGAGGTGATAACCAACCGAACTTCTAGCCCGTAATGCTTTACTACAAGGGACTATTGAGGCAGAGCCTGTAACATCATTCAAAATAGAAGTGGATACGTATTGGAGAAGGAAGAATGTAAAACGGTTAGGCAGACAGTGGGAGGTAGTGCCAGTTGAAGGATTGATGCTGGCACAGTTTAACTGGACCGAATGTCCTCCCTCTGTGCTGCAATTCCCATGACTCATCATGGGACATTGTGGCCCAGAAATTGCAGTCAGAGGCTTCCCACGGGCAGATGCCTCCGATCTGAAAAAAGTCTACAAATTTACCTGGTGGTCCGGGAGGAGCGTGGGATTCCGGTGTGGAGGTCTTCTCTTCCCGCACTGCGAAGCGCGCTCCCGTCCTCCAGGTTCCCACACAGAAGGTGCAGTCACGTGTGACTGCTCAGCCAATCAGGTGCAGTATTCCACAGCTTTCCCATTAATAGCAATGGAAACTCCGTATCTACCAGTTCTCATTGCTATTAATGAAAAAAAACAAAGACACTAGACACATGTAATAAAAAATAAAAAACACACCTACATAATTAAAATTAATTGAAATTAAAGTTAATCTGAGAGAAAAATATTTTTTCTGAGTTTTTTAAAAGTTTTTTTAATTATGGTTAAAAATAAATGTAACGTAGTGGGCAGGGTTTTTAAAAATCTGTTTTTTAAATTTAATTTAATTATATTTTTGTATGTTTTTAAACTCTTAAGTTTGTAAAAGTAGGCCATGCGCCTGCTTTTATCAGGCGCAACAATTTTTGAGGACATTTGCTGGGCAAGATATGGGTAAATCCCGCAATCTTGCCCTGGCAAGTGTTCTCGCTCCCGAGATGCGGAGGATCTGTCAAGCTCCAGCTCGACAGAGCGGAAAAGCCCTTTTTCAGCGCATGCGCATTGTGCACTGAAAACCGGCTTTTCCAATGCCTTCCTGGCTCCGTAGACACTCCGTATGGACTCAGGGAGGCCGGGATTGCCAATGTATCATTATTATTTATATATTTGCTGATCATTTCTTCATCACCCACTTGCTCTACAGATGTCTCCTTAATCTTGTAATAAATGGGAACAAATGGATTGCAAACCCAGGAGATCCCTCTATCATCACAGATGCAGATTCCACAAAATAAATATTAGCTGTTTCAATTAGCATCACTCATCTGTTTTTACTTTCTTAAACAACAATCTGTTATTTTTTAAGATCAGCAAGTGGGACTATCCTTCCATAGATCAGTAAATGTTACAGTGAGGTGTTTTTTTTAATGTGACATTTTACTGGAAGCTCGAGTCAGTTTCTGGCCTTTAGCCAGCCTATCATCTTTTGTTTTATGTATCATTTCAATTACACTAAAAGTCAGAACATTTAGCAAATTCTCCTTTGGTCTACCAACCCTCACAAATCACTCCATCGGAGTTAGAAAGAAATGGACTTGCACTTGTTCTTATCTGCAGCTGATAGACCTTTGCACCAAACTGTACACTCATTGGTCACGTGATGCACCAATGCCGGTACCAGTCAGTGACAACAGTGACAATCTGAAATCTGCTGATCACAGGGATGCAGGCTGGGAAATTATGTCCGTTTTTGAAGTTACGTTGCTGTGGTATCTTGTGTAGGAATTATTTGATATGATTCCACCTTTAGTAGAGGTAAATAACTCTGTTTTACCAGCAAAAGAGAGACTTCCATTTTTATAGAACCTTTCACAACATCAGGACGCCCCAAAGCACTTTACAAACAATGAAGTACTATTGAAGTGTAGTCACTGTTGTAATGTAGGAAACACAGCAGCAAATTTGTGCACAGCAAGGTCCCACAAACAGCAATGTGACAAATGACCAGATCTTAAGGCTCAATTTTACCCAATGCCGTTTTTTGGCATATTACAAGAGTTACACCCATTTTTTTGTGGCCCCGACTACGCCAAAAAAATAACTTGCAAGTTTCCCCGTTCTAATTTTTGAATTTGGCGCCGTGCAGCCTGTCCTTTAGCTTCGGGGGGTGGAGCCTAATGTCAGCAACGACAAAATGATGTCCCTCCCTTCTGCGCATGCACGAAAAAAAAAAGTTTTTTCTGTGACTGCTATGGGCGAGCATGCCCAGTACACCTCCCGGTCTGCATTCGGCCATTTTTAAAGAGCCAGTTGTATGTGAGAACTTTAATTCTCAGTGGAAAAATGGGAGCTGCAAATCAATATGCAATGCGGCTCAAGGACCAAGAATTTCTTACAGGATGAAGTGGAGGAACTGGTTACTGTAATTGAGGCCAGATGGCATGAGCTGGACACCAGCAGAGGTCACGTAAAAGTTTCACCAAAAGAAATGAAGAAACGCTGGAACCAACTTGCAGAAGTTTACTGTGCAATGGTGACCACCCTGAGGTCTGGAGGCCAGTGCAAAAGGAAGTGGCAGAACCTTGGTCAAGTAGTTAGTGTAAGTAATATTTTCATTTATCCACTGGAATTGCAATTGTAAATGTGACCATCTGTATATGTCCCACCCAGCAGAAAGACACCCTCTCTAAAAAGTTATATTTTCATCTTTGCAGAGGAAAGTGGCACACAACAAAAGGGAAAGAACTCGAACAGGAGGAGACCTGGCAAATCTGCAGCCACTGACACCCTTGGAAGACAGGGTCGCTGCTTTGATGGGTCCTGCCTGGAGAAAAGCAACCACCACTGCACAAGCTGGGCCCACACTCGAGGGAGAGGGTAAGTCCTGCAAATTCCACAGTCTGGCTTTGCTAAATGTTAAGTACTGCGCGGGCTAGCCATGGTTCATGGGGATGTCTCCATCAGCAACGCTTCGGTTGATGCAACGTGCTATCATCGTGATCCTTCAAATGAGCCTGCTGCCTGCGCTGTGTGAGCCTACTCATACCACCCACCCTGCCCCCTCCACTGCTGCTAATCATTTGTCTGTTCTGTTATATTTTGCAGAACTTGAGGCCAACCCTGACGAGGCTGAATCCAATGCAGAAGATTCAGATGCGGACGAGCCTGAAGAGGAGAACATCTTCCAATCCCACCTTCCAGACCAAGAGCATAGGGGTGAGGGAGAGGGGGAGGGGCAGGGGGTGGTGATGGATGAAGCCCCCACTCTTGTACTCACTCTGGAAGAGGTGCAGGTGCCGCCCATTGAGGTGCCTGCCAGCCCCTTTCCTGAGTGGTACGAGTGTTGGGACATTCCAAGATTTCTCACAGTCCCGATGCAGCAAGCCACACCCAGGGTGAGGAGGGGAAAGAGAGCTCGACAGCGCCCTCCCGAGGTGCAGGATCGAAGAGATGTGGTTCAGATGATGGCAATGAGCGCGGAGAGCATTGACCTTACACGAGCACTCCTGGACACCATCAGTGGGGTGGGTGATGAGGTATCAGGACTGTCGGGAGAAGTAACAACACTCTCACGAGAAATGGGATCACTACGGGCACGAGGGAGGGAATGTCGCAGGTAGTTGATAAACTGTTGGTGAAAATGAGGGAGGGAATGTTGCAGGTAGTTGACACATTTTTGGTGAACTTGAGGGAGGGCATGTTGGAGGTAGTTGAGACACTGCCAAGGTACATGATGGGACAGAATGTCAGAGTAAGCTGTTGCAATAAGGGAACACGCCCAGACTCACCCATTGATAGAATCAACTCCCACTCCCACTCCAATCCCCAGACCAGCCTCTGAAGAGGTCCAAGCCGGGCCTTCCACATTACTGCGTGCCCACCGCTCCCATCAAGAAGTGCGCATTACCTGAGATGTTTGAAAGAATAAGCTTGGTACCAACCCGAGAAACGCTGCACCACCATCTGCAGGCAGGGGTGAAGTCACCAAGACCAAGTGCAACGTGCGTTCTTAGAATAAGGTGGAGGAGAAATGGGTACAGCCTTTCTTTGCTGTTGTTGTTGTTATTGTTAAAACTGTTCTCAAAGTAAAAGTTTTTTGTAAGTTCTGTAAATTTACAAGTTTAAAAGTTAGTAAGTGATCTTAAAGTTTTTAAGTGATCTTAGAGTTTGTAAGTGATCTTAAAGTTTGTAAATGATCTTGTGGAAACTTTAAAGTTTGATACAAGAATATGTTAATTACAGTTAAGTACAAACAAATATTTGTTAAACTTTTGAGTAAAATATATTTTAAATTATAACTGAATCATTTACATTATTTGTTCCATTAACACAACACAACATTACGGAACAGGTCTAACCAGTAAATATGGTCCATTTGGAATAGTTGCCGCTGAGCGTTCAGGCAGCAAAGCATTCACGGATGAGCTGAGCTGCTGGCGTAAGGCTCGAGCAATTGTTAAAGGGGCATGACGGCCCGCCCTCCTCTGCCATCGTGTTCCGGGTTCAGGTAGTTGCATGGCTTCCTCGTCCTCCTCCTCCTCGTCACTTGCATCTTCCTCCTCATCATCAGCCACTCTCACCTCAGGTGGGTCTTCTACTACCAGCTGCTGCTGTCTCATGATGGCTAAGTTATGCAGCATGCAGCACACAACAGTGAACTGACCAACAATCTCAGGGGAGTATTACAAGTAGCCTCCGGAATAGTCCAGGCATCAGATACACTGCTTCCAAGATGCCAATGTTCCTCTCTATTATTCTACGCATCGCAATGTGCGACATGTTGTATTCCTGGTCAGCTACTGTCCGGGTTACGTGTAGGGGTGTCATGAGTCAGGTGGCAAGGTCGTACCCTTTGTCTCCCAGTAGCTAGCTCTGCCCTTCTGGCAGCTGCTGAAACATGGCAGATATAACGCTATCGTGTAGGATGAACGCATCATGGCTGCTCCCAGGGTATCTCGCATCAACGGACATGATGTGATGCATGTCATCACTGATGAGCTGCACATTAATGGAGTGGAAGCCTTTTCTGTTCCTGTACATCTCATAATCCTCCCAAGGTGCTCACAAGGCGATGTGGGTATAATCAATGAAGCCCGTACCTTTGGGAAGCCAGCAATCCTGGAGAAGCCAGCAGCCCTGTCACGCATTGTCCAGGCAGTGATGAGGAACTTTACTTAGTCATTCCTCTGGGCATATAGTGCAGCAATCACCTGGTGAATGCAGATATGTGTTGCATGTTGAGAAATGGCGCACGCATCCCCAGTTGTGGCCTGGAATGATCCAGATGCATAGAATGAAAGTGCAGCTGTAACCTTCACTTCAACTGACAAAGCAGTCCTCCTGACACTTCTAGGTTGCAGGTCTGCTTTTACTAACTCACAGATCTTGGTTACAACTTCTTTGTGGAAACGCAGCCTTCTCACACAGTCTGCATCACTCAGGTGCAGGTATGAATGCCTGTCTCAATATATCCGATGGGTAGGGCCTCCTGCCCATCATCCTACGTGCTCTGAGGTTCCTCATGAGATGACGTTGAATCAATTGTCTCCGGCGCAGCACCATGATGCAGAAGTCTTGCACGAGGTATGGCATTGTCAATATTACCCCCATAATTAAATTGTAGTTTTTCAAGAAGCTCAAAGCAGCAGGACAAAACACTTAAACCTTTTTTCCTTTCTCTCTCCCCAATGTCGACGCCCTAGTATGGACCACACCTAGGTCTGCGCATGCGCAATAGGCTTGCTTAGAACAGGAAGCTAGGCATTTAATGAAAACATTTGGGGCAACGAAGTCTGATACAATTCTTTAATTTTTGATTTATTTCAAAGTACCACCCCACCAGCGACCAAACGTCTCCTCACCGGGCTCGAGGGTCGGCCGGCAGAATCACTCCCTCACCTGGACACAGGGGCTCGGCGTCCATCCCCCACCCCCGGGCTTTTTCTGAAGCCAAGCCCCGAGCCCCTGTGTCTGGGCGAGGGAGCGATTCTGTCGGCCGACGCTCCGACCCTTGAGCCCGGTGAGGAGACGTTCGGTTGATGGTGGGGTGGTACTTTGAAATAAATCAAAAATGAAAGAATTGCATTTGACTTCCATTTTCTCCCTTTTGACTTTGAAAAAATTAAGCTTCATGATGCATATTCTTGACTCCCTCCAAAACTATACCTGAAAACAATGGTCTCTTTCTGCACCAATTTTTTAATGTGCGCTGGTTTTTCTTAAGTGCTCAGAAGGATTTTTGGGAGTGGTCACATACGCCGTCCAAGAAAAATGTAAGTTGGCCAAACTTGCTTAAATGTGAAAAACTGGCGCAGACATCAAGTTATGACGCAAAAAAATACTAACCTAAAAGAAATCATAACTAACTGAGTTACGCTGGCGCAGAAACTTTGGCGAAACTTGGATATTTTAATTTACGCCAAAAAAGGCGGCACACGCCAAAAAAAGCGGTGCAAATAACTGGGGAAAATTGAGCCCCCAATCTGTTTCAGTGATGTTGGTCGAGGGATAAATATTGTCCAGGACACCGGAAGAACTCAACAACACAAAAGCAAAATACTGTGGATACTGTGGATAAAACACTCCTTAAAACCCATCTCTTTTGCTTAGTCCAGAACCAGGGGTCACACTCTAAGGATAAGGGGTAAGCGATTTAGGGCCGAGATGAGGAAAAACTTCTTCACTCAGAGAATTGTGAACCTGTGGAATTCTCTGCCGCAGAAAGTTGTTGAGGCCAGTTCGTTAGATATATTCAAAAGGGAGTTAGATATGGCCCTTATGACTAAAGGGATCAAGGGGTATGGAGAGAAAGCAGGAATGGGGTACTAAAGTTGCATGATCAGCCATGATCATATTGAATGGTGGTGCAGGTTCAAAGGGCCGAATGGCCTACTCCTGCACCTATTTTCTATGTTTCTATGTTTCTATGAAATCTCTGTGGATCAGGCAGCATCTGTGGAGAGAAAAACAGAGTTAACGTTTCGGGTCGGTGACCCGTCGTCAGAAGAACTGGAACACTGGAAGAACTCCCCTGCTCTTCTTCGAATAATGCCGTGGGATCATTCACCTCTACCTGAGAGGGCAGACGGAGCTTCATCTGAAAGAGGGCACCTCGTGACAGTGCAGCAATCCCTCAGTATGGCACTGGAGTGTCAGCCTAGATTATGACCTCAGATCCCTAGAGGTTGAACCCACAAACTTCTGAATCAGAGTTGCTGCTGACACCAAATAGAATAACTGCCTCTCAACAAGAAAATTGATACTTTTTAAAAATTCTGCTATCTTCATGTTGCTTCCTCAGCCTGCCTCCCCCCCCACCCCACCCCACCCCACCCCACACCAATCCCGGTGAGCTTCAGCTCCATCCTTCATCTCACTGGGTGCACCTACTTACGCCAGGTCCCTAAAAGGCCAGAGAAGTGGGAACCCAAGTGTAGGGAATCCCTGCCTCCAACCCCCAGCCCCACTCCCTCTGTCCTGACTGACCTTTTTATGGGCAGTCAGAGGCTCCGCCCCTTATAAAGATGGCCGTGATGTCCATGCTTTCAGCCACCTAGGCCCCATGCTCTGGAATTCCCTCTCCAAAACCCCGCCACCTCTCCAGCTACCTCTCCTTTAAAACACTCCTTAAAATCCATCGCTTTTACTAAGTTTGTGGTGGTCACCCCTCCAAATACCCTTTTTTTAAGGGGACTTGGTGTCCATTTATTTTCTTTACACCTCTGGAAAGCACTTTGGGATGCTTCCCACATTAGAGACGCTATATAAATACAAATTTCTCTTTTGTTGCGGCTGTTTTGGAAATCAATCAGCATATTTCACTCCCATGTCCTGTGGATAGTTACTGCCTTCACCATAATGTTGCCCCAAAGCATGTGTAATTGGTGCAAAACTTTTAATTCTGTAGATAGTCAATCTCTTTCTCCCTATTCCCGGTTTTAACAAAAATACAATTCATTCCAACCACCTTGACTGAAACCATAGAAGTAGGTATTTTGAACAGGCAGGTAGGTATTGAGACAGTATCTATGGGTTACTATGCATCACAGGCGGCCAATGAGACTACGTATTCTATTGCCGAAGAGATGATATTTGAACACAGGTCTACACAGTTTGATGCCGTGGCCTATGGTTCCATTTCAGTGGTAGTGCTGTCAAATAAAGGGGGAGATTGTGTTGTTACTGACAGTATAACTGGCCAGCTCAAGAAGCGCTGAATTTCCTGGTGCAAACACTTAGACACCTTCTAACCGAACAGCATAACTTATTCCTGAAACTCAGGATCTGAACTAATTACTCTGCTGGTCCTGTCCTTTGACTTTCGGATGAGACGTTAAACCGAGGCCCCGTCTGCCTTCTCGGGTGGATGTAAAAGATCCCATGGCTCTATTTTGAAGAAGAGCATGGGAGTTATCTCTAGTGTCCCGGCCAATAATTATCCCTCAATCAACATAACACAAACACAGATTATCTGGTCATTATCACGTTGCTGTTTGTGGGAGCTTGCTGTGCGCAAATTGGCTGCTGCATTTCCCACGTTACAACAGTGACTACACTCCAAAACTACTTCATTTGCTGCAAAGTGCTTTGAAATGTCCGGTGGTCGTTAAAGGCGCTATATAAATGTAAGTCTTTCTTTCTTTCTTTCTTTCTTTCTTTCTTTCTCTCACTCTTGCTTCCTTCCTTCCTTCCTCTCTCTCTTCCTCCCTCCCTCCCTCTCACTAGTAGCCACAAAATCAGTTGGTCAGTTGAATGATCCACAAGCCGGCATTTTATTTGTTGGTGGTCGTTTTGCAGATTATTCAGAATTTTGTTAAAAGGAAGACTTGCATTTCTATAGCGCCTTTCACAACCTCAAACATTCCAAACCGCTTTACAGCCAATGAAGTACTTTTGAAGTGTAGTCACTGTTGTAATGTAGGAAACGTGGCAGCCAAATACATACAGCAAGCTTCCACAAAACATCAGTGTGATAATGACCAGATAATCTGTTTATGTTATGTTATTTGAGGGATAATTAATGGCAAGGACACTTGGGATAACACTTTGAAATAATGCCATGGGATCTTTTATGTCCACCTGAAAGGGCAGATGGGGCCTGGGTTTAGTGTCTCATCCGAAAAATGGCACCTGTGACAGTGCAGCGCTCCCTCAACACTGCACTGGAGCATCAGCCCAGAATTTTGTGTTGAAGTGGGACTTAAACCCACAACCTCCTGATTCAGAGGCAAGAGTGCTACCCACTGAGCCACAGCTGACACGTTAAGTGACTGTGTGTACCAACAGTGTATCAGCAAGCTGAGCCCATTGAAGGGAGCAGCGTGTGGCGGCCTGGCCCGGAAATTGGCCCGGTCCCGGCCTGCAAGACCATCAGCAGGCCAGGGCCATTGGAGGAAGCAGCGTGCGGTGTCATATCTGCAGGGAGCAGTGCGTGCTGCTGCAGGAAGGCGATGGCTGCGAAGCCAGGTCGCCGATTGCAGTGCGGGCAGGCACAGCAGGAGGGGCGAAGGAGCGGCAAGAGTTTGTAGATGGAAGTGACCGGGATCCAGGAGAGGTGTGAGTCTGGGGCACAGAAGAGCCGAGGGCCCAGGGGCAGCACGGGCCAGCCCACACTGCGATATGTGTGCGCGCTCAGTCCGTGCAGCAGAGCTGGTCTCCAGTCGCCTTGGTTAATCCTTGCCACTGGACCAAGACCTAGCTCTGTCAAGCCCGTGTGGTGGCTGGTGTGCAACGGTCACCACACGTTAAAAAAATCCACGCACAGGCATCGTCCACCCTTCAAGATGTAGTTCTGGACCTGGAATATTAGTTCAGGATCTGGAACATTGAAACACCTGTGAACTCATCCCTTTTTGGCGTAGAAGCAAGTCATCCTCGCTTCAGGGACTGCCTATGATGATGACGATGATGTTTGTATCATATGAAATAGAAGCATAAAGTGCTGGAGATGCACAGCAGGCCGACCAGCATTGAAAAGGTTAGTGTTTCTGGTGCGACGTGTGGTTCCCTGGTGATCTATGCTGTGGTCCCAGTTGGTTTCCTGGTTAGTGAAGCCAAACTTTACCGAGCTGCATGGCTGGGGAGCCTCCCTCATCTGCACTTGCCTCTCTGATCAGATCTGATGTCGGGTCACATCTGCAACCTGCCTTTTCCTCGCAGATGCTGACTGGGCCGCTGCACATTTGCAGCAATTCCTGTTTTTATGCGGATATCCCGCACCTTCTCCGCACCGATGTCAGTGTCGCAATTTACAGAATCGTTCACAGAAGCTGGAGTCTGCTTTCACGTGTTGACTCACCGAAATCAATACACGGGAGCATTGCAGCCACTCAAAACGGACATTGCGGGATTTATTATTTTGTTCAAACAAAGCACAATTTATTAGCTTGCCAATAGTTAGACAGCACAACAGCAAAATGTTGTAATGATAACCATGTGTGTTGTGGAAGTGAGATGGCTCACAAGTTTCCAGTCTCACCTTGGCGAAGGTCCCATTTTGAGGCGTATGTCGATTGGATGAGTCCTTGTTGGGGCAGGCTTCTTGTCAAAGGTTAGACTGCAACAGGCTATAAATTCTCGTGATATTTGAACACTCAGCTGCTCGTCCCCTCCCCCCATAATGTTGACCAAAGTATTATAATTCACCCCATTGTCAAGCACTCGGTTCCTGCCCGCAGTCGCTGCCTAACCACAGACTAGCTGGGTGTTTCAACTCATTCCATGACGTACTTTGGCTGCAGTTTTCCTCAACCCTGACTGCAAACCAAGAGGTGCAAAGAAAAAGAATCTCAAATAAAAACAGAAAATTTTGCTAGGGCGTAGCTGGTCGATTAGAATCTGAAAGGGAGAGGTTAAGGTTCTGGCTGTGCCCCTGGATTAGAATTGCAGAAAGGGCCTTAAGTAGCTAGAAAGTAAAAGAGAGAAAGAAAGACTTGCATTTATATAGTGCCTTTTGCGACCACCGGATGCCTCAAAGCGCTTTACAGCCAATGAAGTACTTTTGGAGTGTAGTCACTGTTGTAATGTAGGAAACGAGCCAAAGGTGGGCAGCAGAAACGCTACAAGGAAACCCTCAAAGCCTCCCTGAAAGTGCGACATCCCCACCGACACCTGGGAGTCCCTGGCCCAAGACCGCCCTAAGTGGAGGAAGTGCATCCGGGAGGGCGCTGAGCACCTCGAGTCTCAATGCCGAGAGCATGTAGAAATGCAGGCAGCGGAAAGAGTGTGCGGCAAACCAGTCCCATCCACCCCTTCCCTCAACGACTATCTGTCCCACCTGTGACACAGTCTGTGGCTCTCATATTGGACTGTTCAGCCACCAAAGAACTCACTTCAGGAGTGGAAGCAAGTCTTCCTCAATTCCGAGGGACTGCTATGATGATGATGATGGTGGTAGGAAATGCGGAAGCCAACTTGCGCACAGCAAACTCCCACAAACAGCAATGTGATAATGACCAGGTAATTTTTTGTTATGTTGATTGAGGGATAAATATTGGTCCCAGGACACCGGGGATAACGCCCCTGCTCTTCTTCGAAATAGTGCCATGGGATCTTTTATATCCACCTGAGAGGGCGGGCGGGGCCTCGGTTTAATGTCTCATCTGAAAGATGGTAGGACTGATCAGGGGGTAAAAGGGGAAATCAAGCTGTGGAGGATAAACATATAGCAGGACGATTACATAGATATTTTGCCTCAGTTTTTACAAATCATGGTGGAAGTGAAGATGTTGGTAAAGTAGAGCAGGATATCAGAATAATACCAGCGATGAGGGACTTCAGTTACATGGAGAGACGAGAAAAGCAACGATTGTTCTCCTTAAAGCAGAGAAGATTACGGGGGGATTTAATAGAGGTGTTCAAAATCATGAGCGGTTTTGACAGAATAAATAAGGACACTCTGTTTCCACTGGCGTGTGGGTCAATAACCAGAGGACACAGATTTAAGATCATTGGTGAAAGAACAAATGGGGAGATGAGTAGAGTTTTTTTACACAGCGAGGTGTTATGATCGGGAGTGCACTGCTGGAAAGTGTGGTGGAAGCAGATTCAATAATAACTTACAAAAGTGAATTGGATAAATACTTGCAAAGGAAAAATGTTCAAGGCCGTGGGGAAAGAGCAGGGTACTGAGACTAGTTGGCGAGCTCTTTCAAAAATCCGGCACAGGCACGATGGGCCGAATGGCCACATTCTGCGATGTACAATGTTATGATTCCCTGTGATACGATGATGGACGCGACTGGTGCCAACGAACTGGGAGTAGTTGCGCAAGCGACGTTCCAGTGTTTTTTCTCTTTGATGCCACCAGACTCCCAAAATGAGGAATAAAGGAACGGATTTAGAGAACTGTCTATCTTTGAGAAGAATGAGCGACAGATATTTTTCCACTCCGTTTTATAAATTGCCTGACTGCCATTGTGCGCCCTGATAAAAAAAGATGATGGGGAGCGGGCAGGGAAGTGGAGTTGAGGCCAAGATCAGACCAGCCATGAGCTTATTGAATGGCGGAGCAGTCTCGAGGGGCCAAATGGCCTACTACTATTTCTTATAAGCAATAGGAGCAGGAGTAGGCCATTTGGCCCCTTGAGCCTGCTCCACCATTCAATACGATCATGGCTGATCTGATCATGGAATCTGGTCCCCTTCCCTGCCCGCTCCCCTTAACGCCTTATCCCCTTATTGGTTAAGAAACTGTCTATCTCTGTCTGAAATTTATTCAATGTCCCAGCTTCCACAGCTCTCTGAGGCAGCGAATTCCACAGATTTGCAACCCTCTGAGAGAAGAAGTTCCTCCTCATCTCAGTATTAAATGGGCGGCCCCTTACTCTGAGACTATACCCTCTAGTTCTAGTCTTCCCTATCAGTGGAAACATCCTCTCTGCATCCACCTTGTCAAGCCCCCTCATAATTTCTTATAAAGGTGTTCCCGGTTGCCAGGAGCTGGCGCGCAGCGCTCAATGTCACTCTGAATTGAGCCAACAGCTCATTGTAACTGGATCAAATCTGAGGCTGCCGTCAGCAGCTGACCTGGGCTGATCACTCAATGGAAGAGAAACAGTTTCAAGCATCTCCTTTCGGAACTCAGAAAACCAGGTGAATCGGAGGGAAAAAACAATCGCCCGATCACTTAGTGTTCAGTTTTTAATCACGGGTTTATCAATCTAATTGATAATGGGAAAATGATGCACGTTTGTGATTTTGTTTGCATTTCTTTATAATAAAATTATCTCCAACAAGGGAAAAAAAAGCTAGAATTGTCTTTTACGCAGACCTCCATCTGTTGTGAAACTTATTTTTTTTAAATTTGTGATCTGACAGTTAGAAACAGAGAACATAGAAATTTACTGCGCAGAAGGAGACCATTTAGGCCCATTGTGTCCGCGCCGGCCAACAAAGAGCCGCACGGCCCTTGGTCAGCAGCCCTGAAGATTACATATAAACCTATGAAAAGTAGCGGACAGGTAAAGAGCATCCGGCCCAAACAGTCCTCCCCACATAACTGCGATACCCCATGTATCGCAACATTTTACACATCACCCCAACCAGAGTCATGCGATCTCCTGGGAGAGGCAAAAAAACCAGATAAAAACCCAGGCCAATTGGGGAAAAAATCTACGAAAATTCCTCTCCAACCCATCCAGGCGATCAAAACTAGTCCAGGAGATCACTCTGGCCGTATTCGATTCCCTGAAGTACTTAACACGTAACCCTGCAGGTTACGGCACTTCAAGTGCCCATCCAAGCACCTTTTAAATGTGGTGAGGGTTTCTGCATCCACCATCCTCCCAGGCAGTGAGTTCCAGACCCGCACCACCCTCTGCGTGAAGAAGCATCCCTCAAATCACCTCAAAACCTTCCACCAACCACTTTAAAACTATGCCCCCTCGTAATTGACCTCTCCACCAAGAGAAATAGACCCTTGCTATCCACTATATCCAGGTCCCTCAAAATGTTATACACCTCAATGAGTCTCCTCTCAGCCTCCTCTGTTCCAATGAGAACAAACCCAGCCTATCTAATCTGTCCTTATAGCTAAGATTCTCCATTCCAGGCAGCAAATCTCTTCTGCACCCTCTCCAGTGCAATCACGTCCTTCCTATAATATGGCGACCAGAATTGCATACAGTATTCCAGCTGTGGCCTAACCAGAGTATTATACAATTTAAGCATAACCTCCCTGCTCTTATATCCTATGCCCCGGCCAATAATGGCAAGCAATCCGTATGCCTTCTTAACCACCTGGCCTACTACTTTTGGGGATCTGTGGACAAGCACTCCAAGGCCCCTTTGTTCATCTACACTTCTAAGTGGCCTACCATTTAATGTGTATACCCTTTCTTTATTAGCCCTCCCCAAGTGCATTACCTCACACTTCTCCACAGTAAATTCCATTTGCCACTGTTCTGCCCACCTAACCAGTAGATTGATATCCTCCTGCAGTCCATGACTTTCCTCTTCATTATCAACCACACAGCCAATTTTAGTGTCATCTGTAAACTTCTTAATCATACTCCCTATATTCAAATCTAGATCATTGATGTATACCACAAAAAGCAAGGGACCCAGTATTGAGACCTGCAGAACCCCACTGGAAACATCCTTCCAGTCATAAAAACATCCATCAACCATTACCCTTTGCTTCCTACCTCTAAGCCAATTTTGTATCCAACTTGCCACTTTGCCCTGGATCCCATGGGCTTTAACCTTTGTGACCAGTCTATCATGTGGGACCTTATCAAAAACTTTGCTAAAGTCCATATACACTACATCGTATGCACTACCCTCATCAACCCTCCTGGTTACCTCCTCGAAAAATTCAATCAGGTTAGTCAAACACGATCTTCCCTTAACAAATCCGTGCTGACTGTCCCTCATTAATTCTTGCCTTTCTAAATGTAGATTTATCCTGACCTTCAGGATTTTTTCCAATAATTTTCCCACCACTGAGATTAGGCTGACAGGCCTGAAATTACTCAACCTATCCCTTTCTCCCTTCTTAAACAAGGGTACCACATTAGCAGTCCTCCAGTCCTCCGGCACCATGCCCAAATCCAAAGAGGACTGGAAAATGATGGTCAAGGCCTCTGCTATTTCCTCTTTTGCTTTGCTCAACAGTCTGGGATGCATTTCATCCGGGCCTGGGGACTTAACCACTTTCAAAGCTGCTAAACCCCTTAATACCTCCTCTCTCACTATGTTTATTTCACCCAGAATTTCACACTCCTCCTCAATAGCAGTATCTGCATTACCCCTTTCCTTTCTGAAAACAGACGCAAAGTATTCATTAAGAACCATACCAACATTTTCCGCCTCCACACAGAGATTACCCTCATGGTCTCTAATAGGTCATAACCTTTCTTTAGTTATCCTCTTACTCTTAATATATTTATAGAACATCTTTGGGTTTTTCTTAATTTTCCTTGCCAAGAATTTTTCACGCTCTCTCTTAGCATTTGGAATATCTTTTTTAATTTTACCTCTGAACTTTCTATATTCCTCCAGAGATTCTACATTATTTAGCAGTCGGTATAGGACATAAGCGATAAGCGTTCCTTTTTTTCTTTATCCTCCCCTGTAAGTCCCTAGACATCCAGGGGGCTCTAGAATTATTATTCCGACCCTTTTTCTTTAAGGGCACATATTTGGCCTGAGCCTTCCGGATCACTTCCTTGAATGCCTCCCACTGTTCCGACACTGATTTACCCACAAGTAGCTGTTTCCAGTCCACTATGGCCAAATCACTCCTCAACTTAGCAAAGTTAGCTTTTCCCCAATTTGGGACTTTTATTCCTGGTCTATCCTTGTCCTTATCCATAACTAACTTGAATCTGACTGAATTATGGTCACTGGCACCCAAGTGTTCTCCCACGAATACCCCTTCAACCTGCCTAGCTTCATTCCCCAAAACTAAATCCAGAACCACCCGCTCTCGTGTTGGACTTGCGACATACTGACTAAAAAAAGTTCTCTTGAATGCATTTTAAGAATTCCGCACCCTCTATGCCTGTCACACTACATTTGTCCCAATCAATATTAATTATTTGCAGAATGCTTCTGCGCAGCTTCCGGTAGCTTCTGGTTCGTTGGCAGGAGTCACTTGGTAGAATCATAGAGAATCATGGAATCATACATCACAGAATGCGGCCATTCAGCTCATTGTGCCTGTGCTGGCTTTTATCATAAAGTGAATGTAACGTAGCCAAGTTTGCTGACGATACAAAGGTGAGAGGAAAAGCAATGTGTGAGGAGGACACAAAAATCTGCAAAAGGACATAGACAGGCTAAGTGAGTGGACAAAAATTTGGCAGATGGAGTATAATGTTGGAAAGTGTGAGGTTATGCACTTTGGCAGAAAAAAATTGAAGAGCACATTATTATTTAAATGGAGAAAAATTGCAAAATGCTGCAGTACAGCGGGACCTGGTGCATGAAACCCAAAAGGTTAGTATGCAGGTACAGCAAGTGATCAGGAAGGCCAATGGAATCTTGGCCTTTATTGCAAAGGGGATGGAGTATAAAAGGAGGGAAGTCTTGCTACATTTATACAGGGTATTGGCGAGGCCACACCTGGAATACTGCGTGCAGTTTTGGTTTCCATATTTATGAAAGGATATACTTGCTTTGGAGGCAGTTCAGAGAAGGTTCACTCGGTTGATTCCAGAGATGAGGGGGTTGACTTATGAGGAAAGGTTGAGTAGGTTGGGCCTCTACTATTTGGAATTCAGAAGAATGAGAGGTGATCTTATTGAAACGTATAAGATTATGAGATGGCTTGACAAGGTGGATGCAGAGAGGATGTTTCCACTGATAGGGGAGACTAGAACTAGGGGGCATAATCTTAGAATAAGGGGTCGCCCATTTAAAATTGAGATGAGGAGAAATTTCTTCTCTCAGAGGGTTGTGGATCTGTGGAATTCTCTGCCTGTGGAAGCTGGGACATTGAATACATTTAAGACAGAGATAGACAGTTTCTTAAATGATAAGGGAATAAGAGGTTATGGGGAGTGGGCAGGAAAGTGGACCTGAGTCCATGATCAGATCAGCCATGACCTATTAAATGGTGGAGCAGATTCGAGGGGCCGTATGGCCTACTCCTGTTCTTATTTCTTATGTTCTTATTATCATGGATGCGATTGCTACCACCGAAGCGTTGGCGGGAGTCACATGGAACAACAATGAGAGAGATAGCTGCAAAAAAGAATTTGGTTCTGAAAAAATGAGCACAGCTAAAGATGGATAAGTCACAGGGCCTGATGGCAGGCACCCCAGGCTGCTGAAGAATGGCAGGCGGGAGATAGCAGAGGCTCTGGCCACAACTTAGTAAATCCTCCTCAGATATGTAAATTGTGCTGGGAGATTGCAGGGTAGCTAATGAGACACCTCTGTTCCAGAAGGGAGAGAAGGATAATTTGGGAAACTATCGGCTGGTTAGTTTAATGTCAGTTGTGAGCAATCTCCTGAAACCAGATAAAACTTGTTAGCATTTAGAAATCAAGGACAGCCAGCATGGATTTATTAGAGTCAAGTCATGCTTGACATAAAAACATAGAAACATAGAAAATAGGTGCAGGAGTAGGCCATTCGGTCCTTTGAGCCTGCACCACCATTCAATAAGATCATGGCTGATCATGCAACTTCAGTACCCCATTCCTGCTTTCTCTCCATACCCCTTGATCCCTTTAGCCATAAGGGCCACATCTAACTTCCTTTTGAATACATCCAACGAACTGGCCTCAACAACTTTCTGTGGTAGAGAATTCCACAGGTTCAAAATTCTCTGAGTGAAGTAGTTCCTCTTCATCTCGGTCCTAAATGGCTTACCCCTTATCCTTAGACTGTGACCCCTAGTTCTGGACTTCCCCAACATCGGGAACATTCTTCCTGCATCTAACCTGTCCAGTCCCGTCAGAATTTTATATGTTTCTATTCTTCTAAATTCCAGTGAATATAAGCCTAGTCGATCCAGTCTTTCTTCATATGTCAGTCCTGCCATCCCAGGAATCAGTCTGGTGAACCTTCGCTGCACTCCCTTAATAACTGTCAAGGCTTTTAAAGAACTGATCGATTGGATAGCTAAGGAGAATGCAAAAAAGCTGGAATATGGATTTTCCATATTAAGGTTGCAGTCGGGTCCCAATTGCATCATCGGAATCTGACATGCATATGTAACAAAAGGACCCCACTGGCAACTGGGTGGGAATCCTTGCTGCTTGCTCAGTTGAGTCGGTTAAAATAAGGAACTGTCAGCTCCCAGTGTCTCCAGAGCGGTTTTTACTGAACGGGTAGGGTTAAAATCATCCCATGAATTCTGGGATTCAGTAACCACCACTACACAGATACAGAATAATACACACAGGAGTACGCATCACGGCAGTAACACACCTCACTGTTTTCATGAGGTTAATAAAGTGCTTTGCCTGCACAGCTTATGGGGTTTTCCATGTTCCTGCTTTGTAATAAGCTACAGTATATAACTATAAGTATATAATTACAGTGTTAACTGTTCTCCAGAAAACTTATTAAAAAATGCAGGGGGTTATTTTGGCCAAAGGGTGAAAACAGGCGCTAAATGGATGCAGTGCTAATAAGACTAGTCTGTCCGGATTTAACACACAATTTTGGTTCTACTTGCTGATTATCATAAGTTGAGCGTGCCTACAGGCACTAAACAGACACCTTCAGGTTTAGCACGCAAGCGCTGATGAGACGCAATTTCCGTGGAACAGTATATGTGGGCCCCACACACCTACTTTCACTGGAGGTGGAGAAGGCACTGGTTGGCACACAACAGGACATTGCAGGATGGCTTAGGGACCAAGGGAGAGGCCGCACAGGTTCTCGGGCACAGCACTGGAGGTCCCGGTGGAGGAGGTCCAGAGGAGGAGGGAGGTCCTGTACCCGCAGGGGGGGAGAAGGAGCCCACCTCGCCCTCCTGTCCCGCGCTCCTGCAGCAGCTGGTGCTGCTCTGCCTGGCCTCGTGTCCTCCTCCCAATTCTCCCGCAGATCAAGGGGGTCCCCGAGCAAGATGCCCATGACCCAGCACTCCCTTTCTCCTGATGACTCCTTTAAGGTGTCCAGTAAGGGACTTACGCTTTTTAGGCGAAGTCCTAAGAGAATTTCTGGAATAAATGTTGCCCGAGTGTTGGTGACGTCTTGACAAAGTGTCCTAGAAAGTCGCCCGATGTGTTTCAGAGGTCCTCTTCACAGCTCCAGCAGCAATGATTGTGAAATAGCGTGTATCCCTTTAAGTGGTGAGTATCCCTTTAAGTAGCGCTTGAAATCGATATCAACACCATGTTTACTCCCAAACAGCTGGTCACTGTTAGGAGAAGGTGTTAGTAGAAGCGCTAACCACCAAAATGCCATACAGCCTCTTTAATGAGTGTTTGCAGGCATTTTAAGTGGCAGTCAGCTGTTTAACGAGCCTCTGGGCAGTTGTTCCTAGCACTGGCTTCAACTCCTTTACCAAGATGGTGTCTTTCACTGAATGCAGGCTAAACCGGGGTTTCATCTTGGCCACCTCTTTATTTGAAAATCGTGCCCCATATCTTTTGAGAGAAGAAATCATGGTGACTAAGGGATTTATTCAGGGGAAAACCAGTATAATAAGTTAAGGAGAATGAGAGGGAGAGGAGTAACCTTTTAATCTTCCCTTCCTTATATGGACTGATGTTTGCTTTGCTTATACAGGTTGAATCTCCCTTATCCGCAACCCTTGGGACCTGGCCTATTCTGGATTAAGGGATTTTCTTCGGACAAGGGGGGGTGACGTTAAATTGGATTGTATAGATGCTTAGCAAGGGGATATCAGGGCTGGCTGGCTTAGGGCTGGAAGTGCGACAGGGTGATCATGGGGGCGGGGGCCATGGATCGCGGGGCCAGGCCAGCGATTGCGGGAGTCAGTAGTGAGGAAGGACTTCAATTTGTTCATGTTGGAGTTCTGCGCATGCGCCACCTGGTGGCCACAAATGGTTCTGGACAAGGGATGGTTCTGGATAAGGGAGTTCTCGATAAGGGAATTCTGGATGAGGATGGTTCAACCTGTAATGAAAATTCCTAGCAAGCTTTAATAACGAATGTCTTCATATCACGGGTCCCAGAAATAAATGCAAAAAAAGGATTTGGGAGGGTCCATTTCCTCTTTGCACCAGCCAGTTTCCAGGCAGTACTGAGGCAGGCAGGGATGTAAATCCCATTTTTCTAGATTCCATCCCATTTTAACATCTATTTCCTGGCGTCACTTCTATTGGCTCCGCCCAAATAGGGGCGGGTGTATTTAAATGAGGCGGTGGTGACATTGCAACTTGGTACAGCCCAATAGCTCCTCAGTGTTGTTGGACATCCATCATGGTGGCCCTGGAAGGGGAAGGCTCCAAAGGGCAGGAGGAGGAACGGACAGATGAGGAATAGCAGCACCCAGAGTATGCTGCAGCCTGTGGTACCTCGGGGCAAACTCTCGGAGCACTTCAGCACAGCGATGGGAAGGTGGTTGTATGTGGCAGTCAAGCTTAGTTTGGTGCGTTCGTGGCAGGTGCGGCTGTCTCCGTGTTCCTTGCCTGACCCGACGCGGTCGTTACACTTCCTGCGGCACTAAGTTGCCATGTGGAGCTCGCTGGGGTGGCAAAGTTGTGAGGCATGCAGCACAATCCTGGAGAGTCCAGCCAGACTACAGCGCAGACCGACAAGCCTGTGTTCCAAATTCTCTACGCCGATTCTGGTGGCAGAATGGGCATCGTTATAGTGACATTAGGGTGGTCTTCCGAGAAAGCCATAGATGCCGAGGGTAACCTTGATCTCTCAGGATGCATCTCATTCCATTGACTGGACAACAAAAGGAAAAGAAAGGACTTGCATTTATATAGTGCCTCTCACGTCCTCAGGACATCCCAAAAGCATTTTACAGCCAATGAAGTACTTTTGAAGTGTTGTTACTGCTGCAATTTAGGAAACGCAGCAGCCAATTGCACAGCAAGCTTCCATAAACAGCACTGAGTTAAAAATATTGATCAGGACACCAGGAGAACTCCCCTACTGTTCTTCAAATAATGCTGTGGCATCTTTTACGTCCACCTGAGAGGGCAGGCGTGGCCTCGGTTTGATGTCTCATCTGAAAGACGGCACCTCCGACAGTGCAGCACTCCCCCAGCACTGCACTGGAGAGTCGGCCTAGATTTTTGTGCTCAAGTCTCTGGAGTGGGACTGGAACCCACAACCTTCTGACTCAGAGGAGAGAGTTCTACCACGAGCAGTTCATGAGGGCTTACTCCTCGCTGTACTAAGGCTTTATTTAGCTCGGGGCAATTAGGTGGGCTGCCTCTGAGAACTTGCCGCTGACATGTCCTCCATTGATCTGCAAGCCAGCTACCAATCAATAATCCAATTATCTTCTGACGAGGCTTCGCTAGGCTTGCCAACCCTGCAGGATTGTGTTGGACTACTTTCTTGCTCTTTTTGGTTCCGTTGCTCTAAATATCAGATTACACACACATTCAGTCGTAGTAATGGCAGCATCAGGTCTTTATTTAAACCTTCATACATGTCGAGCGTCCAAAATCCGGAGTTCCGGAGTCCGTAATGTTCCAGAATCCGAACACCAGGATGATCCATGGCAGGGTCGTCCGGAATCCAGAAAATGTTCTGGATCTGGAAACCCTGCCAAATCGCTAACCATCGCGAGCCGGGCCCAGTGAAAATCCAAAAATCGGAAACTCACAGAACACTCACAGGAATGAAAAAATGAAAACTCCAACCCACCTCTTCTTCCAGGTCTTCACACCCATAGGCACCGCTGCTCCTGGGTCCGCCACACAGGTCCCCCCAGAGCATCTTCCCTCGGCCAGAACACGGGCACACCAAAACTGCAAAGCATGGCGACCGCGGCAGGCCCAGCCTTACACGCCGGCGGTCCGCCTAAAACTGTTGGCACAAGACCCCGGTGAAACTCTGCAAACAGCACTTCCCAAACGGCCATTCGAAAACCGGACATGCACACTGCAGCTCCCCAAACCAGCCGGCCCCTGCCTGCCCCCAAAGGAAACAGCGCAAATCAGGAGCTGCGATTGGATCGCAACGCCCCATGACCCCGAACGGAGTTGGAAAGATGTTCCGAAATCCAAAAATACCCGGAATCCGGAACGGCCTCGGTCCCGAGGTTTCTGGATTTCGGACACTCCACCTGTACTACATAAAAACTAGTATGAAAGTTACTGAGACATACATTTCACAAAACCAGTGCATGCTCCTTTTTTTTTTCAAAAATATACTTTATTCATGTAAAATTTTCACAATACATTGGAAAATAGTTCAGTACCTTGTGGTCAGCAATTCCATACAATTGGTTTGGATGGTTTCAGCAGTTCCATACAATACACGAGCGTGCATTTCATTTCAAAGTACAGTTTAGTACAATCCACAAATCACGTTACATGTAGTACTGTGCAAATAAGGATATTACATGGAACAGATAAGAACAGGTTTATATTACATTCCAGGATACATTTCAATACCGATCATGAATCACGTTACATGTAGCACTATGCAGATGAAAGCAGTACACGGTACGGATGAGAATACATTTACATTTCTTTACAAGTTACTAAACAGTGCAGAGACTTTCATTATACATGGCACAACACAGGTATTTTTCAGTACACGGTGCTCTATGTATACAAGCAGATTAACAAGTACAGCCCGAGATGGGTCTGATTCCATCCCCTGGGTTTACCGTGGCCGAAGGGCCTTAAACTGTGGCTCTTCTCCCTGCTTGTGAGACACACACTCCGATTCTAGTGTCTCTGCTAAAACAGTGTTCACTCACAACTCTTATACAAAATCAGGTCTTTGAACTCCACATTCCATACATCATCATCATCATAGACGGTCCCTCGAAACGAGGATGACTTGTTTCCACGCCAAAAAGGAATGAGTTCACAGGTGTTCCAATGAAGGACCTAATATTCCAGATTCCGAACTACATCTTGGAGGGTGGAAGATGCCTGTGCGTGGATTTTTTTAACATGTGGTGGCCGTTGCACATCAGACACCACACGAGCTTGACAGAGTTAGGTCTTGGTCCAGTGGCAAGGGTTAACCAAGACGACTGGAGACCAGCTCTGCTGCACGGACCTAGTGCACACACATATCGCAGTGTGGGCTGGTCCATGCTGCCCCTGAGCCCTCGCCTCTTCTGGGCCTCAGACTCACGCTTCTCCTGGGCCCCGGTCACTTCCTTCTACAAACTTTTGCTCCTTCGCACCTCCTGCTGTGCCTGCCTGCACTGTAATGAGTGACCTGACTTTGCAGCCGTCGCCCTCCTGCAGTGGTATGCCACCGCATGCTGCTCCCTCTGATGGCCCCGGCCTGCTGATGGTCTTACAGGCCGGGACTGCGCCGATTTCCGGGCTGGGCCACCCATGCTGCTCCCTCTAATGCAGCTTTTCAATCACAGTAAGTCACAATGGTACATTAACATACAAATACTAACTAACAGACACTATAAACTTAACGACCAGTTACCCATTGTCCTGAAATCAGGTCTTATTGCCACAATCGACTCTTGCCCTGAATTACTGTAAACACACAGGTGACCAGATTGACACATTTGACTGGCTGAATGACTCTCACACCATCCAGCATCTTGTTTCTGTGGCGACATCCTCTGCTTTGGTCCAAACTTCAATACGCTCCATGCTCATCAGAAAAGCTGCTTCAACTTTTAACCCAGTCTGTGTCATCTCAGACTGCGCCATAAAATTATGTCTTCGGAAAACACGGGCTTTCGCTCCCACAGATTGTCCTGGAGTCTCCGGGATTTAAGGATTGATGTCCTGGATACTGCTGCGAGAAAGCCAGGAGAAAGATGATGGGATGATACAAAGGTGTCTTTTTAATTTTCTTTGAACAGTTTCGGTTATTAGTTGTAGAAGTATTGTGATGGGGGAAAAGCTGTTTGACTGACAGTCAAGAATTATCCAAGATGGTTGTTATGTTCAGAATAAATTCACAGGACTATGTCGCAAGCTCAAACTGTTGTGACCTTGGTCTCTTTATTCAGACTCCAGAGTGGGGAAACAGCATGGTGAATCACCTTTTATACCTGCTTGCCCCAGGGTGCACAGGTGACCCTTCGGTCTCCCACAGGTGTGCCCCCTAGTGGCAAGTCTTACATTTGGGTAAGGTCTACATACATACATAACAGGGGTAATGCCATGTATCTTCACTTTCCAATTGGTGTGGAATGGCGGTTTGATTGACGGGAGCAATGGAGGGAGCAGGCAACCTGTTCTCACACAGGTCTCCAGTCATCCTGGTTAACCCTTGCCACTGGATAAAGGCCTAGCTCTGTTGAGCCCGTGTGGTGGCTGATGTGCAACGGTCACCACACGTTAAAAAAATCCACGCACAGGCATCTTCCACCCCCTCAATTGGAGTTCAAGACTGGAATGTCGGATGCTCATTGAAACATCTGTGAATTCTTGTGGAAACAAGCCATCCTCGTTCGAGGGACCACCTATGATGATGATGATGATGGAGGGAGCAGGGTGGGCAGAGGTGAGAGGTCATGTGATGAAACATCCGGGAAGAGACTTGGGGGATCCAGGTACATAGATCATTAAAATGCCATGAACAGATACAGAAAAATAATCAGTAAAGCTAATAGAATGCTGACCTTTATACCTAGAAGGAATAGAATACAAAGGGGTAGAAGTTATGCTGCAACTGTACCAAGCCCTGGTTAAACACCACCTGGAGCACTCTGAGCAGTTCTGGGCACCACACCTTTGGAAGGTTATATTGGCCTTGGAGGGAGTGCAGCGTAGGTTTACCAGAATGATACGCGGACTTCAAGGGTTAAATTGTGAGTGGAGATTACACAAACTAGAGCTATATTCCCTGGAATGTAGACAGTTAAGGAGTGATTTGATTGAAGTTTTCAAGATATTGAGGGGAACAGATAGGGTAGATAGAGAGAAACTAGTCCCGCTGGTTGGGGCTCTAGGACTAGGGGGGCAGAGTCTAAACATTAGAGCCAGACTTTTCAGGAGTGAAATTAGGAAACACTGCTACACACAAAGGGTGGTAGAAGTTTGGAACTCTCTTCTGCAAACAACAATTGATGCTACATCTGAGATTGAGAGATTTCTGTTAACCAGAGGTATTAAGGGGTATGGGCCAAAGGCAGGTATGTGGAGTTAGGTCGCAGATCAGCCATGATCTCATTGAATGGCAGAACAGGCCCGAGGGACTGAATGGCCTCCTCCTGTTCCTATGTTCCTATGTAAGATATGTAACAAGAGGTGGTAACCCTATTCCTGGCTCATTAACCTATTGCAGACATTTAAATCCTGCAGCATCGTGTCATATTCCCCCTGTCCCAATACCAGGTTCCCAGTTGGAGGCAAGAATACTGCTGCCTGCCGTCATTATTAAGCTAACCCAGAAAATTCAGTGGGATCAGAGCGGACTTTTCGAGCCCACCACAAATCTGGGCTTAGATGTCCGATTTACATTTCAGAAATTTTCAAACAGTCCACTTGAGAACTGGATGGGTAAGAACACTGATTTACCCTCGTTGCCCCGAGAAGCAGCTAGAATGTCAGTTTGTCGTCACGTTAAACCATTAACTTCAAGAGACCTTTGAGAAGGGCTGACTCCTTTCAATAGTCATGGGATAAACAATAACTTCCTTTCTTTAATGCGTGGCCACTCAAAATTGCAAGTCAGCGGTGACTTCATTCTTTCTCCCCTCCACCTACTTTCTTTTCATTGGTTTTCCTGAAGTGATCATTGAAGTGAGTTTATGGCAGATATCTTGACAGGAAGTAGAAAGACCTCTGAAGGTCAGAGGTGAAGTGATGTAATGGTGTCGGAGTCCTACCCTGTTTGTCGCATCATCACATTCACTGATCTTTGACCTGCTCAGGTCAGGCGAACTTCCTGTGGCAATGTTCAGAGAGATGAATGGGCCACTGCCCACGTGACTGTGATGAGCACAATGTCAACTTGGAAACAATTGTGAGCTGGTAAACTGAAGTGAACATGCAACATTTGCATCAAAATATCTGGGGCTGATAATCTGTGTTTGGACACCTGTAATGCTGCCACTTGACCAGTGTTCTGTATTACCGGGTACTGAGGGCCACTCAGTGTCCATTGTACAGCACACTTCAAAATGCAATCCCGAAGCAGCTCTGGAACATAGGAGCAGGAGTAGGTAAATCAGCTCCTCGAGTCTGTTCCGCCATTCAATTAGATCATGGCTGATCTAATCTGGCCTCCTCTCCTCCTCCAGCACATGGTGAGTACCAGTGGCAGTTGCAAAGTCCTTACACAATCCCACAAATCCACACGAGGCACATTCTATGGACAAGGTCACTCCATGACCTGAACCTTTATTCACAGGACCAAGAAGTGCTGACCCTGCATGGGACGTCCCTTTATATACCTGGATGACCAGGTGAGGAGTGTCTCCCACAAGTTCACCCTCTGTGGTCAAGGTATGCATTTCTTATGTATATACAGTATTGCAGTGTTGTTACATAAAGGTTACATACATGACAGCTGTGACCCCCCTGCCCTCCCACCCTGAACCCCAGTGGGCCACTGACCCTCCCAATGCCTGCCCCCAACCAGGCCTCGGACCACCTACCATCAAGGGCGTTACCCAGCGCCGAGCCTACGGCCAACATCTCACCGTAGGCAATTAGGCTCATACTGCAGTGCCTGGTCTCCAGTTATCTTGGACCCCGTTGCCACTGGACCAAGACCTTGCTCAGCTAAGCCCGTGTGGTTGCCGGTGTGCAACGACCCAGCCCACGTTAAAAGAATTCATGCACAGGCATCTTCCACTCCTCTAACATGAAGTTCGGGACCTGGAACATCAGGACCCTCATGGACAACCCCAACAGCATCAGGCCGGAACGCCGCACCGCCATAGTTGCCCGGGAATTTAGACGCTTTGATATCGACATCGCCGCCCTAAGCAAGACCCGGCAGGCAAGGGAAGGCTAGCTCAAGGAACAAGGTGGAGGTTACAGCTTCTTCTGGAAAGGGAAACCAGAGGAAGAACGCCGCCTCCACAGAGTCGGCTTCGCCATCAAAAACGAGCCGGTCGACACCTCAAAGACTCCCCCTACGGGGTTAACGAATGCCTCATGACTCGCCGACTCACCCTATCCCGGAACTAGTGCACTACAGTCATCAGTGTGTACGCCCCAACACTCGATGCAACAGATGAGGCCAAAGAGAGGTTTTACTCCAACCTCGAAAAATCCCTGACCTGCGTCCCCGCAGGCGACAAACTGATTTCATGTTAAGAATGGAAGCAAGTCTTCCTCGATTCCGAGGGACTGCCTATGATGATGATGATGGCTGATCTGAATCTAAATTCCATTTACCCGCCTTGGTTCCATAACACTTCATACACTTGCCCTTTTGAAATGTGCTGATGACAGTCTGCGCAGTAGCCACATTCACATTCAGACCCTGAAACAATACATGGTCCCATAATGGGGTCAGACACTCAGCACTTATACAAAACAGGCACAGCACACAAGGCAGGATAGCTCCCTAAATAGAACAAAGAAATACTTGTATTCACTGCGTCAGGACGGCCAAAGCAATTTACACCCACTGAAGCACTTTTTGAAGTGTAGTCACTGGCACAATGCAGGAAACGCACCAGACATTTTGGGGCACACCAGAGTCCCACAAACAGCAATGCATTAAAATGACTGGATCATTTGTTTGAGGGATAAGTTGTGGCCAGGCACCAGGAGAACATCCCTTTTTTTAACTTCATTCCTACAATGTGAGCATTTATTGCCCTTGAAAAGATGGTGGTGAGAAAGACTTGCATTTATATAGCACCTTTCACATCCACCGGACATCTCAAGGCACTTTACAGCCAATAAAGCACATAGAAGTGTAATCACCATTGTAATGTGGGAAACACACCAATTTGCACACAGCAAGCTCCCACAAATAGCAATATGATAATGACCAGATAATCTGTTTTTGTTAATTTGATTGAGGGATAAATATTGGCCAGGACATCAGGGATAACTCCTCTGCTCTTCTTCAGAAATAGTGCCATGAGATCTTGAGAGAGCACACAGAGTCTCAGTTTAACATTTCATCCAAAAGGCAACACCTCCAACAGTGCAACACTCCCTCGGCACTGCAGTACGAGCTTAGATTTATGTGCTCAAGTGGGACTTGAACCCACAGCCTTCTGACTCAGAGGTAAGTGTGCTGCCACTGAGCCACAGCTGACACTGAAGTACTTCTGGCGTGTAGTCACTGTTGTAATGTGGGAAAGGTGGTGACGAGCTGCCTTCTTGAAACGCTGCCACTCCGTGTGGTGAAGGTGCTCCCACAGTGCCGTTAGGGAGGGAGTTCCAGGATTTTGACCTAGCGACGATGAAGGATGCTGTGTGATTTGGAGGGGAACTTGCAGGCAAGGTGTTCCCATGCACCTGCTGCCCTTGTCCTTCTAGGTAGTAGAGGTCGTGGGTTTGGGAGGTGCTGTCGAAGAAGCCTTGGTGAGTTGCTGCAGTGCATTTTATAGATGGTACACACTGCACCCACGATACGTCGGTGGTGGAGGGAGTGAACATTTAAGGTGGTGGATGGAGTGTCAATCAAGTGGGCTGCTTAGTCCTGAATGGTGTCGAGCTTCTTGAGTGTTGTTGAAGCTGCATACATCCAGGCAAGTGGAGAGTATTCCATCACACTCCTGATGTACCTTGTAGATGGTGCAAAGGCTTTGGGGAGTCAGGAGGTGAGACACTCGCCGTAGAATACCCAGCGTCTGACCTGCTCTTGTAGCCATGGTATTTATGTGGTTGACCCAGTTAAGTTTCTGGTCAATAGTAACCCCCAGGATGTTGATGTTGGAGGATTCAGTGATGATAATGCCATTAAATGCCATGGGGCGATGGTTAGGCACTCTCTTGTTGGAGATAGTCATTGCCTGGCACTTGTGTGGCACAAATGTTACTTGCCACTTATCAGCCCAAGCCTGAATGTCATCCAGGTCTTGCTGCATGCGGGCATGAACTGCTTCATTATCTGAGGAGTTGCAAATGGAACTGAACACTGTGTAATCATCAACGAACATCCCCACTTCTGAACTTATGATGGCGAGAAGGTCATTGATGAAGTAGCTGAAGATGGTTGGGCTGAGGACACTGCCCTGAGGAATTCCTGCAGCGATGTCCTGGGGCTGACATGATTGTCCTCCAACAACCACAACCATCTTCCTTTGTGCTACGTATGACTCCAGCCAGTGGAGTTTTCCCCCTGATTTCAATTGACTTCAATTTTACTCGGGCTCCTTGATGCCACACACGGTCAAATGCTGCCTTGATGTAAAGGGCAGTCACTTTCACCTCACCTCTGGAATTCAGCTCTTTTGTCCATGTTTGGACCAAGGCAGTAATGAGATCTGGAGCCGAGTGGTCCTGGCGGAACCCAAACTGAGCATCGGTGAACAGGTTATTGGTGAATAAGTGTCCCTTGCTAGCACTGTCGACAACACCTTCCATCACTTTGCTGATGATTGAGAGTAGACTGATGGGGTGGTAATTGGCTGGATTTTATTTGTCCTGCCTTTTATGGACAGGACATACCTGGACACTTTTCCACATTTTTATGTAGATGCCAGTGTTGTAACTATATGGCTAGAGGCACAGCTAGTTCTGGAGCACAAGTCTTCAGCATGAAAGCTGGGATATTGTCAGGGCTCATAGCCTTTGCTGTATCCAGTGCGCTCAGCCGTTTCTTCTTAACACGTGGAGTGAATCGAATTGCCTGAAGACTGGCTTCTGTGATGGTGAGGACCTCAGGAGGAGGCTGAGATGGATCATCAACTCTGCAATCTGACTGAAGATGGTTGCAAATGCTTCAGCCTTGTCTTTTGCTCCGCCATCATTGAGGATGGGGATGTTCATGGAGCCTCCTCCTCCTGTCAGTTGTTTAATTGCCCACCACCATTCATAACTGGATGTGGCAAGACTGTGGAGCTTTGATCTGATTAATTCGTGTGGGACCACTTAGCTCTGTCTATAGCATGCTGATTCCATTGTTTAGCATGCATGTAGTCCTGTGTTGCAGCTTCCCCAGGTTGGCACCTCATTTTTAAGTATGCCTGGTGCTGCTCCTGGCATGCTCTTCCACACTCCTTATTAAATCAGGGTTGATCGCCTGGCTTGATGTTGTGCCGTGGGATCTTTCACATCACTAAAGCAGATTATCTGGTCATCATCACTTTGCTGTTTGTGGGACCTTGCTGTGCACAAATTGGCTGCCACATTTCCCACATTACAACAGTGACTACTTCAAAAGTACTTAATTGGCTGTAAAGTGCGTTGAGCTGTTGTGACTTTGTTAAAGGTGCTATATAAATAGGAGTTCTTTCTTTTTTCATTGTCCTATCTTCTGGGCCAAAGCGGAGACAATCAGCCAGAACTTTTTATTGCTCATCAGTAGTCCCTGCTGAAAAATGGGCATGTGCCAACATTGGGTGAGGTTTGGGTTTGAACTTGGCTGTGATGCCTACGATGTTGTAGAATTGGCCAATCTGTGCTGACGAGCCTTTTACAAGAAGGTTGCCCAGTTGGGTGAGGTACTGCGGAGCGCCTGGGACTTGTGTCTTCAGGAGAGAAAATGTATTGATCCTTTCACAATTGACAGAGCTGAAAGGTCAATAAGCTGATCCAACCCCACAACAATTTATTTTCAATAATTAGATCATTGAATCAAAATGGATCAATCCAACCCCGCAACCTCTACCACCTAGAAGGACAAGGGCAGTGGGCACATGGGAACACCACCACCTCCAAGTACCCCTCCAAGTCACACACCATCCTGACTTGGAAATATAATCGCCGTTCCTTCATCGTTGTTGGGTCAAAATCCTGGAACTCCCTCCCTCACAGCACTGTAGGGGCACCTTCACCACATGGACTACAGCGATTCAAGACAAAGGCCCACCATCACTTTCTCAAGGGCAACTAGGGGATGGGCAATAAATGCTGGCCTTGCTAGTGAGGCCTGAAGAAATAAAAAAAAGGATTTGCGCGCTATTTTAACGGCAGTTTCTAATCGCAGCCTGGCACTACACCCAATGATCACTGACAGAGCCGTTAAGTGCATTGGATTTGATGGGCCTATGCTGATATCTGTACTCCAGGAGCCAATCTCGCATTTACACACAGCATTTAGGAGACAGCAGCAGTGACTCTACCTCAGAACAAGCCACCCTGACAACATTACCATTGTCTCAGCTGCAGCCTCATCGCCACAGAGGTGCTAACCAGTTACCGTTACCAAGAGGATGGCAAGTGGCAACATTGATCCAATGAGAATTAAATGTGAAGCAGGTTAGGCCCAAATTCTTCTTAATAGAGCACAGCTGGCGAATTATATTCAAAGGTGTGTGAGGGTTAATGGTCAGTTAGCTTAGTTGGTTAGAGCATGGTGTTACTAACACTAAGGTCGCTGGTTCGATCCCTGTATGGGACATTTGAATGCAATTACTATTTTTGGAGTGTCCCCCAGATCGGGGGGCACTTGATCTAATGTCTATTTTGTTCCCCCCCCCCAAAAGAGTTGTGTGAGGGTTAAATGTGTTGTTTCTGGGATCTTTACCACTCCCAAACCTGTGCAAGGAGTTGGTTATTTCAGATCTAGTAGCTGACTCAATCTGTTCAGTAAGACTTGACAGTCCAGAGCAATTCATTCATGCTCATGTACCAATATTATGTTTTACATAAGAACATAAGAAATCGGAGCAGGTGTAGGCCATACGGCCCCTCGAGCCTGCTCCACCATTTAATACGATCATGGCTGATCCGATCATGGACACAACTCCACTTCCCTGCCCACTCTCCATAACCCCTTATCCCCTTATCGTTTAAGAAACTGTCCATTTCTGTCTTAAATTTAATCAATATCCCATCTTCCACAGCTCTCTGAGGCAGCGAATTCCACAGATGCACAACCCTCTGAGAGAAGAAATTTCTCCTCATCTCAGTTTTAAATGGGTGACCCCTTATTCTAAGATTATGCCCCCTAGTTCTAGTCTCCCCTATCAGTGGAAATATCTTCTCTGCATCCACCTTGTCAAGACCCCTCATAATCTTATACGTTTCGATAAAGATCACATCTCATTCTTCTGAATTCCAATGAGTAGAGGCCCAACCTACTCAACCTTTCCTCATAAGTCAACCCCCTCATCTCTGAACTCAACCTTGTGAACCTTCACTGAACTGCCTCCAAAGCAAGTACCGTATATACTCGCGTATCATGCGACTTTTGAAGACCTAAATTGTAACCTAAATTTGGGGGGTTGCATGATACGCGAGATACAAAATTTGCGGGTGTGAAGTGCTGGCCAAGATTAGGCTGTTAGTCTGTTAAGCAGACCATATCCACGCTGAATCTCGGCAGGTATCTCCTGGGCTGGATTGCAGCCTCTATTGTCGCTTGTACTGTATCGGGGGGGATGAGAGAGTCGCGGAGGTCGGGGGGGGAGAGAGAGTCGCGGAGGTCGGGGGGGGGGGGAGGAAAGAGACTGGACCGGATCCGACCTGACCCCCGCTCTCCCTACCCCGGCGACCCAACCTCCGCTGCCCCCAACTCCCCCCCCACCCGGCAACCCGACCTCCGCTTCCCCCCGGTGACCCAACCTGACCTCCTCTTCACCCCCCCCCCACCCCCCCGGCGACCCGACCTCCGCCACCCACAACTCCCAAACACAGTAGAGGCTGTGGCTGAATGACGCTAGTCAAGCCAGCTGGAACGATTGCTGTATCGGTGTTCGATTCGCGAACAGCTTTCACAGCAGAATCCACTCGATGTTTCATGTTAAGGTCTGTATTCGATCTCAAAAAAGTGACTCGCATGATACATGAGATATATGGTAAAATCATGTTTTGGGGACGAAAATTTAGGGGTCGCATGATACGCGAGATTGCAGGATACGCGAGTATATACGGTATATCCTTTCATAAATATGGAAACCAAAACTGCACACAGTATTCCAGGTGTGGCCTCACCAATACCCTGTATTCCAGGGTATTATACTCCAGCTGCCAAATTTTTGCCCACTTCACTTAGCCTGTCTATGTCCTTTTGCAGATTTTTTGTGTCTCACACATTGCTTTTCCTCCCATCTTTGTATCGTCAGCAAACTTGGCTACGTTACACTCGGTCCCATCCTCCAAGTCGTTAATATAGATTGTAAATAGTTGGGGTCCCAGCACTGATCCCTGTGGCATCCCACTGGTTACTGATTGCCAACCCGAGAATGAACCATTTATCCCGACTCTCTGTTTTCTGTTCATTAGCCAATCCTCTATCCATGCTACTATATTATCACCAACCCCGTGAACTTTTATTTTGTGCAGTAACCTTTTATGTGGCGCCTTGTCAAATGCCTTCTGGAAGTCCAAATACACCACATCCACTGGTTCCCCTTTATCCACCCTGTTCGTTACATCCTCAACGAATTCTAACAAATTTGTCAAACATGACTTCCCCTTCATAAATCCATGCTGACTCTGCCTGACCGAATTTTGCTTTACCAAATATCCGACTACTGCTTCTTTAATAATGGACTCCAACATTTTCCCAACCACTGATGTTAGGCTAACTGGTCTATAGTTTCCTGCTTTTTGTCTGCCTCCTTTTTTAGATAGGGGCATTACATTTGCAGTTTTCCAATCTGCTGGGACCTCCCCAGAATCCAGGGAATTTTGGTAAATTTCAACCAATGCATCCACAATCCCTGCTGCTACTTCTTTTAAGACCCTAGGATGCAAGCCATCAGGTCCAGGGGATTTAACTGCCTTTAGTCCCATTATCTTACTGAGTACCTTAGTGATTGTGATTGTATTAAGTTCCTCCCCCCTTCCCCCCCCCCCCGTTCCATTGGCCCTAGACTATCCACTGTTGGGAATATTGTTAGTGTCCTCTACCGTAAAGACTGATACAAAATATTTGTTCAGAGTTTCTGCCATCTCCATGTTCCCTATCACGAATTCCCCAGTCTCGTCCTCTAAGGGACTAACATTTACTCTAGCCACTCTTTTCCTTTTTATGGGCCCAAGTTTCGGGTGGAGTTGCTCCTAGTTTTTTGGAGCAACTAGTTTAGTTTGGAGTATGTTAGAAATTGCAATTCTCGGATAATAGTTTGCTCCAGTTCTAGTGAGTTAGTTTAGGTTGGCTTTAGGTGAGGTATTTTTTTTTCAAAAGAGGGTGTGTCCAGCCACTCAGGCCTGTTTTGCAAGTTTCGGCAGTGAAATTTTACTACAAACTAACTTAGGATGGAATAAGTATCCACTTTTGTAAGTTCTGAAAAACCTTACCTAGAGTTAAGTTTAGTGCAGGCATAGCCAGAGACAGGGGGTTGGAAGCATTAAACACAAAGGACACATCAACATCAAGGGGGGGAGGGAAGTTAGAGGATTTTCCATAAACATCTTCGTAACAACATTAAAGACGCAAAATACATTTAAAGCAGTAAGCACAAAACAAACAGTACATTTACGAAGCACAAAAAGTAATAAGCAATTATTTAATAAAAAATAGAAGGAACCCTGCACCTAAAGCTCCAAGACCAAAGTAATAAGCAACCAATCAATTAAAAATAAAAAAATAGAAGTCCTACCTTTATGTGAAGGGAAGGTGTTTCTGTCAGTGTCTCTCTCTCTCTCTCTGTATCTGACAGTAAGGGGTGGGGGGTATGTGGGGGCATTGGGGGGGGGGGGAGGGTGCGTGTGGGGGGGGTGGTGTGGGGTGGTGGGGTGGTGGTGAGTGTGCGGGGGGGGTGTGTGTTTGTGTGTGTGTGGGGGGGGGTGTGTGTGGGGGGGGTGGGGTGTGTGTGGGTGGGGTGGGGGTGTGTTGGGGGGAGTGTGTGTGTGTGTGGGGGGGGGTGGGGCTCTGGTGGCGGGGATGGTGTGAGATTGGGGGGTGTGTGGGGTGGGTGTGTGGGGGGTCGGTGTGCGGGGGGGGCGGTGTGGCGGGGGGGTGTGGCTGAACGCGGGGGGGGGCTGTGGGGCGGAACGTGGGGTGAGGTGTGGGGGGCTGAACGTGGGGGTGGTGGGAAGGCTGGACGGAGGCACCCCTGCTCTCTCCTCCGGCCCTTCAATCATTTCAACCCACACACCTCCATCCCTTACCTCGCTCCTCCATGCCTTGCCACGCTCCTCCATCCCTTGACTCGCTCCCCCATCCCTTGCCTCGCTCCTCCATCCCTCCCCATGCTTCTCCAGCCCTTCCCATGTTTCTCCCCCACCGATCACCTTCCCATGTTTCTCTCCCACCGATCACCTCCCCAGTGCTCTCTTTCTACGCTCCTCCATCCCTCCCCGGTACCCACACCATTCTGAAACAGACTGGGGAAAAACGCCTATAGAAACTCTTGCTATCTGGTTTTATATTTTGCGTTTTCCCCTGTTGTTTTCTGTACAATTAGCAAGGAAGTTATGGACAGGGCCGGTAGAGGGAGAGGGAAGCAGGCAGGGAGCAGTTTACCTGTGGGGCAAGTGGAGGGGGTGAGCAGAGCCTCTGAAGACCCTGTGGGGAGTGGGAGAGAGCAGGAACAACTGCTAAAGTAGCACAGGGAGTGGATGAGAATTGCGGGAGAAGAACCTTTGTCGGTTGTGGGAATTGGTGGCGCAATCCTAAACAAAAAACGTACCAGGAGATCCACTGCATTCCAGAGAGTGACAGTGGGGCTTTCTAGGAACTGGAGCACACAGACTAGTAGAATCCCTTCATTTTAATCGCAAGGCAGCAGCCCAAAAAAAACCTCAAGGTCAACTGAAGAAGCCAAGCTCCAGGAATACTTCTAGAGGCATGTTGGAAGCACCTAAAGTGGGAGGCCCGGCAATGGAAAACGGTTGGAGGAATGGGCACTTCTATGGGCAATTTCAATGGTTTTGTACGGGTTTATTATATTTTTAATTCTTTTGTGTGTGGGGAACCAAGATGCATGCTCACATGACATTGACTTTTTTTAAAAAAGGAATTTGATTGTTCCTTGCTTTCTTCATAGTGAACAGAAAATATTCATAAAGAGAGATGTTTTAATAGATATGAACACAAGCGATTGCATAGTATCTGAGGAACAGCAACATTGTTAATGTCTTCAGAAAGCATGGTTACCGTTTCCCTATATCTAGTGCACAACCTGCCCAATTCGCAAAATCTATCCCACATACGCATGACCTATCCCACACACACAATCTCACCCACACACACAATCTCACCCACACACAAACAATCTGACCTGTTATATATGTAACCATTACCAATGTGTAAGACTTGCCACGAGGGGGCGCACCTGTGGGAGACTCAAGGGTCACCTGCACACCCTGGGCAAGCAGGTGTAAAAGGCAGTCTACCATGCTGCCTCCTCACTCTGGAGTTTCAATAAAGAGATCAAGGTCACAACAGTTTGAGCTTAAGATATACAGTCTTGTGGAGTTATTCTAAACGTAACAATTGGCGACGAGTAACAGATCACAAACTTTCACGCAGTTATGGCTGCCATTGGTATTCTTGAGAGATTTGTTGAGGGTGATGATTGTGAAGCCTTCGTTGAGCATCTTGACCAGTACTTCGTGGCCAACAAGCTGGAAAAGGCAGAAACCGCAATCAAGCGCAGGGCGATTCTCCTCACCGTTTGTGGGTCCACGATATATGGCATCATCAAAAATCTGCCAGCACCGACAAAACCAATGGACAAGACATATGAAGAGTTGTGTACGCTGGTTCAGGAACACCTCAAGCCAAAGGAGAGCGTCTTGATGACCAGGTATCGCTTTTATACGCATCACGGCTCCGAGGGCCAGGACGTGGTGAGCTATGTCGCTGACCTAAAACGCCTTGCAGGACCGTGCGTATTTGCTGGATTTTTGGGGGAAGTGTTGTGGGACTTTTTCGTGCTTGGAATCGGCCACGAGGCCATTCTTCGCAAACTGCTGTCTGCCGAATCCCTAGATCTGAGCAAGGCCATCACGATAGCCCAGGCTTTTATGTCCATGAACGATAACGATAAACAGATCTCATTGCAGCATTGGAACTCACCGGCAAGTACTGTGCAAAAATAACGCCTTCAGCAGGCAGAACTGTACATATTAGGGCCTACACGCCCACAGAGACCAGACCTAGGCTGACTCAGAGTCCGCCGTGAGGCATGAATGCAAATCCATTAGCACCGTGTTGGCGCTGTTCATCAAGCCCATCAATGTCGATTCAAGCACTACGTGTGCAAAGGCTGCAGAACAATGGGGCACCTCCAGTGAATGTGCAAACGTGCTGCGACTCACCACGTGGCAGAGTCGGCAGAAGATGACCGATCCGGCACGGATCACGCTGAACGAGTAAGAGAGGCAACTCAACCCGAGGTTAAAGAGGCAGTGCATGGGGTACACACCTTCAACACCAAAAGCCCTCCGATAATGTTAAAAGTCAAATTAAACGGCATTCCAGTTTCCATGGAATTGGACATGGGGGCGAGTCAATCAATTATGAGCCAGAAGGCTTTTGAGAAACTGTGGGGCAACAAGGTACAAAGGCCAAAACTAAGTCCGATCCAAACCAAGCTGCGCACTACACCAAAGAGCTCATACCAGTCATTGGCAGTGCAGCATGAAGGTATTGTACGATGGAGCTGTGCATGATTTACCACTATGGATTGTACCAGGCAATGGCCCAACGCTGTTCGGCAGAAGCTGGCTAGGAAAGATCCGATGAAACTGGGACGACATCAAAGCACTGTCTTCGGAGGATGACGCCTCTTGCGCCCAAGTGTAAACAAATTCCCGTTGTTATTCGAGCCAGGCATCGGCAATTTCACAGATGCCAAAATGCAGATCCATCTAGTCCCTGAGGCATGACCCATTCATCACAAGGTCCGAGCGATTCCATACATCATGAGAGAGAAAGCCGAGATCAAGCTGGACAGACTTCAACGAGAGGGGATCATATCGCCAGTCGAGTTCAGCGAATGGGCCAGTCCAATTGTTCCGGTGTTGAAGAGCGACGGGACGGTCAGAATCTGCGGGGACTACAAGGTAACGATCAACCGAGCCTCGTTACAGGACCAGTACCCACTACCCAAAGCAGATGACCTGTTTGCAATGTTAGCAGGGGGGAAGTCGTTCACCAAGCTGGATCTAATCTCTGCTTACATGACACAGGAGCTAGCTGAACCTTCGAAAAAATTGACGAGCATCAACACGCACAGAGGACCGTTCATATACCACAGATGCCCCTTTGGGATTCGCTCGGCTGCGGCCATCTTCCTGAGGAACATGGAGAGTCTGCTGAAATCGGTTCCGCGCACCGTGGTGTTCCAAGATGACATCTTGATCACTGGCCGCAACACCACTGAACACTTGCACAACCTGGAAGAGGTTCTCAAACGACTGCACAGAGTGGGACTCAGGTTGAAACGCTCCAAGTGTGTTTTCCTGGTGCCAGAGGTCGAATTTCTGGGGAGAAAGATTGCGGCGGACAGCATCAGACCCACGCACTCCAAGACGGAGGCCATCAAGAATGCACCCAGACCACAGAATGTGACGGAGCTGCGTTCGTTCCTGCGACTCCTCAACTATTTTGGTAATGTTCTACCCGGGAACCATTGCATTTATTGTTACGCAAGGTTTGGGGTAAAGCTCAAGAGACAGCCTTTAACAAGGCTAGAAACCTGCTATGTTCCAACAAGTTACTTGTATTGTATGACGCGTGTAAACGTTTAGTACTAGCTTGTGATGCATCTTCGTACTGGGTCGGTTGTGTGTTACAGCAAGCCAATCGGTCAGGCAAACAACCGGTTGCATATGCGTCCAGAAGCTTATCTAAGGCTGAAAGGGCCTACAGTATGGTTGAAAACGAAGCATTGGCATGGGTATACAGGGTTAAGAAAATGCATCAATACCTATTTGGGCTCCGGTTCGAGCTCGAAACCGACCACAAGCTGCTCATTTCGTTGTTCTCAGAAAGCAAAGGTATTAACACCAATGCTTCGTCCCGCATCCAAAGATGGGCACTAACATTATCTGCGTATGATTATGTAATCTGCCACAGACCAGACACTGAGAACTGTGCGATGACCTCAGTCGGCTACCATTGCCCACCACCGGGGTGGGAATAGCGCGACCCGCAGACTTGCTCCTTGTAATGGATGCTTTTGAGAGCGAGGGGTCACCCATCATGGCTCGCCAGATCTGGACCTGGACTAGCCATTCGGATGTCCATCCATTCGGACTGCCTCCTATGAGGGAATCGTATAATTTTGCCAAAAAAAGGCAGGGAATCGTTTATACATGACCTTCACAGTACCCACCCAGGCCTAGTCATGATTAAGGCTATCGCCAGTTCGCACATTTGGTGACCCAGCATTGACTCGGAATTGGAATCATGCATACACCAATGCAGCACTTGCTCACAGTTGAGCAATGCACCAAAGGAGGCCCCACTGAGTCTGTGGTCATGGCCCTCCAAACCGTGGTCAAGGGTCCACGTACATTTTGCTGGCCCCTTTCTAGGAAAGATGTTCCTAGCCGTGGACACTTACTCGAAATGGATTGAATGTACAATAATGTTATCATGTACATCCACTGCCACCATTGAAAGCCTCCTGGCCATGTTCGCCACCCATGGTTTGCCCAACATCCTTGTTAGTGACAATGGACCATGCTTCACCAGCTCGGAATTCAACGAGTTCATGACCCGCAAGGCATCAAGCATGTCAGGTCTGCGCCATTTAAGCCCGCATCCAATAGTCAAGCGGAACGGACAGTCCAAACCATCAAGCAGAGCTTGAAATGTGTGACGGACGGTTCCCTGCAGACCCGGCTATCTCTGATTCTGCTCAGCTACCACACGTGACCCCACTCGCTTACCGGGGTTCACCCTGCAGAAATGCTAACGAAGAGAACACTCAAAACCAGGCTCTCCTTTGTCCACCCAGATCTCAATGATCATGTAGAAACCCGGCGTCACTGGCATAACATGTACCACGATCGCTCGGCTGTATCGCGTGACATTGAGGTTAATGACCCTGTGTTTGTTCTTAATTATGGTCATGGTCCAAAATGGGTTGCTGGCACTGTGTTAGCCAAGGAGGGGAATAGAGTGACTGTTGTCAAACTTCTGAATGGACAAACGTGCAGAAAGCACTTGGATCAGGCCAAACTGCAGTTCACTGACAACCAAGAACAGTTTGAAGAGGACATTACCATCGTTGATCCACCCACACAGACCCAACCAGCAATCGACCTCGCGGTCAACCACGAGGATGAACCCACCATGTCCGACAGTCCGATCAGACCAGCCACACCGCAGTGCAGCAATGATCCGACCGACTCACCCATGCCAGGACTTCAACTCAGGCGATCAACCCGGGAACACAGAGCCCCAGATCACCTCAACTTGTAAATAACTTGTATCTAAGACTTTGGGGGGGGGGGAATGATATTATGTATGCAAACATTACCAATGCATAAGACTTGCCACCGGAGGTGCACCTGTGGAAGACCCAAGGGTCACCTGCACATCCCGGGAAGCAAGTATAAAAGGCAGTCTACCATGCTGCTTCCTCACTCTGGAGTTACAATAAAGAGACCAAGGTCACAACAGTTTGAGCTTAAGATATACAGTCTTGTGGAGTTATTCTAAACGTAACATGACCCACACACACAATCTGTCCCACACACACAATCTCACCCACCATCATCATAGTCAGTCCCTCAGAGTCGAGGGATGACTTGCTTCCACACTAAAAATGAATTCTCAGGTGACTGAAGAGCCCGATACGGTACCTAGCGTCTGTGTCACAGGTGGGACAGACAGTGGTTGAAGGAACGGGCAGGTGGGAGCCTCGGTTGCCACACGCTCCTTCCACTGTCAACGCTTGGCTTCAGCTTGCTCTCAGCGAGAGACTCGCATAATCTCACCCACACACACAATCTGTCCCACACACACAATCTGTCCCACACACACAATCTCACCCACACACACAATCTCACCCACACACACAATCTCACCCACACACACAATCTCACCCACACACACAATCTGTCCCACACACGCAATCTGTCCCATACACGCAATCTGTCCCACACACACAATCTGTCTCACACACACAATCTCACCCACACACACATTCTGTCCTACACACACAATCCCACCCACACACATAATCTCACCCACACACACAATCTGTCCCACACACACAATCTCACCCACACACACAATCTGTCCCACACACACAATCTCACCCACACACACAATCTGTCCCACACACACAATCTCACCCACACACACAATCTGTCCCACACACACATTCTGTCCAACACACACAATCTCACCCACACACACAATCTGTCCCACACATACAATCTCACCCACACACACAATCTGTCCCACATACACAATCTATCCCACACACACAATCTCACCCACACATACAATCTGTCCCACACACACATTCTGTCCTACACACACAATCCCACCCACACACACAATCTCACCCACACACACAATCTGTCCCACACACACAATCTGTCCTACACACACAATCTCACCCACACACACAATCTGTCCCACACACACAATCTCACCCACACACACAATCTGTCCCACACACACAATCCCAACCCCCCCCCACACAATCTGTCCCACACACACAATCCCACCCACACACAAAATCTCACCCACACACACAATCTCACCCACACAATCCCACACACACACAAAATCTCACCCACACACACAATCTGTCCCACACACACAATCTCACCCACACAATCCCACCCACACACACAATCTCACCCACACACACAATCTCACCCACCCAATCCCACCCACACACACAATCTCACCCACACACACAATCTGTCCCACACAATCCCACCCACACACACAATCTCACCCACACACACAATGGCCACGATGTTAACTTTGAGATGCGTTGGGAGCGGGCTCTCGTGTGAGAAACCCGGATTTAAGTTCAGCGCGACTGATTGTGCCTTTGTAACCCAGGCACCTCATTAACATTTTACTTCTGAGTTTCCCGTCCAATCAGCGGCAGCATCCATTTTGCGGACCCGCATGACACAATCTCAGCCCCGGTATTTAAAAGGTTAATCCAAAGATGCAATTTGGAGGAGCATGGCGTTGGAAGCTAAAGCTCAGCATGGAATGGGGACGATCATGGACCGAGCCCCGCTTTAATGATACGGCCCTTGATGTGCTGCAGAGGAAAGTGAGGAGACGGAGGGAGGTTCTATTCCCAGCAACAGGAGGAACAAGCCTGCTGCTGACACCAAGAAGGCATGGTTGGAGGTGGCCCAGGAGGTCAACAGCAGGAGCGTAGTGCTACACGCAAGGACTCAGTGCAGGAAGTGCTTTAATGACCTAACTAGGTCAGGAAAGGTGCGAACAGTTGCACATTCACCTACATCCTGCTGTGTGCATCACCCCAACCCCTCATTCTGCATTTTCAAGCCTATTTCATCACATCATTCCTCACACCCACTTACCTTGCACATCCACCCATCCTTCTCATCCTTTGCACTTCCTCACATCCCCATCTATCCATCCTCCACTCACCCTCATCCTTGTGTAATTTCATTCCTCTCCCTCAAAGTCACCCTCACCAAAGGCACTCCATCTATGGGGTGAACATATCCCATTACTCTCACTCATAGGTCTCTTCTTTCCCTCGTTGCAGGAGAAGAGAGCACAGAACACCAGGAAGAGGGAGAGAACCGGAGGTGGCCCTCCAGCCATCTCCCAGCTAACAAGTGCAGAGGAGGAGTCACTGGAAATCAGTGAGTCTTGCCGTGCCTGGCCTTCAGAGATGGTGAGCTCCCAGCTCCCTACTGACACAATTAAATATCAGCCACCCACATGTCATACAACACTCAGTCAAGTTGACGTGATTTCAACTGTGAGTGAAATATGATCATCATAACGATAATTTACAAAATTCTTACCTTGCCAGTACTAATTCACATCTTTTATCTCTTACAGGGCCTTCGCGTGTGCAGCAGGAGACGCTGGAGGTCGAGGACAATTTATTCTCAGTGGAGCAGATTCCTTCTGAAGGTGCACCATTATAGGCCTCATGCACACCATGCTCCAGCTCAGATACTCGTTCTTCGTTGGGACCTCGTAGACAGAGAGTTAGGAGTTCACCTGGTGACTCACACTTCACAAGTGAGCAAGAGAGAATGATGGTTGCAAGGACAGGCAATGGAGAATCCGCATCGGGGGCTCTGCTCAGCTGTACACAGATGCTGTACCCCAGGGCCGGTGATAAAGAGGAGAATCATTGAGCAACAGCAGAGAATGTGCGATACACTGACAGGCCTCCCAAGCCCACTGACCATGATTGCTGAGAGAATGGAGGAGTCCGCCTCAAGCATGAGTGGGTTTGATGTCGCAGGGCATTGGGATGATGTGTTGTTCCATGAATAGACTGACCAGCTCTGTGGAGCATCAAATGCTCCAAGTAAATGAGTTGACGGAGGTCTTGACCTCAATCGAGCAGATTCTGGTTGCAATCATGTCTGGTGCCTTAAACAGCATACCAGATACCTTAGTCTGGGCCTTACAGTGCCACACTGATCTATAACAAGCTGCTCTACAGTAGAGTGGTAGCAGTGAAATGTGGTCAGGCCGTGGGAGGGATGATGGCGAAAGTGGAGACTCCAGTCAAAGCGCTTCCACTTCTCATCCGTTGCCCCCCTCGCCCGCCCTCAGTCAGTCGCCCACACGCTGCCTCGTCTCCCGATGGCCGAGTCTGTCCCTGCACAGGTGCAGGTAGAGTGGGCTTTGGTGGGGGCCTCACGGGCTCCAAAGCCCAGAGGATATAGTACTGGAGTAGTAATCCAGGGGCCTGGACTAATAATCTGGTGATGTTCAAATCCCACCACAGCAGCTGTGGAGTTTAAATTCACTTAAATAAACAATTCTGGAATTTAAAAAAAGCTAGTATCAGAAGAAACTTCTGGATTGTCATAAAGACCAAACTAGTTCACTAATGTCCTTTAGGTAAAGAGATCTGCCGGCTTTACCCGGTCTGGCCTATATGTGACTCCAGACCCAATTCAACGTGGTTGACTCTGAAATGGCCTAGTAAGCCATTCGGTTGTATCAAACCGCTAGGAAAAACAGTAAGAATAAAACCGGACAGACCACCTGGGCACAACAATGGTACACCCAGCTCAGTCAACCCTGCAAAGTCCCTGAACTAACATCTGGGCACTTGTGCCAAAATTGGGAGAGCTGTCCCACAGACTAGTCAAACAACAGAGTCATATGCACAGATTCATACCTTTAAGCCAATGTCCCAGACTCTTCACTTTACCTGAGATGGCAGCAATGGTATAGAGTCAGGAGGGAGTGGCCTTGGGAGTCCTCAACATTGACTCCAGACTCCATGAAGTCTTATGACATCAGGTCAAACATAGGCAATGAAATCTCCTGCTGATTACCTCCTCCCATCCTCCCTCAGCTGTTGAACATAACTTGGAAGCACTGAGCGTAGCAAGGGCACAGACTGTACTCTGCTACCAATGCTGTCATGGACAGATGCATCTGTGACAGGTAGATTGATGAGGACAATGTCAAGCAGGTTTTCCCCTCATGTTGATTCTCTCACCACCTGCTGCAGGCCCAGTCTGGCAGCTATATCCTTGAGAACTTGACCAGCTCGGTCAGTAGTGGTGCAACGGGCCACAGTTAGTGATGGACATTGAAGTTCCGCATGCAGAGAAGTGGAGTTGAGGCCAAGATTAGATCAGCCATGATCTTATTGAATTGCGAAGCAGGCTCGAGGGGCCAAATGGCCGACTCCTGCTCCTATTTCTTATGTTCTTATGTTCTTACCATCGCCAAATCTCCCAACATCAACATTGACCTAAAATTTAATTGGACCAGCCACATAAATACTGTGGTTACAAGAGCAGATCAGAGGCTGGGTATTCTGCAGCGAGTGTCTCAACACCTGACTCCCCACATTCCACAAAGCACAAGTCAGGAATGTGATGGAATGCTCCCCACTTGCCTGGATGAGTGCAGCTCCAACAACACTCAAAAAGCTAGACACCATCCAGGACAAAGCAGCTTACTTGATTGACATCCCATCCACCATCTTAAACATTCATTCCCTCCACCACCAGTGCACCATGGCTGCAGTGTGTACTATCTATAAGATGCATTGCAGCAACTTGCCAAGGCTTCTTTGGCAGCACCTCCCAAACCCGTGACCTCTACCGCCTAGGAGGAGAAGGGCAGAAGGCACACACTAACCTGACTTGGAAATATGTTGCCGTTCCTTCATCGTCGCCGTATCAAAATCCGGGAACTCCCTCCTGAACTGCATTGTGGGAGTACCTTCACCTCACAGGCTGCAGTGGTTCCAGAAGGTGGCTCACCACCACCTTCTCAAGGGCAATTAAGGATGGCCAATAAATGCTGGTCTGAGTATACTCACAGGTTTGTTGAGCTGTTGAGTTGTGAGTGGCTTAGCCAGTCACGTGATGTTCACAAGACTCAATAAAACCCCAGCCAGTTGGGTTCGGGGGGATCCACGATGAGGCAGGTGGTTGTGAGCCTGGTGGATGAACTGGTAATGTGTAGTGTGATTGTTAAACCTATTGCTAATAAACCAACTAGTTCATAATAGCAATGTGTTGATATGAATTCTTGAACAAAGAACCCATGAAGCAAATACATTACAGCTGGCCTTGTCAGCGATGCCCATATCACTCAGAGCAGGGATCTGAGCAGCCTGCCTCTAACCATGTTGAAGCCACAGAGGTTGCACCATGTAGAATTTGTAGAAAAAGTAGGAATAAGGCTTTCCAGTTGCACAAAATCGGAGATGTACAAGATGCCAGAATTGGAGGAGTGCAGAGCTCTCAAACACTTGTAGGGCTGGAGGAGGGGCGAGACCATGGAGGGATTTGAAAACAAGGATGAGGATTTTTAAATTGAGATGTTGTCAGTCTGGGAGCCAGTGTAGGTCAGAGAGCACAGGGGTGATGGGTGAACGAGATATTGTGCGATTTAAAATATGGGCAGCAGAGTTTTGGATGAGCACAAGTTTATGTAGGGTGGTAGATGGGAGGCTGGCCAGGAGAGCATTGGAATAGTCGTCCAGGGCCCAAATTTGATGAAGGCCTCCGCCCGGCCAAGTGCCGCCCAAAGGACCGCCGATGGCCGCCGAGGTCCCTGACGGTTCTTTGGGTGGGGTTTTCATTAGCAAGATCCCTCGAAGGTTGGTGGGCAGCAAAGCAGCGACGTACACCGCCAATCTGGGCGGCAGCTGGCAGGAGCTCTCATTCTCGGCGGCAAAGGCGCTTGCGGTCCAAGTGCCACCGAGGATGGAATCGGGCCCAGGGAGGGTCGAAGACCTAAAAATAAAAGACATAAAAAAACATCTGATGACCTTCAGGGGTCCCCATACAGGTAAGTCCCTGTAAAGAAATAAATTAAAAAAATGTCACTAACCTGTTTTCCCCCATCTTCACACTTACCGTTGAGGACAGAGCAGCCTCCACACAGCGGTCCACCACCGTCCTGCTGCCGACTCCCGCCGACTCCCGCCCGCACCAATCTGGCATCTCGGCGGGTGGGAGGGCACTTACTCGCATCGACCGTCCGCTGACGTCGGCGGGGGCTTCCCGGGGGCTCTCCCCTCCCAACTGTTCCAGGCCACGACGAAAGTGGCACTGGGCGGTTCGAGCAGAGGAATGTCGGTGGCAGTGGGCGGAAGACGGCGGCAGCCAGTGGCAGTGGGTGGTGCGTGCATCAATTTTGGCCCCTAAGTGTTACAATGGCATGAATGAAGTTTTCAGCAGCAGATGATCCGATGCAGGGTCGGAGTCAGGCGATGTTACGGAGGTGGCAGTCGGCAGTCTGGGTGATGGAGCGGTTACATGGTCAGAAGCTCGGCTCAGGGTCAAACACAACACCAAGGGTCGGAATGGACTGGCTCAGCTTCACACAGTTAACAGGAAGAGGAATGGAAGCTGTGGTCAGGGAACAGAGTTAGTGGCAGGGATCAAAGACAATGACTTCTGTCTTCCAATATTTAGTTGGAGGAAATTTCTACTCATCTAATACTGAATGTCGGACAAGCAGTGTGACCAATCAGAATGTGGAGGAGTCAAGAGAGGTGATGGTGAGATAGAGCTGAGTGTTGTTAGCATACTTGTGGAACCTAATGTTGTGTTTTCGGATGATGTTGCCAAGGGGCTGAGAAATAAAAGAGGTCCAAGGATAGATCCTTGGGGGCTCGAGAGGGAATGGTGCGAAAGTGGGAAGAGAAGCCATGGCATGTGATTCTCTGGCTATGTATCGCTAGATAAGATTGGAACCAATCAAGGACAGTTCCATCCAGCTGGACGACGGAGGAGAGGCGTTGGAGGAGTGGTCAACCATGTTGAAAGCTGTAGATAGCTCAAGGAGGATGAGGAGGAATAGTTTACCATAGTCACAATCACATAGAATGTCATTTGTGACTTTGCTAAGAGCTGTTTAGTACTGTGGTGGGGGCGGAAGCCAGATAGGACGGATTGAAACATAGAATTGTGGGAAAGGTGGGCACAGATTTGGGAAACGACGACATGTTCAAGGACTTTGGAGAGGAAAGGGAGGTTGGAGATGGGGCAGTAGTTTGCTAGGACAGAGGAGTCAAGGGTTTTTTGAGGAGGGGGTGATAACGGCAAATTTGAAAGGGACGGGGGAAGAGTACCTGAGGAGAGGGAACTGTAAACAATATCAGCTAACATGGGGCCAGGAAGGGGAGTTGGGTGGTCAACAATTTGGTGGGGATAGGGTCGACGGGAGCAGGAGGTGGGTCTCCAGAGAGGAGAGAAACCCTGTCCCACTCTAGATGCCCCTCAGTCAGAAGGCCGAGGCCTGAGTGCCAACAGTTTATTACATGTGATGGGGGGGGGAGCGGGACTAGCGCAGTCAAATGTTGCTTTTGCCCAACAATCACACAAGCCCAGCAAAGGTGAAGGCTGTCTCTCTCCTCTTTTGCCCGGTGGCACTGGAACCAATCCTGACTTCCCAAGTGCCACCCTCCCAAATTAATCAAATGTATCTAGTTTTTCTTCCCTACTGTTAGTGCACCCTCCGTGGGTGATGGTGGAGGCCTGTTGTGAGTAATGACCCTGAGGTTTAGAAATTCAGCCTCCTGAGCCTCCAATATGGTAGGCAGGAAGTGAGCGTGCATTTCCGGCGGGACATGCTCGGCCCGCCATATTGGAGGAGTTGTGCCCGTGACAGCAGTGCACAATGGGAACATTAAAAAACCGTGGGCCACTGCCAGCTGGCACTTTCCCCCCCCCCCCCCTTCCCCGCGGATCGCTACCGCTCCCCCCCCCGCCTCCCCTAGACACCAATCACATTCCCCGCCCCCCCCCCCCCCCAACAATCTCTTCCCCACCCCGGCCACCAATCACATCCCCCGCCCCAGATACCAATCATATCCCCACCGGCCACCAATCACATTCTCCATTCCAGTCACCAATCACGTTCTCCACCCTAGCCACCAATCACACCCCTCTGCCCCAGGCCCACGACACCTAACCCTGCTAGTCCCGTGGTTTTTTACTCATCTCCCGAGGTCTGATCTCTCATTGTTTGCTTCAGAGATCTCCCCATTCCACCACCCCCACTCGACCTTTACTCACCTAAAGACCTCACCATTGACGTACCTAACCCCTCGCCCTACAACGCCACCATCCCCCGCCATTGCAGCATGCCTGAAATTGGACACACCCACATGAGAGCTTGTGACTCTCATACAACTGTTATAACTCCCTTTGAAATATCCTCTATGTTCCTGCTTTCTCTCCAACACTTCAGCAAGTCTGCCATCCATTCCAAGCTCAATCAATAAGCCTCCAAGTTTCGGCAGCTGTTTCAAATAGTGCTTCGCACCCGTGAGGTTATCGGAATGTCTCAGCGCTGAAAGTAACCTCAGGCCAACAGCCTCGGGTGTAATATGTGAGTGAGGTAGGGGCATCTGGTCAGCTCAGAATTCATGGAATGTGGACTAAAGATAACTAGAGGGTGGGGTCATATACTGCTGTCCTTAAAAGTAGAATCATGTAAAAACATATTAAAGCACAATTTCACTAGAGGGCGAGGGACATTCTCAAAGCCATTCTTTCTATACAGAGTATTCATCAATCTATATTCAGAAGAATTAATATAAAGGACTTGCATTGGCCCAGTTGCACGTCCTTTCCCTCCCCCATATTGTTTGCCCTTTTTCCTCTGACATTTCCTCTCCTGCAAGTTGGCTATCACAAGATACTTAACAATAAGGATGGCCAGTTGGTCCATAGATCTCCTGGACTCCCCGTTAAGCAAAGCCTCGATTTCAAAATTCCCATCCTTATTTTCAAATCCCTCCATGGCCTCGCTCCTCCCTATCTCTGTAATCTCCTGCAGCCCCACAACCCCCTGGGATGTCTGTGCTCCTCTAATTCTGCCCTCTTGAGCATCAGTTATTATAATTACTCAACCATTGGTGGCCGTGCCTTCTGTTGCCTTGGCCCCAAGCTCTGGAACTTCCTGCCTAAATCTCTCCGCCTCTCTTTCCTCCTTCAAGACTCCTTAAAACCTACCTCTTTGGCCAAGCTTTTGGTCACCTGTGCTAATTTATACTTATGCCAAATTTTAAAAATCTCATAATAAGAACATAAGAACATAAGAAATAGGAGCAGGAGTAGGCCATTTGGCCCCTCGAGCTTGCTCCGCCATTCAATAAGATCATGGCTGATCTGATCATGGACTCGGCTCCACTTCCCTGCCTGCTCCCCATAACCCTTTACTCCCTTATCGCTCAAAAATCTGTCTATCTCTGCCTTAAATATATTCAATGACCCAGCCTCCACAGCTCTCTGGGGCAGAGAATTCCACAGATATACAACCCTCTGAGAGAAGAAAATTCTCCTCACCTCAGTTTTAAATGGGCCTTTATTGTGAGACTATGTCCCCTAGTTTTAGTTTCCCCTGTGAGTGGACATATCCTCTCTGCATCCACCTTGTCGAGCCCCTTCATTATCTTATATGTTTCAATAAGATCACCTCTCATTCTTCTGAACTCCAGTGTGTATAGGCCCAACCTGCTCAACCTATCTTCAGAAGTCAACCCCCTCATCTGTGGAATCAACCTAGTGAACCTTCTCTGAACAGCCTCCAATGCAAGTATATCCATCCTTAAATACAGAGACCAAAACTGTACACAGTACTCCAGGTGTGGCCTCACCAATACCCTATACAGTTGTAGCAGGACTTCTCTGCTTTTATACTCTATCCCCCTTGCAATAAAGGCCAAGATACCTTTTGCCTTCCTGATTACTTGCTGTACCGACATACTAACTTTTTGTGTTTCATGCACAAAACCTCCAGGTCCCTCTGTACTGCAGCACTATTTTTCTTAGTTTAAATTATAATACTCCTCTAAAGCACCTTGGGACTTTTCACGACGTTGAAGGCACTCTATAAATACAAATTGTTGTTATTGAACTAGTTTTAATTGCCCAAGGGGAGCGGAGGGAAAATTTTATTTTATTGGCCCTGTGTTTTTCTGGTTTTTTTTGCCACTCCCAGGACATTACTCGGCTGGGAGTGGGGCAGGAGGGCGGTGGGGGGAGCCTCAGGGGTGGTGGTGGGATGAGTTTAGTCATGATGCTCCGGTGATGGTGAGTGTGGGGCAGGCTTGATGGACTAGCTGGTCTCTTCCTGCCCATCAATGTCAGATGTTCCTATGCAATGTTCCCTGCAGTTTCTGCGCATGCGCAGTTAGTCCAATTGAAAAGCTGGCGAGCAGCCGGCGCGGGATCTCCAATCCGCGGCCGTGCAGCTTAACGGGAACATTGTTCAAATGTATCCACCCAGAAAAACCCTACGTTCTCCCCATTAAATTGTACCTTAAATAATTTCAGGTTTTTCCGGCTCAACTGCTTCGACCGATAGTCCAGTCGGAGTGTTGATCATTCTCTGTGTGATGAATCTCCTGATATCAGTCCGAGATTTTCGTATTACTCATGTCCCCTTGTCCAATACTTAGAGTTATTTAAAGTTATATCTGCATTTACTTTTCCCATTACAGTTTATGTAAAAAGTAAACAAAGAACTTGCATTTATATAGCATTTTTCACAACCTCAGGACGTCCCAAAGCGTCTTACAGTCAATGAAGTACTTTTGAAGTGTCGTCACTGTTGTAATGTAGGAAACGCAGCAGCCAAGTTGCGCACAACAAGCTCCCACAAACAGCAATGAGCTAATGACCAGATAATCTGTTGTAATGATGTTGGCTGAGGAATTAATATTAGCCAGGGCACAAGGTAGGACTCCCCGCTCTTCTTCAAAATAGCACCATGGGATTTTTTATGTCCATCTGAGAAGAAAGATGTGTCCTTGGTTTATTGGCTCATCCAAAAAAACGGCACCTCCAACAGTGCAGTATGTTAGCATTCAACCTCCTTCCTGGAGGAACACGTTTCGAGTAAACATGAGACACTTAATGGTGGAGTATATGGAACAGACTTTATTGATGCATAGTATGAGTGATCGGCTCAACTAGACACAGAGAGTGGCTTTTCGACTTCTAGTTCTATCTTTCAAGCCCTCTAAAGGCCTGTTAGAAAACATGCTCTTTTATACACCATGACCCTGAATTTGCAGTCGGAGGTGTAAAACTCCGAACAGCGAAATATTTCTGTACTTACATCCAGGCTCCACAGTCACGGAGAGTTGGGGTCCTGGGCTTGCAGACGCCAGCGTAAAGGCCAGGGGCACAGGCGGTTTGGAAGTATCCCTGGGATCACGTGGGCCCGGTCCTCCAATGAGAATGGAAGATTCCATTTACGCACAGAATCCCCATAAGCCCCACTGGGATCTCCAAATAATTAAAGAATTTAGACAACTGCAATAAAAATAAATGTTCTCATTTTCAAATTTAAAGTCCCTTCAATACAACAAAGACAATAAAAATTAAATTTTTTGAAAAATAATTTTAAACATTTTAATCTGGGCCAAAATTAGCATTTTAAGCATTTGTGCATTATTTGTTATTTAACATTTTTTAATTTAAGGTTTATATTAACTCTTAAACTGGTGAAAGCATACTTTACGCCTGCTTTTACCAGGCATAAGGGTTTTGTGGGCATTTGCTGAGCAGTAGTTGGATTTCTAACTGGTTCAGTAGATCTATCAAGGCGAACCTTGACAGATCGCAAGTTCCGGGTTTTCATGCACGCACAGCGCGTGCAGGGTCCCCTAGCTTGGCTTACCAAGCTTACCGCGGTGTACGCTGGGCATACACCATCACTGGGCCCGTAAATTCCGCGTCCATATTTTGCCTACATCATAGGTATATGTCACAGATAAAACCTCACGACGTGTCTATTCCTGAATCCTTTGAAAACAATCTATTCATGTAAACAATTGTAGTTGTTTTCCCCATAGCTACTTCTCTCAAACAAGATTTCCTGACTTAAGTGTTCTTAACCGCTTTGAAGAACAGGCTTTATTATCTGTTATTATTCTACACTCTAGTTAATGGATCACTCTATCTATGTTTATTACCCTTTAATCACTCATTTATACCCTTTATTACCCTTTATTCACAGCACACACAGCTCCTAACATGGCAAGACTCCGGAAATCTACCTGGTTCTGTTTATTATTAGCCCTGCACTTGCAGTACACAATACGTCCACATCCACAGTGTGGAGCTACAAACATTACAAGCTTATAGACATTACACTTCTCCCTCCCTAATGAAGAAGTTATTATAACAAACATCATAAGTAACTTTCATGTTTATACATAACACAGGATATAAACTTATTTTTTTTCCCATATTTACAAATTTAACTTTACCACTTGTTTTCTGTTTTGAAGAGGATACCTTCGCTCTCGAACAGAACCTGCCAAACATGGTGTCGAATCTAAACTCATTCCAGGCTCATCCTGAGGAACGTTTTCCTCCATGGAATTTCCTTAATTTTCTTTTGAACTCACTCTAACTTCAGGCTCTTTGTTTTCCTGACTCGGACTCAGACTTTCATCCTGATTCTCTCCTGGATTTGTTTCCAGTACATTGGATTTAGGATTTGCTACTGGTGTATCAAAACTATCTGATGAGTCAGAAATAATTGGATCATTCCCACCTTCAACTCCTTCCATGTCTGTAGGTAAAATATGATCAATATGAACAAATCTGACCTGTCCATTATCAAACATCTTTACCAAATATGTGTGAGGACCACATATCTTCACCACTCTTCCTGGTAACCGCTTCAACCATTTATGGTGATGGTTCTTCACTCTCACCTTCTGGTTTAATTTCACACTTCTCTCTTTTACTCTACCTCTATCATGATTCTCTTTCTGTCTTAATTGTGTCTTCTACGGACTGTGCCAAATTTGGTTTTAACAACGAGGATCTGGTTCGAGGCTGTCGTTTGAGAAACAACTCTGCTGGTGTTCCACCAGTAGTTGTATGAGGAGTATTTCAATATGTAATCAAAAAATTAGCCAATTTGTGATCCAATGACAACTGTCGTTTCCTTGGATTTGGATCTAACATTTGTTTTATGAGGGCACGTTTTACAATTTGTACAGTGCGCTCTGCTGCACCATTCGAAGCAGGATGGTATGGTGGAACCTTGGTATATTTCACACCATTTTTGCTCGTGAATTGTGAAAATTCTTCTGTACAAAATTGTGGTCCATTATCTGAAACAATCTCTTCAGGGAGGCCAAATGAAGAAAATAATTTTCGCAATTTTGTCCAATGTTTTACTTGTTATTTTCCACATTGGGAACCCCTCAACCCACTTTGAATGGCTATCAATCACAATAAACAATTGTTGTCCTTCTAACTCAGCAAAATCAATATGTAGCCTTTGCCACACCCTGGGAGGCAATTTCCATGGCTGTAATGGTACTGGTGGTAGTTGCTTGCTTACCGATTGACATGTCGTACACTGACTCACGACATACCGTATATACTCGCGTATCCTACGATCTCACGTATCATGCGACCCCTAAATTTTCGTCCCCAAAACATGATTTTATCATATATCTCATGTATCATGCGAGTCACTTTTTTGAGATACCAGATGTCACTAGGCTAGGCTTTCAAACAAGTTTAACAAGTACCCAACCCGTAACAAGTACCCTAACACATAACAACGATCGAATACAGACCTTAACAACCGAATCATGAAACATCGAGTGGATTCTGTTGTGAAAGCTGTTCGCGAATCGAGCACCGATATAGCAATCATTCCAGCTGGCTTGACTAGCGTTGTTCAGCCACTTGACGTATCCATTAATAAGCCATTTAAAGACAATATAAGAAAGAAATGGAATGACTGGATGATGGAAGGAGAGAAATCATTTACGAAGGGAGGGAATATGAAGGCTCCGGATTTGCCTCTACTGTGTTTGCGGGTAAAAGAAGCATGGGCTGAGATAGATGGAGATTTGATTGTTAAAGCCTCTAATAATGCAGCAAACTTCAGAGGGAGTTGTGGGTGGCGATCTCTAGACCACAGCAAAGACACAGTACAAGTGACAATAGAGGCTGCAATCCAGCCCAGGAGATACCTGCCGAGATTCAGCGTGGATACGGTCTGCTTAACAGCCTAACAGCCTAATCTTGGCCAGCACTTCACACCCGCAAATTTTGTATCTCGCGTATCATGCTACCCCCCAAATTTAGGTTACAATTTAGGTCTTCAAAAGTCGCATGATACGTGAGTATATACGGTACTCTATATCTTTATCAAGACCTGGCCACCACAAATAACTGTGTGCAAAACTCTTGGTCAAGCACATTCCCAGGTGCTGCCACAATGTACTCTATATCTTTATCAAGACCTGGCCACCATAAATAACTGTGTGCAAAACTCTTGGTCAAGCACATTCCTAAGTGCTGGTCATGGAGGTCTCCTAATAATTTGGACTTGAATTTATTTAGTATAACCACTCTTGCACCCCACATGATACAATCTTTATCGACTGATAATTAATTCCTACGAATGAAGAATGGATATGTATCTTTGTCTGTTACCTGGTTTGGCCATCCATTTGCAATATACTCATACACCTTTCACATCACTGGGTCACGTTTGGTTGCTCTACCAATCTCTTCAGCTGTGACTGGCAGTTCATCAATGTATGAAAAATAAAACACTTCTTCCCTATCGGGTGTAACTTGTGATGGGGAAGGTAATCTAGACATTGCATCAGCATTACTGTGATCAGCTGATCATCTGTATTCAATATTATATGTATATGCTGACAAAATCAAAGCCCATCTCTGCATTCGGGCTGCAGCTAATGTTGGAACTGGGACTTTGGATAGATGATTGCTGTTAGAGGCTTATGGTCCATAACGATGGTAAACTTACGACCATACAAGTATTTGTGAAACCTCTTGACCCCAAAAATTAATGCCAAAGCTTCCCTTTAAAATTTGCGCATAATTACTCTCACTGGCACTGAGAGTGCGTGAAGCAAAAGCAATTGGTCTCTCCTCCCCACGACTTAATACATGAGAGATTACTGCCCCAACTCCATACTGAGAGGCATTACATGCTAGCTTAATCTCCTTAGATATGTCATAGTGAACTAACATGGTGCTCTCTACCAATTTGCTTTTACATTCCTTGAATGCTGTATCGCATTCTTTTGACCACTTCCACTGAACCTGTTTTTTCAAAAGTTCATTCAGTGGATGTAATACTGTAGCCAAATTTGGTAGGAACTTCCCATAATAGTTCAAAAGACCCAAGAATGAACGAAGTTCAGTGACATTCCTGGGAGTGGGTGCATTTTTAATTGCATCCAATTTTTCCATGGTTGGATGTAAACCATCTTTGTCTACTCTGTACCCTAAGTACTCCACCGAGTTTTTAAATAGCTCACACTTACGAGCAGACACTCGTACTCTGTGCTTCTCTAGCCGTTTGAGGACTTCATTCAATATTTCATTATGAATTTGCCTATTTGGTGCTGACATTAGTATGTCATCCAAATAACATACTACCCCTTCAATACCTTGCAAAATCTGGTTCATCACCCCTTGGAATATGGCAGGGGCAGAAGACACTCCAAATGGTAGCCTATTAAATTGATATAGGCCTGGATCAGTATTTATAGTCAAACATGACTTGGACTCCTAATCTAGTTCAAGCTGTAAGTAGGCATTCGTAAGATCCAGTTTTGAGAAGATCTGACCACCTGTCAGTGTTGTGAACAAATCTTCTATATTTGGCAATGTATTGGGGACATTACCCTCTAGAACCTGGTTTACGGTTACTTTATAATCACCACACAATCTCACCTTACCATCTTAGGTACAACAACAATGGGTGTAGCCCAATTACATCGATCTATCTTACAAATAATGTTCTCAGTCTCTAGTCTTTTGAATTCTTGCTCAATTTTCTCCTTGAGTGCATATGGTACAAAACGTGGCTTGTAGTAAACCGATCTAGTGTCCTTCTGTACCCTGACACTCGCCTTGAAGCCTTGGATCAGACTGCCCGATTCGCAGAACACCTTCGGATACTTCTTGATAATCTCGCCCGTTGATGAAAATCTCGCTTCCACACAGAAAATCTTACTCCAATCCAGCTTCAGTGAGCTCAACCAATTTCTTCCTAGTAAGGCAGATTTGTCTCCTTTCACTACTATTACAGGCAAGTTCTGAAATTGATCTTTATATTTCACCGGTACAGTGATACGACCTACCACAGAAATTTTCTCTCCTGAGTAGCCTCGCAGCTCTATCTTGGATTTCTCCAGTTGAAAATCACGCAATTTGTCGAGGTACAGCGACTCCGGTAACTACACTCACGGATGCACCCGTGTCAATTTCCATTGGTATCTTGAATCCCGCAACATCTATGTGGATTTTGATGCTTTCCGAATCGCTGTCCGTTAACCTCGTGCTCCTGATGACGTGTAACTCTAACATCTCCTCGTCCTGTTGTTGTTCTTCCATGCTATGTAGTCTCTTGGCATTTCTACTCATAGCTTTGAACGCTGGACTCATAGCTTTGGAAGCTGGTTTATCCTTCAGTCAGCATGCCTTCGCAAGATGCCCAGTCTTCCTGCAGAAGAAACATTCTGCCTTCACGTATGGACAACTTTGAGCAATGTGTTGTCCCAGGCACCTATAGCACGACTTCGACGCTCTGTTAGAATTTCCAGTTTCTGAGACTTTGGGCCCCCACTATCTTTTACCTTGAACCTGCAGGTAATTTACTTGGGTTGATTGACGACCATAATTATTATTTAATTCTCGGGAATATTGTTCGGCCATACCCATCGACCTCGCTGTCTGACAAGCAATCTCAAAAGTCCAGTCATCCATCATCAATAACTTCCTTCTGATCGCATCATTTTTCACCCCACAAACAAAATGATCCCGTAATGCGCGGTTTTGAAAGTTTCCAAAATTACAGTGCATCGATAGCTTTTTTAATGCTACGATGTAATCACTGATACATACATCAGCCTTTTGATTCTGAATCCCAAAATGATAGCTTTCAGCAATTTCTAACGGTTTGGGGTTATAGTGCTGCTTCAGCTTCGTTAAAATCTCTTTAAGTGTCGTGTCCTTTGGCTCGTCAGGCATCAGCAGATTTACAAGGGTTTCGTACAATGCTGGACCTGCCACCGATGAGAAGATCGCTTTCTTACGTTCCAACACAGCCGTGTTCTGGACTGCATTGTCTGGAACTTCGATGATGTTATTTGCAGTGAAATACATTTCTAGCCGATCCACATACGTTTTAAAAGGTTCCCGGTTGTGTCTATATTCCCCCAAATGTCCCAATACTCCTGCCATTTTAATCTCTAGCTGTTCACACCGTGTGCTGTATTTTACCTTGGATTTTTTGTAGCTTTTTCCAAAGACAGAAACTTCCAAAGTATCTCTGTCGGCTGGCTGAATCCTTCGCCAACAAAATTTAAGCTTTAAATCAACCGAAAAAATCCCATCTCGCCGCCAAATGTGATATATTCTCAGAGCACAGCACACACAGCTCCTAACATGGTAGGCTGCTCTCTCGGAAGCCTCCGGAAATCTGCCTGGTTCTGTTTATTATTAACCCTGCACTTGCAGTACACAATACGTCCACATCCACAGTGTGGAGTACAAACATTACAAGCTTACAGACATTACAGCTGACATCATTACTGTCACTTATTTTCTTGCAGAAGCATTTCTCGTATATAACACTCAGACACTAAAAGCAGAAGACAAACTGTGCTTTCCTCTCATGACATTTAAAATCCTGTTTATACTGGAAAGCCAGTTACTCCAAGATGCAAGGAAGTTTGATCATCAACCCTTAACTCCTCAATATGTCCAACATACAACTCTCCAGCATAGTGCTCCCTCAGTACTGCACTGACAGCCTAGATTTTGTGCATTGGAGCTTGAACCTACAACCTTCGTAGCTTAGTGGCAAGAGTTCTACCCACTGAGCCACAGCTGACATATGTACCTCAGTACGTTCACTCTCAGACACTTCCATTCAACACTCCAAAGCCCAATTTCCTCCAGTCTTTCCTCATAGCTCAGATCCCCTGACACTCGATATCAGTCACATGGCTCTTCTCTGCACCATCTCCAGCACTTGAATGTCTTCCATATTTCTCAGCGACCAGAATTGGACACAATGCTCAACATGTGGCATGACCAGAACATAAGAAAGAAAGACTTGCATTTATATAGCGCCTTTCATGACCACCAGACGTTTCAGAGCATTTTTACAGCCAATGAAGTACTTTTGGAGTGTAGTCACTGTTGTAATGTGGGAAACACGGCAGCCTATTTGCGCACGAGCAAGCTCCCACAAACAGCAATGTGATAATGAACAGATAATTGTTTTTTGTTATGTTGATTGAGGGATAAATATTGGCCTGGAGTCCGGGGATAACTTCCCTGATCTTCTTCGAAATCATGCCATGGGATCTTTTACATCCACCTGAGAGGGCAGACGTAGCCTCAGTTTAACAACTCATCTGAGAGACGGCACCTCTGACAATGCAGCACTCCATCAGCACTGCACTGGAGTGTCAGCCTAGATTTATGTGCTCAAGTTCCTGAAGTGGGACTTGAACCCACAACCTTCTAGCTCACAGGCAAGCGTGCTACCCAGTGCGCTACAGCTAGAATATAGGAATAAGGGAATAGGAGTAGGCCATTTATCCCCCTGAGCCTGTTCTGCCATTTAATTATATCTTGGCTTATCTGTGACCTAACTCCATATACCTGCCTTTGCCCCATAATCCCTCAACAGCTTTATTTATAAAAATCTATCAATATCAGATTTAAAATTAACAATTGATCTAGCATCAACTGCCATTTGCAGAAGAGAGTTCCAAACTTCTACCATCCTTTCCATGTAGAAGTGTTTCCTAACCATTTCTGAAAGGCCTGGTTCTAATTTTTAGGCCATGTCCCCTAGTCCTGAACTCCCAGTCCTGCGGCAATAGCTTCTCCCTATCTACCCCTATCAGTTCCCCTTAACATCTTGAAAACTCCGATCAAATCACCCCTTAGTTTTGTAAATTCCTGGAAATACAGCCTTAGTTTGTGAAATCTTCCTCGTAATTCAACCTTTAGAGCCCAGGTATCATTTTATTAAATCTACACAGCACCCCCTCCAAGGCCAACACATCCTTTGTTAGATGTGGTGACCAGAATGGAACACGGTACTCTAGGTGTGGTCTAACCAGGGCTTAGCATGACTTCTACCCACTTGTATTCTAGTTTTCTAGATATAAAGGCCAGCATTTCATTAGCCTTTTTGATTATTTTCCATACCTGTCCATGAGATTTTAGTAATCTATGTACCTGGACCCTCATGTCCCTTTGGATCTCCAGTACTGCTTTTAGCTTTTCACCGTTTAAAAGTACCCTGACCTGTTCCAAAATGGACGATCTGACATTTGCCTGCATTGAAATTCATTTAACAAAGTTTTGCCCATTCAATTAATCTATTGATAACCTTTTGTAAATTTAAGCTTTCATCTACACTTTCTATAATACCTGGGGTCATCGGCAAATTTGGATATATGAATTTCTAAGCCATCATCTAAGTCGTTAATAAATATAGTGAATAGTTAAGGTCCCAACATAGGGTTAAGATCCCTGTGGGACATCATCACTCACATCCTGCCAATTTGAGAATCTACCCATTATCCCTACTGCCTGTCTCTTGCTGCCCAGCCATTTTCCTAACCAGGTCAATAATTTGCCCTCAATTTTTAGGCTTCTACCTTAGTTAACAGTCATGTACGACTTTATCAAATCCCTTCTGGAAGTCCGTTGTAATTTTATGCTTCCATCTGCATTGCTTGCAATGCCGCCTACATTTCTGTCATCGACGAACTTGGATAAGTGGCTCTCTATCCCATCAACTAAGTTGTTAATAAATACAGTGAATAGTTGAGGCCCCAACACAGATCCCTGTGGGACATCACTAGTCACATCCTGCCAATTTGAGTACCTGCCCATTATCCCGACTCTCCATCTCCTGCCACTCAGCCAATTTCCTAACCAGGTCAATAATTTGCCTTCAGTTTTGCCTTCAGTTTCATGAGCATCAGCCATGATCATATTGAATGGTGGTGCAGACTCGAAGGGCCGAATGGCCTACTCCTGCACCTATTTTCTATGTTTCGCTAACAATCTCTTATGAGGGATTTTATCAAATGCCTTCTGGAAGTCCATATAAATAACATCCATAGATATTGCCCTGTCCACTACTTTAGTCACCTTTTCGAAAAATTTAATCAGCTTCATTCACTCAGGCATGACCTACCCTTTACAAATCCATGCTGGCACTTTCTGATCAGCTGAAATTTTTCAAGGTGTTCAGTCACTCAATCCTTAGACTCTAGTCATTTCCAACAACAGATGTTAGGCTAACCAGCCTATAATTCCCCGGCTTCCATCGCTCACCTTTCTTAACTAGCGGAGTGACATGTGCAATTTTCCAATTTAAAGGAACGGTTCCTGAATCAAAAGAATTTTGAAGATGGCCCTGGAGATTTGTCACTCTTTAGAACCATTATTTTCTTGATTGCTGTTAATTTGCTAACGTTATTTATGGTAAGACCCTGTCCATGATTCAAAGTTAGGTTCCTTGGGGTGTCCGGCTTACTATCCTCTTCCTCCAATGTAAATACTGAGCATAGTCATTATTCTTGACCAACCTCTTTTTCCTACTATAATTGTAAAATAAATTGTGTTGATTTTGATATCCCTTGTAAGTTTATTTTCAAACTCCCTTTTGGTAGCTCTTACTATCTGTTTTGCCACCTTTTGCTGTTCTTTGTATCTTTCCCATTCGCCAGGATCTGTGCTATTGTTTGTATTTTGTTTACTTTATCTTTTAGTTTTTTGCTACCCCTTATCTCTTTAGTCGTCTTTGGCTGTTTTTTTTTGGCAAGGAGAGCTCTTGCCCCTCAGGGGTATAGACTGGTTCTGTATCACCTTAAATTCTTATTTGAACATCTCCCACTGATCTTCTGTCATTTTACCCATTAACAGATTTGCCCAGTGTACTGTGGACAGTCTCTGTCTCATCCCATTGAAGTCAAACTGACCTAAAGCTAGAATCTCAGTACCGATTTTGGATATCTCCCTTTCAACACTGAACTAAATCATAGTACGGTCACTGTTATATATGCACTGTGCAGTTTGGTCGTGACTTGGTCAGACTTGTATTCTACCTCTAGCCTCAACTATTCCAATGTTCTTCTGGCCGACTTCCCACCTTCTACCCTCCATAAACTTGAGCTTATCCAAAACTCTGCTGTCCATGTCCTAACTCACACCAAGTCCCGTTTGCACATCACCCCTGTGCTCGCTGACCAATACTGGCTCCCGGTCCGGCAGCACCCCGATTTTAAAATTCTCATTCTTGTTTTCAAATCCCTCCATGGCCTCGACCCACCCTATCTCTGTAACCTCCTCCAGCCTTGCACAATTTTGGCCGATTTTCATCACTCCACCATTGGCAGCCGTGCCTCCAGCTACCTAGCCCCTAAGCTCCGAAATTCCCTCCCTAAACCTTCCCTCCGCTTCTCTATTTCTCTTTTCTCCTTTAAGACAGTCCTTAAAACCTACCTGTTTGAACAAGCTTTTGGTCAGCTGTCCTAATATCTCCTTAAAGAAAGTAAAATATTGCAGATGCTAGAAATCTGAAGTAAAACAGAAACACTCAGCATCTGTAGAGGGAGAGACAGGTCGATGATCTGTCCTACAGGGCCCGAATTTGATGAAGGCCCTGCCCGCCCAAGTGCCCCCCAAAGGACCGCTGTTGGCCGCCGAGTGTAGGGGAGGACGAAAACCCCCTTATTTTACCCAGAAGGAAAAGGGCTGTGGGATCAGTCTGTGCTGTGAATTGAAACCGATACAGTTTGACCTTGGCAGAGCAGTGATTGGACGGGGAAGGATACCGGAGGGCCAATGATGAGACAGAATCAGCCCGAAGCATGGGGCTTTCAAGCCAAAGGGAGAGCACTTGCTCAAAAACTGTGGGACTGACTCACAGCCATTATCGGACTATTGTCTTCCCCATGTTTACACTATGGAAGGAAATTATGCAGATCTTCAGAAAACTAGGGAACGCAAAACAAACCAAGGACCTACACAATGGCTACAGGAGGCCAACCCAATTAACACCTTGAGTAGGTTAGAAAAACTGAATTGAAGGAAAATTATGCAGACCTTCAGAAACCAGGGAACTCAAAACAATCCAAGGGCCTACACAATGGCTACAGGAGGCCAATGCAATCAACACCCATTCAAACCTTGAGTAGGTTATCATCAGTGGAAAAAACCCGCAATAATCTAAAACTGCTGCATTTTTCAAAATCACAAAGCCCATCAATGGGAAGAATTGATTTCAGCAGGAGAGGCGGACTGGATAATCTGGCTATAAAAAGGGGTTTCTGACGTAGTGTGTGTGGTTCCCTGCCCTCGTGATCCAACAACCAGCAAGCCTCTTGACACTGAAGGAAAACCAGTGTCCGAAGACACCGAAGATAGAAGAAACAAACCACCAGACTTGCAGAAGGCACACTAGTGAGTATAACCTCTGGTCCCCGGAACTCCCAACTCAGTTAGGCCAGGAAAGGTAGGAGGTTGGGCATTGTACTGCTAAACTTGTGTAAAGATTTTCGTTGTGTCCGTTTAGTGGGATTTAGGGGAATTGTTTTGTTGGTGTATTGCTGTTTGTTGAGATACACCTTGTCAAATAAATTGGAAGCCTAAGATCCTCTTGGAATCACCTTGTCTCAGTTCTATTGTATTACATTGTGAGTCTTATGCCAGAACAGTGTAAGGGAAGCTAGGAGCGCCTCGAAAACGCTCAACTGTGTGTCACAGGCTGGGGAAGAAGGGGTTAGGAGTGTTTGACACTCACAGGTGCCTCACAGGCTAGGCATAAGCTGTGGGGACGCACGAGTCTCAAAACCCCCTTCATAAGCTGTGGGACACAGTCTCTCCAGGGATGCTCTTGCAGCACTCAGGGTACCTACCTCACAGGCCAGACATAAGCTGTGAGGGCAGAAGCCCAGAGAGAGACACCCAAGGCACAACACTCCCTGAAGACCCCTTACACGAGGTACCTGACGGTACTTTGAGCGGGGTTTTCATCGGAGAGGTCCCTTGAAGGCTAGTGGGTGGCAAATGAGGGACTTATGTCACCAATCTGGGCAACAGCCGGCGGCAGCTCCCAATCTCGGCGGAAAGGCGCTAGACGCCCAAGTGCCACCAAGGATGGAGTCGGGCCCACGGAGGTCAAAGAGTTGAAAAGCAAAAGCTTAAAAAAAATTTTAAAAACATCTGAAGACCTTCAGGGGGCCGCAGCGAGGTAAGTCGCTGTGAAAAAAGAAAATTTTTAAAGTTCACTAACCGTTTTTTCGGGTTCTTCAGACCTATCGTCGGGGACAGACCAGCCTGCAGCCAGCGGTCCATCCCCGTTCTGGCGCTGACCTCCGCCCGCACCAATCTCGCAGCTCGGCAGGCGGGAGCTCAATTGCGTCACCAGCTGGCGGTTCCCGGTGGCTCTCCCCTCCCGCTCGCTCCAGCCCACCTCGAAAGTGGCACTGGGCGGATCTCCACAAGGAATGTCGGCGGCAGTGGACGGTAAGGTGATCAAATTTGGGCCCAGTATCTCCTTATACAGCTCAGTGTCAGTTTTTGTCTGATAACGCTCCTGTGATGTGGCTCGGGATGTCTTACTACTTTAATGGCGCTATATAAATGCAAGCTGTTGTTGTTTCGGAACATCGTTCAACCTTCTGTTGCCTTTGTTACCTTCTATTCCGCAGGAGAGGCTCTAGTCTTTCTCTCCGTGGACACTGAATTAAATTCTACACTCAGCCTGTGGCAAGAACCAAACCTACTGACAAATCCGCACCCCCCCCCGAATGGCACTTTACCCACTGTACAGGTCACTGAGAAATACATTATTCAATCACTGCTGCGCATATGCTTTTAACGTGGCCAGATTACATCCTCCACACACAATAAGAACTTGTGTTTATATAGCAACTTTAACACAGTGAAACGTCCCAAGGTGCTTCACAGGAGTGTTTTTGAGATTTAAAAAATTTGACACCGAGCCGCATAAGTAGACATTAGGACAGGTGACCAAAAGCTTGGTCAAAGAGGTAGGTTTTCAGGAGTGTCTTGAAGGAGGAAAGAGAGGTAGAGAAGCAGAGAGGTTTAGCGAGGGAGTTCCAGAGCTTGGTGCCCAGGCAGCTGAAGGCATAGCCACTAATGGTTGAGTGATTATAATCAGGGACGCTCAAGAGGGCAAAATTAGAGGAGTGCAGACATCTCGGGGAGTTGTGGAGCTGGAGGAGATTACAGAGATAGGGAGGGGAGAGGCCATGGAGGGATTTGGACACAAGGATGAGAATTTTGAAAGCGAGGTGTTGCTTAACCGGGAGCCAATGTAGGTCAGCGAACACAGGGGTAACGGGTGAACGGGACTTGATACGAGTTAGGACATGGGCAGCCAAGTTTTGGATCACCTCTAGATACGTAGGGTAGAATGTGGGAGGTCAGCCAGGAGTGCGTTGGAGTAGTCAAGTCTAGAGGTAACAAAGGCATGGATGAGGGCTTCAGTAGCGGATGAGCTGAGGCAAGGGCGGAGACGGGTGATGTTACGGAGGTGGAAATAGGCAGTTTTAGTTATGCTGTGGATATGTGGTCGAAAGCTAATTTCAGGGTCAAATATGTGTGGTTCAGCCTCAGACAGAAATTGGGGAGAGGGATGGAGTCAGTGGCTAAGGAATGGAGTTTGTGGCAGGGACCGAAAACAATGGCTTCGGCCTTCCCAATATTCAATTAACAAACACAAGTGCCACAGCGCCTCATGTATCTCACCATCGTCCATGTGGATCATAATAAACTGGACACTGGCATCTCTAGAATGGAGCAAAATTGCCCTCCGCCCCAAACGGGGTGGATAATTCGAATTAAACGAGTATTCTCCGCCCGAATCCATGGGGCAGAGAATAGAGGGAAATTGGCCTCTTTAACTTTTTCAATTGTCCAGGATGAGGGGCGGAGGTGCGTCGGGAGCGGGGTGGAAGGCGGGCGGTGTCATCAGCTGACACGTAGCAACATCCCTCACCTTCACTTAAAGGGGAGGACCGCTGTGAGCTCTGCAGCCACTTTCATGGCACCCACTGGATGACCAGGGAGGATTTCGGCCAGGCCAGCGGTCCAGTGCCCAAGACAGGGTGCCGGGCTGCCTGTTGGCGTCCCGGCCAAACCCGTGGACGCCATTATCGGGTCAACTTCAGAGTTGACCCGACAATTAAAATAAAATGGCGGCCGTGGCGATGGGCCCTCCCCTTTAAGGGCGAGCGCGCCGCCCAGCCACTGACAGCTTCCCGCCGGGGAAAGCCGTCGGGGACACCGAGCGTCGGCGGCTCCGCTCCCACAGGGCAATTTCATCCCGGGGCGGAAAATGGTCGGGGCTGGGCATCGGCGTAGGAGGTCGGCAGGTGCCGATGGGGCAGGGACACGGGGCGCAGCAGAAACCCATTTCCACCGCCCCTGGCCCCGGGGCAATTCCGCCTGCCTCCAGTCGGAAAGGCCTCTCCGCTTAGAGGCGGCAATGGACCTTAAAGCGGGGGGGCAATTTCGGCCCCACCATTTTCTTCAGGAGTATATCATGCAAATAAAGTAAACATAGAAACATAGAAAATAGGTGCAGGAGTAGGCCATTCGGCCCTTCGAGCCTGCACCGCCATTCAATAAGATCATGGCTGATCATGCAACTTCAGTACCCCATTCCTGCTTTCTCTCTATACCCCTTGATCCCTTTAGCCATTAGGGCCACATCTAACTCCCTTTTGTATATGTCTAACGAACTGACCTCAACAACTTTCTGTGGTAGAGAATTCCACAGGTTAACAACTCTCTGAGTGAAGAAGTTTCTCCTCATCTCGGTCCTAAATGGCTTACCCCTTATCCTTAGACTGTGACCCCTGGTTCTGGACTGCCCCAACATCGGGAACATTTTTCCTGCATCTAACTTGTCCAATCCTGTCAGAATTTTATATGTTTCTATGAGATCCCCTCTCATTCTTCTAAATTCCAGTGAATATAAGCCTAGTCGATCCAGTCTTTCTTCATATGTCAGTCCTACCATCCCAGAAATCAGTCTGGTGAACCTTCACTGCACTCCCTCAATAGCAAGAATGTCCTTTCTCAGATTAGGAGACCAAAATTGTACACAATGTTCAAGGTGTGGCCTCACCAAGGCCCTGTACAACTGCAGCAAGACCTCCCTCTCCTATACTCAAATCCTCTCGCTATGAAGACCAATATGCCATTTGCCTTCTTCACCACCTGCTGTACCTGTATGCCAACTTTCAATGACTGAAACTTTGTTCTGTTCATGGTCCTCAGCGGGTTAAATAGCCTGATGATGCACATACTATTGTGAGCCATCGAACAAATGCTTCAATTCAGTCCCTCTCTCTCTCTTTCTCTCCTAAGTCACACTTTATTGTCACACAGCAACAGCCAGCCAATAAGAAGAGAGTAGTGGATACTAATGAACCAATCGAGTGCCTGTTTCCGGGGGAATAGCAGAAGGTGTTCGAGTCATTTTGTCGCGTTGCATGTGCAGACAATTTATTATCTCCTTGAACCCTAACAAGAATATTCAGCTACAGTCTCCAGGGACACAAATCTATACATGGCAGCTAGTGGGTTGGATAGGTTACGGCCATCATGTTTTAGGAATATGAGAATTCTCGGAAGTATATACAATTAATGTCCCTTAAAAGTCTGGTCTGCCGAACACAGTTAAAACTCCAACATTGCTTTTCGAATAGACTCTCCAGTTCATTCTACAGTGTTTTCTTTTTCTAAATTAAATGATTAGCAGGGATATATCAACTGCTCTTCTTCAAAATAGTGCCATTGGATCTGTTACATCCATCCGAGAGGGTAGGCAGGATCTGGGTTTAATGCCTCAGCTAACAGACAGCACCTCCAACAGTACAGTACTCCCTCAGCCTAGATTGTTGTGCTTGAGTCCCTGAAGTGGGATTTGAACCCACAACCTTCAAACTCTGAGGCAAGGGTGCTACCCACTGAACCACAGCTGACACGTTGCAGGGTGTGCACAGAGCTTATGATATCGTGCTGGCCTCGCAGTAAGTGGCAAAATGAGATTATTGTTGTTGTTATGTTCAGAATAAATTCACCGGACTGTATTGCAAGCTCAAACTGTTGTGACCTGAGTCACTTTATTCAGACTTCAGAGTGGGGAAGCAGCACGGTGAATCATCTTTTATACCTGCTCGCCCCAGGGTGCACAGGTGACCCTTAGGTCTCCCACAGGTGTGCCCCCTCGTGGCAAGTCTTGCATTTGGGTAAAGTCTACATACATCCATAAACATCACTCGCCCGCCCCCCCCCCCCACAAAGTCTTATGTGCAAGTTATTTGCAGCGATCTGGTGCCCCGCGCCCCCGGGTCGATTGCCTGGGTTGAAATCCTGACATGGTGGGTTCATCTTCATGGTTTGACGGCAAAGTTGATCCTGTTAGTGGGTCACTGGGGGCCAGGTCCTTTCACAGTGGTTCCTGGTTATCTGTCGTTCGCAGTTTGGTCTTGTCCAACTGCTTTACTTGTTTGCCCGATACATGGTTTCACAATCAGCTTAGTTTATATCACATATACTCCATTCCCCCCCTTGGCTAATGCGGTTCTAGCGGCCCAACTAGGGCCCTGAACATGGTCTACATCACTTCTTCTGATGTCGCATGCGGGGGCCGTGCGATCATGGTGCATTCTCTGCTGATGGCATGCGGAAGGCTCGGTTCTGAGTGATTCCATCTGGTGATGTAGGGAGTCTATCGCGACACGCGTGGTGTTAGGTTTAGTGATTTGGGCGCTGACCCTGAGGTCTGGCAAGCCCAGGATGGCCACAATGGCCTTGAGAATTTCGGTAGTGGCAGGAGGCCTAGTGGTCCCTGTGGACCTTGGGCCGTAGTATGGACCACCGACAGTGTGTAGCTGCCCTGCCTTGCTTTGCAACGTTGGGATGGGTCTATCGTCTCTGCAGCGGATAGGTTGCCACATCCTGTCTAGCAGTTCACCTTTGGCCGACGGTAACGTGGGACCCTGGCTGGTCCAGGTCCATGCTGGGGGGCCACTACAGTTGACATCTCACTTTCTAACACTTCCACGACCGCGAGTGGATCTGCAGGCTGCGCCATTTCCACCCCAAGAGTGGGCAACGGTGCCCAACTGAGAGCATAGGTGCCGCTCTCTGTGCCTGGTCCATGGCAGATCATGTGACAGCATTGGCCCATCACCTGAAACAATCCACAATGGTAAATCGTACACTGCTCCCTCATGGGATAATCTTATATCCACACTACCAATAACTGGTATCAGTTCCTTGGTGTAGGTGTGCAGCTTTGCCTGAATCGGGATCAGCTTGGGTCGCTGTGTTTCATCACTCCACATCCTCTCAAAAACCTTCTGGCTCATAACTGATTGACTTGCCCCCGTGTCTAGTTCCATGGAGTCTGGAGTGCCATTAAGTTCAACTTTTAACATTATCGGAGGGCTTTTGGTGGTGAAGGTTTGTATCCCATATACTTCCTCTTCATCCTCAGGTTCAGTTGCCTCTCCTGCTCATTCATTGTGACCCTTGCTGGATCGGTCGTCCTCTCCTGACTGTCACGTGGTGAGTCAGAGATCGTTTGCACATTCGCTGAGGTTCCCCATTGTTCCACAGCCCTTACACACATAGGGCTTGAATCTACATTGTGGAGCTCTATGGCTGCCCCCGCAGCGCCAACATGTTGCTAATGGATACATATTCACGGCCCATGGTGGACTCTGAGTCAATCTAAGCCTAGGTCTGGCCTCTGCAATCGGGTGGGCCCTGCACTATGCCGTTCTGCCTGCTGCAAACAGTATTTTGTGCACGGTGCTTGTCGGTGAGCTTCTATTCTGTGAAGATATCTGTTTCGTGTTATCGCTCGTGGATATGAAGATTTGGCCTATCGTGATGGCCTTGCTCAGATCTAGGGATTCGGCAGACAGTAGTTTGCGAAGGGTGACCTCGTGGCCAATTCCAAGCACGAAAAAGTCCTGCAACATTTCCCCCAAGGATCCTGCAAAGTCGCACTGCCCCACAAGGCGTCTTAGGTCGGCGACAAAACTCGCCACGTTCTGGCCCTCGAAGCGACGATGCATGTAAAAGTGGTACCTGGCCTTCAGGATGCTCTCCTTTGGCTTGAGATGTTCCTTAGCCAGCGTACACAACTCTGCGTAAGATTTGTCCGTTATTTTGACCGGTGCTAGCAAATGTTTAAGGAGGCCACATACCCATGACCCACATACAGTGAGGAGAATTGCCCTGCGCTTGGTCGCTGTCCCAGCCTTGTCCAATTTGTTGGCCACAAAGTACTGGTCAAGGCGCTCAATGAAGGCTTCCCAATCATCACCCTCAAGAATACCAACGGCAGCCATTACAGCATGAAAGTTCTTGCTCCGTTACTCGTCGCTAATTTGTTATGTTCAGAATAAATTCACAGGACTATATCGCAAGCTCAAACTGTTGTGACCTTGGTCTCTTTATTCAGACTCCAAAGTGAGGAAGCAGCATGGTGAATCATCTTTTATACCTGCTTGCCCCAGGGTGCACAGGTGAACCTTAGGTCTCCCACAGGTGTGCCCCCTAGTGGCAAGGCTTACATTTGGATAAGGTCTACATACATACATAACAGTTGTGGCATTATTTGACTTAGGCCTTGCTGAGTGCTCCTGGTGATCTTTTTAGCCGAGACCGTCGAATCTGTCTTTAACCAGCAACGTGATCTGCCACGGGTACTGAGAACAAATCCCAAATATATCAGGGAAGATTTATTCATTAACGTTTTCTTCACACCAATGACTTTTGTTTTTAAAACCACCCAACCACCTTTTGTTTTTTTAAAGCATTATTTCTTTGGCAAGTATTGCCATTAGAATGATCTTGTCAGAGAAACCCAAGGATTATGAAAGCTGTCACCTCAATGCAGGAGGCTTAAACAGGCACTTACAGCCTGAGCACTGACAGTGACAAGAAACAGCAGAGAAGCCAGAGAGAACTGAGTAAGGTACTGAAAGATTGACGAGCACTGAGTGCTGTTTCTCCTCTTCTTGAATTTTCCCTCTCATTTACTCCCTTTTACTTCTTCCCCAGGCTCCGAGGCTGCCACTTGACCATTCATGGTGTGTAAGCCTGGACAGCGCGTGCAATGTGTCATTTTAAGGAGCGGGACGTCAGGCCTGTGCCTGACCTTGTCCTCGTGAGGCAGCCACAGATGCAGTTATAGCCAGGGGTCACCGGACAGAGATCAGGAATGGGACCGCTGGGCATCGTTTCATGTCACTGGGTGTCAGCCTTGTCTCAATTGGTGGCATGTCGGAAGGCTGTGGGTCTGACCTCAGACCCCCTCAACAGATCTGAGCACAGAATCTAGACTGACAATGCAGTGCAGTACTGAGGGAATGCGACAGAGCCCCCTGTAGAGATGCCAAACCTTTTAGAACCATCTCCTCGGTCTTATTACACCTGTGCTTCTGATTGTCCTTCTACCTGCGTCAGCACTGCTGACCTGTACCCTTGCAATCCTGAGAGAGATGCTAATGCAGGACTTTGACAGACATCAAGGCAGAGGACACAGCTGTTGTAGGGTAAGAAGGACTGCACTTTCTTAGAGTTGGTAACAGTGACACTGTTGGGGAATGAAAGATGCATCTGCAAGATATCTTTTACTGGGAAATTAAAGTGTTTACTGAGGCAAGTGCAGCTCTCGCTAACCATTGCACTCAGTTGCTTCAAGTACTAGGTGCTGTAATGTATTTGCTTCATGGGTTTTTGGCTTAAGAATTCATAGCAACACATTGCTATTAAGAACTAGTTGGTTTATTAACAAAGGTTTAACAATCACACGACACATTACCAGTTCATCCACCAGACTCACAACTGCATGCCTCATCGTGGATGACCTAGATCCAACTGGCTGGGGTTTTATTGAGTCTTGTGAACATCACGTGACTGGCTAAGCCACTTACAATAGAAGCTCCACAACTATTTTAGTTGTATCAGTAATCAACTGCTCCCCTGATTAAAGGGAGGGGGGGGGCACACTCCAAAAACTTTTCAAGTGCCCCCTTGTTTTTTTTTGAGGGCACTAAAAACACAAATTATACAAGCACCTCCTGGCTAATGGGGGTGGGGGGGAGCACTAAAACCAACAATTTGAACAAATTGAACTTTAGACATTAAGATCAAATTAAAATTTGGTTGCCGGGGGAGATGATGCACTCCAGTCCCTCCGGCACCCACCTCTCACGGAAGGCCGCAAGCGTACCGGTGGACACCGCCTGCTCCATCTCCAGGGACACCCAGCAGCTCCACAGACCTGTGAGCATACTCACAGATGCATACATTACAGGAGCCAAGGGGGGAAAAAACAGTCTGCTTTGATGGTCTGTTCCTATTTGTAAAATAAATAAATAAACACATATAGGTCGTCCACAGTAATGCCTGATAGATTGCCATTAAGCGGGTGCAACCAATTGGAAGTTTGGGCGGAGATTACTTAGGTTAGATTACCACCCATTTAACGAGCATCATCATTTTCGGCAATGGAAGCAGCTGCACGTTTCCCATGACATGTGGATCGGGTGTCCGTGCTGTTCGCTGTGGTTCGTGCTGGAATAGCAATGTGTCATGAACCCACCCAAATAGAGCAGGTCGTTAGAGACTGCCTTGGACGTAGAAGTACATTGCGATGGCCTCTCAGCATCATTATTTATTTGCACTTTTCTTCCTTGGCACGGTTCATTGCTCTGACCTGGAAATCGGTTCGCGCTCGGCTTCGGCGACACGTCCGCCGGCAACCGGGAACCGCTGCCTCACACCTTGTGGTATATTCGCTCCGACATCACAAGCCACACTTTTACAGGATAGCTCTTAACACAGGATTCTGTCAGGTGACCCAATAAAAATGGTCCCCTTGCGGCACCTCGACGTGACCGCCGACCTGGGAACGTCAGTTGAGTCCCGCGACCGCGCGGGAGATGACGACCGGAGACTCGGGCATCGGAGCAGTGGTGTCCGGGGGCAGAGAGAGCAGAGGAGGGAGGGAATTGGTGATCAGCACCAGCAGCGTCCCAAGGTTTTAGTCTGGAGCCAGTCGGAGCGCTCCTGCTCCTTCTCGCTCCGTACTCAGGTACGTAAGCTTATTTTTGACTTGCTTGCTGGCAGATTCCAGAGGTTCTCTTTCACGATGGCAGGGGTTGAACAGCCTGCACCTGAGTGAACTGACTGTTACACCAGGCACCAAGCAATACTGGGAAGGGACCTGAAATAGGCGTTAATATGTCCTTACTATACAGTATAAATGCACTCAAGGCCCATACTTGAGAGAAGGTCACTCTGTGACCAGTAACCATCTTTGCCAGTACTGAATTGATGTAGGTGGGTGGAGCTTCCCCTTTTATACCTGAAAGTCCAGGTTAGGAATGTCTCCCACAAGTTCACCACCTAGTGGTCAGTGTTCTCACGGTGTACAACTTAGGTCAGTTTATACATGGATTACAATGATAGTTGAATACATGACAGGCATCAGGCCTGGGATTTGCATCACCTGTTCAGATGGGAGCCCGGGATGACTACAGGGCATCTTAACCAATATGGCATGGAGTGCGTACCCGATGCGGAATGATAGTGCACATTTGGACCTTTCAGTGCCCCATGTCTCGCTTAAAAACCGAGCGCTACGCGGTCCAATTTCTCGGCTAGTGTCACGTGTTTCTAAATGGCCATATTCTGAGAGGCCATCATAATATTGCTACAATAGGCTTCTCCATAGGATTTCCCCTTGACGTATGTTCTGAAAGAAGGTTGAGGAACTACAGGTAGGTCAAGCAGCACCATAGGAAGACTGCACCCACCCAGTAGCACCTTCATACCCACCCGGCAGAGGCTCTCCTACCTGGAGTTGACAGAATAGTTCCGCCCACAGGTGCTTCCGAATACCAAGGAGGCAGTGCCACCTGCTGCAGGGATGCCTCCAGTGAGCAGGCACCACAGTGCTGGCACTGCCAGGAGAACTGACGGTCAACTGTGCCATCAAGCTCACCATCGCCACCTCCTTCCAGACATGTTTTAGAATGCTGTCCTCATATCGGAGGGTGCCTTGGCTTCCTCACTCATCATCATAAGTAGTCCCTCGGAATCGAGGAAGACTTGCTTCCACTCTAAAAATGAGTCCTTAGGTGGCTGAACAGTCCAATACGAGAACCACAGTCCCTCTCACAGGTGGGAAGATAGTCATTGAGGGAAGGGGTGGGTGGGACTGGTTTGCCACATGCTCTTTCCGCTGCCTGCGCTTGGTTTCTGCATGCTCTCGGCGACGAGACTCGAGGTGTTCAGCGCCCTCCCGGATGCATTTCCTCCACTTACGGCGGTCTTTGGTCAGGCACTCCCAGGTGTCAGTGGGGATGTTGCAGTGGGGAGGCTTTGAGGGTGTCCTTGTAATGTTTCCTCTGCCCACCTTCCTCACTCGCACCTTATTCAACACCATGCCCACTTAGCGGGCATCAAAGAGCGGGGTTCAGTGCCAACCTGCTCCAATCTTGGCAAAACACTATTTCCTGCCTCTATACTTAATGTGCCAACCCAATGGGTTTTATCAGTCTTTTTTTTGGGGTTATCTAAACATCTTTTTCAAAATTTCTCAATCATTGGGAACCAGCTGAGGAAGTCTCACTTGATAACCAAGATCCCCAACCTGATATATCCGGGATCCACTGTTCAATCTACGCGCACTCATTCCCAGCAGAAAATAGGTCTCGTCGGTCATCGAAAAACTCACTGCAAAAAATGAGATGATGTTCTGGTCGTCTTCTTCGACTTTTAAGGACAAGCAATGACAGTAAACTTTGTAAACTCATAGTCACTTTAATTTTACCCACCAACCCTTGTAAGTTAGAAATCTAATTATTTTGATTTTTCCCGCTTATTTTATTTTAACCAATGCTAAAATTTCTCACGAAAATTAAAATCCTACAGACAGTGGAATTGTGAAACAGAAGCAGGAAAAGCCGAAGACCCTCAGTGTCATGTTTGTAACTACAATGTAACACCACTGTATTACTGTATACACTCAACTTAGATGCACACCTTGACCACAGGGGCTGAACTTGTGGGAGACATTCCTTACCTGATCACACAGATATATAAAGGGAGGTCTCATGCAGGGTCATCACTTCTGGAGTCCTGTAATAAAGAGTTAAGGTTACAGAGTGGCCTTGTCCCTGGAATGTGCCTCGTGTGGTTTCATGCTGTAGAGTAAGGACTTTACATTGGCGACGAGAAACGGAATTCACGACCCACGAGAATGGCCACCGGTAGCACAGAGGAACGGTACTGTGTTGGGGAAGACTGGGACAATTTTGTCGAGAGGCTTCAGCAAAGCTTTGTAACGAAAGACTGGCTGGGGGATGCAGCGGCCGACAAGCGACGGGCTCATCTCCTGACCAGCTGCGGGCCAAAGACTTATGCGCTCATGAAGGACTTACTGGCACCCGAAAAGCCGTCGGACAAAACTTTTGAAGAGCTTAGCAAATTAATCGGGGAGCACCTCAAACCGGTGAGCAGCATACACATGGCTCGACACAGATTCTATACCCACCGACGTCATGGAGGACAGAGCATACCGGACTTTGTAGCGGACCTCCGGCGTTTGGCCAGCCTCTGTAAGTTCACAGACGCCTGCAGGGGGGAGATGCTAAGGGACTTCTTTATCGAGGGTATAGGTCATGCGGGAATTTTTCGCAAGTTAATTGAGACCAAGGACTTGACCTTGGAAGCGGCAGCGTTGTTAGCTCAAACTTTCATGGCGGGGAGGAAGAGACGAAAATGATTTACGCGCGCAATTCTGCCTCTAACGCAGCAATGGATCAGGGAGTCAACATCATCAATGCTACTCAGAGCCCCGCAGGCAGGCAGGGGCAGTCTGACATTTATCAGGCAGCAATAGATCCCAGAGCAGGACCTCAACAGAGACAATGGCAGGCTGAACGGAAGTTCAAGCCATCACAGTGGACAATGCGGCCTGGGATGGGGCCATTGACACCCAGTAATAGGGTACTTAAGAGCAGTCAAAGGGACAGTCAGCGTGGAATTCCTGGCCATAGTCCCTTTGTCCCCAACAATGGAAACTTTAACTCATGCTGGAGGTGTGGGGGAAAACACTCAGCCAGATCTTGCAGATTCCAACAGTTTGTCTGCAGAAATTGCAATCTCAGTGGCCATTTAGCTTGAATGTGCAGAAAACCTGCAACCAGACTAATACATGAGGCATATGGACCAGAAGAGGGTTCTGTGAGGCAGGATGACTTTTGGGGCAAATTGATGGACGCCGAGGTTCAGCAGGTTCATGTGGTGAATATTCACTGTTCATACACCAAAACGCCACCAATGATGATGAGGGTTTTGTTGAACGGTATCCCAGTACGCATGGAGCTGGACACTGGGGCCAGCCAGTCACTCATGGGCGTTCAGCAATTTGAGAAGCTATGGCCACTCAAAGCCAGTAGACCCAAATTAGAACGTATTGAGACACAATTACGGACCTTACACCAAAGATATTAATTCCGGTGCTAGGCAGTGCAATGATGGCTGTCACACACAATGGGTTAGTGAACCGGCTGCCACTCTGGATTGTCCCGGGCAATGGTCCCGCACTGTTGGGGAGGAGCTGGTTAGCCGAGATGAACTGGAAATGGGGGGATGTTCACGCAATGTCCTCGGTAGAGCGAAGTTCATGCTCACAAGTCCTACAACAATTCAAGTCACTATTTCAACTGGGCGTCGGGACTTTCAAAGGCACTAAAATAGTAATACACATCACCCCGGACGCCAGGCCAGTGCACCACAGAGCCAGAGCGATGCCATATGTGATGCGGGAAAAAAATCAACAGAGAATTGGACCGGCTGTTGCGAGAGGGCATCATCTCGCCTGTTGAATTCAGCGACTGAGCGAGCCCCATTGTTAATGTTCTAAAAGCGGATGGCTCTGTCAGGATCAATTGGGTGTCCCTACAAGAACAATGCCCGCTCCCAAGAGCGGAGGACCTCTTCGCCACGCTGGCAGGCAGCAAGATGTTCACCAAGTTGGACCTCACTTCAGCCTATATGACCCAGGAACTGGCCGACGAATCCAAGCTACTGACCACCATCACCACGCACAAGGGACTGTTTGCGTATAACAGGTGCCCGTTTGGCATTCGATCAGCGGACGCGATTTTTCAACATAACATGGAAAGCCTGCTTAAATCCATTCCTGGAACGATCTTATTCCAGGACGACATCGTCATCACAGTCGAGACTCCGAGGAACACCTCCATAACCTGGAGGAGGTGCTACGCCGACTGGACTGGGTAGGCTTGCGACTCAAGAAGTCTAAATGCATGTTCTTAGCTCCCGAGGTCGAGTTTCTGGGCAGGAGGGTTGCTGCAGATGGGATTCGGCCCACCGAATCCAAAACAGAGGCGATTCGACGAGCACACAGGCCCTGCAACACATTGGAGCTGCGTTCATTCCTGGGACTGTTGAACTAATTCGGGAACTTTCTGCCAAACTTGAGCAAGTTGTTGGAGCCGCTACACATGCTCCTGCGTAAGGGTTGCGATTGGTTTTGGGGGGACAGTCAGGAACGGGCTTTTGATCGGGCGCGAAACCTACTTTGTTCAAATAAGTTGTTGACCCTGTACGACCCCTGTAAACGTTTAGTTCTGACATGTGATGCATCGTCCTATGGGGTTGGATGCGTGTTGCAGCAGGGTAATGCTGAGGGTCAGCTACAACCTGTGGTTTATGCCTCCAGGTCGCTCTCTCAAGCAGAATGGGTTATGGGATGGTCGAGAAGGAAGTGCTTGCATGTGTCTATGGTGTAAAAAAACTGAAAACTGCGCTGACGCACTCAGCAGGCTCCCACTGGCCACCACCGAGGGGGCAGCTGAGCAAAGCGCTGAGATGGTCATGGCTGTCGATGCCTTTGACAGTGCAGGCTCGCCCATCACAGCCCACCAGATCATAATCTGAACAAACAGGGATCCCCTCCTATCCTTGATTAAGAAATGTGTCCTGATTGGGGATTGGGCGCCCTCACACGGAGCATGCGCTGAGGAGGTCAGACCGTTCCACAGGTGGATGGATGAGCTCTCCATCCAAGCCGACTGCCTACTATGGGGCAGCTGGGTAGTCATGCCCCAGAAAGGCAGGGAGGCATTCATCAGGGAACTCCACAGCGAGCACCCAGGCATTGTGATGATGAAGTCCATTGCCCGGTCACACGTTTGGTGACCTGGAATTGACTCAGACCTGGAACACTGTGTTCGCAGGTGCATGACCTGTGCCCAGCTGGATAATGCCCCCAGGGAGGCCCCGCTCAGCCCGTGGCCCTGGCCCACCAAGCCATGGTCACGCATTCATGTTGACTACAAGGGCCGTTCATGGGGAAGATGTTCCACATTGTAGTAGATGCGTACTCGAAATGGATCAAGTGCATCATCCTGAATTCATGCACGTCATCCACCACCGTGGAAAGCCTACGTGTGATCTTTGCAACCCATGGATTGCCGGACATCCTGGTTAGTGATAATGGCCTGTGTTTCACGAGCTATGAATTCCGGGAGTTTATGTCGGGCAATGGCATCAACCACGTCAGGATTGCGCCGTTCAAGCTGGCCTCCAATGGCCAGGTGGAACGGGCAGTCCAAATCATTAAGCAAGGTATGCTCAGGATTCAAGGACCCTCCCTACAATGCCGCCTATCGCGCCTCCTGCTGGCCTATAGATCCAGCCCGCACTCGCTCACGGGGGTTCCGCCCGCAGAGCTACTCATGAAACGGACACTCAAAACTCGTTTGTCCCTCATCCACCCATGACTGACATAGTTGAGGGCAAGCGCAAGTCACAAAACGAGTACCATGACCATAATTCAAGGGGGAGATGTATAGAAATAAATTATCCTGTATTTGTCCTCAATCACGCCATGGGGCCCAAGTGGCTTGAGGGTACTGTAATTGACAAAGAGGGGAATGGGGTTATCGTGGTAAAACTCAACAATGGCCAGATATGCCGTAAGCATCTGGACCAAGTAAAAAAAAGGTTCAGCATGGACACGGAGGAACCTGAAGAAGACCATGAGATGGAGCTCATACTACCGCCAGCGAATGTGCAACAAGAGCAATCGGAAGAATGCACAGTCCCTGAGGTCAGCCCGGACACTCACGTCAGTGCCCAACAACCAGAGCCCCAACTGCGGCGCTCCACGAGGGAGCATAGACCACCTGAAAGACTAAACCTATGATCACAGTAAGACTTTGGGGGGGAAGGTGATGTCATGTTTGTAACTACAATGTAACACCACTGTTTTTACTGTATACACTCAACTTAGATGCACACCTTGACCACAGGGGGTGAACTTGTGGAAGACACTCCTTACCTGATCACACAGGTATATAAAGGGAGGTCCCACGCAAGGTCATCACTTCTGGAGTCCTGTAATAAAGAGTTAAGGTCACAGAGTGGCCTTGTCCCTGGAATGTGCCTCGTGTGGTTTCATGCTGTAGAGTAAGGACTTTACACTCAGCAGCTCCATCAACATGCATTGGAAAATCGCGAGTCAGTTGGCTTACTCCACCGAATGTCTCCAGCGGTTTATGTATTTGGTTTAAAATATCTCGCGTTCAATCTTCCGTCCCCCAACAGAGTTGGCTGACAGGCGACAATGGGCCGTGTTTTACCAGTGCTGAGTTCAAAGAATTCATGACCCGTAACAGGATCAAACATGTCACATCTGCCCCGTTTAAACCAGTTTAAATGGTCAGGCAGAAAGAGCAGTGCAAACCATCAAGCAATGCTTGAAGAGGGTAACTGAAGGCTCACTGCAGACGCGCCTTTCCTGAGTCCTGCTTAGTTAGCGCACAAGACCCCACTCGCTCACTGGGCTCCCACCTACTGAATTGCTCATGAAAAGAGCACTTAATACAAGGCTCTCGTTAGTTCACCCTGATCTACATGAACAGGTAGAGAGCAGGCAGTTTTAACAAAGTGCATACCATGATAGCGCAAATGTGTCACGCGAGATTGAAATCAATGATCTTGAATGTGTCACGCGAGATTGAAATCTGCAGTAACCTTTTTTGTGGCACCTTATCGAATGCCTTTTGGAAATCTAAATACACCACATCCATCGGTACACCTCTATCCACCATGCTCGTTATATCCTCAAAGAATTCCAGTAAATTAGTTAAACATGATTTCCCCTTCATGAATCCATGTTGCGTCTGCTTGATTGCACTATTCCTATCTAGATGTCCCGCTACTTCTTCCTTAATGATAGCTTCAAGCATTTTCCCCACTACAGATGTTAAACTAACCGGCCTATAGTTACTTGCCTTTTGTCTGCCCCCTTTTTTAAACAGAGGCGTTACATTAGCTGCTTTCCAATCCGCTGGTACCTCCCCAGAGTCCAGAGAATTTTGGTAGATTATAACGAATGCATCTGCTATAACTTCCGCCATCTCTTTTAATACCCTGGGATGCATTTCATCAGGACCAGGGGACTTGTCTACCTTGAGTCCCATTAGCCTGTCCAGCACTACCTCCCTAGTGACAGTGATTGTCTCAAGGTCCTCCCTTCCCACATTCCTGTGACCAGCAATTTTTGGCATGGTTTTTGTGTCTTCCACTGTGAAGACCGAAGCAAAATAATTGTTTAAGGTCTCAGCCATTTCCACATTTCCCATTATTAAATCCCCCTTCTCATCTTCTAAGGGACCAACATTTACTTTAGTCACTCTCTTCCGTTTTATATATCAGTAAAAGCTTTTATTATCTGTTTTTATGTTTTGCGCAAGTTTACTTTCGTAATCTATCTTTCCTTTCTTTATTGCTTTCTTAGTCATTCTTTGCTGTCGTTTAAAATGTTCCCAATCTTCTAGTTTCCCACTAACCTTGGCCACCTTATACGCATTGGTTTTTAATTTGATACTCTCCTTTATTTCCTTGGTTACCCATGGCTGGTTATCCCTTCTCTTATCGCCCTTCTTTTTCACTGGAATATATTTTTGTTGAGCACTATGAAAGAGCTCCTTAAAAGTCCTCCACTGTTCCTCAATTGTGCCACCGTTTAGTCTGTGTCACAGTCTACTTTAGCTAATTCTGCCCCCATCCCACTGTAGTCCCCTTTGTTTAAGCATAGTACGCTCGTTTGAGACACTACTTCCTCACCCTCAATCTGTATTACAAATTCAACCATACTGTGATCACTCATTCCGAGAGGATCTTTTACTAGATCGTTTATTATTCCTGTCTCATTACACAGGACCAGATCTAAGATAGCTTGCTCCCTTGTAGATTCTGGAAGATACTGTTCTCAGAAACAATCCCATATGCATTCTATGAATTCCTCCTCCAGGCTACCCCGTGCGATTTGATTTGACCAATCGATATGTAGGTTAAAATCCCCCATGATTACTGCTATTCCTTTTTCACATGCCTCTATTATTCCCTTGATTATTGTCCGCCCACCGTGAAGTTATTATTTGGGGGCCTATAAACTACGCCCACCAGTGACTTTTTCCCGTTAATATCTCTAATCTCCATCCACAATGATTCAACATTTTGTTCATTAGAGCCAATATCATCTCTCACAACTGCCCTGATATCATCCTTTATTAACAGAGCTACCCCACCTCCTTTCCCTTCTTGTCTATCCTTGTTAATGCTCTTGTTAAGCACCTTGGGGCGTTTTGCTACGTTAAAGGTGCTATATAAATGCAAGTTTTTTTTTATTCGTAACATGTTGATTTGCCCAGTATTAAACACAATCAGAATAACACAGTGGAGAACTCTCAAGAGGTTGAAACAGTGTGTTCAATGATAATAAGCTATTAAGGTATATATAGTGCTTGGTACTGTCTTTATTTTAGAGCTGTTCATTTTTTACTTGAAGCAGAATCTAATCCATCAGGTAAATGCCATAAAACTGGGTCAAAACACCACAGCCTGCTAGCAAGAGTCAATTCAGCCAATCTGCACCTCCTTTGCTGTACAGGAGGCGTTCAAATGTAAGTTTGGATGATGCAAACTTCCAATTGATCCAGACTGACCTCGATCCAGACCAAATCAATAGATAAGAGGAGAAAAAGGGCACTGAGTGAAAGAGTCAATGGCCTAGAAATTCGCATGCACCCATTTTTAGGGCATGAGGGGTGAAGGCCCTGCCCCTACATGGTAATGCCTTAGGTAACCTCAATATTGGGCCTCGACCCTCATTTCCATTCAGTTGGTGAGATGCGAAGAGTCAGCCAGTGGAAAGTGAAGGAAGATTGTCTGCTGCTAGCGTTGCAGTGGCCCTCAGATAACAGTTGGCTTGATCGGTGCCCGTGGTGGGGTGGGTGGGCAGGGTGGCCAAATATATAGGCCAATGAATATTACAGCACAGAAACAGGCCATTTGGCCCTCGTAGTCTGCATTCTGCATCAATATAACAGTCAACGTGAAATTGCAGAGATAAAGCTTCCCGCACCAGTAATCCTTCCTGTGTGGCGACCAATTCAGCATCACTGCAGAGCAGATTTGGCCTCATAACCATACCAAACTTGGGATTCTGCAAAGCAGCTGGAGGGCATAAAGGGACTCCTGGGTGACACAGAGTGAGACTCCCCAGGGCTCTCACTCTACCTCGCTCCTATGTCAAGTCTGTCCCTGACTCCGGATTCAGGTTGGATCTACTCTGTAACTCCGTAACGCTACAGTTGTGGCACAGATGCATCCCCCAGCTAACATTTGCAGGTTCAGGATTGCTGGAGAATCTCAGACTTGCTGACTGGTATAATCTCTCGACTTCAAGTCCTTGTGTGGTGCCAGCAACCACAGGACCTAATATCATCATAGGTAGTCCCTCGAAGACTTGCTTCCACTCTAAAAGTGTGTTCGCAGGTGACTGTACAGTCCAATATGGGAATTACAGTCTGTCACAAGTGGGACAAACATTGATTGAAGGAAAGGGTGGGTGGGGAATCTGGTTTTCCGCACGCTCCTTCCACTGTCTGCGCTTGATTTCTGCATGCTCTCGAGACTCGAGGTGCTCAGTGCCCTCCTGGATGCTCTTCTTCTACTTAGGGCAGTCTTGAGCCAGGAACTCCCAGGTGTCGGTGGGGGTGTTGCATTTTATCAGGGAAGTTTTGAGGGTGTCCTTGAAAATTTCCTCTGCCCACCTGCGGCGCGCTTGCCGTGTAGGAGTTCCGAGTAGAGCACTTGCTTTGGGAATCTTGTGTCTGGCATGTGAACAATGTGGCCCACTCAGCGGAGCTGATCAAGTGTGGTCAGTGCTGCGATGCTGGCGATGTTGGCCTGATCGAGAACACCGAGATTGGCGCGTCTATCCTCCCAGGGGATTTGCAGGATCTTGCGGAGGCAGATTTGGTGGTATTTCTCCAGCGATTTGAGGTGTCTACTGTATATGGTCCACGTCTCTGAGCCATACAGGAGGGCTGGTATCACTACAGCCCTGTTGACCATAAGCTTGGTGCCAGATTTGTGGGCCTGATCGTTAAACACTCTCTTCCTCAGGCGACCGAAGGCTGCACTGGCGCACTGGCATACAAGACATCCAGCCCTAGTTTGAAAGAAAAGAAAAAAATGACCTCAGAACATCCCAAGTGCTTTATAGCCAATGAAGTACCTTTAAAGTGTAGTCACTTTTGTAATGTGGAAATGCTGCAGCCAATTTGTGTACAGCAAGGTCCCACAAACACAATGAGATAAATGACCAGATAATCTTGTTTTAAGTGATGTTGGCTGAGGAATAAATATTGGCCAGGGCATCGGGGAGAATTCCCCTGCTTTTCGAATAGTTCCGCGGGATCTTTTACGTCCACCTGAGGGAGCACTAATGAAAGACACAAACAACCAAATTCGTTACCTCTAGACTTGACTATTCCAATGTACTCCTGGCTGGCCTCCCACATTCTAACCTACGTAAACTAGAGATGATCCAAAACTCGGCTGCCCGTGTCCTAATTCGCACCAAGTCCCGCTCACCCATCACCCCTGGGCTCGCTGACCTACAATGGCTTCCGGTTAAGCAACGCTCGATTTCAAAAGTCTCATCCTTGTTTACAAATCCCTCCATGGCCTCGCCCCTCCCTAAGTCCGTAATCTCCTTCAGCCTCACAACCCCCGAGATGTCTGCGCTCCTCAAATATCTGCCCGCTTGAGCATCCCTGATTATAATCGCTCAACCAGTGGTGGCCGTGCCTTCTGTTGTCTGGGCCTCAAGCTCTGGAACTCCCTTCCTAAATCTCTCCGCCTCTCTACCTCTCTTTCCTCCTTTTATACGCTCCTTAAAACCTACCTCTTTGACCAAGCTTTTGGTCATCTGTCATAATTTCTCCTTATGTGGCTCAATGTCAAATTTATTTGTTTTGTCTTAAAACACTCCTGTGAAGCGCCTTGGAACATTTTACTATGCTAAAGGCGCTATATAAATACAAGTTGTTGTTCCTGTTGTTGTTTGACAAGGTGGTGATGGACCTTCTTCTTGAACCGCTGCAGTCCATGTGGTCTAGGTACTCCCACAGCGCTGTTAGGTAGAGAGTGCCAGGATTTTGACCCAGCGACGATGAAAGAAAGGCGATAAATGTCCAAGTTAAGATGGTGTGTGACTTGGAGGGGAACTTGGAGCTGATGGTGTTCCCATACATCTGCTGCCCTTGTCCTGGTAGCTGGCGGTGCTCGCTGGTTTGGGAGATGCTGTTCTCTTACATCACAACTGTGACTACACTTCAAAAGTACTTCATTAGCTGTAAAGGCATTGGGACGGACTGACGTCATGAAAGACACTAAATAAATGCAAATCTTTCTTTTTCTTTTTTTTTTTGAAATTCGTAGCCAATCGTTCCAATTCTTTGTCAAATCACAAACGCCAGAGGTCACCTTGGGCCCATTCAAGGATCACTCTGCGCCAATGCTCTTAGCCAAAAGGCTTAGAGCCACTGCACCGTTCCTGGAAGTGCTGCAATACCAGGTTCATGCCATGGAGGTGGATGGGTCAAGCCACCCCACTCACCTCCTATTTCCAAAAAAGCAAGCATATACCTTCCTGATCCAGGGAGAACCACCTTGGGGTTATGGTGGTTACTCCCCTGTCAGGTCAGTTACGCATGATCTTAGCCAAAACTTTTTCTTTTCACCTGGATATGGCACAGCAGACTTTTAAAAGGACCTTGTCACCCTGAAAAGTTGTGGGGCACATATTTTGCAAACATTAGGAAGGTGAGATTGATCTAGGGCAGTGCCGCCAAATGGGCAAGAGCCAATAGACATCCTGTTTTATATCCCGCCTGATTTTCTATCAATGGAAAATAAAATCAGATGGGATATAAAATGGGCACCTGGATCGTTGTCGCACATCTTGCTCACTACCCTCCCAAGACCAATCACATGCTTTCCCAGGGTCAATTTCACCCCCTAGCTGTTTCTTTGTAATCTGACTTCAATTTACACCATTGTGTTGGATAACGCTTTGCAAAAATGTCTTTGTGTTGCTTGACATGTGACAGCATTGTGACAAGTGATTGGTGCAGACATTCCCTCCTGGGCACCAGTGACCCTTCCTCCTCGAGTGCTCCACTAATATTTTAAATGGAGAAGGTAAAGAGGTCTCTGAATCTTTCTCTGAAAAGGTTTCTTTTAAATCTTTGTTTCCTTCCCTTCTTCTTGTCTGCTGTGGCTTAGTGGGTGGCACACTCGCCTCTGAGTCAGAAGGTTGTGGGTTCAAATCCCACACCAGGAATTTGAGCACATAAATCTAGCCTGACACTCCAGTGCAGTGCTGAGGGAGCGCTGCACTGTTGGAGGTGCCATCTTTCAGATGAGACATTAAACCGAGGCCCTGTCTGCTCTCTCAATTGGACGTAAAAGATCCCATGGCACTGTTTCAAAGAAGAGCAGGGAAGTTATCCCTGGTGTCCTGGCCAATATTTATCCCTCACTCAACATAACAAAAACAGATTATCTGGTCATTATCACATTGCTGTTTGTGGGAGTTTGCTGTGCACAAATTGGCTGCCACGTTGCCCACATTATAACAGTGACTATGCTGCGAAAGTACCTCATGGGCTGTAAAGCGCTTTGAGACGTCCGGTGGTCGTGAAAGGCGCTATACAAATGCAAGTCTTTCTTTTTCCCCTTTCTCTCCTGAGGATGAATGAGCAATGCTGGGATTTGGCTCTGTGGGCAGTGGACACTCTGGAATTCAAACTAACCGGCTCCTCTTCGGCTGTTCACCGACGTGGCAATTAAAACTAAGCCCGATCACATGCGCAGCCCAACATAAAACAAGGGTGGATTACCGGATAGGTAAGCCCCCTCACCTCCCCTCATCAGCGAAGTGTCACTGAGGCCAGTTGGAGTGCCTCAACACCAGCTATCTCGGCACATATCTGAGATCAAAGCTGATACCTCCCTGATCTTTAATGGTGCAGAACCTGACTAGGAAGTGAGCCATCGGGGCAACTTATGGATGACAGCTGGGAGATAACATAAGAACATAAGAACTAGGAGCAGGAGTAGGCCATTTGGCTTCTCCACCGTTCAATAAGATCATGGCTGATCTGATCATGGACTCAGCTCCACTTCCCTGCGCGCACCCCATGACCCTTGACTCCCTTATCATTCAAAAATCTGTCCATCTCCACCACAACTGATGGGGCAGATGCTCAGATTTCACTTAGTCCCCCTTGTTGTAACATCCAAAGGTCATATTGAGAAGCAGATTCTCCAGACAGCCCATGAATGGGTGGTTAAATTTATAGTTGTTGAATCCTGATTAAGCTGAAATACTGCTTTCCTAACAGCAATCTAAATCACTTTCATGATGGTCATTATGTCATGTTTCAGTCACTAACAAAAGTCTTATTTATCTTGGCTCCAGACGTAACGACCAATAAAACTGATGTGCATGGGCATTAACAAAACTGCTTGGTGCCAGTGTTTAATTAGATGCACTTGAATAAAGACAAACACAAAGGATGAAAAAGCTTTGGTGACAATGATTATTCACTGCATTGATGACTGGGAGAAGATAAGACAGCCACAAAATACTCTCATCAGCCCGTCCCTCCTTATAACATTTCCCCACCGTTGCCTCAGCAGTTCTCTCTTTCAGTTCAGGGCTGCAGCCTTTCCACCAATCTGCAGGAAGGTTTTTCTCTCCCTGCACAGTAGCTCGACCTTAAAAGCTTCTGTATCAGAACAGAGAGGAGGCCTTCAGGGAGCTGGCCCACTTGAAACTGACAGCCGAGACAAATGAGCAAGGATATTGAGCGGCTGCTCACTGATACTTGCCGCTTTTGTAGAGAATCAGCAGCTGAGCACAGGTTTCGATCCGTGCACATAACAAATGAATGCAGCAATGAAATGTTCTTTTCATTGCGACGCAGATCCTACCCTGGAATAATGATCCAAGCAGATAGTGACGGTGCTCATTCACTATCATGCTGCACTGATCCCTAGTCCCCCATCCTCACAAAGGCAGAGTGTCGATTGACACCGCTGCGTCAACCAATGAGTTGGGGGAGGGGTGGAGCTTATGGCAGGACTCACAGCAATCAGTCTATTTCACAGCAAGCAAAGTCTACTTACTCAGCAAACAGAGTCCAGTTAAAGTGTGTACTAAAGCAAACAGTCTACAGAGTCTATTTAAAAAGTGCTGGATTTTTGGTTGCCTAAATGGGGTCACCCATTTAAAACAGAAATGAGGAGGAATTTCTTCTCTCAGAGGGTCGTGAATCTTTGGAATTCTCTGCCCCAGAGAGCTGTGGAGGCTGGGTCATTGGATATATTTAAGGATGTGTTTATTTGTAATAACTGAATTGCAGCCATTTCTCTGATTGGCTCTCCATTATCACATGACCTATTGCTGATTGGTCCCTTGGAGGATAAGCCACACCCTGACGTTTCTCTGGATTGTGTAAATGGAACCGCCCAGCCCAACTTTGCACATTGTGGCATGATCCATTTGAACTTCAGCAGTCAGAAAGGACACATCCCTCCTCCAGCCTAAGTCCCTTACCCAAGTGCAAGTGCATGACCTTACCTCCCCCCCCCCCACGCCCACCCACCATAAATGGGGCATTATGTGCAGATTGTTAACAGGTTTATTGGGTATGAAGCGCCAAAGTCATGACTTCTGGATTTGATCCACTCCAATGTTGGGTGTGGGTGTAAAGGGGATTGGAAGAACATGATTTGTCTTCCCTGTGTTACCTCTCTTCCGCCCTTCCCCCCCCTCCCGCAAACAGGCTCTCTTCCCCCCCCCGCCCCTTCCGCCCCTTCCGCCCAAGCCAGGTTCTCTCTCTCTCCCTCTCCCCCCCAGTCGCTTGCCGGCTCTCTCCCCCTGCCACTCTCCCCCCCGGCTCAGGGCTCGGGGCTCAGCAGGCAACGTGGTGTTCTGGGCTGGTTCCGATGCATGCACAGAAAAGGGTTAGTGTAAATTGCGCTGGGGGGGGGGGGGGGGGCTGCAGGGGGGCAAAATCGGAGACTATTTGTCCTAACTCGCTTCTGTGCATACGTCAGGAGACGCATGCACAGAAGTGCGAGTTAGGACAAATAGTCACTGCGTATATTTAAGGTGGAGATAGACAGATTTGTAAACGATAAGGGAGTCAAGGGTTATGGGGAGTGGGCAGGGAAGTGGAGTTGAGGCTGGGATCGGATCAGCCATGATCTTATTGAATGGCGGAGCAGGCTCAAGGGGCCAAATGGCCTACTCCTGCTCTTAGTTCTTATGTTCTAATGCCTCAGTTGGCGACCAGGTGGGGTGTTAATGGGAGTGTAAGAGGTTACCGATCGGGGGCACAGCGTTTAGCGCCCCGACCGAAAATTCATTAGAGGCTTGCCGGTGGTGCAAACCAGTAGTGCCCGGCTGCTGCCGATCATTCCGATCATGACGTATTCCTGGTGCAACGCCTCGATTGGTAAATTAGTTGCAGCCGCCTCATTTAACAACCGCCATGAACAACGTCTGGAAAAACAGTGGGTCCAGGCTTGCAGAGTCGTTAACTGGTGGCTACTTAAAGGGATGAGGAAGTGCTTTCCTCGGAGGTCATAGTCAGTGCAATGTTTACACACAGCACCGTGCGTGAGCCTCCCAGTTTGCAGCGGCAGACAGACATAACCGTTCAGCTTGAAAATAAGTGATTTTGAAAACTTTAATGGCTACATTACTATGCCACGCCTTTAAGTCTTGGCTTTTCCCGGGACCTGAATCGGAGTTCGGCAAATGCGCAATGACTCAGTTAAATTTACCGGCAGTATTTTCGTTAGCGTCCCCTGAGCTCTGGTGTGTAACGGCTGATTTATCGCCCCTGTCAGCTCTTCGACCGATTCTGACAAATTTCTGGGCGGGAGGCACAAACTTTCTCAAGGCGCTAAAAGTACTGCTCCGCCTCAATTAACACCACAACAGAGGTGTGATCGAATTTCTCTCCCAAAGAGTCTTTATGAACTGCAGCAAACAGAACACTTGTGCGAAACTACAGCAGCGTCTCCCGATAAAAGCAAGCTGATTTGTCCAGCAAACTACAGCGAGTGGGGGATAGTTACACACAAATTATGTGTGTAAAATGAATTCACAACTCATTACAGCAGCTTGGTCTCCAGACGTGATTGACGGGGGGAAATTATCCAATCATCTCCATGCTGGCCGGGAATAGTGGTGTCACTCGATGCAGCATCATAAAGGTGGTCCAGTCATGTCATTACTGAGTTTGATGCCCATTCACTGCCATGCTATGCTGGTGTAGGCATGTACTGCGCTCGTTTGCTGCTCTGAACTAACCCAGCTGCACTGAGGTCCCAAGTCCGTAATTACAGTGCTGATTCATTTCCATACTCGCCCGCATGAAATACCAACCTTTGCCATGTAGTTACACTGTGCAATGCTCGGTCGTTTCTCTGCTACACCAATCTTAATCACCAGAACGCTGATCCAACCACGTTGTCCCAGTATTCATTTCCACGCTACATTGATCCTAATTCCCATTTCTGGACTGCTGATCCAGCCATGTAATAATAGTGTGTGCTGCTCATTCATTTCCATGCTACACTGATTCTATTCCACCCAATATCCTGATCCAAGTAGACAGTTAAAATTCACTGCACCCATTTGCTCTCATGATAGATTGATCCCAGTACATCCATAATGTTGCTTCAAGTGTGTAATTGCACCAGTCCATACTCATTTAGTTTCATGATACACGGAACTTAAAATTAACATATATTATCCCAGCTCATCCAATGATAGAGAAATCCTAATGAAATATCTTGGTAAATCATGTTTATCAGATTTAATAGAATGCCGTGTCAGTTACAATGATTATTTACTGTAATCGTGACCTGGGGCTGACACTCACGATATCCATCCTTGTAATACTTCTCAATTACATGCACCATCTACAATATAGATCCTAATTCATCCATGCCTTTATATCTACGTGTAGCACAATAAATATTTTTGTATAGCACTCACCTCGGACTTACAGGAAGGTCGTGTCAAACTATTTCCGTCACACTGGGGCATCATACTTGGGTGCCAGACCTGTGAATTAAGATGCTGAGGTTAAAATCCCCAGGTACTTACCTCTCAGTCATCCTCGCTCCTCAGATTTACACCTCCAGTGTAGGTGGCACTGTGGTGCAATTCTCCATTACGTTTCTTTTCGTCTCTATGATTGCTCCCTATCTTGGTCTCAACCCCCCCTCTCCTTGACCAACACCAGGCACTTGCCAGAGAAAGATGTGGGGCAAGAAATTCGTTTTTCAACACGGTATTTTTACGGCAAAATTACCATTTTTGCTTCGCTACCATTAATAGGCCGGATTTTCAACCTTTAACTTGCACGGCAGTAAAAATCGGCGTTGCACGAGGATTCGCGGTGCAAACAACGAATTTCGGCAACTTTAGTCCAGGGCTGCGAGAGAGGCCTTGGGAGGGGGGATAAACAACAAAAAAAAATTGGAAAAAAAAACATTCACAAAAAGCTTACCTACTAATTCACTGAAACAGAATTAAAAACTAAAAACTTTAACTTACCTTTTTTGCAGGTCTTCATACTTACCACTGCTGGCAGGGCTTCTGGGCACAGAGTACGGGTGCGGAGAGAGCCAATTTCGGGCAAAAACGCTATTTCGGGTCTTGCACGGGGGCGCTCCTCTCCCCAGCGGTACATGGAAAGCACCACCGCAAAAAGGTGCCCGAAGTTCCCGCCGACTGGGTTTTCGCCGCGGAGGGTGAAATATCGGCAAAAACCCGGTTGCAAAGTTGGCGAATTTTTAGCCCGTGGTCTTTGCACACCTAAAGTTGCCCCTGACCTGCTGGCCGGCCGTCCTGACTGGATGCCTCCCAATCATTTATCCTCTTCCTTTCCCGCACCTCCGCAACCACCACCCAAAAACTTTCACCTCAGAGCCCGATCCCTCCCATCCCACCCTCCAGCTGCCTCCTCTGGTCTGAAAAGACCATGTCACCTACCTCACACTGGTTGGCACTTTCATCTCTCACCCACAAGAGAAGAAAGAGAGAGACAGGACAGAGAGGGAGAGAGAGTGTACGAGAGAGAGAGAGAGAGAGAGAGAGAGAGAGATGGAGATGATTGCACTGAGCTTCTGCGTGCTCCCGGCGAAGAGACTCGAGGTGTTCGGCACCTTCCCGGATGCTTCTCCTCCATTTTGAGCGGTCTTTGGCCAGGGATTCCCAGGTGCCGGTGGGGATGTTGCACTTTTTCAGGGAGGCTTTGTGGGTGTCCTTGAAACATTTCCTCTGCCCACCTGGGGCTCGCTTGCCGTGTCGGAGCTCTGAGTAGAACGCTTGCTTTGTGAGTCTCGTGTCGGGCATGCGGACGATGTTGCTCATCCAGCAGAGCTGATCGAGCGTGGTCAATACTTCGATGCTGAGGATGTTGGCCTGAGCGAGAAAACGGACGTTAGTGCGCTTACCCTGCCAATCGATTTGCAGGATCTTGCAGAGGCAGCATTGGCGGTACTTCTCCAGTGCCTTGCAGTCCTGCTGTACATAGTCCATGTCTCTGAAGCATATAGGAAGGCGGGTGTCACCACTGCTCTGTAGACCATGAGCTTGGTGCCGGGTTTGAGGTCCTGGTCTTCAAACTCTCTCTTCCTCAGGTGACCGAAGGCTGCACTGGCACACTGAAGGCGATGTTGGCTCTCGTCATCGACGTCTGCCCTTGTTGACAGTAGGCTCCTGAGGTATGGAAAATGGTCCACATTGTCCAAGGCCGCGCCGTGGATCTTGATAATCAGGGGCAGTGCTGTGTGGCGGGGGCAGGTTGGTAGAAAACCTTTGTCTTACGGATGTTTAGTATAAGGCCCACGCTTCACTGAAGGTGTTGACGATGGTTTGACCTCCGAGTGTGCGCAGACGCAAGCATCATCTGCATATTGTAATTCAATGACAGAGGATGGGATGACCTTGGATCTGGACTGGAGGTGACGAAGGTTGAATTGTTTCCCGTTTGTTCTATAGGTTAACTCCACTCCAGCGGGGAGCTTATTGAGGGCAAGATGGAGCATTGCAGCAAGGAAAATCGAGAAGAGCGTTGGTGCGATGACACAGCCTTGTTTGATCCCAGTCCGCACGTGTATAGGGTCTGTGGTGGATCCGTTGGTCAGGATCACGACTTGCATGTCATCGTGAAGCAGGCGGAGGATCATGACGAACTTTTGGGGGCAGCCGAATTTGGGAAGGAAACTCCATAATCCCTCACTGTTTACAGTGTCAAAGGCCTTTGTGGGGTCAAAGAAGGCCATGTACAGAGGCTGATGCTGCTCCCTGCATTTTTCTTGAATTTGACACGCCCATGTCCATTGTGCCACTTAGTGGACGGAATCCGCATTGCGACTCTGGGAGGAGATCTTCAGCCACAGGGAGACGACGATTGAGGAGGATTCTTGTGATGACTTTCCCTGTGGCAGACAGCAGGGAAATTCCTCTGTAGTTACCGCAATCAGACTTGTCATCTTTCTTGAAGATGGGCACGATTACAGCATCTCTGAGGTCCCCATGGCAAGCTCTCCCTCCTTCCAAATAAGAGAAATGAGGTCATGGATTTGCGCCAATAGTGCTTCTTTGCCATGCTTTAGTGCTTCGGCGGAGATTCCATCTGCTCCTGAGGCCTTGTTGTTCTTCAATTGGTAGATGAGTTTTTCAATCTCATGCCAGGCTGGGGTTGTGCTGCAGGATGGAGTCGAGGACACTTGCGTCGAAGACAGAGTCACGGTAAAGGCAGAGAACCTTGTCAGTACTGCAGCGGGCTCAACTCCGTAACACTAGAAGGTCCCACAGCAGAGGTCCATGGGCAGAAGCACTCCAAAGGTGAGAGGAGCTGCCCCACGGAAGGCCTCAGCCTCAACATGTAAGTGTTGGGAATGGAATGGAGGTGCGGGTGTCCGTTACAAAGCCCTCTCCTTCCATTGGGGGTGGCCCGCAGCCATTACTGCCCTTCCCGGGACCTCCAGCCACCTTCCTCATGGCAGACCCGAGAAGCTGTGGGTACAACAACAACTTGCATTTATATAACGCCTTTAACACAGTAAAACTTTCTGAGGAGCTTCACTGGAGCGTTATCAGACAAAACGTGACACCAAACCATATAAGGAGATATTAGGACAGGTGAGGTCACTCAGGTAGGTTTTAAGGAGCATCTTAAAGGATGAGAGCGAGGCGAAGAGGTTTCGGAAGGGAATTCTAGAGTTTAGGGCCCAAACAGCTGAAGGCACGGCCGCTAACGGAGGGACAAATTCAATCAGGCAGGCCAGAATTGGAGGAGCGTTCAGGATACCAGGACGATAAGCCAGGACATGGGCCTCGCCCCCCTCCACCATCACTTGCATGTGGTGGCCGGGGAAGGAAAAGCCAACCACAGTGATGGCGGGGTGGGGGGAGGGGGGTAGTGGCAGGAACTCTGGGACTAGGCAATCGCTGTGTTCAACTCCTGTACGTTCCTGGTCTGTTCTGCAATTGATGAGAAGACGTTGGCTGAACCATATTGTGGTGTATCACTCAGGGCTATTTACAGTACAACACAATAGCCTGTGAGCTGGTCCTGTGATAATCAAGGCCTGTCGGGAGACAGCAACCATAGGGAATATAAAAGACAGCTGAGGCAGGACTAGGCAGGACAGGTTGCCTGAATGTGACAGATGTGGTGAATCATTGATATCCTTTCAACTATGTGAAAGATAATTTGAGTGAATGAACTCCTGCAGTACAATATTAACAATACATAGTTACTTTTTTATGTGATGTTTTTCCAGCATAAATACATTCCCTTTCTTAACAGTTCATCCTGTGATGTAAGCCTTTCAGTCCACAGACCAAAGAGCAGGTTACAATCTCCTCATTGGGTCATGGCATGAGCTGAGCCATGTACTTCTCTCGACTCTCACGCTCCCTAATGAGTGACCTTGTCTTCAGAAAATTGGATTGTGTGGCAGCTGCTTGAGTAGGGCTTGGTAAACATCACTCCCTGTGGGATCGCCTTCAAACAGTGAGGAATTGTACAGCAGACCTTGAACTCAAACATTATACAACCTTGCAAGTCCCTGCATCCGACCACAGCATTCAATATTAGCGAGTCCTTCAAACGCCAGGGCCTAGACGTACCACTGCACACCATTGGTTTTGCGGGCGCTACCAGCCTACTGAGGTCTCAATTCGGCAGGCAGGTAGCATGCGCACTTCTGACCAAACATTCACTCTCTCCACCACCTTCAACACTCCCTCCCTCCACCACCGGTGCACCGTGGCTGCAGTGTGCACCATCTACAGGATGCACTGTAGCAACTCGCCACAGCTGCTTCAGCAGCACCTCCCAAACCCGCGAGCTCTACCACTTAGAAGGACAAGGGCAGCAGGCGCATAGGAACACCTCCAAGTTGCCCTCCAAGTCACACACCATCCTGACTTGGAAATCTATCGACCATTCCTTCATCGGCGCTGGGTCCAAATCCTGGAACTCGCTCCCTAACAGCACTGTGGGAGTGCCTTCACCACACGGACTGCAGCGGGTTCAAGAAGACAGCTCACCACCACCTTCTCGCGGGCAATTAGGGATGGGCAATAAATGCTGGCCTTGCCAGCAACGCCCACATCCCAGGAACTAATTTTTTTTAAGTGCCTTGCCCGCCATATTGGTTAAGGTGTTGTCAGCAGCGCTCGCTGGAATCACTTAAATGTAAGAATAAGTTGTTCAAATTAGGGTCTTGCAGGATCCGTTTCCCATATTCGAACACCCTAGTGCTTCACGCAGCTACGTGATGACCTTGCTCAGTACAACAGGATGAAGGCCCATTCACCAGCACTATTTAATGGGCTCAGGCAGCACTTACAGATTACTCGCTGGTTTACTACTTCTAGCTAGATTTGAGGGCCTGGTCTTCAAACACTCTTTTCCTCAGGTAACCGAAGGCTGCACTGGCGCACTGGAGGCAGTGCTAAATCTCGTCATCAATGTCTGCTTTTGTTGATAAGAGGCTCCCGAGGTATGGGAAATGGTCCACGTTGTCCAGGGCCACGCCGTGGATCTTGATGACTGGGGGACAGTGCCATGCGGCAAGGACAGGCTGATGGAGGACCTTTGTCTTATGGATGTTTAACGTAAGGCCCATGCTTTCGTACGCCTCAGTAAATACATTGACTATGTCCTGGAGTTCAGCCTCTGTATGTGCGCAGGTGCAGGCGTCGTCCGCGTACTGTAGCTCGACGACAGAGGTTGGGGTGGTCTTGGACCTGGCCTGGAGTCGGCAAAGTTTGAACAACTTCCCACTGGTTCTATAGTTTAGTTCCACTCCAACGGGGAGCTTGTCGACTGTGAGGTGGAGCATGGCAGCGAGGAAGATTGAAAAGAGAGTTGGGGCGATGACGCAGCACTGTTTGACCCCGGTCCGGATGTGGACGTGCGATGGATCTGTTGGTAAGGATCACGGCCTGCATGTCGTCGTGGAGCAGGCGGAGGATGTAATGTCAGTAAGCTTGTAATGTTTGTAGCTCCACACTGTGGATGTGGACGTATTGTGAACTGCAATTGCAGAGGTAATAATAAACAGAACCAGGCAGATTCCGGAGGTTTCCGAGAGAGCTGCCTGCTATGTTGGAAGCTGTGTGTGTGCTGTGCTCTGTGAAGATATCACATTTGGCAGCGAGATGAGATTTTTCGGATGATTTAAAGCTTAAATTTTGTTGGTGAAGGATTCAGCCAGTCAACAGAGAGACTTTGGAAGTTTCTGTCTTTGGAAAAAGCTTCAAAAATCCGAGGTAAAATACAGCACACGGTGAACAGCTAGAGATTAAAACGGCAGGTGTAATCGGACATTTGGGGGAATATAGACACGACCGGCAACGTTTTAAAGCGTATGTGGATTGGCTAGAAATGTAATTCACTGCAAATAACATAATCGAAGTTCCAGACATGCAGTCCAGAACCAGGCTGTATTAGAACGTAAGAAAGCGATCTTCTTATCAGCGGCAGGTCCGGCATTATATGAAACCCTTGTAAATCTGCTGGTGCCTGACGAGCCAAAGGACACAACGTTTAAAGAGATTTTAATGAAGCTGGAGCAGCACTATAACCCCAAACCGTCAGAAATTGCTGAAAGCTATCGTTTCGGGATTCGGAATCAAAAGGCTGATGTATGTATCAGTGATTACATCGTAGCATTAAAAAAGTTATCGATGCACTGTAATTTTGGAAACTTTCAAAACCGAGCATTACGGGATCGTTTTGTTTGTGGGGTGAAAAATGATGCGATCAGAAGGAAGTTATTGACGACGGATGACTTGACTTTTGAGATTGCTTGTCAGACAGCGAGGTCAAATGGGCATGGCCGAACAATATTCCCGAGAATTAAATAATAATTACAGTCGTCGGTCAACGAGGTAAATCACCTGCAGGTTCAAAGTAAAAGATGGTGGGGGCCCAAAGACTCAGAAACTGGAAATTCTAACAGAGCGTCAAAGTCGTGCTATAGGTGCCTAGGACAATACATTGCTCAAAGTTGTCCATACGTGAAGGCAGAGTGTTTCTTCTGCAGGAAGACTGGGCATTGTGTGAAGGCCTGCCGACTGAAGGGTAAACCAGCTTCCAAAGCTATGAGTCCAGCGTTCAAAGCTATGAGTAGCAATCCCAAGAGACTACATAGCATGGAAGAACAACAATAGGACGAGGAGATGTTAGAGTTACACGTCATCGGGAGCACGAGGTTAACGGCCAGCGATTCGGAATGCATCAAAATCTAAATAGATGTTGCGGGATTCAAGATACCAATAGAAGTTGACACGGGTGCATTCGTGAATGTATTACCGGAGTCACTATACCGCGACAAATTGAGTGATTTTCAACTGGAGAAATCCAAGATAGAGCTGCGAGTCTACTCGGGAAAGAAAATTCCTGTGGTAGGTCGTACCGGTGAAATATAAAGATCAATTTCAGAACTTGCCTGTAATAGTAGTGAAAGGAGACAAGTCTGCCTTACTAGGAAGAAATTGGTTGAGCTCACTAAAGCTGGATTGAAGTAAGATTTTCTGTGTGGAAGCGAGATTTTCATCAACGGATGAGGTTATCAAGAAGTATCCGAAGGTATTCTTCGAATCGGGCAGTCCGGTCCAAGGCTTCAAGGTGAGTGTCAGGGTACAGAAGGACGCTAGATCCATTTACTATAAGCCACATTCCGTACCATATATACTCAAGGAGAAAGTTGAGCAAGAACTCAAAAGACTAGATACTGAGAACATTATTTGTAAGATAGATCGATGTAATTGGGCTACACCCATTGTTGTTGTACCTAAGTCTGATGGTAAGGTAAGATTGTGTGGTGATTATAAGGTAACCGTAAACCAGGTTCTAGAGGATAATGTCCCCAATACATTGCTGAATATAGAAGATTTGTTCACAACACTGACAGGTGGTCAGATCTTCTCAAAACTGGATCTTACGAATGCCTACTTACAGCTTGAACTAGATGAGGAGTCCAAGTCATTTTTGACTATAAATACTGATCTAGGCCTATATCAATTTAATAGGCTACCATTTGGAGTGTCTTCCGCCCCTGCCATATTCCAAGGGGTGATGAAAGGATAGTATGTTATTTGGATGACATGCTAATTTCAGCACCAAATAGGCAAATTCATAATAACATATTGAATGAAGTCCTCAAACGGCTAGAGAAGCACAGAGTACGAGTGCTCGTAAGTGTGAGTTATTTAAAAACTCAGTGGAGTACTTAGGGTACAGAGTAGACAAAGATGGTTTATATCCAACCATGGAAAAATTCGATGCAATTAGAAATGCACCCACTCCCAGAAATGTCACTGGACTTCGTTCATTCTTGGGTCTTTTGAACTATTATGGGAAGTTCCTACCAAATTTGGCTACAGTATTACATCCACTGAATGAACTTTTGAAAAAACAGGTCCATTGGAAGTGGTCAAAAGAATGTGATACAGCATTCAAGGAGTGTAAAAGCAAATTGGTAGAGAGCACCATGTTAGTTCACTATGACATATCGAAGGAGATTAAGCTCTCCGTATGGAGTTGGGGCAGTGATCTCTCATGTATCACGTAGTGGGGAGGAGAGACCAATTGCTTTTGCTTCACGCACTCTCAGTGCCAATGAGAGTAATTATGCGCAAATTGAAAGGGAAGATTTGGCATTAATTTTTGGGGTCAAAAAGTATGGTCGTAAGTTTACCATCGTTACGGAACATAAGCCCCTAACAGCAATCCTCCATCCAAAGTCCCCAGTTCCAACATTAGCTGCAGCCCGAATGCAGGGATGGGCTTTGATTTTGTCAGCATATACATATGATATTGAATACAGATGATCAGCTGATCACAGTAATGCTGATGCAATGCCTAGATTGCCTTCCCCATCACAAGTTACACCCGATAGGGAAGAAGTGTTTTATTTTTCATACATTGATGAACTGCCAGTCACAGCTGAAGAGATTGGCAGAGCAACCAAACGTGACCCAGTGATGTCAAAGGTGTATGAGTATATTGCAAATGGATGGCCAAACCAGGTAATAGACAAAAATACACATCCGATCTTCATTCGTAGGAATGAATTATCAGTCGATAAAGATTGTATCATGTGGGGTGCAAGAGTGGTTATACCAAATAAATTCAGGTCCAATTTATTAGGAGACCTCCATGACCAGCACCTGGGAATGTGTTTGACCAAGAGTTTTGCACACAGTTATTTATGGTGGCCAGGTCTTGATAAAGAGATAGAGTACATCGTGAGTCAGTGTACGACATGTCAATTGGTAATCAAGCAACCACCACCAGTACCATTACAGCCATGGAAATGGCCTCCCAGGGTGTGGCAAAGGCTACATATTGATTTTGCTGAGTTAGAACGACAACAATTGTACATTGTGATTGATAGCCATTCGAAGTGGGTTGAAGTGTTTCCAATGTGGAAAATAACAACAAGTAAAACATTGAACATTTTGCAAAAATTATTTTCTTCATTTGGCCTCCCTGAAGAAATTGTTTCGGATAATGGACCACAATTTCGTTCAGAAGAATTTGCACAATTCACGAGCAAAAATGGTGTGAAACATACCAAGGTTCCACCATACCATCCTGCTTCGAATGGTGCAGCAGAGCGCACTGTACAAATTGTAAAACGTGCCCTCATAAAACAAATGTTAGATCCAAATCCAAGGAAACGATAGTTGTCATTGGATTACAAATTGGCTAATTTTTTGATTACACATCGAAATACTCCTTATACAACTACAGGTAGAACACCAGCAGAGTTGTTTCTCAAACGACAGCCACGAACCAGATTCTCGTTGTTAAAGCCAAATTTTGCACAGTCCGTAGAAGAGACACAATTAAGACAGAAAGAGAATCATGATAGAGGTAGAGTAAAAGAGAGAAGTGTGAAATTAAACCAGAAGGTGAGAGTGAAGAACCATCACCATAAATGGTTAAAGTGGTTACCAGGAAGAGTGGTGAAGATATGTGGTCCTCGCACATATTTGGTAAAGATGTTTGATAATGGACAGGTTAGGTTTGTTCATATTGATCATATTTTACCTGCAGACATGGAAGGAGTTGAAGGTGGGAATGATACAATTATTCCTGACTCATCAGATAGTTTTGATACACCAGTAGCAAATCCTAAATCCAATGCACTGGAAACAAATCCAGGAGAGAATCAGAATGAAAGTCTGAGTCCGAGTCAGGAAAACAAAGAGCCTGAAGTTAGAGTGAGTTCAAATGAAAATCAAGGAAATGCCATGGAGGAAAACGTTCCTCAGGATGAGCCTGGAATGAGTTTAGATTCGACATCATGTTTGGAAGGTTCTGTTCGAGAGCGAAGGTATCCTTTTCGAAACAGAAAACAAGTGGTAAAGTTAAATTTGTAAATATGGAAAAAAAATAAGTTTATATCCTGTGTTATGTAGAACATGAAAGTTATGTATGATGTTTGTTATAATAACTTCTTCATTAAGGAGGGAGAAATGTAATGTCTGTAAGCTTGTAATGTTTGTAGCTCCACACTGTGGATGTGGACGTATTGTGTACTTCACCTGCAGGATTAATAATAAACAGAACCAGGCAGATTCCAGAGGTTTCTGAGAGAGCTGCCTGCCATGTTGGAAGCTGTGTGTGTGCTGTGCTCTGTGAAGACATCACAGAGGATGTTGACGAACTTTTGGGGCATCCGAAATGGAGGAGGACGCTCCGTAGACAATCGCGGTTGACAGTTTCAAAGGCCTTTGTAAGGTCGAAGAAGGCCATGTATAAGGGCTGCCGCTGTTCCCTGTATTTTTCCTGCAGTTGTCGCGCTGCAAAAATCATGTCCATTGTGCCCCGTAGGGGACGGAATTCACACTGTGACTCCGGGAGGAGCTCCTCGGCCACAGAGCCTCAACTCTACCACCAAGCTCATGGTCTACAGGGCTGCAGTAATAACTGCCCTCCTGTGTGACTCAGAGACATGGACCATGTACAGTAGACACCTCAAGTCGCTGGAGAAATATCACCAACGATGTCTCCGCAAGATCCTACAAATCCCCTGGGAGGACAGATGCATCAACATTAGCGTCCTCGACCAGGCCAACATCCCCAGCATTGAAGCACTGACCACCCTTGATCAGGCCACACAAGACTCCCAAAGCAAACGCTTCACTCGGAACTCCTTCACGGCAAACGAGCCAAAGGTGGGCAGAGGAAACGTTACAAGGGCACCCTCAAAGCCTCCCTGAAAAAGTGCAAAATCTCCACCGACTCCTGGGAGTCCCTAGCTTAAGACTGCTCTAAGTGGAGGAAGTGTATCCGAGAGGGCGCTGAGCACCTCGAGTCTCATCGCCGAGAGCATGCAGAAATCAAGCGCAGGCAGCGGAAAGAGCATGCAGCAAACCTGTCCCACCCACCCCTTCCCTCAATGACTATCTATCCCACCTGTGACAGGGACTGTGACTCTCGTATTGGACTGTTCAGCCACCTAAGGACTCATTTTAAGAATGGAAGCAAGTCTTCCTTGATTCCGAGGGACTGCCTATGATGACTTCTAGCTACCGTTTGACTGCTCGGTGTTGTTCACTGAGTCCCAACACTCTCCAGCGTTCGCTTTGTCTGCACAGGAAGAGCTTTGGCGGCTTTTACAAACACTCAGTAAACAATTCAGTTTGGATCGGTGGCCAAGCGGTTAAAATATCTTCCTCAGATGTAGCAAGCTGATAAGCTGCTGGCCTTTTGTAGGCTTTGGGGTGTGCTGTTTGTACGTGGGCAGCACAACTCCTCATCCCAATGAGTTCACAGCCTAGGGTTTCCCATACTCAAGCAGGTTAGGCTCCAGTAGTTATTGGTGAGTTTAAAACAAGCGCGATTCTGATGAAGAAGCACATTTGAAACTTTAACTTATCTGTTCTCCCCTAACGCTGCTGATTGACCCAGTAAGTATTTACAGCATGTTCTGTTCTTTATTGACTTTTATTTCAAGTGGAAGTATGCCAAATGGCATCTCATTTGCATCATTCCAGGTGCAGAAGAGGACAGTTGGGAGCAGGAACACGGATGTTTTTGAGTGGGGGGGTGTGCTCCTCGTGAAAACATTAGTGAGCGTAATAGCACACGTCGATAGATTGCTCCTTAAAAACTGGGCTTTTGGTGCCCAGTGTTCATTTTAGAATTCTGTGCACACCCCACTCAAAAACACCTGTGGTTCTGCTCCCACCTGAGATCAGGCTGACAGGAGGGAGTAAGCTAGGGAATAGCTGCCACTTAAAACCATTCGAGCGTTACAAACAGTCTTGACAGGTATCTGGGTGCTGGTGTTTAGAAGTCTGGGCACCAGTATCAAAGAGGATGTAATGACTTTCTGGCTTTTTATCACAATGAGTGGTTGGAAAGATATAGGGATGGAAGGGAACACGGAGGAGAAATGTGGGGTTATAAAATTCATCTGATTAGATTGTGTTTGGAGACAATGATTTATGTGGATGCAACTGGATAAATGATCACACGTGCACAAAGGTATGTTGAGCAGGAGACTTGTGCAATTGATATTGGTGTCATATAGAGCATCCCCTAGTGGACTACTGCTCCACCTAGTGGACTACTGTGGTAATGCAACTGCTGATGTAAAGGTCACATGACAAGTTCCTGTAGCGTCATCTTGTGGATGTGTGTGTTTGTGATGACGTGAAGAATATATCACAATCGGCCGCCTGAGGAAAAGAGTGTTTGAAGATCAGTCCCTCAAAACTGCCACCAAGCTCATGGTCTACCGGGCTGTAGTAATACCCACCCTCCTGTATGGCTCAGAGACATGGACTATGTACAGTAGACACCTCAAGTTGCTGGAGAAATATCACCAACGATGTCTCCGCAAGATCCTACAAATCGCCTGGGAGGACAGAAACACCAACATCAGTATCCTCGACCAGGCCAACATCCCCAGCATTGAAGCACCGACCACACTCGATCAGCTCCGCTGGGCAGACCACATAGTCCGCATGCCAGACACGAGACTCCCAAAGCAAGTGCTCTACTCGGAACTCCTTCACGGAAAACGAGCCAAAGGTGGGCAGCGGAAATGCTACAAGGGCACCCTCAAAGCCTCTCTGATAAAGTGCGACATCCCCACTGACACCTGGGAGTCCCTGGCCCAAGACTGCTCTAAGTGGAGGAAGTGTATCCGAGAGGGCGCTGAGCACCTCGAGTCTCAATGCCGAGAGCATGCAGAAATCAAGCGCAGGCAGCGGAAAGAGCATGCGGCAAACCAATCCCACCCACCCCTTCTCTCAAAGACTATTTGTCCCACCTGTGACAGAGTGTGTGGCTCTCGTATTGGACTGTTCAGCCACCTAAGAACTCACTTCAGGAGTGGAAGAAAGTCTTCCTCTTTTCCGAGGGACTGCCTATGATGATGAAAGAATATATCACAATTGGGTTGATTGATGAATTCAAATCTCTGCCTGGACAGTAGTTTTATAGATAATGATAGAGTCTGTTGTTCGATGCTCACTATAGTGGAAGGTTAATGGTTGCCCGCTGTGGGTTCTGGTGGGACAATGATTATAGTTCCTGTCTTGTGGTCTGCAAGGAGATGCAGTTTGGGATTCTGAGAGGGAGTGTGTGTCTGTGTCATTCATCAATATGGATGAGACCACGGTTTGTGGATGAGGTCTTGTAGCAAAACCACAGAACATACCAAATGCTGTACACGTGCAAACCTTCAAAGTACTTGATACTGAGTTCCCTGCAGAACCAGAGCAGCAATTGTAAATGGGAGTAAATGCAAGGAGAGCTTTCCTTCTAAACACTGTACAGGTAGATAACATTTCAAAGAATCATAGAACCATAACGCAGAAAAGGAGGCCATTAACCCATCGTGCATGTGCCAGCTCTCTGAAAGAGCTCTCCAATCAGTCCCACTCCAATGCACTTTCCTCATAGCCCTGCACATTTTTCCTTTTCAAGTATTTATCCAATTCCCTTTTGAAAGTTACTATTGAATCTGCTTCCACCGCCCTTTCAGGAATTGTGTTCCAGATCATAACAACCAGATCATATTATAGTAGTTTAATTGACACACAGATGATGCAGTGATATTGGGGCCAAATTTTCTTGGCCATTCCCATTGGACTCTGCCAGGAGTCTGTCAGAATGGCTTGAAAAAAGGCTGGGGACTTGGATACACTCGGTCCGAGACTCCCAACCTGACCTGGGATTTCCTGCTCGGCCTTGTATGGGCCGAAGCTTCTTCCTGCCCCTCACAAGGCCAGTGATGTGGAGGGAGTGGGGCCTGAGAGGAGACTCCCTAGGCTAAGAGTTCCCAGGTCTTCAGCCCGTATGAGACCTGGTGTAATACTGACGGCCGGTAAGGCGAGCGAGATGAGGTATAGCGACTTCCAGAGGAGCAAGCGTATGCCCAACTGGGGGATGCAGCCAGCAGAGTGGCCTGGACCCCTGAAGATGAGAATGCTTTTTATGAAAATTTCTAGTCTCAGTTCCTTGGCTAAGGAGTTTGAAGAGGGGGCACAGAAGATGTTTTTTCATGGGACAGGGAGTGTATAGAGGGAGTACTCAGGCCTCAGCGGCTGCTGAAGAATCCTGAACGGGGCAGACCCAATACCATTGCTGTCCAATTTCCATGAGAGGACCTAAAATGGGCATTGACCACTCATTTACAGATTTAAGGGTCCTAACTCCTGTTTTAGGCAGCCACCAGGGATGCCTGAAAATGGCCAGACCCAATTTCGGGTCAGAGGTTTGTCGTGTCATTAGGGTGCAGGATGTTGGGCCCTGACATTGGATTTCATTGCACCCATTTTACACAGGTGTAAAAAGGTCAGCTTTCTACTCCCTAAAGATCCTCTATAGACATCCTACCCTTACCTCTGCAACCTCCTCCAGCCCTATGTGCCAGGACATACCCTCCTCTCTTCTGACCTGTAATGTATTTGCTTCATGGGTTCTTTGCTTAAGAATTCATAGCAACACATTGCTATTCAGAACGAGTTGGTTTATTAACAAAGGTTTAATAATCACACTACACATTACCAGTTCATCCACCAAGCTCACAACCACCTGCTACATTGTGGATCCCCCGAACTCAACTAGCCGGGGTTTTATTGAGTCTTGTGAACATCACGTGACTGACTAAGCCACTCACAACTCAACAGCTCTACAACTATTTTGGTATAACTTTAACTCAAGTGTCCCCTTTTGAAAGGGCACAAAAATCCACATTTTAACTGATAAACATTAAATGGTACCTGAGAAATCCAATTAAATTAAAATGTTGTTCCCTGTTGAAATGATGCACTCCAGTCCCTCCGGTGCCCACCTCTCGTGGAAGGCCGTGAGTGTACCGGTGGACACCGTGTGTTCCATCTCCAGGGACACCCTGGCTCGGATGTAACTGTGGAAGAGAGGCAGGCTGTCGGACTGAACACCCCCTCGACCGCCCGCTGCCTGGACCGGTTGATGGCCCCCTTGGCCAGGCCCAGGAGCAGTCCTCCGAGGAGGTCTTCTGACCTGCCCGCTCCCCTCCACACAGGGTGCCCAAAGATCAGGAGTGTGGGACTGAAGTGCAACCAGAATTTGAGGAGCAGCCCCTTCAAATAACGGAAGAGGGGCTGCAACCTCGCAACATTCGATAAAAATATGGAACACGGACTCTTCCAGACTGCAGAAGTTGCAGGCGGCCTGGGAATCATCAGCTCTACAACTAATTTGTAAAACCTGTAAATCAAATCAAATGCCTCCTTATTAACTGGGAGCAGTTAATCGACAAATAAACAAATTAAACTTTAGACACTAACAGATCAAATTAAAATTTGGTTGCTGTTATGTTTTGATGTGTGTATCGTCCTGGTACCTTAAATGTAATGTAAGCACAATGCTACACCACAGAGGGCGCTGTGGTGGGAAACCTGGAAGTACCTGCAACAGGCACTATAAAAGGCTGACCACCACATCTGAGAGGCACTCTGGAGCTGAACAATAAAGGACTAAGGTCATAGCAGTTAGATTTATACCAGCCCGTGTGGAGTCAGTGATTTGTGTGCTACATACACCACAGTTGCCTGGGGTGAAGATGTACTCCAGTCCCTCCGGTGCCCACCTCTCACAGAATACCGCATGCATACTGGTGGGCACCATGTGCTCCATCTCCAGGCACACCCTGGCTCGGATGTAACCGCAGAAGAGAGGCAGGCAGTCGGGGCTGAACAACCCCCTCGACCGCCCGCTGCCTGGACCGGTTGATGGCCCCCTTGGCCAGGCCCAGGAGCAGTCCTACAAGGAGGTCCTCGGACTTACCCGCTCCCCTCCGCACAGGGTGCCCAAAGATCAGGAGCATGGGACTGAAGTGCAAAGAACCCATGAAGCAAATACATTACAATGCTAGTCTTTGTTTCTGCAGTGTACTCCTGGCAGTCACGGGCAGCTGTGCGATTTGGCGGGGACTGGATATTCGCCATTGCAGCTTCTATTTAAAGGGCTGCTGCAGCCACTTTAAGGCCAAGCCTTTTTTTGCCAGCAAGTGCATAATTATAAGTCAGTGCAGGGCTCTCAGTATATTGATGATGTTGCATTGGAACTTTTGTTTCAAGGAGCAAAGGAAGAGAATGCCTCCCCACAGGAAAGCATTGTCCCAGGGCTTGGCAGGTGGTGGCACAATATATCAATTCACATTGTATCACCCAGAGATACTGGCAACAAACACAGAAAAAGTTTTCCGAGTTGAGGAAATATTTACAGTAAGGTGATTCACCAATAACTTAAATGAGGGAATATGAGGCTTGGATTTACCTCTGCTATTTCACCTCTGCAATACGGGTGCATTAGCATAATGGTTAAGGCCTTTTGGCTAAGATCTGCATAACTAACCTGACCAGCCACCATGACGTCCGGGTGGTTCCTCCCTGGTCAGGAAGGTATATGCTTACATTTTTGTAAACAGGAGGTGGGTGGGATTGGTGACCCATCCACCTCCACGGAGGTGTGTGGGGGACCTGACCCATCCACCTCCATGGCACGAACCTGGTATTGCAGTACTTCCAGGAACGGTGCAGTGGCTCTAGGCCTTTTGGCTAAGAGCATTGGCGCAGAGTGATCCTTGACTGGTGCAGGGTGACCTCTGGCGTTTGACAAAGAATTGTAACGATTGGATAACGATTGGACATGAATTTAATTAAAAAAAAAAAAAAAAAAAAAAATAATGGTTAAGTTAGTGGGTGGGTGGGATGGCTTGACCCATCCACCTCCACGGAGGTGTGTGGGGGACCTGACCCATCCACCTCCATGGCACGAACCTGGTATTGCAGTACTTCCAGGAACGGTGCAGTGGCTCTAGGCCTTTTGGCTAAGAGCATTGGCGCAGAGTGATCCTTGACTGGTGCAGGGTGACCTCTGGCGTTTGACAAAGAATTGGAACGATTGGAACGATTGGACACGAATTTAAAAAAAAAAAAAAAAAAATGGTTAAGTTAGTGGGCCTTTTGGCTAAGATCTGCATAACTAACCTGACCAGCCACCATGACCTCCGGGTGGTTTCTCCCTGGTCAGGAAGGTATATGCTTACATTTTTGTAAACAGGAGGTGGGTGGGATGGCTTGACCCATCCACCTCCACGGAGGTGTGTGGGGGACCTGACCCATCCACCTCCATGGCACGAACCTGGTATTGCAGTACTTCCAGGAACGGTGCAGTGGCTCTAGGCCTTTTGGCTAAGAGCATTGGCGCAGAGTGATCCTTGACTGGTGCAGGGTGACCTCTGGCGTTTGTGACTTGACAAAGAATTGGAAACGATTGGCTACGAATTTATTTAAAAAAAAAAAAAAAATGGTTAAGTTAGTGGGGGGCACACATCCACCTCCATGGCACGAACCTGGTATTGCAGTACTTCCAGGAACGGTGCAGTGGCTCTAGGCCTTTTGGCTAAGAGCAAAAATATTGGCGCAGAGTGATCCTTGAATGGGCCCAAGGTGACCTCTGGTGTTTGTGATCTGACAAAGAATTGGAAAGATTGGCAACGAATAAAAAAAATAATGGTTAAGTTACTGGATGAGTAATCCAGAAGCCTGGACTAATGATCTGGAGACGTGAGTTTAAATCCCACCACAGAAGCTGGGGAATTTAAATTCAATTAATTCAATAAAAATAAAATCTGGAATTAAAAGAAGCTACTATCTGTAATGGTGACCAGGAAACTACCAGTTTGCTCACTAATGTGAAGGAAAACTGCTGGCCTGGCCTATATGTGACTCCAGACCCACAGCAACATGATTGCTCTCTGAAATAGCCTAGGAAACCACTCAGTTGTGTAAGGCGGCTCACCATCACCTTCTCAAGGGCAATTAGGAATGGGCAATAAATGCTGGCCTTGCCAGTGACACCCACATCCCGTGAATGAATACAAAAACATTCCAACCCATAAGTGGCAGGAACAAAAGAAAAATGGGGCAATGGTGGCCTCATGGGAGGTTGGGGGAGGAGCACAAGACACTTTTTGTCCAGGGGAGGGGGTCACTACCGCCTCCCAGGAAATTGCGGGTTTGCGGAGGTGCTTCGCGGTTAGCGTCCCAGTCCATCGTGCAACCGATGATGGCGTCATCACTGCGCGCACCAACCCCTCACCGCCCCCCACCCCGCCCCCCCCGCCAACCTCTTACCGCCTGTGGGGGAAATTGCCCCATGGGCCACGAGGCTGGCACGAACGGATGTCAACGCCAGCATCGCGGGTCATGTAGTTGGCTGACTTCCGCTCTCGGGCCGGTGCTTAAAGAGGAGGGCGCCAGCAACCCGGGCCGCCATCTTTTTTTGCCGGTCGACTCTTGGGTCGGCTCAACGATGGCGGCCTAGCCTGGTCCGGGCCGCCATGGTGCAGCCCGGCACTCAGTCTTGGTTGCCGGGCTGCTGGCCCAGTCGCACGCTGCCCTGGTGGCACAGTAGAGACCATCGCAGGCCTTGTAGTGTGCGCACTGGCCCTCCCCTTTAATCGAAGGGAAGGGGCGTTGATGCGCATCATCGGCTACGCGGAGCATTCTAGTAGCGCTCCTTTCAGCGCCCCAGTAGTGCCCTGGTTACTGCTTCCAAAGGAAGTGGAGTGCGGGATATTGCACTCTGCTTCCTTTGAGGGGTGGTAAGGGCAATTCCGCAGTGGGTGCGGGACCACTGCGCCGGGCGCTAAAAGTCCCGGTCCCGGAAGGTTAGCGCACCCAATCGGGGCGTAGGACAATTTCGTCTCCTCAATCTTCCCTCTTCTTCAGTGTTTTATGCCCCTTCCAACTTGTCTCACCTCTTATCATGCTGTTCCAGCAGTCCCTGTGACCCCGCCAGAATTTTCCTTTTGCTGCCTGACTCATTGTAGGGTTGAGTTGTTCCTCCTGGGGCAGCAAGGTGAGAATCAAGGCCTGCACATGTTTCCGAACACTGTGTAACCCAATCACTGCTGCTCTGTGGAAAGTGAGACGGCCCTGCAGGACTCTGAATGCTTACCACATATGCTGGGACTAAGAGGTGCTCTAATTGAGGTATTTAAGGCAAATAAAGGATTAGATCGGACAGATGGAGAGAAATGATTTCCTCTGGTGGGGCAGTCCAGAATAAGGGGGCGTAATCTTAAAATTAGAGCTAGTCCATTCAAGGGTGATGTCACGAAGCACTTCTTCACACAAAGGGTAGTGGACATCTGGAACTCCCCCCCCCTTCCCCAAAAAGCTGTTGAGGCTGGGGGTCAATTGAACATTTCAAAACTGAGATTGGCAGATTTTTGTTGGGTAAGTGTATTAAGGGTTGTGGAACCCAGGCGAGTAGATGGAGTTAAGATACAAATCAGACTGATCTAACTGAATGCCAAAATAGGCCCAAGGGGCTGAATGGACTACTCCTGTTCCTATGTTCCTATTCCCTTATTGCAGCAGGGTGCAAATTGAAGCTGCATCTTATCACTGGCGGAGTTTTGACGAAGGGTCGTCGACCCAAAACGTTAACTCTGTTTCTCTCCACAGATGCTGCCTGACCCACTGAGATTTCCAGCATTTTCTGTTTTTACTTCAGATTCCAGCATTCACAGTATTTTGCTTTGGTCTTATCGCTGATACTGTTGTCACAGTGACTGCAGGAAGATATCAACGGATGGCCAGATGGGCATAAAAGTGGCAAATGGAATTCAATCCGGAGAAGTGTGAGGTTATGCATTTGTGGAGGGCTAACCAGGCAAAGGAATACACATTAAATGGTAGGACACTGAGAAGTGTAGAGGAATAAGGGGACCTTGAAGTGCATGTCCACAGATCCCTGAAGGTAGCAGGACAGATAGATAAGGTGGTTAAGAAGGCATACGGGATACTTTCCTTTATTAGCCGAGGCATAAAATACAACAGCAGGGAGCTTATGCTAGAAAACTGCATACAGTTCTGGTCACATTACAGGAAAAATGTGATCACACTAGAGAGGGTACAGAGGAGATTTACGAGTATTTCCTGCAGTCTACAGCTTTCTTCCTCACTATCAACCAAACGGCCAATTTTTGTATCCTCTGCAAACTTTTCAATCATATGTGAAACCCTTATTATTTTCTTGTACTCACTCCCATCAAACGATGTCATTTTGTATGTAACCAAAATGCTTAGCGTTGTTGATATTTAACAGTGAAATACACAACATGGTTTGGTACTGAGCCACACAGGTCGGGAAATTCGTGGGTCTGACCGAAAGTGTGTTGCCTATTGAAGGCCCCTGTCAGCAGGTCAGGGCCTTCAAAGAAGCATACCACTTCAAGGTACAGCGCATGCTGGAGAGCGACGGCTGTGAAGAGAGCGAGTGGATGGAAGTCGCCAAGGCCCAGGTCGCTGATTGGAGCGTGGGCAAGTACAGCAGGAGCGGCGAGGTCGGGGCGAAGGAGCGACGAGTGATCGTGGAGTGACGTGATCGGGGTCCAGGAGAGGCGTGAGCTTGGGGCCCAGAAGAGGCAAGGGCCCAGGGGTAGCACAGGCCAGCCCACACTGCAAAATATGTGCGTACTAGGTCCGTGCAGCAGAGCAGGTCTCCCGTCGTCTTGGTTAATCCTTGCCACTGGACCAAGGGCTCTGTCAAGCCCGTCTGGTGGCTGGTGTGCAACGGCCACCACATGTTAAAAAAATCCACGCACAGGCATCTTCCACTCTTCAGGGTTTAGTTCAGGACCTGGAATATTAGGTCCTTCAGTGAAACACCTGTGAACTTATCACTTTTTGGCGTGGAAGCAAGTCATCCTCGATACGAGGGACCACCTATGATGATGATGATGTCACAGTGACCTCTTAAAAAGGGCTTCAGACACACAAAACAACATCACCCAACAAAGCCTAGCTGTATATTGTGCTCAAGTACTCACACGCAGCAGCGTTTGGGTGTTCTTGCGTGTACTCCTGACAATTCCAATACCTCAGTCGTACTTTACAGGTCAAGATGTCACCCAGCAGAAGGGAGCAGGTCTGAATTTCAGGAGAGCTCTGGAACTAGTGGCCTCTGCATGCCCTCAAGGTGGCCACATTGAAAATCCTGGGGCTTTTCTTTCTGAATGAAGGCAATGGAGAAGAACATTCCTAACCTCTGGATCAACCTCATACCAAGGTTTACGTGATAATTCAATAACGTTATCTGCTGCTCCCAGAGCCAATTTTAGGTATGTAATGGATAAATTGTACTATTAATGAAGTAAAATATGGGTAAGGTTCTCCACATCCCAGGAGGAATCAGGTTTCAATTTGACAGGCCTGGCTAGACAAAATTCGACAATTCAAGATGGAATTGATTTCATTTAAAGGCTAGCTGGCGGTAGCATTTAAAAAATCAACAGAACTTTAATGCTGTGGTGCCCAGACAGCCCTTGTCTAAACAATTACTGCTTCTTTTCACAAACAAAAAAATCTGTTTCATTGATCTGCTTGTCCCCTAACGTTTCCAGGATCACCACTTTAGGATCAGGACTCGAAGTGGCTATAGACCTGTGGCAATCACAGTGCAGCTATCGGCGTCATGTGGCCTACCTTCTCAGGGGGATGTAAAAGATCTCATGGCATTACTTGAAGAAGAGCAGGAGAGTTCTCTCGGTCAATATTTATCCTGCAACCAACATCACAAAAAACAGGTCATTTATCTGATTGCTGTTTGTGGGACCTTGCTGTGTGCAAATTGTCTGCCGCATTTCCTATTATGCAACAGTGAGTACACTTCGAAATGTACTTCATTGGCTGTAAAGTGCTTTGGAAATTCCTGATGTCTTGAAAGGTGCTATAGAATTGCAAGGTAGGTAGGTACGTAGGTCGGTCGGTCGTTCGGTCTGTCATGCCACCTGTGGCCTTTGGTAAATATACTGCTCTATATGTCTCTGCGACTCCTTGAACAGATTCCCCAACACTGGAATGTTTATTTTAAATGGATTAAGATAATGGATAGAGGAATATTATTCAGACATTAAGATAGAGCCTTTAACACATTTAAACTTCCCAAGGTGCTTCACAGGAGCCGTACCAAGCCATATAAGGAGATATTAGGACAAGTGCCCAAAAGCTTGGTCAAGGAGATAGGTTTTAAGGAGCACCGTAAAGGAGGAGAGACAGTTAGAGAGGTGGAGAGGTTTAGGGAGGGAATTCTAGAGCTTGGAGCCAAGGCAGCTGAAGGAATGGTCACCAATGCTAGAGTGATGAAAATTGGGGATGCACAAGAGGCCAGAATTAGAGGAGCGTCGAGATCTCAGAGGGTTGTAGGGTGGAGGAGATTACAGAGACAGGGTGGGGCAATGCCATGGAGGGATTTGAAAACAAGGATGAGAACTTTAAACTTGAGGATTTTCCAGACTGGGAGCCAATGTAGGTCAGCGAGCACAGGGGCGATGGGTGAGTGGGACTTGGTGCGAGTTTTGGATATATGGGTGTTATCATCATCATAGGCGGTCCCTCGAACAAGGATGATTTGCTTCCACATGAGTTCATGGGTGTTATATGTTTATGCTAAGTGGCGCTTTTGGCTGGGTCGGTCCATTTGTGCATTCGGCAATTGTGTATGAAGTGGGAATCACCCATCACCCCTATGCTCGCTGACCTACATTGCTAATGAAAGTGAGGGAATCAGCATTGACACACACATGGCTGAATCATGTAGCAGCAAGACTGGGAAATATCCAGCCAGAGGAAAGTTCTTGTTAATGACAGCATTGCCATCTATCCGAGTTTGGACTGGTCAGTCCAGTTTGTGAGTAGGATGTTGGGAAGTTCCCCAAATGTAAATTGAATAATAAAGACCTGCAGATCATTTTCTGCATTTACTACTGGTTTTTTGAAAGAATACCGTCGAATAACTCCACGAGGCCTTGTACTGTGAGTAAGAACTGTGTGACTTCAGTCCATTTAATGCGACTGTAAAGTGAGGGGCAGCATGGCTGGCTGCCTTTTATATGCCGCTGCATATACCCCTGCACACCAGGGGCAGGAAACCTCTGAGACCTCCAACAGCAGCGCCCTCAGGTGGTGCATCGTACATAGTTACATAGTGAATACAAAGAGTTTGCATACATGACATCATACCCCACCGCAAAGTCTTTGATGTGCGTTGATTACAGGTTAAGGCGACCCAGAGCCCTGTGCTCCCTGGTTGACCGTCTGACTGTCGCTTCTGGCCTGGGTGAATTGGTTGGGCCACTGTTGTCTTGCAGCGCGACTGGTTGGGCTTGACTGTTGGGGATGGTGGGATCATCCTTGTGGGTGGCAATGAGGTCTGTTGTCGATTGGGCGTGTCGGTGGGTCGCTGAAGATGAGGTCCTCTTCCGGTGGTTCCTGGTTATCTGTGAATCATAATTTGGTTTGGTCCAAATGTTTTCTGCACATTTGACCGTTAAGCAATTTGCCAACAAACACTCTGTTCCCCTCCTTGGCTAATACAGTGCCGGCGACCCATTTGGGGCCCTGACCATAATTCAGCACAAACACAGGATTTACACTGATGTTGCGTGATACAGCCGCGCGATCATGGTACGTGTTTTGCTGATAACGCCTGGTTTCCACTTGATCAATGAGGTCAGCGTGTACTAAGGAGAGCCTGGTTTGGAGTGCTCATTTCATTAGTAATTCTGCAGGGGGAGCGCCGGTAAGTGAATGGGGTCGTATCCTGTAGCTGAGCAGTACCCAGGGCAGGAGGGTTTGTAAGGAGCCTTCCGTGACATGTTTCAGGCTCTGCTTTGTGGTTTGGACTGCCCGCTCCGCTTGGCCATTGGATGCGGGCTTGAACGGGGCAGATCGGACATGCTTGATAGTCCGATCTGGTGAAGCACGGACCATTGTCGCTGACAAGAATGTCGGGTAAGCCATGAGTGGCAAACATGGCCCTGAGGCTTTCAATGGTGGCTGCGGATGTGCTGGATCCATTTGGAGTAGGCGTCCACAACAACCAGGAACATCTTTCCCAGAAAGGAGCCCGCATAATCCACATGGATCCTGGACCATGGTTTTGAGTGCCAGGACCAGAGACTAAGTGGAGCCTCTCTGGGAGTATTGCACAGTTGTGATCATGTGTTACACTGGTGCACGCACGATTCCAGGTCCGAGTCAATGCCGGGCCACCAGACGTGGGACCCGGAGATAGCCTTCATCATGACTATGCCTGGGTGGGTGCTGTGTAGGTCATGTATGAATGTTTCCCTGCCTTTCTTTGGCAAGATAACACGGTTGCCCCATAAGAGGCGATCTGAATGGATCGACATTTCGTCTTTACGACGGTGAAACGGCTTGATCTTGTCTTGCATGTCTCTAGCGACTGCTGACCAGCTCCCATTGAGGACGCAACTTTTTACAAGGGATAGCAGAGGATCCTGGTTGGTCCAGGTCTTAATTTGGCGGGCCGTTACGGGTGACCCTTCACTATCAAAGGTATCCGTGGCCAGTAGCAGGTCTGCGGGCTGTGCCGTTTTCACCCCGGTGGTGGGCAACGGTAGTCGGCTGAGAGCATCAGCACAGTTTTCGGTGCCTGGCCTGTGGCGGATCACATAGTCGTAGGCCGACAGTGTTAGTGCCCATCTTTGGATACGAGGTGAAGCATTGGTGTTTATGCGTTTGCTTTCCGAAAACAGTGAGATTAGGGGCTTGTGGTCCATCTCTAACTCGAACCTGAGTCCAAACAAATATTGGTGCATCTTTTTTACACCATAAACACAGGCTAAAGCCTCCTTTTCGATCATGCTGTAGCCTCTTTCGGCCTTTGATCGGCTTCTGGATGCATATGCAATCGGTTGGAGCTTGCCCACTGCATTGGCTTGCTGCAAAACAAACTCGACACCATACGACGATGCATCACAGGCTAAAACTAGACATTTACATGGGTCATATAATACCTGCAACTTATTTGAACACAGCAGGTTTCTGGCCTTCTCAAAGGCCGCCTCTTGATTTTTACCCCAAGTCCAGTCGTCTCCCTTGTGTAACAGCTTGTGCAACGGTTCCAGCAAGGTGCTCAACCCTGGAAGAAAGTTACCGAAATAGTCGAGGAGTCCCAGGAACGAGCGCAGCTCCATTACATTTTGTGGTGTGGGTGCATTCTTGATGGCCTCTGTTTTCAAGTCCATGGGTCTGATGCCGTCTGCCACAATCTTCCTCCCCAGGAATTCTACCTCTGGCACCAGGAAGACACATTTGGATCATTTCAACCGGAGTCCAACTCTGTTTAGTTGATTTAAAACCTCTTCCAGGTTGTGCAGGTGTACGGTGGTGTCGCACCAGTGATGAGGATGTCGTCCTGAAATATGATGGTGCGTGGAACCAATTTCAACAGGCTCTCCATGTTTCTTTGGAATATGGCTGCAGCCGAGCGAATCCCGAACGGGCACCTGTGGTACACGAACAGTCCTTTGTGCGTGTTAATGCATGTTCATTTTTTTCGACGACTCAACCAGCTCCTGGGTCATGTAAGCGGAGGTTAGATCTAGCTTGGTGAACGCCTTTCCCCCTGCTAATGCCGCAAAAAGGGCATCGGCTTTGTGTAGTGGGTACTGGTCCTGTAATGAGACTCGGTTGATCGTTACTTTGTAATCGTTGCAGATTCTGACCGCGCCATCGCTCTTTAGTACCGGAACAATCGGGCTGGCTCACTCGTTGAACTCGACTGGCGATATGATTCCCTCACGTTGAAGTCTGTCCAATTCGATCTCCACTTTCTCCCTCATCATGTAGAGGACCGCTCGAGCCTTGTGATGAACGGGCCGTGCCTCGGGGACCAAGTGGATCTATACTTTGGTGTCTGTGAACTTGCCGATGCCTGGTTCAAATAAAGATGGGAACTTGCTCAGCACTTAAGCACAGGAAGCATTGTCCACTGACGATAATACTTTGACGTCTTCCCAGTCCCACCGAACCTTCCCCATCTAGCCTCTGCCAAGCAGCATTGGCCCATTGCCTGGTACAATCCACAGTGGCAGCTCGTGTGCCTTTCCATCATAGGATACTTTTATGTTCGCACTGCCAATAACCGGTATCAGTTCCTTGATGTAAGTGCGCAGCTTTATTTGAATCAGGCTCAGCTTTGTGCTTTGTTTTTGCCCCACAGCCTTTCAAATGCCTTCTGGCTCATAATCGCCCCCGTGTCCAGCTCCATGGATACAGGAACGCCATTTAATTTGACTTTTATCATCATGGGAGGACTTTTTGTGGAGAGGGTGTGCACCCCACACTCTGCTCCCTCGGGCTGAGTTGTCTCTCTAGCTTGCTCTTTGTGATCCACGTTAGATCGGGACACTCCTGCCGACTCCACTGCCATGTAGTGAGTTGCAGTATGTTTGCACATTCGCTGGAGGTGGCCCCTTGTTCTGCAGCTTTTGCACGTATAGTCTTTAAATCAACATTGATGGGCTCCATGATTACCCCCGCAACACCAGCATTGTGTTAATGATTTCGCATTTACACCCCTTGGCGGCCTAGCAGCAGCAGGCATGTAGGCTCTGCTCTGTACAGTTCTTATTAGTTCAACAGTTCTGCCTGCAATCGGCGTATTTTGCATACAGTACTTGCCAGTGAGCTCCGATTCTGGTAGGAAGTCATCTGTATGGTATCGCGAATTAGTTCAGTCAGTTATGTCTTATCCTTGGCCTTCGTGGGTGCCAGCAAATCCCTGACGAGGCGGTAGGCCTCGGGCCCACAACTGGTCAGCAGTATAGCCTTGCGCTTCTCCGCCAATGTGTCCGTCTCCCCTGCCAGGTCGTTTGCCACGAAATATTGCTCGAGCCTTTCCGTGAAGGCATCCCAATCATCACCCTGTGCGAAATCTTTTAGTGTGCCAAAGGTAGCCATAATTGCATGTAAGTCCGTATTCTCGTCGCCAGTTGTTGTGTCTACAATTACCATCGAATAACTCCACGAGGTCTTGTACTGTGAGTAAGAGGTGTGTGACTTCAGTCCATTTAATATGATGGTAAAGTGAGGGGCAGCATGGTTGGCTGCCTTTTATATGCCCCTGCACACCAGGGCAGGAAACCCTGGGGCCTCCAACAACAGCGCCCTCAGGTGGTACAACGTACATAGTTACATAATGAATGCAAAGAGTTTGCATACATGACAGAAAAGAAAGCACTCAAACTAATGTAACACCTTTCATGACCTACAATGTCCCAAAGCATCTTACAACTGCTTAATTATGCTGTTGTAATGTAGGAAACGCAGCAGCCAATTTGCGCACCAGCAAGCTCCCACAAACAGCAACAAAATAAATAACCAGATAATCTGTTTTGGGTGTTGGTGGAGGGGTAAATGTTGGTTAGTATTCCGGGACCATTCCCCCGTTCTTTTTCAAATAATGCCATGGGCTCGAGGTCAGATGTGGCCTCGGTATAACATTTCACCCAGAAGCTGGTACCTTCACCAATTCAGCGCCCCCTCTAGTGTTGGCCTGGATTACATGCTGAAATCTCTGGAGCGGGGCTTGAACCCACAGCCCTCTGACTCCGAGACACGTTACCAACTAAGCCAAGGTTGACACCATTTTGGATGTGGAACTATTGGTTGTAAAGCTTTCAGTGAACTATCATCATCCAAGAAGACAGCAGAACTGAAGCCATGTCTGAACCTATCCTGCTGTCTATTGTGTGTCTGGCTGGGCTAAAGGTGAACTCTTAACTCTAGTGAAGAAGAAAGAAGCGAGGTGCATTTATTTAATGCCTTTCATGTGCTCAGGATTCCCAAAGTGCCTTCCAAACAATGACTTCCCTTTGAAGTGTAGCTGCTGTTATTAGGTTGGCAAACATGGCTGCCAATTTGCGCACAGCAAGGTCCCACAAACCACAAATGAGATAAACGACCAGATAATCTGCTCTAGGTGGTGTTGGTTAAGGGAGGAAGATCAGTCAGGACACCGAGAGAACTCGCTCCCCTTCTTTGAATAGTAGCATGGGATATTTTGCTTTCCCTTGAACAGGCAGACAGGGTCTCGGTTTTAGTCCTCGATAATACAGCACTCTCTCAAAACCTAACCAAGGAGAGGTGAGAATCCTGCCCTGAGCCACTCAAAGAGGTGCAAAAGATTGTTGAAGAAAAATATAATGGTTTTGGACAATGCGTTGTAGTTATGAACATGACCACTGTGTTTTAGAATATATTTAATAATATATCTTCCTCCTGTGCATGTAACACATACCCAGCAAGGAGACTAAAGGTCAGTAAACGGAACTCAAATGTCTGCGACTAAGATTTCCTGTTAAATTATTAATAGGAGTGAATAAACATATAGCATAGATTCATTTTCTTTGGTGTAAATGCGACAAGAAAAATTCCAGCTCACTACAAGAATTAGCTAACAAGGTTGGACTGGTGTATATTTGTGGGACCCGTGCCTTTTGCAGACCCAGATAAATCCTCCCAGAGGTGCCTGTGTAGGGTTGTTTGTGACTCTGCTGCTGTGTGGGAGGTTAGAGGTCATTCTCCGAGGAATGTTAGCACAGATGTCAGGGATTAGCCAAAAACTGACATTCTTCAGAGAATGACTTCCAGCCTCCTAAACAGCGGCACTGATGTTGGTTTTCCATTGCTGGTAGAAGACCTGGATCTCAAGAGAGTAAAAACTGAAAGGACCTTAATCTCGATAAACCTCACAAAGTTTGTACATTACTTAGAAGAAGACATTTGAGGGCAAGTGTGACAGGCATGCAAACATACTTCCCGTAGCAGTCACTGGATAGTGATCAGGAGCAGCAAAGCACTGGCTGATTTTTCACTCTCACGTGTCAGCTGTGGTTCAGTGGGTGGCACACTTACCTCTCAGTCAGAAGGTTGTGGGTTCAAGTCTCACTTCAGGAACTTGAGCACATAAATCTAGGCTGACACTCCAGTGCAATGCTGAGGGAGCGCTGCACTGTTGGAGGTGCCGTCCTTCAGATGAGACGTTAAACCGAGGCCTCGTCTGCTCTCTCAGGTGGATGTAAAAGATTCCATGGCACTATTTCGAAGACGAGCAGGGGAGTGTCCTGGCCAATATTTATCTCTCAATCACACCATAATAAAACAGATTATCTAGTCATTATCACATTGCTGTTTGTGGGAGCTTGCTGTGTGCAAATTGGCTGCCATGTTTCCGACATTGCAAGTGTCTACACTTCCTTGGCTGTAAAGTGCTTTGAGATGTCCGGTGGTAATGAAAGGCGCTATATACATGCAAGTCTTTCTTTTTTTAGCCCAAGGACATGGAGGCTAAGGTTTACAGTCCTGCGTTGGGCCCCAGGTGAGTTGAGCTAACTTAGCACAGATTGGGGCTCCAATCTTGTCTGGTCTGTATAACTCACTTCCACAATACTTACCAGCCAAGCCACTGAGGTGTCTGTTTCAAAGAAAGGTGAGGACAGTGCCACTAAATCAGCAACAAAATCATTCCCCCATCGACTACAACACTGCTCCTTTAAAAAGAGCAAATTGCTAACCTTGTTATAGTTATCCAGCACGAAGACCTTTTCTCGAAGGCCTCAAGGCCTCAAGAATTAAACAAATTTTAAACATCAATGCGTACAAATTGAATCTTCGAATTCCTTCAGACTGACATTGATGTAGTCAGCACGTCCCTGTACATTTGCTCTAATTATCAATGGTACATACTCTTCCGCTCTCACATTCAATCAATTATTCTCAGGCCTTCAGTTAAAAGAGGATGAATCATCCAAGCAGTTTTTATTACAGCATCTCTTTACATTACGGAGGGCAGTGAGGCCGGGTTCACATTAATAAAGATGTGCCCTAATATTTACTGTCTTGCCCCTTGTTAGACAGATTTAAATGCCTGCTGTTCACGGTATTAATTTCATCTCTGCTTTGCACTCATGTCATTATAATTCAAGCAGAATCAAGGAGATTCTGGAAAACCGTTGCTATTCCCATTTGTAAAGCCTAGGGTAGCGTATACTAGCTGTCTGTTTCTTGTTTTCGTTCCTGGAATGTGGGCGTCGCTGGCAAGGCCAGCATTTATTGCCCGTCCCTAATCGCCCTTGAGAAGGTGGTGGTGAGCCGCCTTCTTGAACCACTGCAGTCCGTGTGGTGAAGGTGCTCCCACAGTGCTGTTAGGGAGGGAGTTCCAGGATTTTGACCCAGCAACAATGAAGGAACGGCGATATATTTCCAAGTCAGGATGGCGTGTAACTTTAGGGGAACCTGCAGGTGGTGGTGTTCCCATGCGCCTGCTGCCCTCGTCCTTCTAGGTGGTAGAGGCCGCTGGTTTGGGAGGTGCTGCCGAAGAAGCCTTGGCGAGTTGCTGCAGTGCATCTTGTAGATGGTACACACTGCAGCCACGGTGTGCCGGTGATGGAGGGAATGAATGTTGAAGGTGGTGGATGGGGTGCCAATCAAGTGAGCTGCTTTGTTCTGGATGCTGGTGAGCTTTTTGAGTGTTGTTGGAGCTGTGCTTATCCAGGCAAGTGGTGAGTATTCCATCACACTCCTGACTTGTGCCTTGTAGATGTTGGAAAGGTTTTGAGGAGTCAGGAGATGAGACACTGGCCGCAGAATATCCAGCCTCCGACCTGCTCTTGTAGCTACAGTATTTATGTGGCTGGTCCAGCTAAAGTTTCTGGTCAATGGTGACCCCCAGGATGTTGATCGTGGGGGAGTCAGCGATGGTAATGCTTTTGAATGTCAAGGGGCAGTGGTCCATTTGCTGGATTTTTGCGCCCGCGCATATTATGATGTTGTTGGGTACGTTCGCATCAGGAAAAAAAATATCAGGACTTTCGTCAAAGAAATATTTGAATTTGGCGCAGTGCTCTCCGAAGTTAGTCGGTGGGGGGGTGCTTTAAGTCTGCGCTAAAACTCTCTGGGCATGCGCAAAAAACTGAAGTTGCCAGGGCAACCAGAGATGCTGAAGCAAGCTGAAGCCCGCTCCCCCATAAGGACTGCTGAAAGGACCACAAAGGACCTCTCCCCGCTGGACCCGCGGCCACCGTTCCCCCCCCCAGGTGGACCTGTGACAACCACTCTCCCCACCCCCATGACCACCGCTCTTCCTCCCCCCCCCACCCGGCCACCACCCCCTCCCCCCCACCCACCCCCCCCCCTCCCCCCGCTGCTGGACCCACTGCAATCCCAGGCCAAATGGCCCTCCAGAACTTTAACTCACAGGGTGAATGGGAGGGGGCTTTCGGCCCAGGGTTGCAGTGGGTCCAGCGGGAGGGGAGCAGTCCTATGGCCCAGATTGCAGCAGGGGAGCAGTCCTTTCAGCCCAGAAATCTTCTTCCCTTACTCCAAAAAGAGTTCCCTGTAAAAAGAAAAGTATTTTATTTTGTATCCTTATTGCCTCGCTCCTGTCGCCTTGTGCGCCGTGTCAATTCCTTAACTTCACACATGTTTTTTTTGCGATGCTTTTGGCCAGTGTGCGCTGTGCTGAAATAAATCGTGGACGGTCAAAATCGATTATGTGCACATTAACGGCGCCCGATCCCGTTTTAACTCACATCGGTGCCAGAAAATGCTATGGTAAAAAAACTGGTGCACACAGTCCGCGCCGGCATCCAAACGTTGGCGAAAGTTGGAAAGGGAGTATTTCATGCCAAAAAACGTTTGGACACCAAAAAACAGCGCATAATCCTGGCAAAAATAGGGACCTTGGTCCCTTCATCCAAGTCATTAATATAGATTGTAAATAATTGAAGCCCCAGCACTGATCCACTAGTTACAGTTTGCCAACCGGAAAATGACCCATTTATCCCGACTCTCTGTTTTCTGTTAGTTAGCCAATCCTCTATCCATGCTAATATATTACCCCCAATTCCGTGAACTTTTATCTTGTGTAGTAACCTTTTATGTGGCACCTTATTGAATGCCTTCTGGAAATCCAAATACATGACATCTTCTGGTTCCCTTTTATCCTGCTCATTACATCCTCAAAGAACTCCAGTAAGTTTGTCAAACATGATTTCCCTTTCAAAAACCATGCTGAATCTGTTGAACTGTATTATGATTTTCTAAGTGTCCTGCTATTACTTCCTTAATAATGGACTCCAGCATTTTCCCAATGTCAGATGTTAGACTCACTGGTCTATAGTTTCCTGCTTTCTGTCTCCCTCCTTTCTTAAATAGGGGAGTTACATTTGCAGTTTTCCAATCTGCTGGGACCGCTCCAGAATCCAGGGAATTTTGGTAGATTACAACCAATGCATACACTATCTCTGCAGTCACTTCTTTTAAGACCTTAGGATGCAGGTCATCAGCTCAAGGGGACTTGTCCACGTTTAGTCCCATTAGTTTGCCTAGTACTTTTTCTCTAGTGATAGTGATTGTTTTAAGTTCCCCCTTCCCAATAGCCCCTTGATTATCAATTATTGGGATGCTTTTAATATCTTCTACCGTGAAGACCGATACAAAATATTTGTTCAATGTCTCTGCCATTTCCCTGTTTCACATGATTAATTCCCCAATCTCATCCTCTATGAGACCAACGTTTACTTTAGCTATTCTCTTCCTTTTTATATACCTGTAGAAACTTTTACTGTCTGTCTTCATATTTCTTGCTAGTTTAATCTCATAGATTATCTTCTCTCTCTATTTGTTTGCTGGTTTCTAAAAATTTCCCAATCCTCTGATCTTCCACTATTCTTCACAACATTGTATGCCTTTGTTTTCAATTTGATACCATTCTTTACTTCCTTAGTTAGACGCAGATGGTTCATCCTTCTCTTAGAGTCCTTCTTTCTCACTGGAATATATCTTTGCTGAGAGTTATGAAATATCTTCTTAAATGTTTGCCAGTGCATATCTACCGTCTTACCCTTTAATCTATTTTCCCAATTCCCTTTAGCCAACTCTGCCTTCATACCTTTGGAATTGCCTTTATTGAAGTTCAGGACACTAGTTTTGAGACCAAGCTTTCTCACCCTCAAAGTGAATTTGAAATTCTACCATGCTATGATCACTCTTCCCTTTACTATGAGATTGTTAATTAATCCCATTACTAGATCTAAAATAGTCTGGTCCCTGGTTGGTTCCATAATGGATTGTTCTAAGAAACATTCCCGCATACACTCTATGAACTCTTCCTCAAGGCTACCTTTGCCAAATTGATTTGTCCAATCAATATGAAGATTAATATCACCCATGATTATTGCCGTACCTTTCTTACAAGCCTCCATTATTTCTTTATTTATACTCTATCCTACAATATGGCTATTGTTAGGGGGCCTATAGACCACTCCCACCAGTGGCTTCTTTCCCTTATTATTTCTTATCTCCACCCAAACTGATTTTACATTTTGATCTTCAGAGCCAAAAGCATTTCTCGCTACTGCACTGATCTCATCCTTTATTAACAAAGCTACTCTATCTCCTTTTCCTTTCTCCTGTCCTTCCACAATGGCAAATACCCTGAATATCCAGTTCCCAGCCTTGGTCACCTTGCAACCACGTCTTTGTAATGGCTATCAGATCATACCCATTTATTTCTATTTGTGTCATCAACTCATCTATCTTTTACGAATGCTGCGTGCATTCAGAAAAAGAGCTTTTAATTTGTCTTTTTACCCTTTTCCCTACTTTGACCCCACTTTCTGATACCATCATATCATCACGTCAGTCCCTCGAAGCGAGGATGACTTGCTTCCACGCCAAAAAGGGATGAGTTCACAGGTGTTTCAATGAAGGACCGAATATTCCAGATCCCGAACTATATCTTGAAGGGTGGAAGATGCCTGTGCGTGGATTATTTTAACGTGTGGTGGCCGTTGCACACCAGCCACTACACGGGCTTGACAGAGCTAGGTCTTGGACCAGTGGAAAGGATTAACCAAGACGACTGGAAACCTGCTCTGCTGCACGTGCCTAGTGCGCACACATATCGCAGTGTGGGCTGGCCCGTGCTGCCCCTGGGCCCTCGTCCCGAACTCACGCCTCTCCTGGGCCTCGATCACGTCGCTCTACAATCTCTCGCCGCTCCTCCGCCCCGACCTCGCCGCTTCTGCTGTACCTGCCCACGCTCCAATCACCAACCTGGACCTCGATGACGTCCCGCTTCGCTGCCATCACCCTCCTGCACCAGCCTGCACTGTACCTTGCCGTGGTACGCTGCCACGCTGTCCAGGGGCCACCACTCACTGCTCCTTTTATGGCCCCGACCTGCCGCTGATGGTCTCTCGCAGATCAAGGCCGCCACGCCTTCTGATACACTCTTATGTTTTATACACTCTGAGGGCTAGAAATTCCCCAGCGTGTCGTTATTTGATAAATAATGTCATTTCAGTGAATAAATAATACAAATTTTGCCATTTTTTAAGGGGGTAAATTTTGCCACAAAATACGTCTGTCCTTAAAAAATGGTGTTGCACGACGATTGTCGTTAAAAACTGTGATGTCGCCAACTTTAACCTGAGGCCTATCAACGCGGAAAATACAGGTTCTGGGAGGGGAGAAAACACAAAAATAAATTGCAAAAAACAAAAAAATCAAAAATCATAAAACATTTACAAAACCCTTAACTAAGTAATCGCTGCAAAAGAATTAAAAAATAAAAATGTTAACTTGCCTTTTTTGCAGGTCTTCCTACTTACCGACGTTTCTGAGGTTGCAACGCCTGCTTTTCTCGTGCGTTTTTGTTTCATCCCAAAACGGGTTTGCCGAATAGCCAAAGTTAGGCGGTGTGGTTTTTTTCCGCGATTTTTTCACATTGCACAAGGACAATCCGCTTTTTGGCGACAATTTCAAAACGCCATTCTCAAGGTTTGGGGAATTTTGACCACTTCATTTTAAGAACAAAAAAGTACTTTTAACGCGAAAACAACCGTGTTAAAACGTCCGTTAGACCGGCGAAAATCTAGCCCTCTGTCCCTTCCTGTCATACTCTGCTTATCATTACCCCTATCGCTATCCTGCACCATTGCCTTCTCCTTTCGCTTTGACTTTTTAAATTTCCGCTCACCTGATTCCTCCCCCCAGCTATTTAGTTTAAAGCCCTATCTACAGTCCGAGTTATTCGATTCGCCAGGACACTGGTCCCAGCCTGGTTCAAATGAAGCCCGTCCTGATGGAACAGCTCCCTCTTCTCCCAGTACTGGTGCTAGTGCCCCATGAATCGAAATCCATTTCTCCCACACCAATCTTTGACCCACGCGTTCATCTCTCTGATATTATTTACCCGATGCAAATTTGCTCGTGGCTCAGGTAGTAATCCAGAGATTAATACCTTTGTGGTTCTGCTTTTTAATTTAGTCCCTAGCTGCTCATACTCCCTCAGCAGAACCTCTTTCTTTGTCCTACCTATGTCATTGGTACCCACATGGACCACAACAACTGGATCTTCCCCCTCCCACTCCAAGTTCCTCTCCAGCCCAGAGGAGATGTCCTTAACCGGGCAGGCAACACAGCCTTTGGGACTCACGCTCTCAGCTGCAGAGAACAGTATCTATCCCCCTAACGATACTGTCCCCTACCACTGCAATGTTCCTTTTTACTCCCCAACTTGAATGACCCCCTGTACCATGGTGCTATGGTTCAAAAGAGGTTCAAATAGAAGGCCCACTAGCTCCTTCTTCCGGACAACTAAGGATGGCCAATAAATGCCAGCCTTGCCAATGAAGCTGTAAGAGGTTCCAGGGAGTGTTGTACCTTAGGTGTCTCTCTCTGGGCTTCTGCCCTCACAGCTTATGCCTGGCCTGTGAGGTACCCTGAGTGCTGCAAGAGCACTCCTGGAGAGATTGTGTCCACAGCTTATGAAGGGGGTTTTGAGACTCGTGCGTCCCCACAACTTATGACTAGCCTGTGAGGCACCTGTGAGTGTCAAACACTCCTAACCCCTTCTTCCCTCGCCTGTGGCACACAATTAAGTGTTTTCGAGACGCTCCTAGCTTCCCTTACACCATTCTGACACAAGACTCATGATCAGGAGATGTAATACAACAGAACTGAGACGAGGCGATTCCAAGAGGAACTTTAAGCTTCCAATTTATTTGACAAGGTGTATCTCAACAAACAGCAATACACCAACAAAACAATCCCCCTAAATCCCACTAAACGGACACAACGAAAATTTTTACACAAATTTAACAGCAGTGCAATGCCCAACCTCCCACCTTCCTAACCTAACTGAGTTGGGAGCTCTGGGGACCAGAGATTATACTCACCACAGCCTTTACAGTCTTTCCAGGTCAAAATGCAGTTTCGGGGTTCTATCTTTTTTTTTGCTATCTTCAGGATCTTGAAGTTACTTTTCGGTTGTGATTTTCTTGGAAACTTGGTTGTTGTTGCGTCTTGTTGTTGCTGTGGATCTACCTGAGTCCAGCTCTCAGGGGAAGATCCTTGTGGAAAAAGAAAAGGTTCAGTCTCCAGTAGCGAAAGGAGGCTGAACTGATGCCGTCTCGGGATGGTGGTTTGCTTCTTCTGTCTTCGGTGTCTTCGGACACTGGTCTTCCTTCTGTGTCGAAAGGCTGACTGCTTGCTGGAACACGAGAACGGAACAACTTGGCGGGGCAGAAACCCCTTCTTATATCCAGTTATCCAGCCAGACTTTCATGCTGCAATAAATCCTTCCCATTGGTGGGCTTGTGATTTTTGAAAAATGCAGCAGTATTGGATTTCGCGGGGGTTTTTCCACTGGCCATCCCTGATGTTAACCTAACCAAGGGTTGAGTAGGTGTTAATTGGGTTGGCAGGGTGTGGGCCTCCTGTAACCATTGTGTAGACCCTCGGTTTGTTTTGGGTTCCCTAGTTTTCTTAAGGCCTGCATAATATCCCTCTATAGTGTAAACGTGGGGGAGACAATAGCCCGTTTTCGGTGATGAGTCAGTCTCGAGTTTTCGAGCAAGGGCACTCCCATTGGCTTGGAGTCCCTTGCTTCGGGCTGACTCTGTCCCACCATTGGCCCTCCGGTGTCCTCCCCCGTCCAATCACTGCCCAGCCAAGGCCACACCGTCTCGGTTTCAATCCACATCCGGTTCTGGGTTCCCTGTTCCTTCCAGGACACTGGTCTGCTGTTTTATTGCAGCACAGACAGATCCCACAGCTCTTTTCCATCTGGATAAAATGAGGGGTTTTCGTCCTCCCCTACAAAGCCCACATCCCGAGAATTAATCTCTTTTTGTTAAAAGCATGATGGGTTCACAGTGGTTGAAGCTCTACAGGGTATCTATGGCTTATATAAAGGGCAATAGATCGCCGGTAGATGTCCGAGGGAATTTAAAGAACCTCAGTTATATGCATTGATATTTAAAGTTTGTTTAAGTCTCGAGACCATCAAGAAAAGGCCTCTGTGCTGGGTAACTATAACATGGTTATCACCTTTCTCTTTATGCTCCACTTGCTATATTTAAAGTAATAGATGGGTGAAATGAAACATATTCAGAATAATAGATTGGTGAATATTTACAGTAATAGATGGAAGAAATTAGTTTCATTTAAAGCAATATGTGGGTGAAATTAGTTCTATTAGTTGAGTAGATGGGTGAATGAATTCTATTTACAACAACTTATAGGGCCTTAATGTAATAAAACATCCCAAGGCGCTTCACAGGAACGTTATCAGACAAATTTTGACACCGAGCCACATAGGCGATATTGGGGCAGAAAGCTTGGTCAAGGAGGTAGGTTTTAAGGAACATCTTAAAGGAGGGAAGAGAGGCAAGAGGTTTAGGGAGGGAATTCCAGAGCTTGGGGCCTTGGCAGCTGAAAGCGTGGCCACCAATGGTGGAGCGATTATAATCAGGGATGCTCATGTGGCCAGAGATCTCGAAGGGATGTGGGGCAAGAGGGATTTGAAAACAAGGATGAAATTTTAAAATCAGGGCGTTGCTGGACTGGGAGCCAATGTAGGTCAGCGAGCACTGGCGAGTAGATAGGTGCGTAGATTGGTGAATGAGTTCTATTTAGGTGAGTACATGGCTGTAGCTCTCTTGCAAGTTGCATGGCTCACACCAGGTGCAAAATGCTGAAGTGCCATTGGTTGATCTACAGTTATACTCCTAGTATTGCAATGCGTCAATCACCTCACAGCAATGCAGAGATGTGCAATATAATTGCACTGCCTGACATTTAGAGGTTACTGGAAAACATTAACCCTTTTATCCGATCATAAATGTTTCAAGAACTCTGACCTGTATGGCCTGCGGGCTTCATTAAAATTCATTGTATGTGTATCTCAATATGTCATGGAACGATCACACATTATTTCAGTCTTATGTGATTGATGGTATTTCTTTCTTTGGTTTAATATTATTTTGAGAAATACTATATCCCATTATCACCGGAATAGATCGGGGGTTTTTTGCTGCAATTGGCCTTTCTGATATAGTGCAGAGACAGCCTTATGTTGCTGATGGCTGTGATCAGTCTAATTGTCGGATCAGTTGATGCTGATGAGCGGACTTTCTCTCTGGGAATCTATAAAACAGTTGTGATGTAATCATGATTGACAGATGCATTGTGCAGCCCTTTGTTAGACAGTTGGATGAAGTTGTTTGGAAAATAATACGAGCTTGAGTTACAGATCTTTTGTGAAGACAAGAGAAAGAGTTCTTAACAGATCACAAAGGGCGTTGTGACAGTACAGGGAGATTGCTGTGCACAAATTGGCTGCTGCCTTTCCGTTACATTACACCAGTGACTACAAACAGTACTTCATTGGCTAGGAATTGCTTTGGGGTATCCTGAGGTTTTGAAAGGTGCTGTAGAAATGCAAGTTCTTTCTTAACTTCAATTCAAATGGCTTCCCACAACTTGTGTCAATATAAAAGTGAAAGCACTTTTCTAGCCGCACAGCTATATGTGTAACTGTCCTAAAATCAGACGCTGAGTAAGAAGCTTTGGCCTAGAACTTGAACAACGCGGGAAGAAGTGGGCAGGGCGGAGTGCGGTTAACCCACACCTGTTGATAGTCGCAAAATCAATGATCACTGCGTGCAGCCAGTGCTACCTGTGCTGTTCATTGGCTACACGCCTCTAGGGGGCACGGGGGTGGGGGAGAGCCATATCGGGAGGCCACAATGGTACTTAAAGGCAGCCAGCGCCTCTTAAAGGGGAGGTGCATTCTGGCTGGAAAAACTGTTGTGCTACCTATTGTTGGAATGACTGAAGGAGGGGTAGCATGGGTTCCAAAGTTCTCTGATGCTACACTGGAGGCCTTGGTGCAGGAAGTGGGGAATAGGAGCTATGGACCAAGAGCTGGAACGTGGGATTAGGCTGAATAGTTGTTTTGGGGCCAGCAAAGACACGATGGGCTGAATGGCCTCTGTGCCGTGCATTTCTATGATTCTATGAATTTATAAGAGGAACATCCTTTATCCTCCAGGGGGGTTGGAAGCCCCGAGCAGCTGATCGGGAAGCAGTGGGAGGAGATCGCTAATGTGGTCAATACCAGGAGCATTGCTCCCAGGACGTGCATGCATTGCCCGAAGATGTTTAATGATCTGACAAGAGTTATCAAGGTAAGACCACTGTTTAAATACGTTTTCATCACAGCCGGATAGCCTCATTAATTGTAACACTCCCTCCACTCCACTCCTCCACCACCCTGCAATCTGCTACAATCAGCAAATCAGACTTCAATTAGTAGTCTTCACCTCCTCCTCACACATCATTACAAACTTCACACCTGCAACTCACATCTTACATAAACACTGGCAGATATTCAACCATGACAGCCACATTCCCCAATCATCCCGCAAGCTAGACCACAGCTGGAGTACTGCGTGCAGTTCTGGTCACCACATTACAGGAAGATGTGATTGCACTAGAGAGGGTACAGAGGAGATGTATGAGGATGTTGCCTGGACTGGAGAATTTTAGCTATGAGCAACGATTGGATAGGCTGGATTTGTTTTCTTTGGAACAGAGGAGACTGAGGGTAGACCTCAGTGAGGTGTATAACATTATGAGGGCTTAGATAGAGTGGATAGGAAGGACCTGTTTCCTTTACTTGAGGGATCAACAACCAAGGGGCATAGATTTAAAGTAATTGGGGGGAGGTTTAGAGGCGATATGAGGGGAAATGCTTCACCCAGAGGGTGGTGGGGGTCTGGAACTCACTGCCTGAAAGGGTGGTAGAGGCAGAAAGTCTTACCACATTTAAAAAGTGCTTGGATGTGCACTTGAAGTGCCATAACCTGCAGGGTTACGGACCTAGAGCTGGAAAGTGGGATTAGGCTGGATAGCTCTTGGTCAGCTGGCACGGACACAATGGACCGAAGCGGCCTCCTTCCGTGCTGTAAATTTATATGGTTCTATCACTGAAACTAATACACTTCCCTCTTTCTTGCAGGAGAAGATGGCGCATAACATCAGGAAACAGGCTGCCATTGTTGGGGTACCAACGCGTCAACACACCTTTTCCCCTACTGAAGAGATGGTGCTGGTAGTCATGGGAATGGCAGAGTGGAGGCCGTGGCCACTGGCAACACTGGGGACACGGTGAGCAGGGTTTCCGTCATCCTCCTTGTCGCTTCTGACTTCTCGTTCAGCCCACACACTCTGCTTCTAAGACACACGTGTTCCTCTCTGCTCTCCCTCACACAACAACTTTCCGTTTTTTTCGGTGAAAACGGTAGTGATGCGTGACACTTAGCGTTTTTGCTGCGCTACCGTTTTTAGGCCTAACCTTCGGGATTTACGTCAGTAAGGGAGGCATTGCACGAGGAGTCGTGGCACAAAAGCGCGAGTTTTGCCAAATTTAGTCCGGAGCCGGGAGAGCTGCAAGAGAGGCCTTAGGAGGGAGGGGGAGAAAAATAAATTCCAAAAAACATTTACACGACACTTAGTTATCGAATCGCTGAAAAAAAATGAAAAACTAAAAACTTTTAACTTGCCTATTTTTTGCAGGTTTTCATACATCCCACTGCTGGCAGGGCTGCACCGACAGGTTTGATTGCGGTAACGCAATCTACGTCGTTGCACGCCGGCGCGCCTCTCCCCAGCTGTACGTCCCATCACCACCGCAAACAACGAGCTGAGGATCCCACTCGAGCTTTGCGACCAGGTTTTTGCCGCGGAGGGTCAAATCGCGGCAAAAATCCGGTCGAAAACGTCTCAAAAATCCGGCCCTAGATCTGCTGCAGAGGACTCAGATGCTGACTTCAATGGGTCAGACTACTGAACAAGGCTCATGGGCGTACACCAGGACAGGCTTGGTGCACTGGGCAGCCTGCCAGAAAGCTTGCACACAATGGCCCCAACAACAACCGCCAGGCGGTAAAAAGAGCGGAGAGAAATGCGATTTTCCCGGAGATCTGGCCAACATTAACGCCAGGACCTGATTTAATTATTTTTTTCATTGTTTCCCGTCCGCAACCCGCCAGATGGAGAGACTGTCAGGCGGGTAGGCCTGTGGCTCCAGGGTACAGCTGGGGAACTGCCATCAGGAGGGCAATGAACATCGGGGAGAGAGAGGGTCAGACATTGGGAAGGTGGGAGAAGACATCAGGAGAGGGTTGGACATGGAGGCCGATCCCAAGGGTCTGCTGGCAGGAGAGGGTCCGATCCCCGCGGTCTGCTGGTGGGAAGGGTCCGATCCCAGGGTTCCAACCACGGGAGAGGGACCGATCCCAGAGGTCTGCTGGTGGGAGGGGGACCGATCCCAGGCGTCCGATCCCAGGGGTCCGATGGTGGGAGGGAATCCAATCCCAGGGGTCCGATGGTGGGAGGAGGAGCGATCCCAGGGGTCTGTTGGCGGGAGGGGGTCCGATCCCAGGGGTCCGATGGCAGGAGGTAGTCCGATCCCAGGGGTCCGATGGCGGGAGGGGGTCCGATCTCAGGGGGCCGATCCCAGGGGTCCAACGACGATAGAGGGGACCGATCCCAGGGGCCAATGGCAGGAGGGAGATATGATCCCAGGGGCCCGATGGCAGGAGGTAGTCCGATCCCAGGGGTCTGCTGACAGGAGGAGGTCCGATCCCGGGGGTCCGACGACAGTAGAGGGGACTGATCCTGGGGATCATGGGGTGATTTACAGGTACGGTTGCTGGGTTGGGATGAAGCACCCTTGCTCCTCTTGGACCAGAAGCAGTGATGGAAAGGTACTGTTCTATCCAACCATTCACCCCTCCATTCAGCTCCTGGGTTTCCTGAGGCCCGGGAATCCTGGCTGGCCAGCATAATATTTGAAACGGAGGTAAAAGTGAGACATTCAGTCTCTGACAATATGTAAATTCAGGACCCGCCTCCAAAGAGCAGGTTAGTCGCCGACGCCCCAACCTTCCTCCGTCAAAACTGGAGTTGGGTTTCCGATTTTTAATTTTTAAATCCTCCTTCCCATTCTGGAGGTTAAAATTACCCCCAGTGTCACAGAGCATGCAGGAGTCTGCAATGTATGTACCTGTGAGTATGCTCACAGGTTTGTGGAGCTATTGTGAGTCCTCCTTTTATTTATTGGGGACTTGGCCTGGAGGGTGGTGCACGGAGCAGTCCCGTGCAATAAGTTTTTAAGTCGGTTCACGGGCTCCCACGCCGCCTGCAATTTCTGCGCTCTACAGGAGTCCGTGTTCCATGTATATGTATATGTTGAGTATGTGAGGTTGCAGCCCCTCTTCCAATATTTGAAGGGGCTACTCCTCAAATTCTGGTTGCACTTCAGTCCCACACTCCTGATCTTTGGGCACCCTGTGCGGAGGGGAGCGGGCAGGTCGGAAGGCCTCCTCGTAGGACTGCTCCTGGGCAAGGCCAAGGGGGCCATCAACCGGTCCAGGCAGCAGGCGGTCGAAGGGGTCATTCAGCCTGACTCTCTTCCGTGGTTACATCCGAGCCATGGAGATGTAGCACACGGTGTCCACCGGTACGTTCGCGGCCTTCCGCTAGAGGTGGGCGCTGGAGGGACTGGAGTGCATCATCACCCCTGGCAACCAAATTTTAATTTGATTTAAGGTTTTGTTAAAGTTCAAAACGTTAATTTGTGATTTCTAGTACCCTTGCCAAAAGGGGGCATTTGATTTACGTTGCAACAAAAATAGTTGTAGAGCTGTTGAGTTGTGAGTGGCTTAGCCAGTCACGTGATGTTCACAAGACTCAATAAAACCCCAGCCAGTTGGGTTCAGGGGTAACATGAAGAGGCAGGTGGCTGTGAGCCTGGTAGATGAACTGGTAATGTGTAGTGTGGTTGTTAAGGGATCAATATTGGCCAGGACACCGGGGATAACTCCCCTTCAAAATAGTGCCATGGGATCTGAGAGAGCAGACAGGGCCTCAGTTTAACGTCTCATATGAAAGACAGCACCTCTGACAGTGCAGCACTCCCTCAGCACTGCACTGGAGTGTCGGCCTAGATGTGTGTGTTCAAGTCCCTAATGAAATGTAATGAAATGAGGCTGAGACCAAACAGTGTAGAGTGAAGAAAGTCAACATGATGGTGGTTGTAAGATGAGAGATAAGGAATATGGGATTGCTGGTGAATGGCGTATGGGACATCTGACTTAGTTGAACCACACCTCGATCAGCTGGTCTCTGAGAGCATGTGTAAGAACATAAGAAATAAGAGCAGGAGTAGGCCATACAACCCCTCGAGCCTGCTCCGCCATTCAATAAGATCATGGCTGATCTGATCATGCACTCAGGTCCACCTCCCTGCCCGCTCCCCATAACCCCTTATCCCCTTATCATTTAAGAAACTGTCTATTTCTGTCTTAAATTTATTCGATGTCCCAGCTTCCACAGCTCTCTGAGGCAGCGAATTCCACAGATTTACAACCCTCTGGAGAAGAAATTCCTCCTCATCTCAGTTTTAAATGGGCGGCCCCTTATTCTAAGATCATGCCCTCTAGTTCTAGTCTCCCCTATCAGTGGAAACATCCTCTCTGCATCCACCTTGTCAAGCTTCCTCATAATCTTATACGTTTCGATACGATCACCTCTCATTCTTCTGAATTCCAATGAGTAGAGGCCCAACCTACTCAACCTTTCCTCATAAGTTAACTCCCTCATCTCCAGAATCAACCGTGTGAACCTTCTCTGAACTGCCTCCAAAGCAAGTATGTCCTTTCGTAAATATGGAAACCAAAACTGCATGCAGTATTCCAGGTGTGGCCTCACCAATACCTTATATAGCTGCAGTAAGACTGCCCTGCTTTTGTACTCCATCCCCTTTGCAATAAAGCCAAGATACCATTTGCCTTCCTGATCACTTGCTGAACCTGCATACTTTCCTTTTGTGTTTCATGCACAAGTACCCCCTGGTCCTGCTGTACTGCAGCACTTTGCAATCTTTCTCCATTTAAATAATACCTTGCTCTTTGATTTTTTTCTGCCAAAGTGCATGACCTCACACTTTCCAACATTATACTATAGATAGATACTCTCTTGGTCGCTGCCTCTCCTTCTCCTCTTCCTGGTCCTCCTCCTGATCTAACTCTCCCTCCTCCACATCCTGAACGTTGGTCCGCAGGTGGTGGTGAGGGCTGGTCCCTCATAATGGCGAAGTTGTGGAGCATGTGGCAGATGACCACAAATCTGGATACCCGCTTGGTGGTGGGGGCTGGTACTGCAAAGCTCCACCACAACAGTGCAGGCAGCCGAAGCAATGCTTGAGGATACCGATTGTTTGCTTGATCATTTCCCATTGGACGGGATGGCTGTCATTGTAGGGCAGCTGTGCAGCTGTGTGGGAGTTTCTAACCAGAGTCATGAGCAATGTTCGATGGGGTCAATCCTTGAATGCCCAATACCCTGCCTGTACATGACAGCCTGGTTTGAACAAAGGTGGCACAGAGGGCTGAGGTCAGAGGATAGAAACATAGAAACATAGAAAATAGGTGCAGGAGTAGGCGATTCGGCCCTTCGAGCCTGCACCACCATTCAATAAGATCATGGCTGATCATTCACCTCAGTACCCCTTTCCTGCTTTCTCTCCATACCCTTGATCTCTTTAGCCGTAAGGGCTATATCTAACTCCCTCTTGAATATATCCAATGAACTGGCATCAACAACTCTCTGTGGTAGGGAATTCCACAGGTTAACAATTCTCTGAGTGAAGAAGTTTCTCCTCATCTCTGTCCTAAATGGCTTACCCCTTATCCTTAGATTATGCCCCCTGGTTCTGGACTTCCCCAACATCGGGAACATTCTACCCGCATCTAACCTGTCCAGCCCCGTCAGAATTTTATATGTTTCTATGAGATCCCCTCTCATCCTTCTAAACTCCAGTGAATACAGGCCCAGTTGATCCAGTCTCTCCTCATATGTCAGTCCTGCCATCCTGGGAATCAAAGGGTGAAAGGGTCGTGACTATTGTGTATGTAGGCACCTTGGTAATGACTCCACGAGGCAGGGTATTGTGGTGTAAGCAGCACTCAAATCACTGACTCCACGCAGTCTGGTGTTGTAGTAACTGCTGTGACCTTCGTCTTTTATTGTGTAACTCCAGGTGTGGTGGGCAGCCTTTTATACTCTGTCTTGCAGGTACTTTCAGGTCTCCCACCACAGCGCCCTCTGTGACGCACCATTGTACTTATACATTTAATGTACCTGGACAATACATAACATCTCACTCCCTCCCCCCACCCCCCAGTTCCAAAAGTCATTGCCGGAAACCTTGGCCTTGTTCGTCCTGGTTGGTTTGTGAGTGTGAGTCCCTGACCATCCACTTCCCCCCCATGTAGAGATTATGCTTGCGATCTGTGCAAGCATGTGGTATTTGCAGTCCTTACATGGGTGATGAAGTACACGAGTATAACCTCCAACAGAAAGCAGGTATACATAGACAGTACATTTGTATGGTACATATGATATGTGGTACAGATGTTATGTCAAAAGGTTGCAGGTACACTGAACAGTTATTTAATCCCAGCTCCACTGGGTGAGGTACGGTGGCGGTATACTGCCCCTTTTCGCCCGAGGTAATGGGCTGCGCTGAGACAGGGTATCGCAACTAGTGCGTTGACTCTGTTCTCAATAATCGCCTTGGTGGCTCATCTGCAGCCGCTGAACCCTTGAATGAATCACGTAAAATCGAAAATCGCATTGGCCCCTTAGGCATGTTAGTCACGGATCCATTAGCCCTTTTACTTGTACCTCGTGGTATTAACTCTTTTCATAAATCATTCATATCCATTATTTTAAACACAGTAACCATTCAGCATCAAAATATCCTGAATCACTTCATCAAAGAAATCACATTACACATTTAGACTCGCTCTTGCCTTACAAAAGTCTTTTTGTGGAGACCAACAACGGTGTAAGGCCCTTTTAAGGCTCCCGGTTGCATTTCCCTTTTAAGACGCCATCTTTTGGTTCCCACGAGGCTTCTCTTGGGCGCCGCCATTTTAGTTGTACTGCTTGCCTTTGTTCTTTGCAGAGCTCTGCTACCACGAGACTCGCCACCATGTTGAGCTCGCTGGCCTGACGTTTTACTCTCTGGAATAGAAGGCATAAAGAAGAAAGAAGGAAGGAAAACGGCAAAAACAATCCGATCTTGAATCTGGCTCTTTGAATTCGATCCGTCATAGTCCCTGTGAGAACGGCCTCCGTGATTGCTGCCGTATCCTCCGCTCTGGCTCCTGCACCCACCCGAGTAGCTGTCGCGTTCTCCCAAGTCGTACCTGCCGCCGTCGTAGCCTCCACCGCCGCTGCAACCTCTGCTCCTGCCGCTGTGCCAGCAACTACCGCTTCTCCTATGGCCTCCGCTCCTGTCCCAGTAACTGCCGCCTCTCCTGCAGCCGCCATAGCTGCCACCACCGCCGCCGCTGTCCCAGCCTCCACCGTAGCCGTTACAGCCGCCCGACTCTTCTTCCGCGTGGGCCCCCCCGGACTTGTCGGCCATCGATGGACCTCCCATTCATCGCCCGCAGTGTGTCACCGGCTCGCACCTCAGCGATCGGCCTGCACTTGAACAACTGCTCTTCCAGGGTCTGCTCGTCTGTGGAAGCTGAGGCTGCAGGATTGCTTGAGGTCAGGAATTCTGGGCTGCAGTCACCTGTGTGGGGATTTAGACTGCCGATGAACGGCTTCTTCCTCCTTCAGCTCGGCGGCGCTGCTCTTTGGGAACCCAGAGAACAGCAGTCTGTGGAGGAATGAAGTCTTCCCAGCTCTCACGGACCTTCCCCATCCACCTCCTGCCGAGAAGCATCGGCCCATCGCCTGCAATGACCCACAAAGGTAAACCGTGCGTCTCGCCCCCGTGAGATACCTGCACCTCCGCTCTGCCAAGAACAGGTATCAGTTCCTTGGTGTAGGTACGCAGCTTTGCCATGACCGGGACCAGCTTGGGTCGTGCAGCTGGGTTGACCCACAGTTTATCAAAAGTTTCCTGACTCATCAACGACGGACCCGATCCAGTGTCCACTTCCATACTCACTGGGACTCCGTTAATCTTGACCTCCATAATCACCAGGGCCGAACCGTATACAGTCCAAACAACGCCTCATCTTCTTCTGCCTGCTTCTCGCTAGAAAATGGACCCTGACCATCTCCTCAGCCACACGGTGAGTCAGGTTTCTTTTGCACATACGCTGAAGGTGGCCTTTCGTGTGGCAGGTATTGCACGTATACTCCACAAACCTGCACCGGTGAGCCCCATGGTGCTGCTCGATTAGCCTCCCTCGGTGGACTCTGAGTTCCAGGACCCCGAGGTCCATGCTCTCTGTCCTGGGCAGAGCCACTTTCTGCAGTTTTGTCCATGGTGGGCGCTATCCCGTGGACAGTGCCTGCTGGGTTCGAGACTGTGTGGAACATCTGCTTGGTGCTGCAAGTCGAGGTCATAAATGCCCTGCTGATGGTGATGGCTTGCTTCAGGGTGATTGTGTGTTCAGTGGATATCAGCTTGTGAAGGAGACCCTCATGTCCAATCCCCATAACAAAGGCGTCTCGCAATGCCTTGTCAAGGTGTGTGCCAAAATCACACGGCGCCGCGAGTCTCCTGAGATCTGCAGCATATTTGGTGACATCCTGGCCCTCTGGTCTGCAGTGGTGGTAGAATTTGCGCCTGGTCGTGAGGATGCTCTCCTTCGGTTTCAGTTGGTCATGAATGAGTTCGATCAGCTCCTCATATGACTTGTCCCTGTGCTCGCGGGTGCCAGCAAATCCCTGACGAGACAGTAAACCTCATCACCACAACTGGAAAGTAATATCGCCTTATGCTTCTCTCTCAGTGCATCCATGTTCCCCGTCAGGTCGTTTGCTGTAAAATAGTACTCAAGCCTTTCCGTAAAGGCCTCCCAATCATTGCCCAGAGTAGCCATGGTTGCGTGAAGCTCGTCCGTGTCCTCGTCGCCAATGTGGTGTATGCAGCACTCAAATCACTGACTCCACGCAGTCTGGTGTTGTAGTAACTGCTGTGACCTTAGTCCTTTATTGTGGTTCTCCCAGTTGTGGTGGGCAGCCTTTTCTACTCTCTCTTGCAGGTACTTTCAGGTCTCCCACTACAGCACCCTCTGTGGCGCACCATTGTACTTATACATTTAATGTACCTGGACAATACATAACAGGTATGGTACTCAAACTGTATAGACTGTAGTCCTTTATTTGCAGCTCCTCGAGTGAGAACACCAAGCTGTGAGCTCCCTTTTATACTGGGTTATCTATAGTGTGCAGGTAACCCTTAGGTCTCCAGCAGCAACACCCTCTGGTGTACAGGTAAGGTGTGTACAGTGTAAGGGTACGTTCAGTGTTACAGACATCATATAACAATACAAGCATGAATACATAACAGTGACTCGTGCCAGCAGAGTGGGCGCAGATTGTCTGATGCACTGCTAGAGGTGGCAACCAGTTTACATTGAGGGAGTGGAATCCCTTTTGATTGATGAATATTCCAGGGAGCTGATGTGCAGCAGGAAAGGCAATGTGTGAGCAGCCAATGTCCCTTGCACCATGGGGAAGCCGACTGTGCGGGCGAAATCTCATGGTCATAGAATCATAAAAATTTACAGCACCGAAGGAGGTAATTTTGGCCATTGTGTCAGAGCTGGCCGACCAAGAGCTAATCCTACTTTCCAGCTCTTGGTTCGTAACCCTGTAGGTTACTGCACTTCAAGTGCACATCCAAGTATTTTTTAAATGTGGTGACGGTTTCTGCTTCTACCACTTTTCAGATAGTGAGTTCCAGACACCCACCACCCTCTGGGTGAAGAAATTTCCCCTCATATCTCCTCTAAACCTACTACCAATTACTTTAAATCTATGCTCCCTGGTTGTTGACCCCCCAGCCAAGGGAAACAGGTCCTTCCTATCCACTTTATCCAGGCTCCTCATAATTTTACCTAAATCAGGTCTCCCCTCAGCCTCCTCTGTTCCAAAGAAAACAGACCCAGCATCTCCAATCTTTCCTTATAGCCAAAATTTTCCAGTCCATGCAACATTATTGTAAATCTTCTCTGCACCCTTTCCAGTGCAATCACATCTTTCCTGTAAAGTGGTAGCCAGAACTGCACACAGTACTCCAGCTGCGGCCTAACCAGTGTTTTATACAGTTCAAGCATAATCTCCTTGCTCTTGTATTCCATGCCTCGACTAATAAAAGCAAATATTCCATATGCCTTCTTAACCATCGAAGCACTGACCACACTCGACCAGCTCCGTTGGGCGGGCCACATCGTCTGCATGCCCGACACAAGACTCCCAAGTTCTCTACTCAGAACTCCTATATGGCAGGCGATCCAGAGGTGGGCAGAGGAAGTGTTTCAAGGACACCCTCAAAGCCTCCTTGATAAAGTGCAACATCCCCACCGACACCTGGGAATCCCTGGCCAAAGACCGCCCTAAGTGGAGGAAGAGCATCCGGGAGGGTGCTGAACACCTCGAGTCTCGTCACCGAGAGCATGCAGAAAAAAAGCACAGGCAGCGGAAGGAACGTGCAGCAAACCAGACTCCCCACCCACCCTTTTCTTCAACCACTGACTGTCCCACCTGTGACAGAGACTGTAATTCCCGTATTGGACTGTACAGTCACCTAAGAACTCGCTTTTAGAGTGGAAGCAAGTCTTCCTCGATTTTGAGGGACTGCCTATGATGATGATGATAACCACCTTAGCCTGCTACCTTCAGGTATCTGTGGACCTGCACTCCAAGGTCCCTTTGTTCCTCGACACTTTTCAGTGTCGTACCATTTAATGCGTATTCCTTTGCCTTGTTAGACCTTCCCAAACGCATTACCTCACAATTATACGAATTGAATTCCATTTGCCACTGTTCTGCCCACCTGACCAGTACATTGATATCTTCCTGCAGTCCGCAGCTTTCTTCTTCATTATCAACCACACAGCCTATTTTAGTGTCATCTGAAAACTTCTTAACCATACCCCCAATTTTTAAGTCCAAGTTATTAATATATGCCACAAACATGATGAGTCCTCCTGCTTCTCTCTGTCAATAAGAAGGTGAGGTAAGTGTTTCTCATGGTGTTTAGAGCCTCAGTGAGCTTACTGATACATTGGTGTATTGTGAACTGGGACATGTTACTAATGTAGGCTGTTGGCGCCTGATAGGATCTTCTGAGATAAAAGTTGAGGACAATAGTGGTGTCCATGCCTTAATTTAAGGCTGGAGTTGCGGCTGTCGGAGTTGAAGTAGCTCAGTAACAACCCCCTTGGTAAAGCAAAGTTGTTCATTGCTCCTCACTGAAGTTGAGGTGAGAGAAGTGCTCCCTGAGTACCCAGTGCGGATATCGCCTCCTGTTGAGTGCAGAGGCATCCAAAGCTCTTCCTGTGCAGACAAAGTGAACTCCGAGGAGCGAAAAACACCGAGAAGTTAAACAGTAGCTAGAAGTAATAAATGAGTAACTAACCTGTAAGTACTGCATGAGCCCTTTAAATAGCGCTGGTTCGCGTCCCATTGCGCTGAGCAAGGCCATGCTGAGCGAGGTCAGCACGTAGCGGTCAAGGGGCTGGGGCGGCCCAAATTGGTGAGCGCGTTCTGTACGCAACAACCCTCATCTGCATAATATTGGGCCTGAAATTCCACTAGAGGTCTTCCCCTGGGTAAAGGTAAAAAAGGTAAAAAACTGCACACTTACCTGTTGCTGCTGCGCCCACTCGAACTTCCGAGCCTGAGGCCTTCACTCCTACGCATCGGAGCGCGTGCACGTTGGGATGTGTGCAGGGCTGGAGCTGTAGTCACATGGCTCTGGGCAGCCAATCAAGGTACAGTATTTTCTGATTCATAATAATGGAAAATCCGTAAGTTGGAGTTCTCATTATTATGAATGAGAAACCTCCCAAACACACACAAAATCAATAAAAAATAGAAAAATACACAACATGTTTAAGAATCATTAAAGTTCTTCTAAAAAATATTTTCCTGACTTTTTTCAAAGATGCCTTAAAATAAATTTACCGTAGTGGGGAGGGTTTTTAACAATAAAATATGTTTTCATATGTGTTTATTTAATTTAATTTTAATGTTTTTATGTATTTTTAAACACTTCCGCCTGCTTTTTCAGGCGCAAGATTTTAAAGAACATGTGCAGCGCAAGATATTCATAAATATCGGGCAGCGTCGTCGGAGGCTGAGCGGGACGTTGGTGAGGCCTATAAGAGGCCCAGCAGTTGCAGGGAGCAGCGGCAGCATTGTCGGAGGCCAGCTGGTGCAGCTGCAGCGGGCAGGCACAAAAGAAGTAGAATGAAATCGAAAGGTGATGTCACAGCCAAGGGGGTAAGTGATTGGCTGATGATTGGTAAGTAGTTTTTCTTCTTCTTTTTCTTTATCAGTAAGTAATCTTTTTCATTGTTGTTGCCAAATTAAGTTAATCTAAGGGTTAAGACATGGCAGCAGAGCTCGGACATGTGTTATGCTCCTCCAATACTATGTGGCAAGTCAGGGACGCTTCCGGTGTCCCTGACGATTATGTGTGCGGGAAGTGTATCCGCCTCCAGCTTCTGACGGACCGCATTGCGGCACTGGAGCTGCAGGTGGATTCACCATGGAGCATCCACGATGCTGAGAATGACGTGAATAGCACGTTTAGTGAGTTGGTCTCACCGCAGGTAAAGGGTTCACAGACAGATAGTAAATGGGTGACCAACAGGAAGAGCAGTGGAAGAAAGGTAGTGCAGGGGTCCCCTGTGGTCATCCCCCTGCAAAACAGATACACCGCTTTGGGTACTGTTGAGGGGGATGACTCATCAGGGGAGGGTAGCAGCAGCCAAGGTCATGGCCACGTGCTAGTCAGAGTAGGAATCGCAGGATAGCTCAGATGAATACGTGGCTTGAGGAGTGGTGCAAGAGGGAGGGATTCAAATTCCTGGAACATTGGAAACGGTTCTGGGGTAGGTGGGACCAGTACAAACTGGACAGTCTGCACCTGGGCAGGACCGGAACCAATGTCCTAGGGGGAGTGTTTGCTAGTGCTGTTGGGGAGTAGTTAAACTAATATGGCAGGGGGATGGGAACCTATGCAGGGAGACAAAAGGAAATAAAATGGAGGCAGAAGCAAAAGATAGAAAGGAGAACAGTAAAAGTGGAGGGCAGAGAAACCCAAGGCAAAAAACAAAAAGGGCCACATTACAGAAAAATTCTAAAGGGGCAAAGTGTGTTAAAAAGACAAGCCTGGAGGCTCTGTGCCTCAATGCAAGGAGTATTCGGAATAAGGTGGACGAATTAACTGCGCAGACAGCAGTTAACGGATATGATATAATTGGCATCACGGAGACATGGCTCCAGGGTGACCGAGGCTGGGAACTCAACATCCAGTGGTATTCAACATTTAGGGAGGATAGGCAGAGATAGGAGGCGGGGTGGCGTTGCTGGTTAAAGAGGAACTTAATGCAATAGTAAGGAGGGACATTAGTCTGGATGATGTGGAATCAGTATGGGTGGAGCTGCGGAATACCAAAGGGCAGAAAACGCTAGTGGGAGTTGTGTACAGACCACCAAACAGTAGTAGTGAGGTTGGGGACAGCATCAAACAAAAAATAAGGGATGCAAAATAAAGGTACAGCAGTTATCATGGGCGACTTTAATCTACATATTGATTGGGCTAACCAAACTGGTAGCAATGCGGTGGAGGAGGATTTCCTGGAGTGTATTAGGGATGGTTTTCTCGACCAATATGTCGAGGAACCAACTAGAGAGCTGGCCATCCTAGACTGGGTGATGTGTAATGAGAAGGGACTAATTAGCAATCTTGTTGTGCGAGGCCCCTTGGGGAAGAGTGACCATAATATGGTAGAATTCTTTATTAAGATGGAGAGTGACAAAGTTAATTTGGAAACTAGGATCCTGAACTTAAGGAAAGGTAACTTCGATGGTATGAGGCGTGAATTGGCTAGAATAGACTGGCAAAGGATACTTAAAGGGTTGACGGTGGATAAACAATGGCAAACATTTAAAGATCACGTGGATGATCTTCAGCAATTGTACATCCCTGTCTGGAGTAAAAATAAAATGGAGTAGGTGGCTCAACTGTGGCTAACAAGAGAAATTAAGGATAGTGTTAAAACCAAGGAAGAGGCATAGAAATTGGCTAGAAAAAGTAACAAACCTGAGGACTGGGAGAAATTTAGAATTCAACAGAGGAGAACTAAGGGTTTAATTAAGAGGGGGAAAATAGAGTACGAGAGGAAGCTTGCAGGGAACATAAAAACTGACTGCAATAGTTTCTATAAATATTTGAAGAGAAAAAGATTAGTGAAGACAAATGTAGGTCCCTTGCAGTCAGATTCAGGTGAATTTATAATGGGGAACAAAGAAATGGCAGACCAATTGAACAAATACTTCGGTTCTGTCTTCACGAAGGAAGACACGAATAACCTTCCGAATGTACCAGGGGACAGTGGGTCTAGTGAGAAGGCGGAACTGAGGGATATCCTTATTAGGCGGGAAATTGATGGAATTGAAGGACGATAAATCCCCGGGGCCTGATAGTCTGCATCCCAGAGTACTTAAGGAAGTGGCCCTAGAAATAGTGGAAGCATTGGTGATCATTTTCCAACAGTCTATCGACTCTGGATCAGTTCCTATGGACTGGAGGGTAGCTAATGTAACACCACTTTTTAAAAAAGGAGGGAGAGAAAACGGGCAATTATAGACCGGTTAGCCTGACATCAGTAGTGGGAAAAATTTTCGAATAAATCATTAAGGATGAAATAGCAGTTCATTTGGAAAGCAGTGACAGGATCGATCCAAGTCAGCATTGATTTATGAAAGGGAAATCATGCTTGACGAATCTTCTGGAATTTTTTGAGGATGTAACTCGCAGAGTGGACAAGGGAGAACAAGTGGATGTGGTGTATTTGGACTTTCAAAAGGCTTTTGTCAAGGTCCCGCACAAGAGATTGGTGTGCAAAGTCAAAGCACATGGTATTGAGCATTATGTACTGACGTGGATAGAGAATTGGTTGGCAGACAGGAAGCAGAGAGTTGGGATAAACGGGTCCTTTTCAGAATGACAGGCAGTGACTAGTGGAGTGCCGCAGGGCTCAGTGCTGCGACCCCAGCTATTTACAATATACATTAACGATTTAGATGAAGGAATTGAGTGTAATATCTCCAAGTTTGCAGATGACACTAAACTGGGTGGCGTTGTGAGCTGTGAGCGGGACGCTAAGAGGCTGCAGGGTGACTCGGACAGGTTAGGTGAGTGGGCAAATGCATGGCAGATGCAGTATAATGTGGATAAATGTGAGGTTATCCATTTTGGGGGCAAAAACACGAAGGCAGAATATTATCTGAATGGGGCAGATTAGGAAAAGGGGAGGTGCAATGAGACCTAGGTGTCATGGTTCATCAGTCATTGAAGATTGGCATGCAGGTACAACAGGCAGTGAAGAAGGCAAATGGCATGTTGGCCTTCATAGCTAGGGGATTTGAGTATAGGAGCAGGGAGGTCTTACTGCAGTTGTACAGGGCCTTAGTGAGGCCTCACCTGGAATATTGTGTTCAGTTTTGGTCTCCTAATCTGGGGAAGGATGTTCTTGCTATTGAGGGAGTGCAACAAAGGTTCACTAGACTAATTCCAGGAATGGCTGGACTGTCATATGAGGAGAGACTGGATCAACTGGGCCTTTATTCACTGGAGTTTAGAAGGATGAGAGGGGATCTCATAGAAACGTATAAGATTCTGACGGGACTGGACAGGTTAGATGCGGGAAGAATGTTCCCGATGTTGGGGAGGTCCAGAACCAGGGGACATAGTCTGAGGATAAGGGGTAGGACATTTAGGACTGAGATGAGGAGAAACTTCTTCACTCAGAGAGTTGTTAACCTGTGGAATTCCCTGCCGCAGAGAGTTGTTGATGCCAATTCATTGGATATATTCAAGAGGGAGTTACATATGGTCCTTATGGCTAAGGGGATCAAGGGGTATGGAGGGAAAGCAGAAAAGGGGTACTGAGGGAATGATCAGCCATGATCTTATTGAATGGCGGTGCAGGCTTGAAGGGCCGAATGGCCTACTCCTGCACCTATTTTCTATGTTTCTATGTTTCTCTCTTCCCTGCAAGTGTCCTCGCTCCCGATATGTGGAAGATCTGTCAAGCCAGAAATTTCACAGATCAGAAAAGCCTGTTTTCAGCGCATGCGCATTGCGCGCTGAAACCCGACTTTTCCGATGCCTTCCCGGCTCCGTAGGAACTTCGTACGGACCTGGGACATCGGAATTTCAGGGCCATTTTAGCTGAAGTGAACCCTGCAGGCGTACACGCCTCACACGGGCGCTACCTCCTACACCAAAATTGTGGGCTGTGCACTTCTGGTTGGAAGCACGCGCACGCATCGATCTCATCAGTATGAGCCCTGAGGTCATCGCGTAGCGACTGAAACATGTCAATTTCTAGGTCATTGCATTTGCCATTCAAGTGAAATGGGGGCTGTAGTTGTGAGAAATTGTCCAGCTTCTGTTTACTTGTACATGAAGGAAAGAATTGTATTTCTGTAGCGCCTTTCACAACCTCAGGATGTCCCAAAGTACTTTACAGCCAATGAAGTATTTTTGAAGTATAGTTACTGTTGTAATGTAGGAAACGCTGCAGCCAATTTGCGCACAGCAAGGTCCAACAAACAGCAATCTGATAATGACCAGCATATAGAAACATAGAAAGTTGCAGTGCAAAAGGAGGCCATTTCGGCCCATCGTATCCGCGCCGGCCGACAAAGAGCCGCACGGCCCTTGGTCAACAGCCCTGAAGGTTACATATAAATCTATGAACAGTAGCGGAAAGGCAATGAGCATCCAGTCCACCTCACACAACTGTGACACCCCTTATACTGAAACATTCTACACTCCACCCCAACCGGAGCCATGTGATCTCCTGGGAGAGGCAAAAACCAGATAAAAACCCAGGCCAATTGAGGGTGAAAAAATCTGGGAAAATTCCTCTCCGACCCATCCAGGTGATCGAAACTAGTCCAGGAGATCACCCTGGCCATATTCGATTCCTTGCAGTACTTACTATTATATCTGTGCCGGCCAACAAGAGGTCATCCAGTCTAATCCCAATTACCAGCTCTAGGTCCGGGTGGGTATTTTTTTCGCAGATTGTATAAAACTAAATGAACTGTTTGGTTTATTGCAGCTATTTACAGTTGGTTGAGGGGAAAATATTGTCTGCGACTCCGGGGAGAACTCCCCTGCACTTCTTCAAAATAGTTCCCCTGGGATCTTTTGTACCCACCTGAGAGGGCAGACAAGGCTCAATTTTAAAGTTTTATCAAGAGGCGGCACTCCTTCAGCACTGCACTGGGAATGTCGGCCTACATTATATGCTCAAATCTCTGGAGTGGGACTTGAACCCACGACCTTCTGACTCAGCGAGAGCCATGGCTGACACCAGCTAAAATTAAACCCGCCCTCGGCTGTGAAATGGGCTGAGGGGAAAGGGGATGCTATTCGGGGAGAGTAAATGATTAATGTGCAATGTTCTACGACGCAATGCTTCCGTGTGACGTTAATGAGTCTTCAGGGGATGGCAGTGCAAGCTGCCATTCCGCTTCTGGTGCGTGAAGTGAGGGTACGTGAGCAGCAGTAGCTGCAATGCAGTCACAGTGAGTGAGCTTGGCCCAAACAGCTGACTGTCACTTTCATTCAGTTTCAGGGCACTGGCGGCGCTCCTCATTCGCCGGGAGCCTCCGAATATGATTGGTCATTCGGCAATTGTGACGGCGTCTCACTTCACACCCCACTATTTCGAAGCAGTTAAAAACCTGACACAATGCAAGAGAGTGGCAGCACTCTGTATAAAGCAACCACTAGATGGGTCCAGTGTGCTCAATAACTGCAATAAGCCAAACAGTGCATTTAGTTTGATATAATGCACGACAAAATACCCATTGCAGCACACCCGAAGGACTGAACGGTAAGCACATCATTCAGTCTGACTTTAGACCCAACAGACCCAGGGCAACTCCAGATTTAATCCCTGTGCTCCCTATCTCTTATCAGTGAATATATTTAAGATGGAGATAGACAGATTTTTGAACGATAAGGGAGTCAAGGGTTATGGGGAGCAGGCAGGGAAATGGAACTGAGGCTAAGATCAGATCAGCCATGATCTTATTGAATGGCGGAGCAGGCTCGAGGGCCAGATGGCCTACTCCTGCTCCTATTTCTTATGTTCTTATGCTCCAGCCAGGAAAACAGTGGGGGTGCAGTTGGTGATGCCCCATAGAGTGCAGTTTTAACCTAACTCATGGGGCGGAAAACCCACGGAATCGGGTGGAATGCTAGTCGTACACCGCGCCCAACATTACTCGCCATTGCCTTCAATGGCCGGGTTGTAGCGGCACCTGATCCCGTCATTTTCCCAACGGGCGCGTTAGGTTAAAATTGCCCACAATAAGTTCATGGCTCAGCGGCTGGAAATGGAGGAACACGATTCGCCCCTCAGACAGCTTCCCCAACCCCCACCGAGCATTGCTGTAACCAATGCACGGCCCCTCCCCTCAGACTCCCCCTACCCCACCCCCCCATTGAGCATTACTGTAACCAATGGACAGCCCCTCCCTCTCCTCAAACACCTACCCCCCGAGCATCACTGTAACTAATGCACGGCCCCTCCCCTCAGACCCCCCCCCCCCAAGAGATGCTGTAACCAATGGACGGCGCCTCCCCTCAAACCCCCCCCTGAGTGTTACTGTAACTAAGGGAATGTCCCTCAGACATTCCCCCCCCACCCCCTGAGTGTTACTGGAAGTGGGAAAGAAGTAATTTACACCTGTTACAACCTCAAGATGTCAAAAAGCACTTCACAGCCAAAGAAATGCTTGAAGTGTAGTCGCTGTTCAATGTAGGCAAACCGGGGCAGCCAGTTTGCGCACTGCAAGGTCCCACATACAGCAATTAGCTGGATCTGACTGGACTACATCAAGCACTGCTCTCCTCTGCCTAAACTGCTCACTACTCCGGGATCATTCTGGAATGCAAAGATATCCCCCAGGTTCTCCTACACATGCAACGGTTTTCTTAAATCTCTACCTTCACCCTCCACCTTCACCCACATCAATAAGTGCGAGGAGTTCGTGGACTTTTTTGTCACTAAGATTGAGACCATTTGTTCAGCTCTATCTGCCGCCTCCCTCCCATCTCCTTGCCCACCCAGCCAAACTTCCCCAAAGGTTCAGCCCTGCCCGAGCCCTGAACTCGCATCTTTCTCCAGTTTCTCTCTTCTCTGCTCTCATGCCCTCTCTGCGCTCAGCATGTTTATGAGGCCCACCTTCTACTCTCTCGACCCTATTTCCACAAAACTGCTGGCTGCCCAACTTCCTTTCCTGGCCTTCATGTTAACTGATATTGTAAATGGTTTCCTCTCCTCGGGCACTGTTCCCCCTCCCTTTCAAATCTGTCATCATTACCCCTCTCCTCAAAAGTCCCACCCTGAAACCCTCTGCCCTTGCAAACTACCGTCCCCATCTTCAATCTCCCTCACCTTTAAAGGGTCCATTAATGTTACCACCTCCCAAATCTGTGTCCATTTTTCCCGCAACTCCATGTTTGAACCTCTGCAATCAGGTTTTCACCTCCTGCCTCACCACCGAAATGGCCCTTATCAAAGTCATGAATTATATCCTATGTGACTGTAGCCATGGTAAACTATCCCTCCTCATTCTTCTCAAACTGTCTGTAGCCTTTGACAACATAGTTGACCAATGCTTCTCCTCCATTGTTCAGCTGAGTGGGACTGCCCTCGACTGGTTTCATTCCTAGCAATCCGGTCACCGACAGAGAATCACCTGAAATGGCTTCTCTTCCCACCCCGCACTGCCAGCTCTGGATCTATCCTTGGGTGTCCCCGTTCTATTTCTCATCTACATGCTGCCCCTCGGTGATACCATCCAAAAACACAATGTCATGCTCAACATGTACGCTGACAACAGCCAGTTCTACTTCACATCTCTTGACCCCACCACTGGATCTGTGTTGTGAGATTGCTCGTCTCATATCCACTACTGGATGAGCCAACATTTCTGCCAATTGATCATTCAGAAGACCGAAGTCGTTGTCTTTGGTCCCCACCATGAACTCCTTTCACTAGCTGCTAATATCATCTCCCTCCCTGGCCACAGTCTGAGGCTGAACCAGACTGTTTGCAACCTTGCCGTCCTAATTGACACTGAGCTGAGCTTCTGACCCCACATCATCTCCATCAAGACCGCTTACTTCCACCTCGGTAATGTCATCCCTCTCCACCCTGCCTCTGATCATCTGCGAAGAATAAGATCAGACAGGGCGCAAAACAGGCGCTTGGCCGAATCTGCCCGAATCCTGCCAAGGCATTTAGGTTAAAATCAGGAAAATTGTACTCTTGTGAACAACTGCCTAGTGCTATAAGACTCACCTCTCCTCTGTTTCGGTAACATGAAGCCATTTCTTCCATGCTATTATTAGCTTTCTCCTCCATTTAAACATCTTCTTTTGACCTGCGCATTCCACTTGTTCAGATCCGTTATTCCATAATCTGTCTTCCCCCAAGCTGGTAAAAATTCTGAATATTAAAAAGACTTCAATTTATATAGCACCTTTCACGACCACCAGACGTCTCAAAGCACTTTACAGCCAATGAAATACTTTTGGGGTGGAGTCACTGTTGTAATGTTGGAAAGGCGGCAGTCAATTTGCGCACAGCAAGCTCCCACAAACAGCAATGTGATCATGACCAGATAATCTGTTTTGTTATGGTGATTGAGGGATAAATATTGGCCAAGGCACCAGGGATAACTCCCCTGATCTTCTTCAAAATAGTGCCATGGGATTTTTTACATTCACTTGAGAGAGCAGACGGGGCCTCGGTTTAACGTCTCATCTGAAAAACGGTACCTCCGACAGTGCAGCACTCCCTCAGCACTGCACTGGAGCGTCAGCTTAGATTTATGTGCCCCACAACCTTCTGACTCAGAGGCGAGTGTGCTACTCACTGAGTCGCAGCTGACACCTCAAAGTGAGACTCGGAGAACCAGGGGATATCAACTTAAAAGTAAATTTAGAAGAGATATTAGAAAATATCTCTGTGCTGAAAGGATGATGAATGTTGGGAATAATCTGTCAGGCAGGGCAGTAAGAAAGAGAGGCTAGGGATTTCAAAATGCAAGGCAGGGAGAGCTGGCGTGTGAGAGGGCTGAGCTTCAATAAAAGCAAATGGACTTCTTATGTCCTTGACTGATCTTGCAAATATAATTACATTTTGAGGACTAGTCGTCATTTCTGTAGGCAGTTTCTTTCAACGTGAAACATGATTTATTCCACAGCTGCGGAGAGAATGTTTGAGCCGTTTCTCCAGGGCATCTTCACATCTTCTGCCAAAGGTTATGAGGGACGTTTGTGAGACCCCTTCCCGTGCAAATTCAACCCGAGTTCTGTGCACTTTTGACAACTCTAAATCGTCACTTGGATCCCCGCGCTTGGGAGGCAAGGTCACAGAGCAGCTGTAACAGAAAACAGAAATAGTTGAATACGGTAGTATCTTTTCTCTTTAAAAATAACCCCAAGCTTAGCGACAAGCCCTGCCTGAACTGGCCCCGGCATATCAAGTGGCACACACTCAACCGTGCTTGTCCCTGCTGAATAAATCCAAGGAATTTAACCTGTCAGCACTGAGAACCAGCAGCTTATCTTTTGCGAAATAGCTTTATCTCCAATCAACAGCTGCGTTCGCACAATCCGTGGTCATTGTTTGGTACACATTTGGTGGTTGAGTCAGTCAATGGTAATGGAAAAATCCTTGGTGATAGTTTAGGGGCAAAGTAAAGTGCTCTGAGTGAAATGAAGGGAGTATAAATATAACATATTGCAATAACCGTGTCGTTTGAATTGCGGTAAGTTTGAAAGAAAAAAGGAAAGTCTTGCATTTATATAGTCCCTTTCACAACCCCAGGATATCTTAAAGCACTTTACAGCCACTGAAGTACTTTTCAAGAGTAGTCCATTTTAATGTAGGAAACATGACAGCCAACTCGTGCACAGCAAGCTCCCACAAACAACAATGTGATAATGACTAGATAACCTTTTTTTTTAGTTACATAGGTTAAGGGCTAAATATTGGCCAGAACAAGGAAATTCCCTGCTTTAAAATAGTGTGGGATCATTTATATTCACCGAAGCGGGCAGATGGAGCCTTGATTTAACATCTCATCCAAAAATCAACACCCCTGACAGCACAGCACACTACTGGAGTGTTGGCCTAGATTTTGCACTCAAGTCTCATGGAGTGGGACTTGAACCCACAACCTTCTGACTCAGAGGCAAGAAGGCTACTGCTGAGCCACGACTGATACCTTAATTACCACGTGTAATATCTTCTTTACAACATCATAAACTCACAGACTACACGATGGCTCTACCGAGTGGACCTGAGTCCATGATCGGATCAGCCATCGGAGCAGGCTTGAGGGGCCAGATGTTCTTATGAAACCTAGTCAGGTGATTTGGTCACATGACCCTTTTATTATTATACACCAGCAGTTACAGTACCACAGTAGCCTACTAGGTGGAGCTATATTACACCAAGAAACAGCAAGATACCAAAACATCAAAATACTTAAATAATTGGACTAGAACCAGGTCGCATGGGCTCTTTCAAAAAGGTGTTTTAACAGTTTTTTCTTGGCAATCTCTTGAAAATAGAGTTGGGAAGGTGAGTTACGTAAGTGCAATTCCTCGCAGAGCCTCTACTGATGTGTACTAGTACAGGTAGTAACTCATAAGGGAACAGAAGATCACAAGGCAATTCCTGAAGGATATGGGTGTCCTTTCATTTTAATGGAAGGAAAATTGTGGGGAGCATATCCACGATCTTATGACATGCACCCTCAGTGAGCAAGGTTACATATCGGAAGTGTGTATTTGGAAAAACAGTGTCTGAGTATAAAGGATACAGTCGAGGGAGGTTGGATGAGATGGGACCATCGATGAGAAGGATGAGAGAGGTCTTGCCTCAGAGATTCTTACACATCTTGCAATCTGAGTGTACCTGCACTGCACAATATCTAACTACACAATGTTATGTATGCAATAAAGGTTCAAACTGAGAACTGTTCAACTAAGTAAGGTACATCCTTGTTTCTGCTTTATTTTGGCCCAAAGTGTCTGACTCACAAAATGGCTGGCCTTTATACCAGAGCAGCACCATGTGCATGCTGCTCAGTGGCCTCCAGCAATGACACCATCTGGTGGCTACAAACAGCATGTACATGTACGACACATAGGCAGTACGACTAGGTGTCAGCTGTTGCTCAGTGGGTAGCACTCTCACCTCTGAGTCAGAAAGGTTGTGGGTTCAAGTCCCACTCCAGAGATTTGAGCATACAATCTAGACTAACACTCCAGTGCAGTACTGAGGGAGTGCAGCTCTGTTGGAGGTGTTGTCTTTCGGATGTGACATTAAACCAAGGCCCTGCCTGCTCTCTCAAGTGGACATAAAAGATTCCAGGGCACTAGTTGAAGCAGAGCAGGGGAGTCCTCCTGATGTCCTTGCCAATATTTATCCCTTAACCAAAATCTATAGTATTGTGGCTGTAGTATTTCCTACATCATATCAGTGACGACACTTTAAAAGTACTTAATTGGCATGAAAGTGCTTTGGGACATCCAGTGGTTGTGCAAGGTGCTATATCTTTCTTTTGTGATCTCGACTGGATATCTTGTCCTTCACATGTCGTTCTCCAAGGTGGACTGAAAAACATTTGGTAACGCAGCCCAGGTACAAATCACCAAGTTGTTTTATTTCATAGATAGCAAGTGAGCATGCAGAGTAACTGTCAAAGGACTTAGCTCAATCTCACTTTGAAAATGGGAACAAATGAAGAAACCACAGGTGTGGGTGGGCTTATCTATTTTTGGCATTACCTTTCTTTCAAATGTACAACTGCAGCAATTTACTAGCTACATTCATCATCATCCAGCTCTGTGCCTCACGCCTCCACCTCACCATCTCTTGGTGAAAACCTGTTTGCCCTCGGCCCTGGGGTATCCTTTCTTTAATGTTAATTCTGGCCCCAAGCAGCAGAGGGCCAGTGTCTGAAACACCTTCCCCATGCAGAGATTCACCAGCTGGCCTATCAATCAAAACCAGCAACTCCCCTCTCCCAGGGTTACACCCTCTGCAGATACCTCATGATGTGTTCACATGAAGAGAATCGTCTTCACCTACATTACAACAGTGACTGTAGTGTATGGAGAAAGAATCAGAACGAACACTGTGAGCTCAAAGTAAAGTGTGACCTTAGTCTTTTATTGCAGGTCTCCAGAATTCCTCTCCAACCTGTGAAGCCTCCTTAAATACCTGTGCTCCCAAGGGATTATGGAATCCCTTGGAACTCTAGGGGATGAGCCCTCCAGTGGCTGTACAGAGTAAATACAAGTTTACATATATAACAGTGACTACACTCCAAAAGTACTTCATTGGCTGTAAAGCACTTTGAGACGTCTGGAGGTCGTGAAAGGTGCTATATAAATGCAAGTCTTTCTTTCTTTACTCCAAACTGGTTTGTCTGCCTTTAATTCATATTCTCCATCATCTGCAGTCTTTCTTTATAGAGCTGTGCGATTCACTTTGGTTTAAAACACAATTCTTTAGCATAACTCAATCCCGAAATCCTTTCCATGAAAAAAAAAATCAAAAATTCCAAAACATGACATTGGTTTGGGCAGATAGGTGGATACGTAGGAGAAGGGAGATCAGGAAATAATTGGAGATAGCTCTGTTGGTGATGCTCATAAGTCTTAAACTTGTGTCTGATGACAAGATCCAAGTGAGAGTGAAGAAGGTTATGGCCTTGAAGGAGAGTGAATTCCATTGTTGAGGTCCTATATTGAAGAATCACTTCAGGCAGAGACTGAAGGAGGTTCACGAGGAAGGCAATTTCAGTGAGAAAGCTGTCTGCAGCATAGTAGATGAGCAGGACCTGGAACAAGTGATGGTCGGGGTGGTGTCTCAATATGGAGCAGGAGGCAAAGGATTGAGAGAAAAGATCGAGGTAGGATCTGGTGCCGAGTTACGTGTTTTAACGGAAAGGCCTTGGTGAGTGTCAGGTAGTCACCAGAGGATGTGCCAGCTTTCAGTCAGGTCCAGGATGTCAACGGCTGCACCAAGGGGAGGTCAGGAATAAGGTGGGACTTGTTTGCAAAGCAATGTGGTAGGCAAGGGTCGATGGAGGCTTGCTATGGGGTCGGGGAAGCCTCACTGGGAGGGTTGCAAGGCATGTAAGAGGTGAGGGATGGGAAAGAGGTTGGAGAAATTTGACCCAAAAGAGTGTGGTGGGATAGGAAGGCTCTGGAACAGCGTAACCAAGCTGGGTGACTAATGGGATAGAGCCAGTGAAATGTGTACCACACAATATCCTTGTGAAATGTAAATTATACTTTGGGTCATGCAAATAATTTTTCTGTATAATGACAGAAAATGCTGGCAGTACATCTCAGGCCAGTCAGCATCTGGATAGAGAAAAGCCAAGTTCATGTTTCAGGTGCTGCATTCTCCCTGAGACATCTTCCTTTTATTCAGCAGATTATTCTGTTGTTTTAATTTCTCTACACCATAAACAGTCATCTTTTGTGGTGTTGCACTGTGACGTTAACTGGTGCTTCATCATTCCTGACCTGGCAACCTTTTGGGAACAAGGTATATGTGTCTGGGTAAGTGTGCATGTAAGGCCTGCATACATGTGTATGCTTATATGTAAGCGTGTATATGTGTGTGTACGCACATGTGTGTGTGCACGTTTGTGTGTCTGTGTTTTGTGTGCATGCATGCTTGCCTAATGTGTGTGTGTGCCTGTGTGTGCACCTGCATGTATATGTGTGTGATCATGTATATGTGTGCGCATGTGTATAAGTGTGCGTGTGTATAAGTGTGCTTGTGTATAAGTGTGCCTGTGTATATGTGTGCGTGTGTATAAGTGTGCTTGTGTATAAGTGTGCCTGTGTATATGTGTGCCTGTGTATAAGTGTGCCTGTGTATAAGTGTGCCTGTGTGTAAGTGTGCCTGTGTATAAGTGTGCCTGTGTGTAAGTGTGCCTGTGTATATGTGTGCCTGTGTATAAGTGTGCGTGTGTGAATGTGTGTGCGTGCAGCAGTGATTGGGGATGTTGGACAAAAAGCATCTGATAAAACAACAGAGAGGTGTGGTTGGATAATTTGAGGTTCTGTTGCTTGTTTAGGCTTTTCGATGAGCTCAAGGATTTGCCAGTGTTGGAATACTTGCCCCAGTCTCGGAGCACAAACACCTTTCATTCATCTTGATGTATCTGCCAAGCAAAGCGCCATCTAATTAATTATGAAGGAAGCTGTTTTTCTCTGAGTGAGGTAGTGGAAGGAGGATTATTGTGTTAAGTCAATGATTCCGCATTTAAATTATGCTACCCTATGTAAACTTGAGGTGATCCAAAACTCGGCTGCCCGTGTCCTAACTCGCACTCACCCATTACCCCTGGGCTCGCTGACGCCTCGATTTCAAAATTCTCATCCATGTTTACAAATCCCTCCATGGCCTCGCCCCTCCCTATCTCTGTAATCTCCTTCAGCCTCACAACCCCCCGGAGATGTCTGTGCTCCTCTAATTCTGCCCTCTTGAGCATCCCTGATTATAATCACTCAACCATTGGTGGCCGTGCCTTCAGCTGCCTGGGCCCCAAGCTCTGGAACTCTCCCTAAACCTCTCTGCCTCGCCACCTCTCCTTCCTCCTTTAAGACGCTCCTTAAAACCTACCTCTTTGACGAAGCTTTTGGTCATCTGCCGTAATTTCTTCTTATGTGGCTCAGTGTCAAATGTATTTGTTTTGTCTTAAAACTCGACATTTTACTGAATTAAAGGCGCTATATAAATACAAGTTGTTGTTGTTGTTAAAGACTGCTTTAAAAAAAATTAAGCTGGCTGTATTGTCTGCCTCCTCATAGTTTTATTTCCTAATTAAAAAGTTGACAGGCTTGGATAAGGTATAACCTGGTGAAACACAGTTGTTCCTTGATAACTCTACAATATCATGTGGAAAATCACAGGGCGTGCTTTCAGGATGGAATCGTATGTCTCACCCTCGCAGATTCCATGAGGACATTTAGCATTGTGGCTGTTGACACAGACAATAGCAGCAGTTGGGAACGGAACAGTCTCCATGTCAAAACAGCTGTCTGCACAAAGGCTCTCAGCACCTGCTCTGCAACCGGCTGGTTTCAAGGACTTGGCTTCTGGGTCGACTTTTAATCATATGATGCTCCTGAGTGGATAACGAGAAAGTTGCGGGGTTCCTGATTGGCTGCTGGTGCTCTGACCACATCTGTCGCCATGGTAACTGGATCTTTCTCCGACTGCCCCACAGGTCGATATTTTCCGATCGCAAAGTGGTTCTGGAAGGAAATTAACCCTCCGGATGTCTTTTTATTTTTGTTTTCGTTCACGTGGCTGATGTTCTTACAGAGGATTACACAGTCTTTACAGCACAGAAACAGGACAATCGGCCCAACTGCTCTGAGCCAGTGTTTATATGCCCCACACGAGCCCCCTCCCATCTTACTTTATCTCACCCTATCAACACATCCTTCTATTCCTTTCGCTATCATGTGTTTATCCAGCTGCCCCTTAAATGCATCCCTGCTATTCACCTCAACTACTCCTTGTGGTCGGAGTACATTCCACATTCTAACCACACTTTGGGTAAAGATGTTGCTCCTGAATTCCTTATTGGATTTATTAGTGACTATCTTATATTTATGACCTTTAGTTTTGGTCTTCCCGACAAGTGAAAACATCTTCTCTGTGTCCAGCCTATCAAACTCCTTCATAATTTTAAGGGTGCGTTTATTTGTACTAACTGAATTGCAGCCATTTCTCTGATTGGCTCTCCATTATCACATGACCTATTGCTAATTGGTCCCCTTGGAGGATAAGCCACACCCTGAAGTTTCTCTGGAATGTGTAAATGGAACCGCTCAGCCCAACTTTGCACATTGTGACATGATCCATTTGGACTTCAGAAAGGAGACATCCGTCCTTACCCCAGCACATGCAGCCCTCCCCCAGCCAAAGTCCCTTACCCCAGCACGTGCATCCCTCCCCCAGCCAAAGTCCCTTACCCCAGCACGTGCATTCCTCCCCCAGCCAAAGTCCCTTACCCCAGCACAAGTGTATCCCTCCCCCAGCCGAAGAACCCCCGTCTCCCCCGTTCCCCCCCGGCCCCAGCAGCCATAGGTGGGGCATTGTGTGCAGATTGTTAACACTTTTATTGGGTATGGAGTGGCGATGTCGTGACTTCTGGATTTCATCCACTCCAATGATGTCGGGTGTGGTTGTAAATGGGGTTGGAAGAACGTGATTTGTCTTCCATGAGTTCCCACTCCCCCCCCCCTGCCAACCCTGTCTCTCTCTCCCCATCCCCAAACAGGCTCTCTCTCTCCCCCACAAACACGCTCTCTCCCCCCTCCCCCAAACACGTTCTCTTCCCCACCCCCCCAGCCTCTCCAGCCAGGCTCTCTCTCTCCCCTAACCAGGCTCTCTCTCTCCATCCCACCCCAAACAAGAACATAAGAAATAGGAGCAGAAGTAGGCCAGTCAGCCCCTCGAGCCTGCTCTGCCATTCAATACGATCATGGCTGATCCGATCATGGACTCAGCTCCACTTCCCTGCCTGCTCCCCATAACCCCTTATTCCCTTATCGGTTAAGAAACCAGTCTCTCTCTCCCCCCACCGGTTGCCTGCTGGCTCTCTGCCCGCCGCTCTCCCTCCAGCTCAGGGCTCAGGGCTCAGGGCTCGGCGGCCGGTGGTTCAACAGGCAACGTAGTGTTCGGGGCCGGTTCCAACGCATGCGCAGAAAAGGGTTAGTGTAAATTGCGCTGGGGGGGGGCGGGCAGGGGAGACTATTTGTCCTAACTCACTTCTGTGCATGCGTCGCGAGTTAGGACAAATAGTCACTGCGTAATTTTAAAGACCTCTTTAAGGTCACCCCTCAGTCTTTCCTTTTCAAGAGGAAAGAGCCCCAGCCTATTCAGTCATTCCTGATAATGATAACCTTTCAGTTCTGGTTAACAATTTATGCACCCCATTGTTTTAAAAAGTCATGACTGAGGTTTCTGCTTTTGGTGCTTGCAACTAGACAGGAGATTGTGAGCCGGCAAGTGCATAAAAGTAAAAACTCCAGCTAATGCTAATATCTCGATATTCCTCTCAAAGATGAGGTAAAACATTGGTGTAGATTTTGCCCTTTAGCGCGGAAGGGGGGCGAATCTGAATCCTTGAAAATCAGCCACTGGCATCGGTCCATTTGGATAGAAAATGATTTGTGACCTGTGCCTGATTTTGAGATAAGGTCTTCCATCTTGCCAAGGTCTTGTGCAGTGGTGCTGAGGAGGAATTTTATTTATAAATTTAATAAGTCAGACTTGGGCACTCTCTCTTTCATCTGCCCAAAAAATGGAGGCACGTGAAAGAATGGGGAACCAGAGGATAGTGGGAACTCACAAATGGGACTTTTTTTTCTATTCGTTCTCAAGATGTGGGCGTCACTGACAGGGCCGGCAATTATTGCCCATGCCTGGTTGCCTTGAAATGATTGTGGTGGCGGCCGTCTTAAACCACTGGTAGCTTTTTATTAATATACAACTGAGTGGCTTTCTCAGCTGCTTCAGAGGACAGTTAACCGCATTAGTGTGGGACGGGAGTCACATTCAGGCCAGACCGGGTAAGGACAGCAGGTTTCCTTCGCTAAAGGACATCCATGAACCAGTTGGGTTTTTACGGCAATCCGTGATACCGGCATTTTGTTTTCTTAAACTGAAGGGGATAATATAAATAATCCACAGTTGGGTTGTGAACTCTCGTTCTCTGGATTACTGGTCCAGGAATAGAATTGCTGCACTACCACACTACCATCATGAAAGCCTTCACTCCTGAAGCTGATAAGATCAACATCCTACTGGTGCCTAATGTGTTTTTTTTGTTTATCATCACATTTCGTTTCAGTCTGAGTTTTTCGTGAAGATCCATTTGTTTGAAAACAGTTACAGACTGAAAGTACTTTAACTTATTCATTTATGAGGTTCTGTGGACTGTTTCACATTGCTATGCTAATCTATAACCTCCGTTATTATAGAATTAACCATGACTGGCTGCGGATAAAGGCAGAATTATTATTGAAAATATACAATGAAGATTACAGTTACAGTGTAAAGATTTTTTTTTATACAGATAGGGGCGACATAACCTTTAATGCCTCACAATAAATTCACGTATATATTTACTTAACGTCTACCACCACAGTCAGTATGAAACTTTCCAGCCTTTCTCATACACCAATGTTTGCAATTCTGCCCTGAATTTATTGGAGGCGTCACATTTAGTGCAGCTTCGAGGTTTCTGTCCAGCAGTTGCAAGCGGTACATTGTCTTCCTCAGAGAGATTACTGAAAATGTTGATTCACACAATGAGACAAAGCAGACCCTCCCCCGCTCTCCATCCCACCCCACCCCCACTCTCCATCCCCATCCTTCCCCGCTCTCGATCCCCACCCTCCCTCCCCCGCTCCCCATCCAATCCCTCCCTCGCTCTCCATCCCATCCATCCCCCATTCTCCATCCCACCCCTCCCCCGCTCTCCATACCCACCCCTCCCCCGCTCTCCATCCCATCCGTCCCCCGTTCTCCATCCCAACCCTCCCCCGCTCTCCATCCCATCCATTCCACATTCTCCATCCCACCCCTCCCCCGCTCTCCATACCCACTCCTCCCCCACTCCCCATCCCCACCCTCCCCCGTTCTCCATACCCACCCCTCCCCCGCTCTCTATACCTGTTAGATCTCTTAATTTCCAATGAAATACGAACACCGATGGTAGTTTTAACTTTTTAATCTTGGCAGAGAGTAACAAGCTGCTGGCTGATTGCCAGTTTCTTTGTCTTACTGAAACCACATGTTCAAAATGGCTGTATTTTTGCCTGGATCAATTTACAGAAAAGAACTCGCCTTCTTTGACCTTATTGGCTCACTACCCAAGGGTCCTAAAATGTCAAGTTGATCGATGCCTTAATGCAACATGCTGAAATGCATGTAGCATCTCTGACTTGTTGTCTGTGAATTTTCACAGCCTGTTTAAATGCAGCCTGTTTGAATTCTCTATCAATCCCCCCTTTGATTCTTTCACAAACTGAATCATAAAACTTCAGGTATCACTGGATAAACATTCTACAAAATTATTTCATACATGTTAATAGAGTTTCCTTCTAAAATTTGTTGATGTGTTTCACCACATGTCCGGACGAGTAGCTTCCAGACAAATTTACACCAACCCGAGTTCCATCGTGGCCACAATGGAAGTCTGGTTTTAGTAGGTTAATTAACCTTATTCCAATTTAATCCAAATCAATATCTTAATTCAACCAGTAAACAACCTTTCCTTAAGCATAACATACCCCTGTGCCTTGTACAGACGGTCTGCTGGGACCTGCAAGGTGTCTACCCTGCGGGACAGCAGCTACAGCCACCTGGTCGCAACAACATTTAATCAACATAAACAAACAATATAAAAGTAAAAGGTATTTACATGTAATTCCCTTGCTACCCTACTATACCTTTGGTGCAGAGGGTCGGTTAGTAAGAAGTAGGCCTATGCCTAGAATACCTACAATCAATTATTAAGGATGTCATCGCAGTTCATTTGGAAAGAGGTGACATGATAGGTCCAAGTCAGCATGGATTTGTGAAAGGGAAATCATGCTTGACAAATCTTCTGGAATTTTTTGAGGATGTTTCCAGTAGAGTGGACAAGGGAGAACCAGTTGATGTGGTGTATTTGGACTTTCAGAAGGCGTTCGACAAGGTCCCACACAAGAGATTGATGTGCAAAGTTAGAGCACATGGGATTGGGGGTAGTGTGCTGACATGGATTGAGAACTGGTTGTCAGACAGGAAGCAAAGAGTAGGAGTAAATGGGCACTTTTCAGAATGGCAGGCAGTGACTAGTGGGGTACCGCAAGGTTCTGTGCTGGGGCCCCAGCTGTTTACACTGTACATTAATGATTTAGATGAGGGGATTAAATGTAGTATCTCCAAATTTGCGGATGACACTAAGTTGGGTGGCAGTGTGAGCTGCGAGGAGCATGCTGTGAGGCTGCAGAGCGACTTGGATAGGTTAGGTGAGTGGGCAAATGCATGGCAGATGAAGTATAATGTGGATAAATGTGAGGTTATCCACTTTGGTGGTAAAAACAGAGAGACAGACTATTATCTGAATGGTGACAGATTAGGAAAAGGGGAGGTGCAAAGAAACCTGGGTGTCATGGTACATCAGTCATTGAAGGTTGGCATGCAGGTGCAGCAGGCGGTTAAGAAAGCAAATGGCATGTTGGCCTTCATAGCAAGGGGATTTGAGTACAGGGGCAGGGAGGTGTTGCTACAGTTGTACAGGGCATTGGTGAGGCCACACCTGGAGTATTGTGTACAGTTTTGGTCTCCTAACCTGAGGAAGGACATTCTTGCTATTGAGGGAGTGCAGCGAAGGTTCACCAGACTGATTCCCGGGATGGCGGGACTGACCTATCAAGAAAGACTGGATCAACTGGGCTTGTATTCACTGGAGTTCAGAAGAATGAGAGGGGACCTCATAGAAACATTTAAAATTCTGACGGGGTTAGACAGGTTAGATGCAGGAAGAATGTTCCCAATGTTGGGGAAGTCCAGAACCAGAGGTCACAGTCTAAGGATAAGGGGTAAGCCATTTAGGACCGAGATGCGGAGGAACTTCTTCACCCAGAGTGTGGTGAACCTGTGGAATTCTCTACCACAGAAAGTTGTTGAGGCCAATTCACTAAATATATCCAAAAAGGAGTTAGATGAGGTCCTTACTACTAGGGGGATCAAGGGGTATGGCGAGAAAGCAGGAATGGGGTACTGAAGTTGAATGTTCAGCCATGAACTCATTGAATGGCGGTGCAGGCTAGAAGGGCCGAATGGCCTACTCCTGCACCTATTTTCTATGTTTCTATGTTTCTATGTTACAGTAAATTTATAGATTTTCGCGAAAAGTAATTGTCCTCATTAGATTTCAGCTTCAGTTACGGGTGCTCGTTTAACGTGTGAAGCGTGGATCCAGGCTTTCTTTCCTTGGACTTTAACAGCTGCCTGGGTGGTCAATAACACTTGATAAGGTCCCTCCCACTTGCCATTCAAATGTTCTTTATGCAACTTTTTCGCATACACCCAGATTCCCGGGATGATGTCGTGTCCTCCTTCGGGTGGATTACCCCAAGCTGCCGATACCTGTCGGGAAACAGAACTAATAGCATTGGTTAAGTTCTGACAGTATGATAACAAAGTGTCACTCATTAAGTGAACATCAGCTTTCTGTAAATCGATAGTTCCTGGCAGCGACATGGGTCTTCCTGTTATAATTTCAAATGGGCTTAGACCTGTAGTTCTGTTCGGGGTTGCCCTAATGCTACATAGCACTATTGGTAGTGCCTGGGGCCATGTTGTTCCTTCTTGGTGATATTTGGCAAGCCGTTGTTTCAGAGTTCGATTCATTCGCTCGACTTGTCCTGATGATTGTGGATGATAAGGACAGTGTAAATCCCACGTAATGTTCAGTAACCTACAGACTTCTTGGAGATAGCACCTGTGAAGTGTGTTCCCTGATCTGAGTCAATGCTATTCGGGACTCCCCATCGGGGAATGTAATCCTTACACAAGACCTTTGCAGTGTGATTGGCTGTGGCTCTTTTAGCTGGGACAGCTTCTACCCATCTAAAGAATCTGTCGACCATGACAAGAATGTTAGTGTATCCTTGGCATGAAGGAAGAGATATATAATCAACCTGCAGATGCTGGAATGGTCCGACAGGGGCAGGGGGCCTCAGTTGGGGCATTACCGTGATGGGTCCAGAATTATTTTTCTGGCAGACCACACAGCGGCATGTTTTTAAATCCCTGACCCCACTAGCTTTTCTGGAACCGTGCCGTCATCTGTTGTGAGGCTAAGTGTCCCCACGAGTGGATCTGTTGGGCTAAAAAAGTTATAAGCGCCTGTGGCGCGACTGGCTTGCCGGTAACTCTTTGTCTCCAGACACCATCTTCGCATAGCTTAATTCCTGCCTCAATCCATGTCCATTTTTCCTCTCGGGAGCACTCGCCTTGCATTGTTTGAAGGTCTCGTGTCAGAGTCCTGAGTGCTTTCAATCTGCACATCTGTGTTGGTTCTTCTGGAGGAACGCCCTGTGAGGCGGCATCTTTAGCTGCCTGGTCGGCTAGGGCATTTCCCTGTGCTTCTGTGGTATTTTCCTTGGTATGGGCCTTACACTTCAGGATGGACACTTCCTGAGGTAATTGTATGGCCTCCAGTAAGTCTCGGACTTCTTTTCCATTTCGGATAGGTGTACCAGCAGCAGTGAGGAATCCTCTTTTCCGCCATAACATACCAAAGTCGTGAGCGACTCCAAAAGCATAACGCGAATCTGTGTAGACATTAGCTGTCTGTCTTTCTGCTATTCGACATGCTTCTGACAGGGTCCGTAACTCGGCCTGTTGTGCTGATGTTCCTGAGGGTAAACATCCTTTTGCCACTACCTCATATAAGGTTGTAACTGCCCATCCTGCTTTTCTGGTACCATTGTCAACAAAGGAGGAACCATCAGTAAACAGGATGAGGTCTGGGTTGTGCAGAGGCTCCTCTGCTGCTAAGGCTGCTTCTTCTGTTTCTTTTAAAATCTCCACGCAGTCATGCTCTTCACATTCTCCCCTCTCTTGCTCCCTCGATTCTGACATCGCGAGCATAGTTGCGGGATTAACCGGGCTGGCCCGGACGATATGGAGATTAGGAGCTTCTAAAACTGCTGTCCAGTGGGTCCATCTTGCTGCTGTCACCTGAGACATTCTATTCATAGACAGCAAAGCGTGTACGGTGTGGGGACACTTGACAATCAGCTTTTGGTCGAGGACTAGACCCGCAGTGATCATTACCACTCGACGTGTAGCTTCCATAGCCCTTAGGCAACTTCCCCATCCGAGGGCTACCGCATCCAGTTTTTCCGAATAATAGCCAATAGGTCTTTGCCGATCCCCATGTTCTTGTGTCAGTATAGCTGTCATATATCCTTCTTTCTCATGAACAAACAGGGTAAATGGCTTACCACTGTCGGGGATTTCCAGAGCCGGTGCCGAATACAAAGACTTTTTCAAACTCAGGAAGGCCTCTTGCTGTTCCTTAGTGAGGGTGATGGCTTCTTTAGAGGCACATTTCCCCTTTAAAATATCATTCAATGGCTGAGCAAGCTGTGTGAAGGAGTCAATCCAATTTCTGTTAAAGTTACACAATCCCAAAAAAGACCTTAGTTCCTGAATAGTGGTGGGTTTTTTAGCAGCCCGAATGGCTGCAGTTCTATCCTGGGTAAGTTCTCTCTTTCCTTGTGAAATCTTTTGTCCCAGGTATACAACCTCTTCTTGGGATATTTGTGCTTTGTCGATGTTGGCTTTATGTCCTTTCAGCCGAAGGTGATCCAGCAAAGCTCGTAAATCTTGTTCATGCTGTTCTTCCGTGTTTGAAGCTAGCAGGATATCGTCTACATATTGGATGACTGTGGATGACAGGGGAGGTAATTCTCGTAAATGGCTTTGTAAAGCCATGTGGAATACCATAGGGCTGTTGTGGAAACCCTGCGGTAACCGGGTCCAAGTATACTGTTGTCCTTGGACAGTGAAAGCAAACCACTGTCGAACCTCCGGTGCCAGAGGCACCGACCAAAATCCGTTGGCCATATCTATAACCGAGAAATATTTATGTTCCGGTTTGAGGGCATTAAAAATGGTGGAGGGATCTGCGACCAAAGGAGCTTTTTGATCAATGCACTGGTTAGCTTTCCTATAATCATCAGTCAAACGCCAAGTCTCATTAGATTTCTGTACCGGCCACACGAGGCTATTGGAGGAGCTATGCGTTTTAATAAGCATCCCTTGTTTCTCCAATTGCTGAATAACCGGTAAGATTCCCGCGATGGCAGTTGGACTGATGGGATACTGTTTAGTGCATGGAGGCTTGGTCCCTGTAAATGATGCAGGCTCCATCTGGAGTAGGCCACAATCGTTCTTATCTTTAGCGGGTGTTCCTTCAATTCTTCTTTCTTCAAAGTTCTAATTGACCATGTCACTCGACCATCCTCGAAATGCAACGATGAATCTATTTGGATTAGAACGTCCATTCCCAAAAGGGGTTGATCTACTGGACCTATCCAGACAGGCGTGGTTAGTTCATGTGGACCCAGCCCTATAAGTACCGGTGTTGTCCTTTTAATTTCGATTTTATGGCCCCCAACTCCATAGGCTGTACGTGCCCTACCATCCAACGGCAAAAAGTCTCCATATTGTAGGGGTAAGCATGTTAATTCCGTCCCTGTGTCTAAAAGACAGTCCACATCCTTATCGCCCACCCTCACAGTTATATATAGCCCATCTCCCCTTTGTTGTATTAGTGCGAGTAGGGGGACCAGGGTGGGCTCTAATCGTTTTTTGCTATCCCAAGTAACTCCTTCTGTTGTTGTATTGTCAGTCGCTTAAATGCTTCTATGAGGTCGTTATCTTGTGACAAGCCTGGCTTGTTGGCTGAATTGTATCCCTGGCTGCGTCCTCTTCCCCAGCCACGACCTTTCTGTTTTGCCCTGCACGTCTTGGCCCAGTGACCTTCTTTCCCACAATAATGACATTTTCCGGGTAATTTTCCTAATGACTGTTTATCGGAATCCTGGGATTTCCATCCCATAGCCTGCAGGGCTCGGACTTTAGCTCCCATATCCCGATCTAATTGGTTACATCGATCCATCAATGCTGCAAAGGTAGTTCCTCTCCCTTCCCAGTCCGGTAACACTACCTTAAGCATTTTGGACAGTTCTGGCTTTAGACCTGCCACGAAAGCTGCTTTCAGGGGTCCAAACGCTTGTTCATCCATTTCCTCATCCGTATTATTCATACCCGAATGTTCTAGCCACGTGCATCTAAACCGCTCGTCATACTCCAGGACCTCCTCTGTTCCTTTCTGTTGGCAAGCTGCAATTTTTCCCCAGTCTGTCTTAGCTGGACTGAAGGCTTGCAGCCAGTGTTTAATCGCCTCCCATCCTGCATCTAATTCTTGCTCATTCTGCCCCAAAGCTTCATCTACCTTGTCATGCAATTTTCTTCCCTGTGTTTTTGGCACCATTATGGTCAAAATTTGCACTCCGTCCCAGGGATGAAGTTGATATATATTTCTTAAGCGGTCCAATTGGTCCCACGTTTTTACTCCCCCTTTCTTTGGATTGGGCAATTCCTTGGACCATTTATCAATTTTCTCTGGGTCTGCTGGAGCATGAACTAAGTATTCTGCATACACCCTTCTCTTTGTTTTTTTGGTTCCGCCCTCATCCGCAGTCTCTTCTGATTTGACTACAACTCGTCTTTTTTTAAACGGGGCAAAGCGCACCCCTAATTCTTCATCATCCTCCGACACTGTATTGTCGGAGGATTCAGAAACCGTATCTATTCCTCGGTCGTGTCTTCGGGTTTGTGCTTTTAATTTATCCAAACATGGGTACCCTGGGAATTGATCAATACATTTTCCTTTTCCTGTTACTGTCTCTTGACCTAATGATTTTGTCCATTCTTTAATTTCATCTTTAAGGTCTTTAACTTCCGCTTCCAGCTTTTAAAGTTCAAGCTTTTTCTGTCGCAGCTGTGCACAAACAGCTTGCAATTGATCCTTTGTACTGGTCAGTTCTCGATCATGTTGGGAACGCATTATAATTTCATTCCGGTTTCGGATCTGGCCCATAACCGCTAGGGACCATCTAGTTTGCTCTTTATTTTTCATACGGGTCGTTTTTCCCCAGACCCTTTTAATCTCGTCCAAGGACCATTGTCCTTTGGAGGTTCTGTACTTTTGTTCGATCTTAATACAGGTTTTAGATAAGTTGAATTGTTGCTCTATGTATTCTTTCAACTGTTCGAGAATTAAATCTAGCGAAACCTCAGATGGTGCCTGCCCACCTTTAACAGTTGTAGGCAATTCTTTGTTCTTATCTCCTGCTGCCATAATACTGAGTTCTTCACTGGGGTCTCGAGTTGTAGGCTTGCTAGCCGATCAATAGGTCGGTGATTAATTAACTAACACACCGCCGAAGTTTAGACGTCTATGGGACCTCGAGCCGACTACCAACCAGAGGGTTCACAAACCGGAGGCTTTCGGAATCGCGTAGAAGGAGAGGCGAATTTAGACTTTTGACCGAGGACTTTTTAAAAAAAGAGGAGTCCTTACCTCAATATGTAGGTCCGATGTCCAAAATTCAGTTTCTTTCCTCAGCGATCCTGTTCGCAGCGCCAAAATTGTTAGATCTCTTAATTTCCAATGAAATACGAACTCCGATGGTAGTTTTAACTTTTTAATCTTGGCAGAGAGTAACAAGCTGCTGGCTGATTGCCAGTTTCTTTGTCTTACTGAAACCACATGGTCAAAATGGCTGTATTTATGCCTGGATCAATTTACAGAAAAGAACTCGCCTTCTTTGACCTTATTGGCTCACTACCCAAGGGTCCTAAAATGTCAAGTTGATTGATGCCTTAATGCAACATGCTAAAATGCATGTAGCATCTCTGACTTGTTGACTGTGAATTTTCACAGCCTGTCTAAATGCAGCCTGTTTGAATTATCTATCAATACCTACCCCTCCCCCGCTCTCCATCCAACCCCCCCATCCACACCCTCCCCCGCTCTCCATCCCCACCCACCCCCGCTCTCCATCCAACCCCTCCCCCCGCTCTCCATCCACATCCTCCCCCGCTCTCCATCCAACCCCTCCCCCCGCTCTCCATCCACATCCTCCCCCGCTCTCCATCCCACCCCTCCCCCGCTCTCCATTCCATCCCTCCACCCGCTCTCCATCCACACCCTCTCCCCGCTCTCCATCCAGACCCATTTTAGCAGAAAACTAATAAGCAAGGAAGTAAAGCAATCATAAAAAACAGTCACACAATTTGCTTTTTCTCTCACCATTTTACCAACAAACACACAAATAGCTCATGGCCCAGACTTCTCAGTATTTTTTATTTAATAATTAAAATACCCTGAAACATGGACTGTTCTTTGTTTGTTAACAAAAATGTCCTTTTCCACTGTCTGTCACTAGCATTTAGGTGGAGAAGAATCTTTTCATAAACAGTACAGCACTGACAAACACGATTTCCTACTTAGTGTCAGACCCCCTTCCCCTCTGAAGCGCTGTGACAGAAATCTATTTTATTTGTGCATACCTAGTTTTTTAACCGATATTTTGTACTGCTACAAACAGCACATAAGGTTAACCTCTCATGGTTCAATTTAGCAGCATAGAATCATACAGAGGCCATTCATCAATGTTGCCTGTACTGGTGCTTTGTAAGAGCTATACAATTAGTCCCTTTCACCTGCTCTTTCCCCATAGCCCTGCAAATTTATCCAATTACCTTTTGAATTGAATCTGCTTCCACCACCCTTTCAGGCAGTGCGTTGCAGATCATAACTTGCAGCCTAAAGAACATTTACCTCATCTCCCCTCGGGTTCTTTTGCCAATTATCTTAAATTTGTGTCCTCTGGTTCCCGACCCTCCTGCCAGTAGAAATGGTTACTCCTTATTTACTCTATTAAAACCTCTATTAAATCTTACCGTAACCTTTACTATTCTTAGGAGAACAATTCCAGCTCCCCATGTCTCTCCACATAACTGAAGTAACTTATTAATAAGGCTCTTCTATACCTCAATACGATCGCCTATCAGTCTTCCCTTGTAGCTATTATTTCACTATGTCCCATTTGCATCTCAACTGTTCAATTTTTTCTTTTACTGCTTTTTGTTCCAACTCCCCACCTCAGTCCCGAGGCCCAGGCCCAGGAGCGGCATTAGTCTCGATGGGGGACGTCTGCAAAGGTTGAGGGATTGGATCCACTCCGGGCCCCTGACTGTCATCATAGACAGTCTCTCGAAATCGAGGAAGACTTGTTTCCACTCTAAAAGTGAGTTCTCAGGTGACTGTTATTATGTCTGTAATGCACTTATGAATGACTCCACGAGGCAATGTGTTGTCCTCAAACTGTAGTGACCTTGGTCCTTTATTCGTAACTCCAGAGTGAGGCACAAGCATGGTGGGCAGCCTTTTATACTGGGCTCTGCACACCTATGCAGGTGACCCTCAGGTCTCCTACCGCAGTGCCCTCTGGTGGACAGCCTCTGTCACAGGGGCAGGAAACCCCGGTCTCCACCAGTTGCACCCTCTAGTGGTGCCAGCATAGTATATACACAGTGTAAACCTTATTGATAGTACATCAGGTAACAAGTCTCCATCTTATGCAACTATACAGTGACTACACAGAGAGTGTATCTATAGTCTGCAGATATAACATCACTCTCCCCTAAGTCCTTTGTGCCGATTACCTTTGCACTATGTGCTCCGGCTTAGCTCTCCCCAGACTTAAATGCCAATAGCCCTTGCACCTTGGCTGTGCTTTGGCTTGGCTCTCTCCCTGTTAACCCCCAAGTCCTTTTGCCACAACGTTGGGTAGTGGTTACCAGTTTGGATGGTTCGATGATGCAGTGAAGGTTCCAGTGGGTTCTGAGAGTGATCCATGTGTGTCTCCATGGCTACATCATGCAGCAGGCCCATTACATTAACATACAGGATCAGACACAGGGGCAGGGTATCAGGATCAGTGCCTTTACCCTCCCGAATTTGCTAACTTGCTACTTTTGGGGACACACTATTCCTGACATCTCGCAACCGGAACCAATGTCTGAGGGGGTGCGTTTGTTAGTGCTGTTGGGGAGGAGTTAAACTAATATTGCAGGGGGATGGGAACCTATGCAGGGAGACAGAGGGAAGTAGAAAGGGGCAGAAGCAACAGATAGAAAGAAGAAAAGTAAAAGTGGAGGGCAGAGAAACCCAAGGCAAAAATCAAACAGAGCCACATTGTAGAAAAATCCTAAAAGGGCAAAGTATATTAAAAAGACAAGCCTGAAGCTCTGTGACTCAATGTGAGGAGTATTCATAATAAGCTGGATGAATTAACTGCACAGGCAATATTTAATGAATATGATATAATTGGCATCACGGAGGCATGGCCCCATGGTGACCAAGGCTGGGAACTCAACATCCAAGGGTATTCAACATTCAGGAAGGAGAGAGAAAAAGGAAAAGGAGGTGGGCTAGTGTTGCTGGTTAAAGAGGAAATTAATGCAATAGCAAGGAAGGACATTAGCTTGGATGATGTGGAATCTGTAAGGGCAGAAAATGCTATTGGGAATTGTGTACAGACCACCAAACAGTAGTAGTGAGGTTGGGGACAACACCAAACAAGAAATTAGGGATGCATGCAATAAAGGTACAACAGTTATCATGGGAGACTTGAATCAACATATAGATTGGGCTAACCAAACTGGTAGCAATACGGTGGAGAAGGATTTCCTGGAGTGTATTAGGGATGGCTTTCTGGACCAATATGTTGAGGAACCAACTAGAGGGCTGGAACTCCTAGACGGGGTGATGTGTAACGAGAAAGGACTAATTAGCAATCTTGTTGTGCGAGGCCCCTTGAGGAAGAGTGACCAGAATATGGTAGAATTCTTTATTAAGATGGAGAGTGACACAGTTAATTCAGAGACTAGGGTCCTGAACTTAAGGAAAGGTAACTTCGATGCTATGAGGCGTGGATTGGCTAGAATAGCCTGGCAAATGATACTTAAAGGGTTGACGGTGGATAGGCAATGGCAAACATTTAAAGATCACATGGATGAACTTCAACAATTGTACATCCCTATCTGGAGTAAAAATAAAACGGGGGAAGGTGGCTCAACCGTGGTTAACAAGGGAAATTAAGGATAGTGTTAAATCCAAGGAAGAGGCATAGAAATTGGCCAGAAAAGCAGCAAACCTGAGGACTGGAAGAAATTTAGAATTCAGCAGAGGAGAACAAAGGGTTTAATTAGGAGGGAGATAATAGAGTATGAGAGGAAGCATGCCGGCAACATAAAAATTGACTGCAAAAGCTTCAATAGATATGTGAAGAGAAAAAGATTAGTGAAGACAAACATAGGTCCCTTGCAGTCAGATTCAGGTAAATTTATAATGGGGAACAAAGAGATAGCAGACCGGTTGAACAAATACTTTGGTTCTGTCTTCACGAAGGAAGACACAAATAACTTTCGGGAAGTACTAGGGGATAGAGGGTCTAGTGAGAAGGAGGAACTGAAGGATATCCTTATTAGGCGGGAAATTGTGTTCGGGAAATTGATGGGATTGAAGGCTGATAAATTCCCGGAGCCTGATAGTCTGCATCCCAGAGTACTTAGGGAAGTGATCCAAGAAATAGTGGATGCATTGGTGATCATTTTCGAACAGTCTATTGACTCTGGATCAGTTCCTATGGACTGGAGGGCAGCTAATGTAACACCACTTTTTAAAAAAGGAGGGAGAGAGAAAACGGGTAATTATAGATCGGTTAGCCTGACATCAGTAGTGGAGAAAATGTTGGAATCAATTATTAAAGATGAAATAACAGCGCATTTGGAAAGCAGTGACAGGATCGGTCCAAGTCAGCATGGATTTATGAAAGGGAAATCCTGTTTGACAAATCTTCTAGAATTTTTTGAGGATGCAACTAGTAGAGTGGACAAGGGAGAACCAGTGGATGTGGTGTATTTTGACTTTCAAAAGGCTTTTGACAAGGTCCCACACAAGAGATTGGTGTGCAAAATTAAAGCACATGGTATTGGGAGTAATGCACTGACATGGATCGAGAACTGGTTAGCAGACAGGAAACAGAGAGTCAGGATAAACGGGTCCTTTTCAGAATGGCAGGCAGTGACTAGTGGTGCCGCAGGGCTCAGTGCTGGGACCACAGCTCTTTACAATATACATTAACGATTTGGATGAAGGAATTGAGTGTAATATCTCCAAGTTTGCAGATGACACTAAACTGGGTGGCGGTGTGAGCTGTGAGGAGGACGCTAAGAGGTTGCAGGGTGACTTGGACAGGTTAGGGGAGTGGGCAAATGCATGGCAGATGCAGTATAATGTGGATAAATATGAGGTTATCCACTTTGGGGGCAAAAACACGAAGGCCAAATATTATCTGAATGGCGGCAGATTAGGAAAAGGGGAGGTGCAACGCGACCTGGGTGTCATGGTACATCAGTCATTGAAAGTTGGCATGCAGGTACAGCAGGCGGTGAAGAAGACAAATGATATGTTGGCCTTCATAGCTAGGGGATTTGAGTAGAGGAGCAGGGAGGTCTTACTGCAGTTGTACAGGGCCTTGGTGAGGCCTCACTTGGAATATTGTGTTAAGTTTTGGTCTCTTAATCTGAGGAAGGACGTTCTTGCTATTGAGGGAATGCAGCGAAGGTTCACCAAACTGATTCCCGGGATGGCTGGACTAACATATGAGGAGAGACTGGATCGACTTGGCCTTTATTCACTGGAGCTTAGAAGGATGAGAGGGGATCTCATAGAAACATATAAAATTCTGACAGGACTGGACAGGTTAGATGCAGGAAGAATGTTCCCGATGTTGGGGAAGTCCAGAACCAGGGGACACAATCTAAGGATAAGGGGTGAGCCATTTAGGACTGAGATGAGGAGAAACTTCTTCACTCAGAGAGTTGTTAACCTATGGAATTCCCTACCACAGAGAGTTGTTGATGCCAGTTCATTGGATATATTCAAGAGGGAGTTAGATATGGCCCTTACAGCTAAAGGGATCAAGGGATATGGAGAGAAAGCAGGAAAGGGGTACTGAGGTGGATGATCAGCCATGATCTTATGGAATGGTGGTGCAGGCTCGAAGGGCTGAATGGCCTACTCCTGCACCTTTTTTCTATGTTTCTATGATTCTGACAACATTTTGTTCTTTACATTAGGAATAGTGCCGACATCTCGCAAGAACATTTTGTTCACAATCTTAATCGGTTCGTTACATTGATTGCCATGCCTACAATGTCTCTTTAAGTTCACTTGGTTTTAGATCTCCTTTAAGAGAACCCTGCTGGCTTTACCCCAATCAAATCCTTTGTTAGACACCATGTGTTGGTCCCTCAGCGGGTAGGGGCTCCGAGCGGATCAAGTCCCCCTAACCGGTCGCCGCTGGCAGCGTGGGTCAGTCCCGGTAGGCCCTGTTGTGTATCTGTAAAGCATGCACTCCCATATTCCGCCACCAGGGAGCGCATCCCCTGAAGTCCCAAGGGATCCCAGCATCCCTTGGGAGCACTATGTATAAGCCGGCCCCGAAGGCCTGTTCCTCACTCTGGAGTGACTTAATAAAGACTGAGGTCACTGTTACTGTAATCTCCCTTTGTGCAGTCTCATCTGTGTTAGGAACACAATAACTGGCGATGAGTATACAAATCCAACGCAAAGATGCAGCAAACTGTGAGCATCCTGGCGAAGTTCTCGGAGGGTGAGGACTGGGAAGCATATGTCGAACGGCTAGACCAATACTTTTTAGCGAACGAGATGGATGGAGAAGGAAGCGCTGCAAAAAGGAGAGCGGTCCTCCTCACAGGCTGCGGGGCACCGACCTGCAGCCTCATGAAGAATCTTCTGGCTCCGGTGAAACCCACAGATAAGTCATATGAGGAGCTGTGTACACTGGTTCGGGAGCATCTTAACCCGAGGGAGAGCGTGCTAATGGCGAGGTATCGGTTCCTCACGCGCCAGCGATCTGAAGGTCAGAAAGTGGCAATCTACATCGCCGAACTAAGGCGACTTGCAGGACAATGTGAGTTTGATGGCTACCTGGAGCAAATGCTCAGAGACTTTTTTGTACTGGGCACTGGCCACGAGACCATCCTACGAAAACTTTTGACTGTAGAGACACCGACCCTCAGTAAGGCCGTTGCGATAGCACAGGCGTTTATGTCCACCAGTGATAACACCAAACAAATCTCTCAGCACACAAGTGCTAGCAATGTTCATAAAATAACTGTAACTGTGTTTGCGAGCAGAAATGTACAGGGCAGAACCCACGAGTCTGCAACTGCCAGCAGGCCTCAGGTGACCCAGATGATTCAGAGTCCCCAACAAAGGATGAATGCAAGGCAATTCACACCTTGTTGGCGTTGTGGAGGCTTCCATTCAGCCTATGCATGCAAAGCCTGCTAACCACCACGTGGCAGAGGAAGATCGGTCCATGGTGGATCAAAGCAATTTCGAGCCTCAGAGAGAGGAGACAGATGCTGAAGTACACGGGGTGCACACATTTTCGACAAAATGTCCACCTATAATGCTAAATGTAAAATTGAATGGCTTACCCGTAGCCATGGAACTGGACACTGGCGCTAGCCAATTCATCATGAGTAAAAAGATGTTTGAAAGACAGTGGTGCAACAAGGCACTCAGACCAGCCCTGAGCCACACGAAACTGAGAACATACACCAAAGAGCTTATCACTGTCCTGGGCAGCGCCATGGTCAAGGTCATTTACGAGGGCACGGTGCACGAACTGCCACTCTGGATTGTCCTGGGCGATGGCCCCACACTACTTGGAAGGAGCTGGCTGGACAAAATCCGCTGGAACTGGGATGACATCCGAGCTCTATCACATGTCGATGAGACCTCATGTACCCAGGTTCTTAACAAATTTCCTTCCCTTTTTGAGCCAGGCATTGGAAACTTTTCCGGGGTGAAGGTACGGATCCACTTGGTCCCAGAGGCACGACCCATTCACCACAAGGCGCGAGCGGTACCTCACATGATGAGGGAGAGAGTGGAAATTGAGCTGGACAGGCTGCAACGCGAGGGCATCATCTCCCCAGTGGAATTCAGTGAGTGGGCCAGCCCGATTGTTCCAGTACTCAAAAGTGATGGCACGGTCAGGATTTGCGACGATTATAAAGTAACTATTAATTGTTTCTCGCTACAGGACCAATACCCGCTACCTAAGGCAGACGACCTATTTGCGACGCTGGCAGGAGGCAAGACGTTCACCAAGCTCGACCTGACTTCGGCCTACATGACGCAGGAGTTGGAGGAGTCTTCGAAGGGCTTCACCTGCATCAACATGCACAAGGGACTGTTCATCGACAGTTTGGAATTTGGTCGGCTGCAGCGATCTTCCTGAGAAACATGGAGCGCCTACTCAAGTCGGTACCACGCACAGTGGTTTTTCAGGATGACATATTGATCACGGGTCGGGACAGCGTCGAGCACCTACAAAACCTGGAGGAGGCCCTTCAGCGACTGGATCGCGTAGGGCTGCGACTGAAGAGGTCGAAATGCGTCTTCATGGCAACAGAAGTGGAGTTTTTGGGGAGAAGGATCGCGGTGGATGGCATTCGGCCCACAGACGCCAAGACAGAGGCTATCAGGAATGCACCCAGGCCACAGAATGTCACGGAGCTGCGGTCGTTCCTGGGACTCCTCAACTATTTTGGTAACTTCCTTCCGGGGTTAAGCACCCTCTGAGAGCCCCTACATGTGTTATTGTGTAAAGGTGAGAACTGGGTATGGGGAAAAAAAACAAATAATTGCTTTTGAGAAAGCCAGAAACATGTTATGCTCCAACAAGCTGCTTGTATTGTATAACCCATGTAAAAGAGTTGTGTTAGCATGTGATGCATCGTCTTACGGAGTCGGGTGTGTATTACAACAAGCTAACATTGCGGGGAAGTTGCAACCTGTCGCCTATGCCTCCAGGAGCTTGTCTAAGGCTGAGAGGGCCTACAGCATGATTGAGAAAGAGGCATTAGCGTGTGTGTTCGAGGTAAAGAAAATGCATCAGTACCTGTTTGGCCTCAAATTTGAGCTGGAAACTGATCACAAGCCCCTCATATCCCTGTTCGCTGAAAACAGGGGAATAAATACTAATGCCTCAGCCCGCATACAAAGGTGGGCACTCGCGCTATCAGCTTATAATTATACCATCCGCCACAGGCCAGGCACCGAGAACTGTGCGGATGCTCTCAGTCGGCTACCATTGCCCAGCACGGGGGTGGAAATGGCGCAGCCTGCAAACGTGTTGATGGTGGCGCAGCCCGCAGACTTATTGATGGTCATGGAAGCGTTTGATAATGATAATCGCCTGTCACGACCCGCCAGTTTAGGACTTGGACCAGCCAAGATCCTCTGCTGTCCCTAATAAAAAACTGTGTACTGCATGGGAGCTGGACCAGCAACCCCGTTGAAATGCAAGAGCTAATCAAGCCGTTCCAGCAGCGAAAGGACGAGCTGTCCATTCAGGCAGACTGCCTGTTGTGGGGTAACCGCGTAGTGCTACCCAAAAAGGGCAGGGAGACGTTCATCTCGGATCTCCACAGCACACACCCAGGTATAGTAATGATGAAAGCAATAGCCAGATCCCACGTGTGGTGGCCCGGTATCGACTCTGACTTAGAGTCCTGCGTACGGCAATGCCGCGTGTGTGCTCAGTTGAGCAACGCACCGAGAGAGGCACCACTAAGTTTGTGGTCCTGGCCCTCCAGACCATGGTCGAGGATCCATGTCGACTATGCGGGCCCGTTTCTCGGTAAAATGTTCCTGGTGGTGGTGGATGCTTTTTCAAAATGGATTGAATGTGAGATAATGTCGGGAAGCACCGCCACTGCCACCATTGAAAGCCTGAGGGCCATGTTTGCCACCCACGGCCTGCCTGACATACTGGTCAGTGACAACGGGCCGAATTTAAAGAATTCATGACCCGCAATGGGATCAAACATGTCACTTCGGCCCCGTTTAAACCAGCCTCCAATGGGCAGGCAGAGTGGGCAGTAGAAACAATCAAACAGAGCCTTAAACGAGTCACAGAAGACTCACTCAAAACCCGCCTGTCCCGAGTACTGCTCAGCTACCACACGAAACCCCACTCGCTCACAGGGGTGCCCCTGGCTGAGCTACTCATGAAAAGGACACTTAAAACCAGACTCTCGCTGGTCCATCCCAACCTGCATGATCAGGTAGAGAGCAGGCAGCAGCATCAAAATGTAAACGATGGTCGCGCCACTGTGTCACGGGAAATTGAGCTGAATGACCCTGTGTATGTGCTAAACTATATACATGGTCCCAAGTGGATCGCGGGCACGGTGATAGCTAAAGAAGGCAATAGGATGTTTGTAGTCAAACTAGACAATGGACAAATTTGCAGAAAGCACCTGGACCAAACGAGGCTGCGGTTCACAGACTGCCCTGAACAACCCACAGCAGACACCACCTTTTTCAAGCCCACAACACACACCCAAAGAATCAACAACACCACCCCGGACCAGGAAATTGAACCCATCACACCCAGCAAGGCCAGGCTCACCCAGCAGCACTGCAGGGCCAACAACACGCCAGCCCAGCGAGGGCACAGCCAACACACCAGAACAGACATTTGTACCGAGGCGGTTCACCAGGGAAAGAAAGGCTCCCGACCGCCTCACCTTGTAAATAGTTTTCACTTTGACTTTGTGGGGGAATGATGTTGTGTATCTGTAAAACATGCACTCCCATATTCCGCCACCCTGAAGTCCCAATCCCTTGGGAGCACTGTATATAAGCTGGTCCCTAAGGCCTGTTCCTCACTCTGGAGTGTTTTAATAAAGACTGAGGGCACTGTTACTTTAACCTCCCTGTGTGCAGTCTCATCTGTGTTAGGAGCACAATAGGCCCAACTCTCGGCTCCACGACCTCTGTATCTGCATGTCTGGTCTGTATGGATCTTTCCCGTCAATGGCGGTGTCAGGGGTGGCATTATAGGGCCGGGCAAATTCTGAAATGGCACAGTCAGGGCTTATAGGCCAAGATTATGGTCTACAGGGCAGTAGTGATACCCACCCTCCTGTATGGCTCATGGACCATATACAGTAGACACCTCAAATCGTTGGAGAAGTACCACCAGCGTTGTCTCCGCAAGATCCTGCAATTCCACTGGGAGGATATACGCACCAGCATCAGTGTTCTCGATCAGGCCAACATCCCCAGCATCGAAGCACTGACCACGCTCGACCAGCTCCATTGGGCGGGCCACAATGTCCGCATGCCTGACACGAGATTCCCAAAGCAAGCACTGTACTTGGAACTCCTACACGGCAAGCAAGCCCCAGCTGGGCAGAGGAAATGTTTCAAGGACACCCTCAAAGCCTCCTTGATAAAGTGCAATATCCCCACCAACACCTGGGAGTCCCTGGCCAAAGACCACCCTAAGTGGAGGAAGAGCATCTGGGAGGGCGCTGAGCACCTCGAGTCTTGTCGCCGAGAGCATGCAGAAATCAAGCGCAAACAGTGGAAAGAGCATGCGGCAAACCAGATTCCCCACCCACCCTTTCCTTCAACGGCTGTCTGTCCTACCTGTGACAGAGACTGTAATTCCCACATTGGACTGTACAGTTTTTAGGTATGCAAACTATAGATATACTCGCTTTGTAGTCACTATATAGTTGCATAAGATGGAGACTTGTTACATGATGTACTATCAATAATATTATTTGAATGGGGAGAAATTACAACATGCTGCGGTGCAGAGAGACCTGGGGGTCCTTGTGCATGAAACTCTTTTAGGAGTCTACCTGCAAAACATAAACAACATTAAACTGTGCCACCCGACCTGGGTGACACAGCAGACATTTTCAAGCCCCTTTTTTTTTTTTTTTTGGTTTTTGGGTGTTTTTTTTTTGGGGCGCTAAAATCAAATTTTTCCAGTGCCCCCTATAAAAGGAGAGGGGGACACTAAAAACACCGGCAATTAAAACAAATTAAACTTTAAAACGTAAAATCAAATTAAAATTTGGTTGCCGGGCGTGATGATGCACTCCAGTCCCTCCGGTGCCCACCTCTCGCGGAAGGCCGCGAGCGTACCGGTGGACACCGCGTGCTCCATCTCCAAGGACACCCTGGACCGGATGTAAGAGCGGAAGAGAGGCAGGCAGTCAGGTTGAACGACCCCCTCGACCGCCCGCTGCCTGGACCGGCTGATGGCACCCTTGGCCGTGCCCAGGAGCAGTCCTACGAGGAGGCCTTCGGACCTACCCGCTCCCCTCCGCACAGGGTGCCCAAAGATCAGGAGAGTGGGACTGAAGTGCAGCCAGAATTTCAGGAGCAGCCCCTTCAAATAGTGGAACAGGGGCTGCAACCTTGTGCACTCCATAAAAACATGGAACACGGACTCCTCCAGACCGCAGAAATTGCAGGCGGCCTGGGAGTCCGTGAACCGGCTTAAAAATTTGTTGCACGGCACTGCTCCGTGCACCACCCTCCAGGCCAAGTCCCCGATGAATAGTGGGAGGACCCCTGCGTAGAGTGCCCTCCATCGGGGACCCCCGCCTCCTCCGGACGGCAAGATGGTACGCCATGGCGTGTCCGGACGGCCGGCGAGGATGGCAAAGTTGAGGGTGTGCAGGAGCAGCCCGTACAGGAAACCCCTCCGCGCGGAACTGAAAGGCACGGAGGGGATTTCCCCGAGGCGGCTCAAGTTGTGAGGCGCCGGCCCCCGAGGGAGGTTCCGGGGTTTGGCGCCGATGAGGAATTCCGTCCGGACGGGGGTCAGTTCGGACGGGATCTCCCCACGTGCCTGAGCCTCCTCGATACACCTAACGGAGTCAGGGCCCAGAGCTGTTTTTAGCGACTCGATGGCATCGGCCGCGTGGCGGACGTTGGCAGAATTTAGGCGCCGCGCCAGCGTGACTGGCGCCATCCAGCCCGCTCCTCCGCCATCGAGCAGGTCCCTGACCCTGGTCACCTCACCAGCCACAGCCCTCTCTTCCGACCGCCACATAAAGCCTCGGCCGTGGAGGTACGGATTCCCGAGCAGCGGCTCCTGCAGGACGGCCGCCACTCCAGCCGGTGGAGAGCTGCGCTTGGTGGAGACTTTGTTCCAGACCCTGATGAGTTCCCTGTAAAAGACAGGCAGCTCCCGGAGGGCGGTCCTGGCACCCCCCAAGTTCACAAACAGGAGCTGCGTGTCATAATTGAGGTCGAGCTGCTGGCGGAAGAAATACCTCGCCAGAGCACACCACCTAGGAGGGGGCTCGACGTAAAGGTATCTCTGCAGGGTCTGAAGACGGAAAGTCGCGAGCTGGGCGCTGACGCACACCAACGACTGACCGCCCTCCTCAAGCGGGAGACTCAAGACCGCGGCAGAGACCCAGTGCTTCCTGTTGTTCCAGAAGAAGTCCACCAGCTTCTTCTGTATCTTGGCGACAAACGCAGGGGGAGGGGTCAAAGTGACCAGCCGGTACCACAGCATTGCGGCCACCAGCTGGTTTATGACTAGCGCTCGACCCCTGTAGGACAGCACTCGGAGCAGTCCTGTCCAGCGCCCTAGGCGAGCGGCGACCTTGGCCTCCAGCTCCTGCCAGTTCGCCGGCCAGGCTCCCTCGTCGGGGCTAAGGTAGACTCCCAGATAGAGGAGATGGGTCGTGCTCCAGGCAAAAGGCCTGAGCTCCTCCGGCAGGGAGTCCACCCGCCACTGACCCACCAGGAGTCCGGAACATTTCTCCCAGTTGATCCTGGCGGAGGACGCGGCCGAGTAAATCTCCTGGCACTCACGCATCCTCCGCAGGTCAGCGGGATCCTCTACCGCGAGGAGCACGTCATCGGCGTAAGCCGAGAGGACGACCTCCACGCCCGGCCCTTGCAGAGCCAGTCCCGTCAACCTCGTCCGCAAGAGGCGCAGGAAAGGCTCCACGCAAACGGCGTATAACTGGCCGGACATGGGGCATCCCTGGCGCACCCCTCTCCTAAAGCGAAGGGGCGCCGTCAAGGACCCGTTAACCTTAATCAGACACTCCGCGGCGGCGTACAAAAGTCGGATCCGGGCGACGAAATGCGTCCCGAACCCGAAAGCGCGCAGAGTTCCGAGCAGATAGTCGTGATCCACCCTGTCGAACGCCTTCTCTTGGTCGAGGGATAGGAAGGCGACCGACAGACCAGCCTCCTGGGAACAATGGATGAGGTCCCGGACCAGATGGATGTTATCGTGGATTGTCCGGCCCGGGACCGTGTATGACTGGTCGGGGTGGATCATGTGGTCCAGCACGGCACCAAGGCGAGCAGACATCGCCCTGGCGAAGATTTTGTAGTCCGTGCTGAGGAGGGAGACCGGGCGCCAGTTCTTAAGGAGGCGGAGATCGCCCTTCTTAGGCAGCAGGACGATGACTGCCCTGCGCCAAGAGAGGGGCATCTCCCCGGTCGCCAGACTTTCCCCCAGGACCCGCGCGTAGTCGCTCCCCAGGACGTCCCAGAACGCCCTGTGGAACTCCACGGTCAGCCCGTCCAGCCCCGGGGATTTTCCCCTCGAGAGCCGGGCGAGGGCACCGGTCAGCTCCGCCAGGCTTAGCGGAGCTTCCAGATTTTCGGCGCCCTCCGGGCTGACCTTCGGCAGGTCCTCCCACAAAACTCTACGCGCTTCCTCGCTGGACGGATCCGGAGAGAACAGAGCCCCGTAATATTCACGGACCCTGTTGTTGACGCCCTCCGGATCCGAGACGAGAGAGCCGTCGTCGGCCAGCAGCGTCAAGAGCTGCTTACGGACACTCTGCCTTTTTTCCAGCGAGTAGAAGAAGGGGGAGCCGCGGTCCAGATCCCGCAGGAACCGGATCCGCGACCTCACGAACGCGCCTCGGGACCCGACGAGCTGCAGGTCCTTCAGCGCGGCCTTCTTCGCTTCGTACACCGTCCGCAGGGCCGGGTCCTGGACGACTTGACCGAGACGGGCTTCCAGGTCGAGCACCTCTTTTTCTAGGCGCCCGACTCTGGCCGCCCGCCTCTTGGTCGACCCCCTCGCGTACTCTTGACAGAAGACGCGGACGTGAGCCTTGCCCACGTCCCACCATAGCCTCAAGGAGGGGAAGCCCCCCTGCTTCCTTCTCCAGTCGGACCAGAATCGACGGAACGAGTCCTGGAACCGCACGTCCTCCAGCAGCCGGTTGTTAAAGTGCCAGTACGCGGACCCCGTCCTCGCGCGGAGCGAAGCGAGCTCCGCCCACACCAGGTGGTGGTCCGAACACGGCACCGGCCGCATGGAGGCCGCCGGGACGCAGGAAACGTACGCCCGAGACACGTAAAGGCGGTCGACTCTAGACCATCCAACTCCAGGCCTCACCCAAGTAAAGGCGCTGGAGTCGGGGTGGAGATTTCGCCAGACGTCCACCAAGTCGAAGGACCCGACCAGGTCCCTCAACTTCTCCATCGCCGTCATGCACTGCGGGGCACCGGAGCGGTCCCTCGCCTCGAGGGTGCAGTTAAAATCCCCCCCGAGGACAATGCAGTCGCCGACGTCGACGGAGCCAAGAAGAGCGGACACCTCTTCAAAGAAGCGCGTTTGCTGCGGGCCGGGATGAGGGGCGTACACGTTCACGAGATGGAGCGGCACGTCCCCCAGGCGAACCGTTACGTGCAGCAAGCGGCCTGGCACGGGCTCCTCGACCCCCAAGATCTCCGGCTGAAAATGCGGGCCCAGCAAGATGGCCACCCCACTAGAAATGGCGGTGAGGTGGCTCATGCGGACCTCTCCTTGCCATTCCAGGAGCCACGTGGCTTCGTCTCCCGGAACGGTGTGGGTTTCTTGCAGGAAGCACACCGCATATTTCCCCTCCCGCAGGAGCGAAAAATTGTCAAATCTACGGCGTGCCCCTCTGCCGCCGTTGATGTTGAGGCTGGCTATGGTTATCTTCATGACAAAAGCATAGTGCAACCTCTACCTTAACCTATTGTGGGGGAGGGAGCGGAGTCTTTTGTTGAACTCCGCTCCCTCCGCAGCCCAGCGAGGAGTCCCTCGAGCTCGCGCAGCTCAAGGTGCTGCTCCTTTGTCAAGGGCCCGCCCGCGGCCAAGGTTTTAACGGCGGCGCGGACGGACCCCTTGATCAGCTCCGGCTCGGACCATTTTTCCAGGGCCAGTCGGGCTTGGTCGCGGCGACCCCGGCTCTGGGCCAAAAAGTCCCGGAGTTCCTTTGCAGGAACGAGGAGGGCCTCAGCGGCGGCCGCGAGCAGATCCACCGCCTCCCTGGCGGTGGTCTCTAGGTCTTCACCCGCGTCCCCCACCGAGTCCCCGTCCTCCTCCGGGAGGTGGCCGCCAGCAGCCGGCCCATCGACCGCACAAGGTACGGCAAATGAACCGGCCGCTCCAACCGGCCCTGGCACTGCCCCGATCCCACCCCCAGGATCGTCGGCAGAGGAGTCCCCACTGGGCTCTTTTAAAAATGGTGCTGGGTCGGGAAATGACAGCGGAAGGGGTTCCCCCTCCGCCCCAGGAACCGGAGAACAAGGAGAGACCCGGCCATAGGAAATCCCCAGGCCCTCCAAGTGCTCCAGCTCCAAAGTAAGGGGCGAGGGTGGGTGTTCCTCCCCCTCCCCGCTGCCACCCCCCGGCCCAGCATCTACAGTGTCATAATTATTTAATTGTTTTTCTGCCGGGTCGAGCGACTCCCGGGGGAAGTTGGATAATAGCTGGGCGGGCTCAGGTTCGGCCTTTTCGGCCTCGCCCGCCTCAGTCCCCGGGACGCCCGGCCCGGCGGCTACGCATTCCTCCGCGGTCCCCACGCCCCCCACGACAGGCAGATCTTCCACTCCATCCCCGGGAGGCAGAGGCTGGGCAGCCTCAACTGTCTCACCCTCCCCGGGGAAAGACTCCTCGCGCCTGCAGCGCAATTTGGGGGCGCTGGTGGGGGACGCGGGACACGCGGCGGGCACCGCCTCCTCCGCGGAGGGATGTTGTTCCCCCTCCGCCTCATTGGGGCGGTGCCTCTTTTTGTTCCTGGGGGCGCGCGGAGTCAGGGAGACCTCCATGTCTGCCGAGGCCTCCCGCTCCGCCCCCCCCTTTTCCTTTTCTTGCCCGCGCCTGGGCCCCTCTGTGGTGGTATTCAAGGGCCCGGGCACGGGCTCGGGGCACCCCGCGCTCGCCGGTGACTGGGTTGGGCTGAGCGCGGTGGTCAGACTTTCCGGCGCACCGAGGGGACCCGCCTCTAGATGTTTCTCCTTCTTCCGCGCCTTCTTTCCGGTCGGACGCTCTCCCTCCCCCCCGCCGGAGGCCCTGAAAACAAAGGCCTCCGACGATGCCCGCGCACCCATGGCTCCCGGCACGCGGACGCAACTAGGGGGAGGGGTGGCGGCAGCGCCAGCCTTGGCCGCCTTCGGTGGTTTGGCGGCCTTGGAGGCGGGGCAGTTCTTGCGAACATGCCCCACCTCCCTGCAGGCATGGCACCGCACGCCGTCCGACGTCCAGAAGACGCGGTAGGCAGTCCCCTCGTGCACCACATTAAAATCTCCCTCCGTCGTGTCCTCCCGCGCCAGCCGGACAAAGAGCTGGCGGCGGAAGGAGAACACGTGGCGCAGGCTGCTCTCCCTGAGGCCGAGCGGTATGGGGTTGATCCCTGACCTTACCTCCCCCAGTTGTTGTAGGTGAGGGAGGAGGAGCTCAGCGGAAACAAAGGGCGGGACGTTTGAAATGATGACCCTCTGCGCGGTGGCCTCGAGAGGGTCCACCGGCAGGAACGTCCCGCCCACCGTGAGCCCCTTTTCAAGGGCCAGGGACACCGCCCGCTCCGACCCCAGGAAGAACACGGCCTTCCCAGACATCTTGGAGGCTGCGACAATGGCCGAGGGGCCGACTACCCCAGCCATCGCCCGCACGCACTCCTCAATGCTCATTGTGGGGTGAGTGTAGCTCTTGACCCCATGTTTCCTGGTTATAAGTCTGAACGGTGGCAGGGCAGCGGGTGGCGCAGGAGGTGCCGTGGATGTGGACACCGCCTGCGCATACGTCCTTGCTGGCCCTGCCACCGGCGTGGATGGGGTCGCCATCACGGGGTCCCTTTAAGGGCTACACCCACCCCAAAGTCACAGGCCTTAATGGTCTTTAATGGCCTCTTATGTTAACTGAGCAGAGGAGCCCTTAACGAGGCACCTCTCCCCTCGTTGACAATTGGGGAGAGGCCTTGCTCCCTCTGCTCAGTTGTCTTAATTGGTTTTTTTTTATTAATTTGGAAGGAAAGGGTTCTCAGAGAGAGAGGGGAGAAACAGAGGGTAACGGAGAAAGAGAGAGGGGGGTGGGAAGGGGGGGGGGCTGCGAGGGCAGGTCTCCCCTCGCAGCTGTGGGTGGGTGCACTCCCCAGATGGCAAAACACAAAAGTCTTTGGGGTGGTCTTCAGGTGGGGGGAGAAGATGTCTTCACCTGGGGTAGCTGGAGCCACCAGGCACTCCTAACGATCCTCAATAGGGTGATTAATGACTCTTCAGCCTGGTAGCTCCAGCTATCCCAGGCTAGGCAAATGTGGGGGGGGTGGGGGGGGTTCCAATTGTGGGGGGGGCCCAGTTGTAAGCACAGCCCCCACGCACACTACCACACACACACACACCCCCCGCGATGTTCCGGCCCTCAGTGGTCTTCTTTCCTCCCCCCACCGATACAACAAAGTCTGTTTGGGGAAATGCACCCACACCCACCTGTAGAATTGTTGAGTCTCCCTCCTTCCACACTGGATGTTTTTGGTTTTTCCCCCTCTCTCCAACTCCTTGCAGAAATGATAAAAGTTGATAAAGTTTTCTGCTTCCTCCTCCTCTCCCTCTGGATAAAGTTGGTGTTGAAGCCCCTTCCTTCCTTCTCTTCCTGGCTGGTCTCAGGGCTCTACAGGCAGGAGCTCAAGTTGCAAGCTGCTCCACTCACTGCTCACAGCTTCTACTGAGCAGGACACGCCTCTACTGCTTCACGATTGGTCCCTTGTGCATGAAACTCTTTTGAGTTTATCTGTGAAAACATAAAACATTAAACGGTGCCACCCGACCTGGGTGACACTCCAGACATTTACAAGGCCCTTTTTTTTTTTTTTTCCCCTTTTTTGTGTTTTTTTTTTGTGTTTTTTCTTTTTTTTTTTTGTTTTTTTTTGGGCACTAAAATCACAATTTTTCCCCAGTGCCCCCTATAAAAGGGAAGGGGGACACTAAAAGCACCGGCAATTAAAACAAATTAAACTTAAAAACGTAAAATCAAATTAAAATTTGGTTGCCGGGCGTGATGATGCACTCCAGTCCCTCCGGTGCCCACCTCTCGCGGAAGGCCGCGAGCGTACCGGTGGACACCGCGTGCTCCATCTCCAAGGACACCCTGGACCGGATGTAAGAGCGGAAGAGAGGCAGGCAGTCAGGTTGAACGACCCCCTCGACCGCCCGCTGCCTGGACCGGCTGATGGCACCCTTGGCCGTGCCCAGGAGCAGTCCTACGAGGAGGCCTTCGGACCTACCCGCTCCCCTCCGCACAGGGTGCCCAAAGATCAGGAGAGTGGGACTGAAGTGCAGCCAGAATTTCAGGAGCAGCCCCTTCAAATAATGGAACAGGGGCTGCAACCTTGTGCACTCCATAAAAACATGGAACACGGACTCCTCCAGACCGCAGAAATTGCAGGCGGCCTGGGAGTCCGTGAACCGGCTTAAAAATTTGTTGCACGGCACTGCTCCGTGCACCACCCTCCAGGCCAAGTCCCCGATGAATAGTGGGAGGACCCCTGCGTAGAGTGCCCTCCATCGGGGACCCCCGCCTCCTCCGGACGGCAAGATGGTACGCCATGGCGTGTCCGGACGGCCGGCGAGGATGGCAAAGTTGAGGGTGTGCAGGAGCAGCCCGTACAGGAAACCCCTCCGCGCGGAACTGAAAGGCACGGAGGGGATTTCCCCGAGGCGGCTCAAGTTGTGAGGCGCCGGCCCCCGAGGGAGGTTCCGGAGTTTGGCGCCGATGAGGAATTCCGTCCGGACGGGGGTCAGTTCGGACGGGATCTCCCCACGTGCTTGAGCCTCCTCGATGCACCTAACGGAGTCAGGGCCCAGAGCTGTTTTTAGCGACTCGATGGCATCGGCCGCGTGGCGGACGTTGGCAGAGTTTAGGCGCCGCGCCAGCGTGTCTGGCGCCATCCAGCCCGCTCCTCCGCCATCGAGCAGGTCCCTGACCCTGGTCACCTCACCAGCCACAGCCCTCTCTTCCGACCGCCACATGAAGCCTCGGCCGTGGAGGTACGGATTCCCGAGCAGCGGCTCCTGCAGGACGGCCGCCACTCCAGCCGGCGGAGAGCTGCGCTTGGTGGAGACTTTGTTCCAGACCCTGATGAGTTCCCTGTAAAAGACAGGCAGCTCCCGGAGGGCGGTCCTGGCACCCCCCAAGTTCACAAACAGGAGCTGCGTGTCATAATTGAGGTCGAGCTGCTGGCGGAAGAAATACCTCGCCAGAGCGCACCACCTAGGAGGGGGCTCGACGTAAAGGTATCTCTGCAGGGTCTGAAGACGGAAAGTCGCGAGCTGGGCGCTGACGCACACCAACGACTGACCGCCCTCCTCAAGCGGGAGACTCAAGACCGCGGCAGAGACCCAGTGCTTCCTGTTGTTCCAGAAGAAGTCCACCAGCTTCTTCTGTATCTTGGCGACAAACGCAGGGGGAGGGGTCAAAGTGACCAGCCGGTACCACAGCATTGCGGCCACCAGCTGGTTTATGACTAGCGCTCGACCCCTGTAGGACAGCACTCGGAGCAGTCCTGTCCAGCGCCCTAGGCGAGCGGCGACCTTGGCCTCCAGCTCCTGCCAGTTCGCCGGCCAGGCTCCCTCGTCGGGGCTAAGGTAGACTCCCAGATAGAGGAGATGGGTCGTGCTCCAGGCAAAAGGCCTGAGCTCCTCCGGCAGGGAGTCCACCCGCCACTGACCCACCAGGAGTCCGGAACATTTCTCCCAGTTGATCCTGGCGGAGGACGCGGCCGAGTAAATCTCCTGGCACTCACGCATCCTCCGCAGGTCAGCGGGATCCTCTATCGCGAGGAGCACGTCATCGGCGTAAGCCGAGAGGACGACCTCCACGCCCGGCCCTTGCAGAGCCAGTCCCGTCAACCTCGTCCGCAAGAGGCGCAGGAAAGGCTCCACGCAAACGGCGTATAACTGGCCGGACATGGGGCATCCCTGTCGCACCCCTCTCCTAAAGCGAAGGGGCGCCGTCAAGGACCCGTTAACCTTAATCAGACACTCCGCGGCGGCGTACAAAAGTCGGATCCGGGCGACGAAATGCGTCCCGAACCCGAAAGCGCGCAGAGTTCCGAGCAGATAGTCGTGATCCACCCTGTCGAACGCCTTCTCTTGGTCGAGGGATAGGAAGGCGACCGACAGACCAGCCTCCTGGGAACAATGGATGAGGTCCCGGACCAGATGGATGTTATCGTGGATCGTCCGGCCCGGGACCGTGTATGACTGGTCGGGGTGGATCATGTGGTCCAGCACGGCACCAAGGCGAGCAGACATCGCCCTGGCGAAGATTTTGTAGTCCGTGCTGAGGAGGGAGACCGGGCGCCAGTTCTTAAGGAGGCGGAGATCGCCCTTCTTAGGCAGCAGGACGATGACTGCCCTGCGCCAAGAGAGGGGCATCTCCCCGGTCGCCAGACTTTCTCCCAGGACCCGCGCGTAGTCGCTCCCCAGGACGTCCCAGAACGCCCTGTGGAACTCCACGGTCAGCCCGTCCAGCCCCGGGGATTTTCCCCTCGAGAGCCGGGCGAGGGCACCGGTCAGCTCCGCCAGGCTTAGCGGAGCTTCCAGATTTTCGGCGCCCTCCGGGCCGACCTTCGGCAGGTCCTCCCACAAAACTCTACGCGCTTCCTCGCTGGACGGATCCGGAGAGAACAGAGCCCCGTAATATTCACGGACCCTGTTGTTGACGCCCTCCGGATCCGAGACGAGAGAGCCGTCGTCGGCCAGCAGCGTCAAGAGCTGCTTACGGACACTCTGCCTTTTTTCCAGCGAGTAGAAGAAGGGGGAGCCGCGGTCCAGATCCCGCAGGAACCGGATCCGCGACCTCACGAACGCGCCTCGGGACCCGACGAGCTGCAGGTCCTTCAGCGCGGCCTTCTTCGCTTCGTACACCGTCCGCAGGGCCGGGTCCTGGACGACTTGACCGAGACGGGCTTCCAGGTCGAGCACCTCTTTTTCTAGGCGCCCGACTCTGGCCGCCCGCCTCTTGGTCGACCCCCTCGCGTACTCTTGACAGAAGACGCGGACGTGAGCCTTGCCCACGTCCCACCATAGCCTCAAGGAGGGGAAGCCCCCCTGCTTCCTTCTCCAGTCGGACCAGAATCGACGGAACGAGTCCTGGAACCGCACGTCCTCCAGCAGCCGGTTGTTAAAGTGCCAGTACGCGGACCCCGTCCTCGCGCGGAGCGAAGCGAGCTCCGCCCACACCAGGTGGTGGTCCGAACACGGCACCGGCCGCATGGAGGCCGCCGGGACGCAGGAAACGTACGCCCGAGACACGTAAAGGCGGTCGACTCTAGACCATCCAACTCCAGGCCTCACCCAAGTAAAGGCGCTGGAGTCGGGGTGGAGATTTCGCCAGACGTCCACCAAGTCGAAGGACCCGACCAGGTCCCTCAGCTTCTCCATCGCCGTCATGCACTGCGGGGCACCGGAGCGGTCCCTCGCCTCGAGGGTGCAGTTAAAATCCCCCCCGAGGACAATGCAGTCGCCGACGTCGACGGAGCCAAGAAGAGCGGACACCTCTTCAAAGAAGCGCGTTTGCTGCGGGCCGGGATGAGGGGCGTACACGTTCACGAGATGGAGCGGCACGTCCCCCAGGCGAACCGTTACGTGCAGCAAGCGGCCTGGCACGGGCTCCTCGACCCCCAAGATCTCCGGCTGAAAATGCGGGCCCAGCAAGATGGCCACCCCACTAGAAATGGCGGTGAGGTGGCTCATGCGGACCTCTCCTTGCCATTCCAGGAGCCACGTGGCTTCGTCTCCCGGAACGGTGTGGGTTTCTTGCAGGAAGCACACCGCATATTTCCCCTCCCGCAGGAGCGAAAAATTGTCAAATCTACGGCGTGCCCCTCTGCCGCCGTTGATGTTGAGGCTGGCTATGGTTATCTTCATGGCAAAAGCATAGTACAACCTCTACCTTAACCTATTGTGGGGGAGGGAGCGGAGTCTTTTGTTGAACTCCGCTCCTTCAGCAGCCCAGCGAGGAACTTTTTGAGCCGGCGCAGCTCAAGGCCCTGAGCCTTTGATAAGGGCCCGCCCGCGGCCATGGTTTTAGCGGCGGCGCGGACGGATGCGACGAGCAGCCCCGGCTCGGACCATCTTTCCAGGGCCAGACGGGCTTGGTCGCGGCGACCCCGGCACTGGACCAAAAAGTCCCGGAGTTCCTCTGCGGGAATGAGGAGGGTCTCAGTGGCGGCCGCGAGCAGATCCACCGCCTCACTGGCGATGGACTCGAGATCTTCACCCACGTCCTCCACCGAGTCCCCGTCCCCCTCCGGGAGGTCGCCGCTAGCAGCCGGCCCGTCGACCGCACGAGGTACGGCAAACGGCCCGGCCGCTCCATCTGGCCCTGGCTCTGCCCCGATCCCACCCCCAGGATCGTCGGCAGAGGAGTCCCTACTGGGCTCTTTTAAAATTGGTGCTGGGTCGGGAAGCGACAGCGGAAGGGGTTCCTCCTCCGCCCCAGGAACCGGGGAACACGGAGAGACCCGGTTTAGGAAGTTCTCCAGGTCCACCAAGTCCCCCAGCTCCAAAGTAGGGGGCGAGGGTTGTTGTTCTTCCCCCTCCCCGCCGCCTCCCCCCAGCCCAGCGTGTACGGATTCATTAAAATTGTTCATATTCTCAGTTTCTACCGGGTCGAGCAAATCCCGGGGGAAGTTGGGTATTGGCTGGGCGGGCTCAGGTTCGGCCTTTTCGGCCCCGCCCGCCTCGGTCCCCGGGACGCTCGACCCGGCGGCTACGCATTCTTCCACTGGCCCCACGCCCCCCACGACAGGCAGATCTTCCACGCCCACCCCAGGAGGCAGCGGCTGGGCAGCCTCGACTGCCTCACCCTCCCCGGGGACAGACTCCTCGCGCCTGCAGCGCAATTTGGGGGCGCTGGTGGGGGACGCGGGACACGCGGCGGGCACCGCCTCCTCCGCGGAGGGATGTTGTTCCCCCTCCGCCTCATTGGGGCGGTGCCTCTTTTTGTTCCTGGGGGTGCGCGAAGGCAGGGAGACCTCCATGTCTGCCGAGGCCTCCCGCTCCGCCCCCCCCTTTTCCTTTTCTTGCCCGCGCCCGGGCCCCTCCACGGTATTGGTCAAGGGCTCAGGCACGGGCTCAGGGCACCCCGCGCTCGCCGGTGACGGGGTTGGGCTGAGCGCGGTGGTCAAATTTTCCGGCGCACTGAGGGGACCCGCCTCGAGATGTTTCGCCTTCTTCCGCGCCTTCTTTCCGGTCGAACGCTCTCCCTCCCCCCCGCCGGAGGCCCTGAAAACAAAGGCCTCCGACGATGCCCGCGCACCTATGGCTCCCGGCACGCGGACGCAACTAGGGGGAGGGGTGGCGGCGGTGCCAGCCTTGGCCGCCTTCGGTGGTTTGGCGGCCTTGGAGGCGGGGCAGTTCTTACGAACATGCCCCACCTCCCTACAGGCATGGCACCGCACGCCGTCCGACGTCCAGAAGACGCGGTAGGCAGTCCCCTCGTGCACCACATTAAAGTTCCCCTCCGTCGTCTCCTCCCGCGCCAGCCGGACAAAGAGCTGGCGGCGGAAGGAGAACACGTGGCGCAGGCTGTTCTCCCTGAGGCCGAGCGGTATGGGGTTGATCCCCGACCTTACCTCCCCCAGTTGGTGTAGGTGAGGGAGGAGGAGCTCAGCGGGAACAAAGGGCGGGACGTTTGAAATGATGACCCTCTGCGCGGTGGCCTCGAGAGGGTCCACCGGCAGGAACGTCCCGCCCACCGTGAGCCCCTTTTCAAGGGCCAGGGACACCGCCCGCTCCGACCCCAGGAAGAACACGGCCTTCCCAGACATCTTGGAGGCTGCGACAATGGCCGAGGGGCCGACTACCCCAGCCATCGCCCGCACGCACTCCTCGATGCTCATTGTGGGGTGAGTGTAGCTCTTGACCCCGTGTTTTTTTGTTATTAGTCTGAAAGGTGGCAGGGCAGCGGCTGGCGCAGGAGGTGCCGTGGATGTGGACACCGCCTGCGCATACGACCTTGCTGGCCCTGCCACCGGCGTGGATGGGGTCGCCATCACGGGGTCCCTTTAAGGGCTACACCCACCCCAAAGTCACAGGCCTTAATGGTCTTTATTAGGCCTCTTGTAGATTGACTGAGCAGAGGAGCCCTTAATGAGGTACCTCTCCCCTAGTTGGCAATTGGGGAGGGGCCTTGCTCCCTCTGCTTAGTTGTCTTAAATGTTTTTTTTAAATTAAATTTGGAAGGAAGGGCTCTCAGAGAGAGAGGGGAGAAACAGAGTAGCAGAGAAAGAGAGAGGGGGGTGGGAAGGGGGGGGGGCTGCGAGGGCAGGTCTCCCCTCGCAGCTGTGGGTGGGTGCACTCCCCAGATGGCAAAACACAAAAGTCTTTGGGGTGGTCTTCAGGTGCGGGGAGAAGATGTCTTCACCTGGGGTAGCTGGAGCCACCAGGCACTCCTAACGATCTTTAATTGGGTGATTTAAGAAAAACAACAATCTTCAGCCTGGTAGCTCCAGCTATCCCAGGCTAGGCAAATGTGGGGGGTGGGGGGGGTTCCAATTGTGGGGGGGGCCTAGTTGTAAGCAAGGCCCCCACACACACTACCACACACACACACACCCCCCGCGATGTTCCGGCCCTCAGTGGTCTTCTTTCCTCCCCCCACCGAAACAACAAAGTCTTTTGGGGAAATGCACCAACACCCACCTGTAGAATTGTAGAGTCTCCCTCCTTCCACACTGGATGTTGTTTGTCTTTCCCCCTCTCTCCAACTCCTTGCAGAATGGTAAAGATGTTAAAAGAGTTTTCTGCTTTTTCCTCCTCTCCCTCTGGATAAAGTTGGTGTTGAAGCCCCTTCCTTCCTTCTCTTCCTGGGCTGGTCTCAGGGCTCTCCAGGCAGGAGCTCAAGTTGCAAGCTGCTCCACTCACTGCTCACAGCTTCTACTGAGCAGGACACGCCTCTACTGCTTCACGATTGGTCCCTTGTGCATGAAACTCTTTTGAGTTAAACTGCAAAAACATAAAACATGTATCCGTGCCACCCGACCTGGATGACACACACAAGACATTTACAAGGCCCCTTTTTTATTTATTTTTTTTGTGGTTTTTTTTTTTTGGGGCACTAAAATCAAATTTTTCCTTTTTCCAGTGCCCCCTATAAAAGGAGAGGGGGACACTAAAAGCACCGGCAATTAAAACAAATTAAACTTTAAAACGTAAAATCAAATTAAAATTTGGTTGCCGGGCGTGATGATGCACTCCAGTCCCTCCGGTGCCCACCTCTCGCGGAAGGCCGCGAGCGTACCGGTGGACACCGCGTGCTCCATCTCCAAGGACACCCTGGACCGGATGTAAGAGCGGAAGAGAGGCAGGCAGTCAGGTTGAACGACCCCCTCGACCGCCCGCTGCCTGGACCGGCTGATGGCACCCTTGGCCGTGCCCAGGAGCAGTCCTACGAGGAGGCCCTCGGACCTACCCGCTCCCCTCCGCTCAGGGTGCCCAAAGATCAGGAGTGTGGGACTGAAGTGCAGCCAGAATTTCAGGAGCAGCCCCTTCAAATAATGGAACAGGGGCTGCAACCTCGTACACTCAATAAAAACATGGAACACGGACTCCTCCAGACCGCAGAAATTGCAGGCGGCCTGGGAGTCCGTGAACCGGCTTAAAAATTTATTGCACGGCACTGCTCCGTGCACCACCCTCCAGGCCAAGTCCCCGATGAATAGTGGGAGGACCCCTGCGTAGAGTGCCCTCCATCGGGGACCCCCGCCTCCTCCGGACGGCAAGATGGTACGCCATGGCGTGTCCGGACGGCCGGCGAGGATGGCAAAGTTGAGGGTGTGCAGGAGCAGCCCGTACAGGAAACCCCTCCGCGCGGAACTGAAAGGCACGGAGGGGATTTCCCCGAGGCGGCTCAAGTTGTGAGGCGCCGGCCCCCGAGGGAGGTTCCGGGGTTTGGCGCCGATGAGGAATTCCGTCCGGACGGGGGTCAGTTCGGACGGGATCTCCCCACGTGCTTGAGCCTCCTCAATACACCTAACGGAGTCAGGGCCCAGAGCTGTTTTTAGCGACTCGATGGCATCGGCCGCGCGGCGGACGTTGGCAGAATTTAGGCGCCGCGCCAGCGTGACTGGCGCCATCCAGCCCGCTCCTCCGCCATCGAGCAGGTCCCTGACCCTGGTCACCTCACCAGCCACAGCCCTCTCTTCCGACCGCCACATGAAGCCTCGGCCGTGGAGGTACGGATTCCCGAGCAGCGGTTCCTGCAGGACGGCCGCCACTCCAGCCGGCGGAGAGCTGCGCTTGGTGGAGACTTTGTTCCAGACCCTGATGAGTTCCCTGTAAAAGACAGGCAGCTCCCGGAGGGCGGTCCTGGCACCCCCCAAGTTCACAAACAGGAGCTGCGTGTCATAATTGAGGTCGAGCTGCTGGCGGAAGAAATACCTCGCCAGAGCACACCACCTAGGAGGGGGCTCGACGTAAAGGTATCTCTGCAGGGTCTGAAGACGGAAAGTCGCGAGCTGGGCGCTGACGCACACCAACGACTGACCGCCCTCCTCAAGCGGGAGACTCAAGACCGCGGCAGAGACCCAGTGCTTCCTGTTGTTCCAGAAGAAGTCCACCAGCTTCTTCTGTATCTTGGCGACAAACGCAGGGGGAGGGGTCAAAGTGACCAGCCGGTACCACAGCATTGCGGCCACCAGCTGGTTTATGACTAGCGCTCGACCCCTGTAGGACAGCACTCGGAGCAGTCCTGTCCAGCGCCCTAGGCGAGCGGCGACCTTGGCCTCCAGCTCCTGCCAGTTCGCCGGCCAGGCTTCCTCGTCGGGGCTAAGGTAGACTCCCAGATAGAGGAGATGGGTCGTGCTCCAGGCAAAAGGCCTGAGCTCCTCCGGCAGGGAGTCCACCCGCCACTGACCCACCAGGAGTCCGGAACATTTCTCCCAGTTGATCCTGGCGGAGGACGCGGCCGAGTAAATCTCCTGGCACTCACGCATCCTCCGCAGGTCAGCGGGATCCTCTACCGCGAGGAGCACGTCATCGGCGTAAGCCGAGAGGACGACCTCCACGCCCGGCCCTTGCAGAGCCAGTCCCGTCAACCTCGTCCGCAAGAGGCGCAGGAAAGGCTCCACGCAAACGGCGTATAACTGGCCGGACATGGGGCATCCCTGGCGCACCCCTCTCCTAAAGCGAAGGGGCGCCGTCAAGGACCCGTTAACCTTAATCAGACACTCCGCGGCGGCGTACAAAAGTCGGATCCGGGCGACGAAATGCGTCCCGAACCCGAAAACGCGCAGAGTTCCGAGCAGATAGTCGTGATCCACCCTGTCGAACGCCTTCTCTTGGTCGAGGGATAGGAAGGCGACCGACAGACCAGCCTCCTGGGAGCAATGGATGAGGTCCCGGACCAGATGGATGTTGTCGTGGATCGTCCGGCCCGGGACCGTGTATGACTGGTCGGGGTGAATCATGTGGTCCAGCACGGCACCAAGGCGAGCAGACATCGCCCTGGCGAAGATTTTGTAGTCCGTGCTGAGGAGGGAGACCGGGCGCCAGTTCTTAAGGAGGCGGAGATCGCCCTTCTTAGGCAGCAGGACGATGACTGCCCTGCGCCAAGAGAGGGGCATCTCCCCGGTCGCCAGACTTTCCCCCAGGACCCGCGCGTAGTCGCTCCCCAGGACGTCCCAGAACGCCCTGTGGAACTCCACGGTCAGCCCGTCCAGCCCCGGGGATTTTCCCCTCGAGAGCCGGGTGAGGGCACCGGTCAGCTCCGCCAGGCTTAGCGGAGCTTCCAGATTTTCGGCGCCCTCCGGGCTGACCTTCGGCAGGTCCTCCCACAAAACTCTACGCGCTTCCTCGCTGGACGGATCCGGAGAGAACAGAGCCCCGTAATATTCACGGACCCTGTTGTTGACGCCCTCCGGATCCGAGACGAGAGAGCCGTCGTCGGCCAGCAGCGTCAAGAGCTGCTTACGGACACTCTGCCTTTTTTCCAGCGAGTAGAAGAAGGGGGAGCCGCGGTCCAGATCCCGCAGGAACCGGATCCGCGACCTCACGAACGCGCCTCGGGACCCGACGAGCTGCAGGTCCTTCAGCGCGGCCTTCTTCGCTTCGTACACCGTCCGCAGGGCCGGGTCCTGGACGACTTGACCGAGACGGGCTTCCAGGTCGAGCACCTCTTTTTCTAGGCGCCCGACTCTGGCCGCCCGCCTCTTGGTCGACCCCCTCGCGTACTCTTGACAGAAGACGCGGACGTGAGCCTTGCCCACGTCCCACCATAGCCTCAAGGAGGGGAAGCCCCCCTGCTTCCTTCTCCAGTCGGACCAGAATCGACGGAACGAGTCCTGGAACCGCACGTCCTCCAGCAGCCGGTTGTTAAAGTGCCAGTACGCGGACCCCGTCCTCGCGCGGAGCGAAGCGAGCTCCGCCCACACCAGGTGGTGGTCCGAACACGGCACCGGCCGCATGGAGGCCGCCGGGACGCAGGAAACGTACGCCCGAGACACGTAAAGGCGGTCGACTCTAGACCATCCAACTCCAGGCCTCACCCAAGTAAAGGCGCTGGAGTCGGGGTGGAGATTTCGCCAGACGTCCACCAAGTCGAAGGACCCGACCAGGTCCCTCAACTTCTCCATCGCCGTCATGCACTGCGGGGCACCGGAGCGGTCCCTCGCCTCGAGGGTGCAGTTAAAATCCCCCCCGAGGACAATGCAGTCGCCGACGTCGACGGAGCCAAGAAGAGCGGACACCTCTTCAAAGAAGCGCGTTTGCTGCGGGCCGGGATGAGGGGCGTACACGTTCACGAGATGGAGCGGCACGTCCCCCAGGCGAACCGTTACGTGCAGCAAGCGGCCTGGCACGGGCTCCTCGACCCCCAAGATCTCCGGCTGAAAATGCGGGCCCAGCAAGATGGCCACCCCACTAGAAATGGCGGTGAGGTGGCTCATGCGGACCTCTCCTTGCCATTCCAGGAGCCACGTGGCTTCGTCTCCCGGAACGGTGTGGGTTTCTTGCAGGAAGCACACCGCATATTTCCCCTCCCGCAGGAGCGAAAAATTGTCAAATCTACGGCGTGCCCCTCTGCCGCCGTTGATGTTGAGGCTGGCTATGGTTATCTTCATGGCAAAAGCATAGTGCAACCTCTACCTTAACCTATTGTGGGGGAGGGAGCGGAGTCTTTTGTTGAACTCCGCTCCCTCCGCAGCCCAGCGAGGAGTCCCTCGAGCTCGCGCAGCTCAAGGTGCTGCTCCTTTGTCAAGGGCCCGCCCGCGGCCAAGGTTTTAACGGCGGCGCGGACGGACCCCTTGATCAGCTCCGGCTCGGACCATTTTTCCAGGGCCAGTCGGGCTTGGTCGCGGCGACCCCGGCTCTGGGCCAAAAAGTCCCGGAGTTCCTTTGCAGGAACGAGGAGGGCCTCAGCGGCGGCCGCGAGCAGATCCACCGCCTCCCTGGCGGTGGTCTCTAGGTCTTCACCCGCGTCCCCCACCGAGTCCCCGTCCTCCTCCGGGAGGTGGCCGCCAGCAGCCGGCCCATCGACCGCACAAGGTACGGCAAATGAACCGGCCGCTCCAACCGGCCCTGGCACTGCCCCGATCCCACCCCCAGGATCGTCGGCAGAGGAGTCCCCACTGGGCTCTTTTAAAAATGGTGCTGGGTCGGGAAATGACAGCGGAAGGGGTTCCCCCTCCGCCCCAGGAACCGGAGAACAAGGAGAGACCCGGCCATAGGAAATCCCCAGGCCCTCCAAGTGCTCCAGCTCCAAAGTAAGGGGCGAGGGTGGGTGTTCCTCCCCCTCCCCGCTGCCACCCCCCGGCCCAGCATCTACAGTTTCATTAAAATCACTAAATAGTGTTTCTGCCGGGTCGAGCGACTCCCGGGGGAAGTTGGGTAATAGCTGGGCGGGCTCAGGTTCGGCCTTTTCGGCCTCGCCCGCCTCAGTCCCCGGGACGCCCGGCCCGGCGGCTACGCATTCCTCCGCGGTTCCCACGCCCCCCACGACAGGCAGATCTTCCACTCCATCCCCGGGAGGCAGAGGCTGGGCAGCCTCAACTGTCTCACCCTCCCCGGGGAAAGACTCCTCGCGCCTGCAGCGCAATTTGGGGGCGCTGGTGGGGGACGCGGGACACGCGGCGGGCACCGCCTCCTCCGCGGAGGGATGTTGTTCCCCCTCCGCCTCATTGGGGCGGTGCCTCTTTTTGTTCCTGGGGGCGCGCGGAGTCAGGGAGACCTCCATGTCTGCCGAGGCCTCCCGCTCCGCCCCCCCCTTTTCCTTTTCTTGCCCGCGCCTGGGCCCCTCTGTGGTGGTATTCAAGGGCCCGGGCACGGGCTCGGGGCACCCCGCGCTCGCCGGTGACTGGGTTGGGCTGAGCGCGGTGGTCAGACTTTCCGGCGCACCGAGGGGACCCGCCTCGAGATGTTTCGCCTTCTTCCGCGCCCTCTTTCCGGTCGAACGCTCTCCCTCCCCCCCGCCGGAGGCCCTGAAAACAAAGGCCTCCGACGATGCCCGCGCACCCATGGCTCCCGGCACGCGGACGCAACTAGGGGGAGGGGTGGCGGCGGTGCCAGCCTTGGCCGCCTTCGGTGGTTTGGCGGCCTTGGAGGCGGGGCAGTTCTTACGAACATGCCCCACCTCCCTACAGGCATGGCACCGCACGCCGTCCGACGTCCAGAAGACGCGGTAGGCAGTCCCCTCGTGCACCACATTAAAGTTCCCCTCCGTCGTCTCCTCCCGCGCCAGCCGGACAAAGAGCTGGCGGCGGAAGGAGAACACGTGGCGCAGGCTGTTCTCCCTGAGGCCGAGCGGTATGGGGTTGATCCCCGACCTTACCTCCCCCAGTTGGTGTAGGTGAGGGAGGAGGAGCTCAGCGGGAACAAAGGGCGGGACGTTTGAAATGATGACCCTCTGCGCGGTGGCCTCGAGAGGGTCCACCGGCAGGAACGTCCCGCCCACCGTGAGCCCCTTTTCAAGGGCCAGGGACACCGCCCGCTCCGACCCCAGGAAGAACACGGCCTTCCCAGACATCTTGGAGGCTGCGACAATGGCCGAGGGGCCGACTACCCCAGCCATCGCCCGCACGCACTCCTCAATGCTCATTGTGGGGTGAGTGTAGCTCTTGACCCCGTGTTTTTTGGTTATAAGTCTGAACGGTGGCAGGGCAGCGGGTGGCGCAGGAGGTGCTGTGGAAGCGGTTGCCACCTGCGCATACGTCCTTGCTGGCCCTGCCACCGGCGTGGATGGGGTCGCCATCACGGGGTCCCTTTAAGGGCTACACCCACCCCAGAGTCACAGGCCTTAATGGTCTTTAATGGCCTCGTATGTTAACTGAGCAGAGGAGCCCTTAACGAGGCACCTCTCCCCTCGTTGACAATTGGGGAGAGGCCTTGCTCCCTCTGCTCAGTTGTCTTAATTGTTTTTTTTTTTGTAAATTTGGAAGGAAGAGGCCTCAGAGAGAGAGGGGAGAAACAGAGTAGCAGAGAAAGAGAGGGGGGGGGGTGGGAAGGGGGTCTGCGAGGGCAGGTCTCCCCTCGCAGCTGTGGGTGGGTGCACTCCCCAGATGGCAAAACACAAAAGTCTTTGAGGTGGTCTTCAGGTGGGGGGAGAAGATGTCTTCACCTGGGGTAGCTGGAGCCACCAGGCACTCCTAACGATCTTTAATTGGGTGATTAATAACAATCTTCAGCCTGGTAGCTCCAGCTATCCCAGGCTAGGCAAATGTGGGGGGTGGGGGGGGGGGTTCCAATTGTGGGGGGGGCCCAGTTGTAAGCACGGCCCCCACACACACTACCACACACACACACACCCCCCGCGATGTTCCGGCCCTCAGTGGTCTTCTTTCCTCCCCCCACCGAAACAACAAAGTCTTTTGGGGAAATGCACCAACACCCACCTGTAGAATTGTAGAGTCTCCCTCCTTCCACACTGGATGTTGTTTGTCTTTCCCCCTCTCTCCAACTCCTTGCAGAATGGTAAAGATGTTAAAAGAGTTTTCTGCTTTTTCCTCCTCTCCCTCTGGATAAAGTTGGTGTTGAAGCCCCTTCCTTCCTTCTCTTCCTGGGCTGGTCTCAGGGCTCTCCAGGCAGGAGCTCAAGTTGCAAGCTGCTCCACTCACTGCTCACAGCTTCTACTGAGCAGGACACGCCTCTACTGCTTCACGATTGGTCCCTTGTGCATGAAAAAAAACTCTTTTGAGTTTACCTGCGAAAACATAAACATTAAAGAGTGCCACCCGACCTGGGTGACACTCCAGACATTTACAAGGCCCTTTTTTTCCCCCCCCTTTTTTTTTTTTTTTGTGTTTTTCTTTTTTTGGTTTTTTTTTTTGGGCACTAAAATCACAATTTTTCCCCAGTGCCCCCTATAAAAGGGAAGGGGACACTAAAAGCACCGGCAATTAAAACAAATTAACTTTAAAACGTAAAATCAAATTAAAATTTGGTTGCCGGGCGTGATGATGCACTCCAGTCCCTCCGGTGCCCACCTCTCGCGGAAGGCCGCGAGCGTACCGGTGGACACCGCGTGCTCCATCTCCAAGGACACCCTGGACCGGATGTAAGAGCGGAAGAGAGGCAGGCAGTCAGGTTGAACGACCCCCTCGACCGCCCGCTGCCTGGACCGGCTGATGGCACCCTTGGCCGTGCCCAGGAGCAGTCCTACGAGGAGGCCTTCGGACCTACCCGCTCCCCTCCGCACAGGGTGCCCAAAGATCAGGAGAGTGGGACTGAAGTGCAGCCAGAATTTCAGGAGCAGCCCCTTCAAATAATGGAACAGGGGCTGCAACCTTGTGCATTCCATAAAAACATGGAACACGGACTCCTCCAGACCGCAGAAATTGCAGGCGGCCTGGGAGTCCGTGAACCGGCTTAAAAAAATTTGTTGCACGGCACTGCTCCGTGCACCACCCTCCAGGCCAAGTCCCCGATGAATAGTGGGAGGACCCCTGCGTAGAGTGCCCTCCATCGGGGACCCCCGCCTCCTCCGGACGGCAAGATGGTACGCCATGGCGTGTCCGGACGGCCGGCGAGGATGGCAAAGTTGAGGGTGTGCAGGAGCAGCCCGTACAGGAAACCCCTCCGTGCGGAACTGAAAGGCACGGAGGGGATTTCCCCGAGGCGGCTCAAGTTGTGAGGCGCCGGCCCCCGAGGGAGGTTCCGGAGTTTGGCGCCGATGAGGAATTCCGTCCGGACGGGGGTCAGTTCGGACGGGATCTCCCCACGTGCTTGAGCCTCCTCGATGCACCTAACGGAGTCAGGGCCCAGAGCTGTTTTTAGCGACTCGATGGCATCGGCCGCGTGGCGGACGTTGGCAGAGTTTAGGCGCCGCGCCAGCGTGTCTGGCGCCATCCAGCCCGCTCCTCCGCCATCGAGCAGGTCCCTGACCCTGGTCACCTCACCAGCCACAGCCCTCTCTTCCGACCGCCACATGAAGCCTCGGCCGTGGAGGTACGGATTCCCGAGCAGCGGCTCCTGCAGGACGGCCGCCACTCCAGCCGGCGGAGAGCTGCGCTTGGTGGAGACTTTGTTCCAGACCCTGATGAGTTCCCTGTAAAAGACAGGCAGCTCCCGGAGGGCGGTCCTGGCACCCCCCAAGTTCACAAACAGGAGCTGCGTGTCATAATTGAGGTCGAGCTGCTGGCGGAAGAAATACCTCGCCAGAGCGCACCACCTAGGAGGGGGCTCGACGTAAAGGTATCTCTGCAGGGTCTGAAGACGGAAAGTCGCGAGCTGGGCGCTGACGCACACCAACGACTGACCGCCCTCCTCAAGCGGGAGACTCAAGACCGCGGCAGAGACCCAGTGCTTCCTGTTGTTCCAGAAGAAGTCCACCAGCTTCTTCTGTATCTTGGCGACAAACGCAGGGGGAGGGGTCAAAGTGACCAGCCGGTACCACAGCATTGTGGCCACCAGCTGGTTTATGACTAGCGCTCGACCCCTGTAGGACAGCACTCGGAGCAGTCCTGTCCAGCGCCCTAGGCGAGCGGCGACCTTGGCCTCCAGCTCCTGCCAGTTCGCCGGCCAGGCTCCCTCGTCGGGGCTAAGGTAGACTCCCAGATAGAGGAGATGGGTCGTGCTCCAGGCAAAAGGCCTGAGCTCCTCCGGCAGGGAGTCCACCCGCCACTGACCCACCAGGAGTCCGGAACATTTCTCCCAGTTGATCCTGGCGGAGGACGCGGCCGAGTAAATCTCCTGGCACTCACGCATCCTCCGCAGGTCAGCGGGATCCTCTATCGCGAGGAGCACGTCATCGGCGTAAGCCGAGAGGACGACCTCCACGCCCGGCCCTTGCAGAGCCAGTCCCGTCAACCTCGTCCGCAAGAGGCGCAGGAAAGGCTCCACGCAAACGGCGTATAACTGGCCGGACATGGGGCATCCCTGGCGCACCCCTCTCCTAAAGCGAAGGGGCGCCGTCAAGGACCCGTTAACCTTAATCAGACACTCCGCGGCGGCGTACAAAAGTCGGATCCGGGCGACGAAATGCGTCCCGAACCCGAAAGCGCGCAGAGTTCCGAGCAGATAGTCGTGATCCACCCTGTCGAACGCCTTCTCTTGGTCGAGGGATAGGAAGGCGACCGACAGACCAGCCTCCTGGGAACAATGGATGAGGTCCCGGACCAGATGGATGTTATCGTGGATTGTCCGGCCCGGGACCGTGTAGGACTGGTCGGGGTGGATCATGTGGTCCAGCACGGCACCAAGGCGAGCAGACATCGCCCTGGCGAAGATTTTGTAGTCCGTGCTGAGGAGGGAGACCGGGCGCCAGTTCTTAAGGAGGCGGAGATCGCCCTTCTTAGGCAGCAGGACGATGACTGCCCTGCGCCAAGAGAGGGGCATCTCCCCGGTCGCCAGACTTTCCCCCAGGACCCGCGCGTAGTCGCCCCCCAGGACGTCCCAGAACGCCCTGTGGAACTCCACGGTCAGCCCGTCCAGCCCCGGGGATTTTCCCCTCGAGAGCCGGGCGAGGGCACCGGTCAGCTCCGCCAGGCTTAGCGGAGCTTCCAGATTTTCGGCGCCCTCCGGGCCGACCTTCGGCAGGTCCTCCCACAAAACTCTACGCGCTTCCTCGCTGGACGGATCCGGAGAGAACAGAGCCCCGTAATATTCACGGACCCTGTTGTTGACGCCCTCCGGATCCGAGACGAGAGAGCCGTCGTCGGCCAGCAGCGTCAAGAGCTGCTTACGGACACTCTGCCTTTTTTCCAGCGAGTAGAAGAAGGGGGAGCCGCGGTCCAGATCCCGCAGGAACCGGATCCGCGACCTCACGAACGCGCCTCGGGACCCGACGAGCTGCAGGTCCTTCAGCGCGGCCTTCTTCGCTTCGTACACCGTCCGCAGGGCCGGGTCCTGGACGACTTGACCGAGACGGCCTTCCAGGTCGAGCACCTCTTTTTCTAGGCGCCCGACTCTGGCCGCCCGCCTCTTGGTCGACCCCCTCGCGTACTCTTGACAGAAGACGCGGACGTGAGCCTTGCCCACGTCCCACCATAGCCTCAAGGAGGGGAAGCCCCCCTGCTTCCTTCTCCAGTCGGACCAGAATCGACGGAACGAGTCCTGGAACCGCACGTCCTCCAGCAGCCGGTTGTTAAAGTGCCAGTACGCGGACCCCGTCCTCGCGCGGAGCGAAGCGAGCTCCGCCCACACCAGGTGGTGGTCCGAACACGGCACCGGCCGCATGGAGGCCGCCGGGACGCAGGAAACGTACGCCCGAGACACGTAAAGGCGGTCGACTCTAGACCATCCAACTCCAGGCCTCACCCAAGTAAAGGCGCTGGAGTCGGGGTGGAGATTTCGCCAGACGTCCACCAAGTCGAAGGACCCGACCAGGTCCCTCAACTTCTCCATCGCCGTCATGCACTGCGGGGCACCGGAGCGGTCCCTCGCCTCGAGGGTGCAGTTAAAATCCCCCCCGAGGACAATGCAGTCGCCGACGTCGACGGAGCCAAGAAGAGCGGACACCTCTTCAAAGAAGCGCGTTTGCTGCGGGCCGGGATGAGGGGCGTACACGTTCACGAGATGGAGCGGCACGTCCCCCAGGCGAACCGTTACGTGCAGCAAGCGGCCTGGCACGGGCTCCTCGACCCCCAAGATCTCCGGCTGAAAATGCGGGCCCAGCAAGATGGCCACCCCACTAGAAATGGCGGTGAGGTGGCTCATGCGGACCTCTCCTTGCCATTCCAGGAGCCACGTGGCTTCGTCTCCCGGAACGGTGTGGGTTTCTTGCAGGAAGCACACCACATATTTCCCCTCCCGCAGGAGCGAAAAATTGTCAAATCTACGGCGTGCCCCTCTGCCGCCGTTGATGTTGAGGCTGGCTATGGTTATCTTCATGGCAAAAGCATAGTGCAACCTCTACCTTAACCTATTGTGGGGGAGGGAGCGGAGTCTTTTGTTGAACTCCGCTCCCTCCGCAGCCCAGCGAGGAGTCCCTCGAGCTCGCGCAGCTCAAGGTGCTGCTCCTTTGTCAAGGGCCCGCCCGCGGCCAAGGTTTTAACGGCGGCGCGGACGGACCCCTTGATCAGCTCCGGCTCGGACCATTTTTCCAGGGCCAGTCGGGCTTGGTCGCGGCGACCCCGGCTCTGGGCCAAAAAGTCCCGGAGTTCCTTTGCAGGAACGAGGAGGGCCTCAGCGGCGGCCGCGAGCAGATCCACCGCCTCCCTGGCGGTGGTCTCTAGGTCTTCACCCGCGTCCCCCACCGAGTCCCCGTCCTCCTCCGGGAGGTGGCCGCCAGCAGCCGGCCCATCGACCGCACAAGGTACGGCAAATGAACCGGCCGCTCCAACCGGCCCTGGCACTGCCCCGATCCCACCCCCAGGATCGTCGGCAGAGGAGTCCCCACTGGGCTCTTTTAAAAATGGTGCTGGGTCGGGAAATGACAGCGGAAGGGGTTCCCCCTCCGCCCCAGGAACCGGAGAACAAGGAGAGACCCGGCCATAGGAAATCCCCAGGCCCTCCAAGTGCTCCAGCTCCAAAGTAAGGGGCGAGGGTGGGTGTTCCTCCCCCTCCCCGCTGCCACCCCCCGGCCCAGCATCTACAGTTTCATTAAAATCACTAAATAGTGTTTCTGCCGGGTCGAGCGACTCCCGGGGGAAGTTGGGTAATAGCTGGGCGGGCTCAGGTTCGGCCTTTTCGGCCTCGCCCGCCTCAGTCCCCGGGACGCCCGGCCCGGCGGCTACGCATTCCTCCGCGGTTCCCACGCCCCCCACGACAGGCAGATCTTCCACTCCATCCCCGGGAGGCAGAGGCTGGGCAGCCTCAACTGTCTCACCCTCCCCGGGGAAAGACTCCTCGCGCCTGCAGCGCAATTTGGGGGCGCTGGTGGGGGACGCGGGACACGCGGCGGGCACCGCCTCCTCCGCGGAGGGATGTTGTTCCCCCTCCGCCTCATTGGGGCGGTGCCTCTTTTTGTTCCTGGGGGCGCGCGGAGTCAGGGAGACCTCCATGTCTGCCGAGGCCTCCCGCTCCGCCCCCCCCTTTTCCTTTTCTTGCCCGCGCCTGGGCCCCTCTGTGGTGGTATTCAAGGGCCCGGGCACGGGCTCGGGGCACCCCGCGCTCGCCGGTGACTGGGTTGGGCTGAGCGCGGTGGTCAGACTTTCCGGCGCACCGAGGGGACCCGCCTCGAGATGTTTCGCCTTCTTCCGCGCCCTCTTTCCGGTCGAACGCTCTCCCTCCCCCCCGCCGGAGGCCCTGAAAACAAAGGCCTCCGACGATGCCCGCGCACCCATGGCTCCCGGCACGCGGACGCAACTAGGGGGAGGGGTGGCGGCGGTGCCAGCCTTGGCCGCCTTCGGTGGTTTGGCGGCCTTGGAGGCGGGGCAGTTCTTACGAACATGCCCCACCTCCCTACAGGCATGGCACCGCACGCCGTCCGACGTCCAGAAGACGCGGTAGGCAGTCCCCTCGTGCACCACATTAAAGTTCCCCTCCGTCGTCTCCTCCCGCGCCAGCCGGACAAAGAGCTGGCGGCGGAAGGAGAACACGTGGCGCAGGCTGTTCTCCCTGAGGCCGAGCGGTATGGGGTTGATCCCCGACCTTACCTCCCCCAGTTGGTGTAGGTGAGGGAGGAGGAGCTCAGCGGGAACAAAGGGCGGGACGTTTGAAATGATGACCCTCTGCGCGGTGGCCTCGAGAGGGTCCACCGGCAGGAACGTCCCGCCCACCGTGAGCCCCTTTTCAAGGGCCAGGGACACCGCCCGCTCCGACCCCAGGAAGAACACGGCCTTCCCAGACATCTTGGAGGCTGCGACAATGGCCGAGGGGCCGACTACCCCAGCCATCGCCCGCACGCACTCCTCAATGCTCATTGTGGGGTGAGTGTAGCTCTTGACCCCGTGTTTTTTGGTTATAAGTCTGAACGGTGGCAGGGCAGCGGGTGGCGCAGGAGGTGCTGTGGAAGCGGTTGCCACCTGCGCATACGTCCTTGCTGGCCCTGCCACCGGCGTGGATGGGGTCGCCATCACGGGGTCCCTTTAAGGGCTACACCCACCCCAGAGTCACAGGCCTTAATGGTCTTTAATGGCCTCGTATGTTAACTGAGCAGAGGAGCCCTTAACGAGGCACCTCTCCCCTCGTTGACAATTGGGGAGAGGCCTTGCTCCCTCTGCTCAGTTGTCTTAATTGTTTTTTTTTTTGTAAATTTGGAAGGAAGAGGCCTCAGAGAGAGAGGGGAGAAACAGAGTAGCAGAGAAAGAGAGGGGGGGGGGTGGGAAGGGGGTCTGCGAGGGCAGGTCTCCCCTCGCAGCTGTGGGTGGGTGCACTCCCCAGATGGCAAAACACAAAAGTCTTTGAGGTGGTCTTCAGGTGGGGGGAGAAGATGTCTTCACCTGGGGTAGCTGGAGCCACCAGGCACTCCTAACGATCTTTAATTGGGTGATTAATAACAATCTTCAGCCTGGTAGCTCCAGCTATCCCAGGCTAGGCAAATGTGGGGGGTGGGGGGGGGGGTTCCAATTGTGGGGGGGGCCCAGTTGTAAGCACGGCCCCCACACACACTACCACACACACACACACCCCCCGCGATGTTCCGGCCCTCAGTGGTCTTCTTTCCTCCCCCCACCGAAACAACAAAGTCTTTTGGGGAAATGCACCAACACCCACCTGTAGAATTGTAGAGTCTCCCTCCTTCCACACTGGATGTTGTTTGTCTTTCCCCCTCTCTCCAACTCCTTGCAGAATGGTAAAGATGTTAAAAGAGTTTTCTGCTTTTTCCTCCTCTCCCTCTGGATAAAGTTGGTGTTGAAGCCCCTTCCTTCCTTCTCTTCCTGGGCTGGTCTCAGGGCTCTCCAGGCAGGAGCTCAAGTTGCAAGCTGCTCCACTCACTGCTCACAGCTTCTACTGAGCAGGACACGCCTCTACTGCTTCACGATTGGTCCCTTGTGCATGAAACTCTTTTAGAGTCTACCTGCGAAAACATAAACATTAAACTGTGCCACCCGACCTGGGTGACACTCCAGACATTTACAAGGCCCATTTTTTTTTTTCCCCCCTTTTTTGTGTTTTTTTTTTGTTTTTTCTTTTTTTTTTTTTTTTTTTTTGTTTTTTTTTTGGGCACTAAAATCACAATTTTTCCCCAGTGCCCCCTATAAAAGGGAAGGGGACACTAAAAGCACCGGCAATTAAAACAAATTAACTTTAAAAACGTAAAATCAAATTAAAATTTGGTTGCCGGGCGTGATGATGCACTCCAGTCCCTCCGGTGCCCACCTCTCGCGGAAGGCCGCGAGCGTACCGGTGGACACCGCGTGCTCCATCTCCAAGGACACCCTGGACCGGATGTAAGAGCGGAAGAGAGGCAGGCAGTCAGGTTGAACGACCCCCTCGACCGCCCGCTGCCTGGACCGGCTGATGGCACCCTTGGCCGTGCCCAGGAGCAGTCCTACGAGGAGGCCCTCGGACCTACCCGCTCCCCTCCGCACAGGGTGCCCAAAGATCAGGAGAGTGGGACTGAAGTGCAGCCAGAATTTCAGGAGCAGCCCCTTCAAATAGTGGAACAGGGGCTGCAACCTTGTGCATTCAATAAAAACATGGAACACGGACTCCTCCAGACCGCAGAAATTGCAGGCGGCCTGGGAGTCCGTGAACCGGCTTAAAAATTTGTTGCACGGCACTGCTCCGTGCACCACCCTCCAGGCCAAGTCCCCGATGAATAGTGGGAGGACCCCTGCGTAGAGTGCCCTCCATCGGGGACCCCCGCCTCCTCCGGACGGCAAGATGGTGCGCCATGGCGTGTCCGGACGGCTGGCGAGGATGGCAAAGTTGAGGGTGTGCAGGAGCAGCCCGTACAGGAAACCCCTCCGCGCGGAACTGAAAGGCACGGAGGGGATTTCCCCGAGGCGGCTCAAGTTGTGAGGCGCCGGCCCCCGAGGGAGGTTCCGGGGTTTGGCGCCGATGAGGAATTCCGTCCGGACGGGGGTCAGTTCGGACGGGATCTCCCCACGTGCTTGAGCCTCCTCGATACACCTAACGGAGTCAGGGCCCAGAGCTGTTTTTAGCGACTCGATGGCATCGGCCGCGCGGCGGACGTTGGCAGAATTTAGGCGCCGCGCCAGCGTGACTGGCGCCATCCAGCCCGCTCCTCCGCCATCGAGCAGGTCCCTGACCCTGGTCACCTCACCAGCCACAGCCCTCTCTTCCGACCGCCACATGAAGCCTCGGCCGTGGAGGTACGGATTCCCGAGCAGCGGTTCCTGCAGGACGGCCGCCACTCCAGCCGGCGGAGAGCTGCGCTTGGTGGAGACTTTGTTCCAGACCCTGATGAGTTCCCTGTAAAAGACAGGCAGCTCCCGGAGGGCGGTCCTGGCACCCCCCAAGTTCACAAACAGGAGCTGCGTGTCATAATTGAGGTCGAGCTGCTGGCGGAAGAAATACCTCGCCAGAGCACACCACCTAGGAGGGGGCTCGACGTAAAGGTATCTCTGCAGGGTCTGAAGACGGAAAGTCGCGAGCTGGGCGCTGACGCACACCAACGACTGACCGCCCTCCTCAAGCGGGAGACTCAAGACCGCGACAGAGACCCAGTGCTTCCTGTTGTTCCAGAAGAAGTCCACCAGCTTCTTCTGTATCTTGGCGACAAACGCAGGGGGAGGGGTCAAAGTGACCAGCCGGTACCACAGCATTGCGGCCACCAGCTGGTTTATGACTAGCGCTCGACCCCTGTAGGACAGCACTCGGAGCAGTCCTGTCCAGCGCCCTAGGCGAGCGGCGACCTTGGCCTCCAGCTCCTGCCAGTTCGCCGGCCAGGCTTCCTCGTCGGGGCTAAGGTAGACTCCCAGATAGAGGAGATGGGTCGTGCTCCAGGCAAAAGGCCTGAGCTCCTCCGGCAGGGAGTCCACCCGCCACTGACCCACCAGGAGTCCGGAACATTTCTCCCAGTTGATCCTGGCGGAGGACGCGGCCGAGTAAATCTCCTGGCACTCACGCATCCTCCGCAGGTCAGCGGGATCCTCTACCGCGAGGAGTACGTCATCGGCGTAAGCCGAGAGGACGACCTCCACGCCCGGCCCTTGCAGAGCCAGTCCCGTCAACCTCGTCCGCAAGAGGCGCAGGAAAGGCTCCACGCAAACGGCGTATAACTGGCCGGACATGGGGCATCCCTGGCGCACCCCTCTCCTAAAGCGAAGGGGCGCCGTCAAGGACCCGTTAACCTTAATCAGACACTCCGCGGCGGCGTACAAAAGTCGGATCCGGGCGACGAAATGCGTCCCGAACCCGAAAGCGCGCAGAGTTCCGAGCAGATAGTCGTGATCCACCCTGTCGAACGCCTTCTCTTGGTCGAGGGATAGGAAGGCGACCGACAGACCAGCCTCCTGGGAGCAATGGATGAGGTCCCGGACCAGATGGATGTTGTCGTGGATTGTCCGGCCCGGGACCGTGTATGACTGGTCGGGGTGGATCATGTGGTCCAGCACGGCACCAAGGCGAGCAGACATCGCCCTGGCGAAGATTTTGTAGTCCGTGCTGAGGAGGGAGACCGGGCGCCAGTTCTTAAGGAGGCGGAGATCGCCCTTCTTAGGCAGCAGGACGATGACTGCCCTGCGCCAAGAGAGGGGCATCTCCCCGGTCGCCAGACTTTCCCCCAGGACCCGCGCGTAGTCGCTCCCCAGGACGTCCCAGAACGCCCTGTGGAACTCCACGGTCAGCCCGTCCAGCCCCGGGGATTTTCCCCTCGAGAGCCGGGCGAGGGCACCGGTCAGCTCCGCCAGGCTTAGCGGAGCTTCCAGATTTTCGGCGCCCTCCGGGCCGACCTTCGGCAGGTCCTCCCACAAAACTCTACGCGCTTCCTCGCTGGACGGATCCGGAGAGAACAGAGCCCCGTAATATTCACGGACCCTGTTGTTGACGCCCTCCGGATCCGAGACGAGAGAGCCGTCGTCGGCCAGCAGCGTCAAGAGCTGCTTACGGACACTCTGCCTTTTTTCCAGCGAGTAGAAGAAGGGGGAGCCGCGGTCCAGATCCCGCAGGAACCGGATCCGCGACCTCACGAACGCGCCTCGGGACCCGACGAGCTGCAGGTCCTTCAGCGCGGCCTTCTTCGCTTCGTACACCGTCCGCAGGGCCGGGTCCTGGACGACTTGACCGAGACGGGCTTCCAGGTCGAGCACCTCTTTTTCTAGGCGCCCGACTCTGGCCGCCCGCCTCTTGGTCGACCCCCTCGCGTACTCTTGACAGAAGACGCGGACGTGAGCCTTGCCCACGTCCCACCATAGCCTCAAGGAGGGGAAGCCCCCCTGCTTCCTTCTCCAGTCGGACCAGAATCGACGGAACGAGTCCTGGAACCGCACGTCCTCCAGCAGCCGGTTGTTAAAGTGCCAGTACGCGGACCCCGTCCTCGCGCGGAGCGAAGCGAGCTCCGCCCACACCAGGTGGTGGTCCGAACACGGCACCGGCCGCATGGAGGCCGCCGGGACGCAGGAAACGTACGCCCGAGACACGTAAAGGCGGTCGACTCTAGACCATCCAACTCCAGGCCTCACCCAAGTAAAGGCGCTGGAGTCGGGGTGGAGATTTCGCCAGACGTCCACCAAGTCGAAGGACCCGACCAGGTCCCTCAACTTCTCCATCGCCGTCATGCACTGCGGGGCACCGGAGCGGTCCCTCGCCTCGAGGGTGCAGTTAAAATCCCCCCCGAGGACAATGCAGTCGCCGACGTCGACGGAGCCAAGAAGAGCGGACACCTCTTCAAAGAAGCGCGTTTGCTGCGGGCCGGGATGAGGGGCGTACACGTTCACGAGATGGAGCGGCACGTCCCCCAGGCGAACCGTTACGTGCAGCAAGCGGCCTGGCACGGGCTCCTCGACCCCCAAGATCTCCGGCTGAAAATGGCGGTGAGGTGGCTCATGCGGACCTCTCCTTGCCATTCCAGGAGCCACGTGGCTTCGTCTCCCGGAACGGTGTGGGTTTCTTGCAGGAAGCACACCGCATATTTCCCCTCCCGCAGGAGCGAAAAATTGTCAAATCTACGGCGTGCCCCTCTGCCGCCGTTGATGTTGAGGCTGGCTATGGTTATCTTCATGACAAAAGCATAGTGCAACCTCTACCTTAACCTATTGTGGGGGAGGGAGCGGAGTCTTTTGTTGAACTCCGCTCCCTCCGCAGCCCAGCGAGGAGTCCCTCGAGCTCGCGCAGCTCAAGGTGCTGCTCCTTTGTCAAGGGCCCGCCCGCGGCCAAGGTTTTAACGGCGGCGCGGACGGACCCCTTGATCAGCTCCGGCTCGGACCATTTTTCCAGGGCCAGTCGGGCTTGGTCGCGGCGACCCCGGCTCTGGGCCAAAAAGTCCCGGAGTTCCTTTGCAGGAACGAGGAGGGCCTCAGCGGCGGCCGCGAGCAGATCCACCGCCTCCCTGGCGGTGGTCTCTAGGTCTTCACCCGCGTCCCCCACCGAGTCCCCGTCCTCCTCCGGGAGGTGGCCGCCAGCAGCCGGCCCATCGACCGCACAAGGTACGGCAAATGAACCGGCCGCTCCAACCGGCCCTGGCACTGCCCCGATCCCACCCCCAGGATCGTCGGCAGAGGAGTCCCCACTGGGCTCTTTTAAAAATGGTGCTGGGTCGGGAAATGACAGCGGAAGGGGTTCCCCCTCCGCCCCAGGAACCGGAGAACAAGGAGAGACCCGGCCATAGGAAATCCCCAGGCCCTCCAAGTGCTCCAGCTCCAAAGTAAGGGGCGAGGGTGGGTGTTCCTCCCCCTCCCCGCTGCCACCCCCCGGCCCAGCATCTACAGTACCATTAAAATCAATTGTTTCATTCTCTGCCGGGTCGAGCAAATCCCGGGGGAAGTTGGGTAATAGCTGGGCGGGCTCAGGTTCGGCCTTTTCGGCCTCGCCCGCCTCAGTCCCCGGGACGCCCGGCCCGGCGGCTACGCATTCCTCCGCGGTCCCCACGCCCCCCACGACAGGCAGATCTTCCACTCCATCCCCGGGAGGCAGAGGCTGGGCAGCCTCAACTGTCTCACCCTCCCCGGGGAAAGACTCCTCGCGCCTGCAGCGCAATTTGGGGGCGCTGGTGGGGGACGCGGGACACGCGGCGGGCACCGCCTCCTCCGCGGAGGGATGTTGTTCCCCCTCCGCCTCATTGGGGCGGTGCCTCTTTTTGTTCCTGGGGGCGCGCGGAGTCAGGGAGACCTCCATGTCTGCCGAGGCCTCCCGCTCCGCCCCCCCCTTTTCCTTTTCTTGCCCGCGCCTGGGCCCCTCTGTGGTGGTATTCAAGGGCCCGGGCACGGGCTCGGGGCACCCCGCGCTCGCCGGTGACTGGGTTGGGCTGAGCGCGGTGGTCAGACTTTCCGGCGCACCGAGGGGACCCGCCTCTAGATGTTTCTCCTTCTTCCGCGCCTTCTTTCCGCTCGGACGCTCTCCCTCCCCCCCGCCGGAGGCCCTGAAAACAAAGGCCTCCGACGATGCCCGCGCACCCATGGCTCCCGGTACGCGGACGCAACTAGGGGGAGGGGTGGCGGCAGCGCCAGCCTTGGCCGCCTTCGGTGGTTTGGCGGCCTTGGAGGCGGGGCAGTTCTTACGAACATGCCCCACCTCCCTGCAGGCATGGCACCGCACGCCGTCCGACGTCCAGAAGACGCGGTAGGCAGTCCCCTCGTGCACCACATTAAAGTGCCCTTCTGTCACGTCCTCCCGCGCCAGCCGGACAAAGAGCTGGCGGCGGAAGGAGAACACGTGGCGCAGGCTGTTCTCCCTGAGGCCGAGCGGTATGGGGTTGATCCCCGACCTTACCTCCCCCAGTTGGTGTAGGTGAGGGAGGAGGAGCTCAGCGGGAACAAAGGGCGGGACGTTTGAAATGATGACCCTCTGCGCGGTGGCCTCGAGAGGGTCCACCGGCAGGAACGTCCCGCCCACCGTGAGCCCCTTTTCAAGGGCCAGGGACACCGCCCGCTCCGACCCCAGGAAGAACACGGCCTTCCCAGACATCTTGGAGGCTGCGACAATGGCCGAGGGGCCGACTACCCCAGCCATCGCCCGCACGCACTCCTCGATGCTCATTGTGGGGTGAGTGTAGCTCTTGACCCCGTGTTTTTTTGTTATTAGTCTGAAAGGTGGCAGGGCAGCGGCTGGCGCAGGAGGTGCCGTGGATGTGGACACCGCCTGCGCATACGACCTTGCTGGCCCTGCCACCGGCGTGGATGGGGTCGCCATCACGGGGTCCCTTTAAGGGCTACACCCACCCCAAAGTCACAGGCCTTAATGGTCTTTATTAGGCCTCTTGTAGATTGACTGAGCAGAGGAGCCCTTAATGAGGTACCTCTCCCCTAGTTGGCAATTGGGGAGGGGCCTTGCTCCCTCTGCTCAGTTGTCTTAAATGTTTTTTTTTAAATTAAATTTGGAAGAAAGAGGCTCTCAGAGAGAGAGGGGAGAAACAGAGTAACAGAGAAAGAGAGAGGGGGGGTGGGAAGGGGGGGACTGCGAGGGCAGGTCTCCCCTCGCAGCTGTGGGTGGGTGCACTCCCCAGATGGCAAAACACAAAAGTCTTTGGGGTGGTCTTCAGGTGGGGGGAGAAGATGTCTTCACCTGGGGTAGCTGGAGCCACCAGGCACTCCTAACGATCTTTAATTGGGTGATTAATGAAAATCTTCAGCCTGGTAGCTCCAGCTATCCCAGGCTAGGCAAATGTGGGGGGTGGGGGGGGTTCCAATTGTGGGGGGGGCCTAGTTGTAAGCAAGGCCCCCACGCACACTTCCACACACACACACACCCCCCGCGATGTTCCGGCCCTCAGTGGTCTTCTTTCCTCCCCCCACCGATACAACAAAGTCTGTTTGGGAAATGCATCCACACCCACCTGTAGAAAGTGTAGAGTCTCCCTCCTTCCACACTGGATGTTGTTGGTTTTTCCCCCTCTCTCCAACTCCTTGCAGAATGGTAAGGATGTTTAAATGTTTTCTGCTTTCTCCTCCTCTCCCTCTGGATAAAGTTGGTGTTGAAGCCCCTTCCTTCCTTCTCTTCCTGGGCTGGTCTCAGGGCTCTCCAGGCAGGAGCTCAAGTTGCAAGCTGCTCCACTCACTGCTCACAGCTTCTACTGAGCAGGACACGCCTCTACTGCTTCACGATTGGTCCCTTGTGCATGAAACTCTTTTGAGTTTATCTGTGAAAACATAAAAACATTAAACGGTGCCACCCGACCTGGGTGACACTCCAGACATTTACAAGGCCCATTTTTTTTTTTCCCCCTTATTTGTGTTTTTTTTTGTGTTTTTTTCTTTTTTTGTTTTTTTTTGGGCACTAAAATCACAATTTTTCCCCAGTGCCCCCTATAAAAGGGAAGGGGACACTAAAAGCACCGGCAATTAAAACAAATTAACTTTAAAACGTAAAATCAAATTAAAATTTGGTTGCCGGGCGTGATGATGCACTCCAGTCCCTCCGGTGCCCACCTCTCGCGGAAGGCCGCGAGCGTACCGGTGGACACCGCGTGCTCCATCTCCAAGGACACCCTGGACCGGATGTAAGAGCGGAAGAGAGGCAGGCAGTCAGGTTGAACGACCCCCTCGACCGCCCGCTGCCTGGACCGGCTGATGGCACCCTTGGCCGTGCCCAGGAGCAGTCCTACGAGGAGGCCTTCGGACCTACCCGCTCCCCTCCGCACAGGGTGCCCAAAGATCAGGAGAGTGGGACTGAAGTGCAGCCAGAATTTCAGGAGCAGCCCCTTCAAATAATGGAACAGGGGCTGCAACCTCGTGCATTCCATAAAAACATGGAACACGGACTCCTCCAGACCGCAGAAATTGCAGGCGGCCTGGGAGTCCGTGAACCGGCTTAAAAATTTGTTGCACGGCACTGCTCCGTGCACCACCCTCCAGGCCAAGTCCCCGATGAATAGTGGGAGGACCCCTGCGTAGAGTGCCCTCCATCGGGGACCCCCGCCTCCTCCGGACGGCAAGATGGTACGCCATGGCGTGTCCGGACGGCCGGCGAGGATGGCAAAGTTGAGGGTGTGCAGGAGCAGCCCGTACAGGAAACCCCTCCGCGCGGAACTGAAAGGCACGGAGGGGATTTCCCCGAGGCGGCTCAAGTTGTGAGGCGCCGGCCCCCGAGGGAGGTTCCGGGGTTTGGCGCCGATGAGGAATTCCGTCCGGACGGGGGTCAGTTCGGACGGGATCTCCCCACGTGCTTGAGCCTCCTCGATACACCTAACGGAGTCAGGGCCCAGAGCTGTTTTTAGCGACTCGATGGCATCGGCCGCGCGGCGGACGTTGGCAGAATTTAGGCGCCGCGCCAGCGTGACTGGCGCCATCCAGCCCGCTCCTCCGCCATCGAGCAGGTCCCTGACCCTGGTCACCTCACCAGCCACAGCCCTCTCTTCCGACCGCCACATGAAGCCTCGGCCGTGGAGGTACGGATTCCCGAGCAGCGGCTCCTGCAGGACGGCCGCCACTCCAGCCGGCGGAGAGCTGCGCTTGGTGGAGACTTTGTTCCAGACCCTGATGAGTTCCCTGTAAAAGACAGGCAGCTCCCGGAGGGCGGTCCTGGCACCCCCCAAGTTCACAAACAGGAGCTGCGTGTCATAATTGAGGTCGAGCTGCTGGCGGAAGAAATACCTCGCCAGAGCACACCACCTAGGAGGGGGCTCGACGTAAAGGTATCTCTGCAGGGTCTGAAGACGGAAAGTCGCGAGCTGGGCGCTGACGCACACCAACGACTGACCGCCCTCCTCAAGCGGGAGACTCAAGACCGCGACAGAGACCCAGTGCTTCCTGTTGTTCCAGAAGAAGTCCACCAGCTTCTTCTGTATCTTGGCGACAAACGCAGGGGGAGGGGTCAAAGTGACCAGCCGGTACCACAGCATTGCGGCCACCAGCTGGTTTATGACTAGCGCTCGACCCCTGTAGGACAGCACTCGGAGCAGTCCTGTCCAGCGCCCTAGGCGAGCGGCGACCTTGGCCTCCAGCTCCTGCCAGTTCGCCGGCCAGGCTTCCTCGTCGGGGCTAAGGTAGACTCCCAGATAGAGGAGATGGGTCGTGCTCCAGGCAAAAGGCCTGAGCTCCTCCGGCAGGGAGTCCACCCGCCACTGACCCACCAGGAGTCCGGAACATTTCTCCCAGTTGATCCTGGCGGAGGACGCGGCCGAGTAAATCTCCTGGCACTCACGCATCCTCCGCAGGTCAGCGGGATCCTCTACCGCGAGGAGCACGTCATCGGCGTAAGCCGAGAGGACGACCTCCACGCCCGGCCCTTGCAGAGCCAGTCCCGTCAACCTCGTCCGCAAGAGGCGCAGGAAAGGCTCCACGCAAACGGCGTATAACTGGCCGGACATGGGGCATCCCTGGCGCACCCCTCTCCTAAAGCGAAGGGGCGCCGTCAAGGACCCGTTAACCTTAATCAGACACTCCGCGGCGGCGTACAAAAGTCGGATCCGGGCGACGAAATGCGTCCCGAACCCGAAAGCGCGCAGAGTTCCGAGCAGATAGTCGTGATCCACCCTGTCGAACGCCTTCTCTTGGTCGAGGGATAGGAAGGCGACCGACAGACCAGCCTCCTGGGAACAATGGATGAGGTCCCGGACCAGATGGATGTTATCGTGGATTGTCCGGCCCGGGACCGTGTAGGACTGGTCGGGGTGGATCATGTGGTCCAGCACGGCACCAAGGCGAGCAGACATCGCCCTGGCGAAGATTTTGTAGTCCGTGCTGAGGAGGGAGACCGGGCGCCAGTTCTTAAGGAGGCGGAGATCGCCCTTCTTAGGCAGCAGGACGATGACTGCCCTGCGCCAAGAGAGGGGCATCTCCCCGGTCGCCAGACTTTCCCCCAGGACCCGCGCGTAGTCGCCCCCCAGGACGTCCCAGAACGCCCTGTGGAACTCCACGGTCAGCCCGTCCAGCCCCGGGGATTTTCCCCTCGAGAGCCGGGCGAGGGCACCGGTCAGCTCCGCCAGGCTTAGCGGAGCTTCCAGATTTTCGGCGCCCTCCGGGCCGACCTTCGGCAGGTCCTCCCACAAAACTCTACGCGCTTCCTCGCTGGACGGATCCGGAGAGAACAGAGCCCCGTAATATTCACGGACCCTGTTGTTGACGCCCTCCGGATCCGAGACGAGAGAGCCGTCGTCGGCCAGCAGCGTCAAGAGCTGCTTACGGACACTCTGCCTTTTTTCCAGCGAGTAGAAGAAGGGGGAGCCGCGGTCCAGATCCCGCAGGAACCGGATCCGCGACCTCACGAACGCGCCTCGGGACCCGACGAGCTGCAGGTCCTTCAGCGCGGCCTTCTTCGCTTCGTACACCGTCCGCAGGGCCGGGTCCTGGACGACTTGACCGAGACGGCCTTCCAGGTCGAGCACCTCTTTTTCTAGGCGCCCGACTCTGGCCGCCCGCCTCTTGGTCGACCCCCTCGCGTACTCTTGACAGAAGACGCGGACGTGAGCCTTGCCCACGTCCCACCATAGCCTCAAGGAGGGGAAGCCCCCCTGCTTCCTTCTCCAGTCGGACCAGAATCGACGGAACGAGTCCTGGAACCGCACGTCCTCCAGCAGCCGGTTGTTAAAGTGCCAGTACGCGGACCCCGTCCTCGCGCGGAGCGAAGCGAGCTCCGCCCACACCAGGTGGTGGTCCGAACACGGCACCGGCCGCATGGAGGCCGCCGGGACGCAGGAAACGTACGCCCGAGACACGTAAAGGCGGTCGACTCTAGACCATCCAACTCCAGGCCTCACCCAAGTAAAGGCGCTGGAGTCGGGGTGGAGATTTCGCCAGACGTCCACCAAGTCGAAGGACCCGACCAGGTCCCTCAACTTCTCCATCGCCGTCATGCACTGCGGGGCACCGGAGCGGTCCCTCGCCTCGAGGGTGCAGTTAAAATCCCCCCCGAGGACAATGCAGTCGCCGACGTCGACGGAGCCAAGAAGAGCGGACACCTCTTCAAAGAAGCGCGTTTGCTGCGGGCCGGGATGAGGGGCGTACACGTTCACGAGATGGAGCGGCACGTCCCCCAGGCGAACCGTTACGTGCAGCAAGCGGCCTGGCACGGGCTCCTCGACCCCCAAGATCTCCGGCTGAAAATGCGGGCCCAGCAAGATGGCCACCCCACTAGAAATGGCGGTGAGGTGGCTCATGCGGACCTCTCCTTGCCATTCCAGGAGCCACGTGGCTTCGTCTCCCGGAACGGTGTGGGTTTCTTGCAGGAAGCACACCGCATATTTCCCCTCCCGCAGGAGCGAAAAATTGTCAAATCTACGGCGTGCCCCTCTGCCGCCGTTGATGTTGAGGCTGGCTATGGTTATCTTCATGGCAAAAGCATAGTGCAACCTCTACCTTAACCTATTGTGGGGGAGGGAGCGGAGTCTTTTGTTGAACTCCGCTCCCTCCGCAGCCCAGCGAGGAGTCCCTCGAGCTCGCGCAGCTCAAGGTGCTGCTCCTTTGTCAAGGGCCCGCCCGCGGCCAAGGTTTTAACGGCGGCGCGGACGGACCCCTTGATCAGCTCCGGCTCGGACCATTTTTCCAGGGCCAGTCGGGCTTGGTCGCGGCGACCCCGGCTCTGGGCCAAAAAGTCCCGGAGTTCCTTTGCAGGAACGAGGAGGGCCTCAGCGGCGGCCGCGAGCAGATCCACCGCCTCCCTGGCGGTGGTCTCTAGGTCTTCACCCGCGTCCCCCACCGAGTCCCCGTCCTCCTCCGGGAGGTGGCCGCCAGCAGCCGGCCCATCGACCGCACAAGGTACGGCAAATGAACCGGCCGCTCCAACCGGCCCTGGCACTGCCCCGATCCCACCCCCAGGATCGTCGGCAGAGGAGTCCCCACTGGGCTCTTTTAAAAATGGTGCTGGGTCGGGAAATGACAGCGGAAGGGGTTCCCCCTCCGCCCCAGGAACCGGAGAACAAGGAGAGACCCGGCCATAGGAAATCCCCAGGCCCTCCAAGTGCTCCAGCTCCAAAGTAAGGGGCGAGGGTGGGTGTTCCTCCCCCTCCCCGCTGCCACCCCCCGGCCCAGCATCTACAGTTTCATTAAAATCACTAAATAGTGTTTCTGCCGGGTCGAGCGACTCCCGGGGGAAGTTGGGTAATAGCTGGGCGGGCTCAGGTTCGGCCTTTTCGGCCTCGCCCGCCTCAGTCCCCGGGACGCCCGGCCCGGCGGCTACGCATTCCTCCGCGGTTCCCACGCCCCCCACGACAGGCAGATCTTCCACTCCATCCCCGGGAGGCAGAGGCTGGGCAGCCTCAACTGTCTCACCCTCCCCGGGGAAAGACTCCTCGCGCCTGCAGCGCAATTTGGGGGCGCTGGTGAGGGACGCGGGACACGCGGCGGGCACCGCCTCCTCCGCGGAGGGATGTTGTTCCCCCTCCGCCTCATTGGGGCGGTGCCTCTTTTTGTTCCTGGGGGCGCGCGGAGTCAGGGAGACCTCCATGTCTGCCGAGGCCTCCCGCTCCGCCCCCCCCTTTTCCTTTTCTTGCCCGCGCCTGGGCCCCTCTGTGGTGGTATTCAAGGGCCCGGGCACGGGCTCGGGGCACCCCGCGCTCGCCGGTGACTGGGTTGGGCTGAGCGCGGTGGTCAGACTTTCCGGCGCACCGAGGGGACCCGCCTCGAGATGTTTCGCCTTCTTCCGCGCCCTCTTTCCGGTCGAACGCTCTCCCTCCCCCCCGCCGGAGGCCCTGAAAACAAAGGCCTCCGACGATGCCCGCGCACCCATGGCTCCCGGCACGCGGACGCAACTAGGGGGAGGGGTGGCGGCGGTGCCAGCCTTGGCCGCCTTCGGTGGTTTGGCGGCCTTGGAGGCGGGGCAGTTCTTACGAACATGCCCCACCTCCCTACAGGCATGGCACCGCACGCCGTCCGACGTCCAGAAGACGCGGTAGGCAGTCCCCTCGTGCACCACATTAAAGTTCCCCTCCGTCGTCTCCTCCCGCGCCAGCCGGACAAAGAGCTGGCGGCGGAAGGAGAACACGTGGCGCAGGCTGTTCTCCCTGAGGCCGAGCGGTATGGGGTTGATCCCCGACCTTACCTCCCCCAGTTGGTGTAGGTGAGGGAGGAGGAGCTCAGCGGGAACAAAGGGCGGGACGTTTGAAATGATGACCCTCTGCGCGGTGGCCTCGAGAGGGTCCACCGGCAGGAACGTCCCGCCCACCGTGAGCCCCTTTTCAAGGGCCAGGGACACCGCCCGCTCCGACCCCAGGAAGAACACGGCCTTCCCAGACATCTTGGAGGCTGCGACAATGGCCGAGGGGCCGACTACCCCAGCCATCGCCCGCACGCACTCCTCAATGCTCATTGTGGGGTGAGTGTAGCTCTTGACCCCGTGTTTTTTGGTTATAAGTCTGAACGGTGGCAGGGCAGCGGGTGGCGCAGGAGGTGCTGTGGAAGCGGTTGCCACCTGCGCATACGTCCTTGCTGGCCCTGCCACCGGCGTGGATGGGGTCGCCATCACGGGGTCCCTTTAAGGGCTACACCCACCCCAGAGTCACAGGCCTTAATGGTCTTTAATGGCCTCGTATGTTAACTGAGCAGAGGAGCCCTTAACGAGGCACCTCTCCCCTCGTTGACAATTGGGGAGAGGCCTTGCTCCCTCTGCTCAGTTGTCTTAATTGTTTTTTTTTTTGTAAATTTGGAAGGAAGAGGCCTCAGAGAGAGAGGGGAGAAACAGAGTAGCAGAGAAAGAGAGGGGGGGGGGTGGGAAGGGGGTCTGCGAGGGCAGGTCTCCCCTCGCAGCTGTGGGTGGGTGCACTCCCCAGATGGCAAAACACAAAAGTCTTTGAGGTGGTCTTCAGGTGGGGGGAGAAGATGTCTTCACCTGGGGTAGCTGGAGCCACCAGGCACTCCTAACGATCTTTAATTGGGTGATTAATAACAATCTTCAGCCTGGTAGCTCCAGCTATCCCAGGCTAGGCAAATGTGGGGGGTGGGGGGGGGGGTTCCAATTGTGGGGGGGGCCCAGTTGTAAGCACGGCCCCCACACACACTACCACACACACACACACCCCCCGCGATGTTCCGGCCCTCAGTGGTCTTCTTTCCTCCCCCCACCGAAACAACAAAGTCTTTTGGGGAAATGCACCAACACCCACCTGTAGAATTGTAGAGTCTCCCTCCTTCCACACTGGATGTTGTTTGTCTTTCCCCCTCTCTCCAACTCCTTGCAGAATGGTAAAGATGTTAAAAGAGTTTTCTGCTTTTTCCTCCTCTCCCTCTGGATAAAGTTGGTGTTGAAGCCCCTTCCTTCCTTCTCTTCCTGGGCTGGTCTCAGGGCTCTCCAGGCAGGAGCTCAAGTTGCAAGCTGCTCCACTCACTGCTCACAGCTTCTACTGAGCAGGACACGCCTCTACTGCTTCACGATTGGTCCCTTGTGCATGAAACTCTTTTAGAGTCTACCTGCGAAAACATAAACATTAAACTGTGCCACCCGACCTGGGTGACACTCCAGACATTTACAAGGCCCATTTTTTTTTTTCCCCCCTTTTTTGTGTTTTTTTTTTTGTTTTTTCTTTTTTTTTTTTTTTTTTTGTTTTTTTTTTTGGGCACTAAAATCACAATTTTTCCCCAGTGCCCCCTATAAAAGGGAAGGGGACACTAAAAGCACCGGCAATTAAAACAAATTAACTTTAAAAACGTAAAATCAAATTAAAATTTGGTTGCCGGGCGTGATGATGCACTCCAGTCCCTCCGGTGCCCACCTCTCGCGGAAGGCCGCGAGCGTACCGGTGGACACCGCGTGCTCCATCTCCAAGGACACCCTGGACCGGATGTAAGAGCGGAAGAGAGGCAGGCAGTCAGGTTGAACGACCCCCTCGACCGCCCGCTGCCTGGACCGGCTGATGGCACCCTTGGCCGTGCCCAGGAGCAGTCCTACGAGGAGGCCCTCGGACCTACCCGCTCCCCTCCGCACAGGGTGCCCAAAGATCAGGAGAGTGGGACTGAAGTGCAGCCAGAATTTCAGGAGCAGCCCCTTCAAATAGTGGAACAGGGGCTGCAACCTTGTGCATTCAATAAAAACATGGAACACGGACTCCTCCAGACCGCAGAAATTGCAGGCGGCCTGGGAGTCCGTGAACCGGCTTAAAAATTTGTTGCACGGCACTGCTCCGTGCACCACCCTCCAGGCCAAGTCCCCGATGAATAGTGGGAGGACCCCTGCGTAGAGTGCCCTCCATCGGGGACCCCCGCCTCCTCCGGACGGCAAGATGGTGCGCCATGGCGTGTCCGGACGGCTGGCGAGGATGGCAAAGTTGAGGGTGTGCAGGAGCAGCCCGTACAGGAAACCCCTCCGCGCGGAACTGAAAGGCACGGAGGGGATTTCCCCGAGGCGGCTCAAGTTGTGAGGCGCCGGCCCCCGAGGGAGGTTCCGGGGTTTGGCGCCGATGAGGAATTCCGTCCGGACGGGGGTCAGTTCGGACGGGATCTCCCCACGTGCTTGAGCCTCCTCGATACACCTAACGGAGTCAGGGCCCAGAGCTGTTTTTAGCGACTCGATGGCATCGGCCGCGCGGCGGACGTTGGCAGAATTTAGGCGCCGCGCCAGCGTGACTGGCGCCATCCAGCCCGCTCCTCCGCCATCGAGCAGGTCCCTGACCCTGGTCACCTCACCAGCCACAGCCCTCTCTTCCGACCGCCACATGAAGCCTCGGCCGTGGAGGTACGGATTCCCGAGCAGCGGTTCCTGCAGGACGGCCGCCACTCCAGCCGGCGGAGAGCTGCGCTTGGTGGAGACTTTGTTCCAGACCCTGATGAGTTCCCTGTAAAAGACAGGCAGCTCCCGGAGGGCGGTCCTGGCACCCCCCAAGTTCACAAACAGGAGCTGCGTGTCATAATTGAGGTCGAGCTGCTGGCGGAAGAAATACCTCGCCAGAGCACACCACCTAGGAGGGGGCTCGACGTAAAGGTATCTCTGCAGGGTCTGAAGACGGAAAGTCGCGAGCTGGGCGCTGACGCACACCAACGACTGACCGCCCTCCTCAAGCGGGAGACTCAAGACCGCGACAGAGACCCAGTGCTTCCTGTTGTTCCAGAAGAAGTCCACCAGCTTCTTCTGTATCTTGGCGACAAACGCAGGGGGAGGGGTCAAAGTGACCAGCCGGTACCACAGCATTGCGGCCACCAGCTGGTTTATGACTAGCGCTCGACCCCTGTAGGACAGCACTCGGAGCAGTCCTGTCCAGCGCCCTAGGCGAGCGGCGACCTTGGCCTCCAGCTCCTGCCAGTTCGCCGGCCAGGCTTCCTCGTCGGGGCTAAGGTAGACTCCCAGATAGAGGAGATGGGTCGTGCTCCAGGCAAAAGGCCTGAGCTCCTCCGGCAGGGAGTCCACCCGCCACTGACCCACCAGGAGTCCGGAACATTTCTCCCAGTTGATCCTGGCGGAGGACGCGGCCGAGTAAATCTCCTGGCACTCACGCATCCTCCGCAGGTCAGCGGGATCCTCTACCGCGAGGAGTACGTCATCGGCGTAAGCCGAGAGGACGACCTCCACGCCCGGCCCTTGCAGAGCCAGTCCCGTCAACCTCGTCCGCAAGAGGCGCAGGAAAGGCTCCACGCAAACGGCGTATAACTGGCCGGACATGGGGCATCCCTGGCGCACCCCTCTCCTAAAGCGAAGGGGCGCCGTCAAGGACCCGTTAACCTTAATCAGACACTCCGCGGCGGCGTACAAAAGTCGGATCCGGGCGACGAAATGCGTCCCGAACCCGAAAGCGCGCAGAGTTCCGAGCAGATAGTCGTGATCCACCCTGTCGAACGCCTTCTCTTGGTCGAGGGATAGGAAGGCGACCGACAGACCAGCCTCCTGGGAGCAATGGATGAGGTCCCGGACCAGATGGATGTTGTCGTGGATTGTCCGGCCCGGGACCGTGTATGACTGGTCGGGGTGGATCATGTGGTCCAGCACGGCACCAAGGCGAGCAGACATCGCCCTGGCGAAGATTTTGTAGTCCGTGCTGAGGAGGGAGACCGGGCGCCAGTTCTTAAGGAGGCGGAGATCGCCCTTCTTAGGCAGCAGGACGATGACTGCCCTGCGCCAAGAGAGGGGCATCTCCCCGGTCGCCAGACTTTCCCCCAGGACCCGCGCGTAGTCGCTCCCCAGGACGTCCCAGAACGCCCTGTGGAACTCCACGGTCAGCCCGTCCAGCCCCGGGGATTTTCCCCTCGAGAGCCGGGCGAGGGCACCGGTCAGCTCCGCCAGGCTTAGCGGAGCTTCCAGATTTTCGGCGCCCTCCGGGCCGACCTTCGGCAGGTCCTCCCACAAAACTCTACGCGCTTCCTCGCTGGACGGATCCGGAGAGAACAGAGCCCCGTAATATTCACGGACCCTGTTGTTGACGCCCTCCGGATCCGAGACGAGAGAGCCGTCGTCGGCCAGCAGCGTCAAGAGCTGCTTACGGACACTCTGCCTTTTTTCCAGCGAGTAGAAGAAGGGGGAGCCGCGGTCCAGATCCCGCAGGAACCGGATCCGCGACCTCACGAACGCGCCTCGGGACCCGACGAGCTGCAGGTCCTTCAGCGCGGCCTTCTTCGCTTCGTACACCGTCCGCAGGGCCGGGTCCTGGACGACTTGACCGAGACGGGCTTCCAGGTCGAGCACCTCTTTTTCTAGGCGCCCGACTCTGGCCGCCCGCCTCTTGGTCGACCCCCTCGCGTACTCTTGACAGAAGACGCGGACGTGAGCCTTGCCCACGTCCCACCATAGCCTCAAGGAGGGGAAGCCCCCCTGCTTCCTTCTCCAGTCGGACCAGAATCGACGGAACGAGTCCTGGAACCGCACGTCCTCCAGCAGCCGGTTGTTAAAGTGCCAGTACGCGGACCCCGTCCTCGCGCGGAGCGAAGCGAGCTCCGCCCACACCAGGTGGTGGTCCGAACACGGCACCGGCCGCATGGAGGCCGCCGGGACGCAGGAAACGTACGCCCGAGACACGTAAAGGCGGTCGACTCTAGACCATCCAACTCCAGGCCTCACCCAAGTAAAGGCGCTGGAGTCGGGGTGGAGATTTCGCCAGACGTCCACCAAGTCGAAGGACCCGACCAGGTCCCTCAACTTCTCCATCGCCGTCATGCACTGCGGGGCACCGGAGCGGTCCCTCGCCTCGAGGGTGCAGTTAAAATCCCCCCCGAGGACAATGCAGTCGCCGACGTCGACGGAGCCAAGAAGAGCGGACACCTCTTCAAAGAAGCGCGTTTGCTGCGGGCCGGGATGAGGGGCGTACACGTTCACGAGATGGAGCGGCACGTCCCCCAGGCGAACCGTTACGTGCAGCAAGCGGCCTGGCACGGGCTCCTCGACCCCCAAGATCTCCGGCTGAAAATGCGGGCCCAGCAAGATGGCCACCCCACTAGAAATGGCGGTGAGGTGGCTCATGCGGACCTCTCCTTGCCATTCCAGGAGCCACGTGGCTTCGTCTCCCGGAACGGTGTGGGTTTCTTGCAGGAAGCACACCGCATATTTCCCCTCCCGCAGGAGCGAAAAATTGTCAAATCTACGGCGTGCCCCTCTGCCGCCGTTGATGTTGAGGCTGGCTATGGTTATCTTCATGACAAAAGCATAGTGCAACCTCTACCTTAACCTATTGTGGGGGAGGGAGCGGAGTCTTTTGTTGAACTCCGCTCCCTCCGCAGCCCAGCGAGGAGTCCCTCGAGCTCGCGCAGCTCAAGGTGCTGCTCCTTTGTCAAGGGCCCGCCCGCGGCCAAGGTTTTAACGGCGGCGCGGACGGACCCCTTGATCAGCTCCGGCTCGGACCATTTTTCCAGGGCCAGTCGGGCTTGGTCGCGGCGACCCCGGCTCTGGGCCAAAAAGTCCCGGAGTTCCTTTGCAGGAACGAGGAGGGCCTCAGCGGCGGCCGCGAGCAGATCCACCGCCTCCCTGGCGGTGGTCTCTAGGTCTTCACCCGCGTCCCCCACCGAGTCCCCGTCCTCCTCCGGGAGGTGGCCGCCAGCAGCCGGCCCATCGACCGCACAAGGTACGGCAAATGAACCGGCCGCTCCAACCGGCCCTGGCACTGCCCCGATCCCACCCCCAGGATCGTCGGCAGAGGAGTCCCCACTGGGCTCTTTTAAAAATGGTGCTGGGTCGGGAAATGACAGCGGAAGGGGTTCCCCCTCCGCCCCAGGAACCGGAGAACAAGGAGAGACCCGGCCATAGGAAATCCCCAGGCCCTCCAAGTGCTCCAGCTCCAAAGTAAGGGGCGAGGGTGGGTGTTCCTCCCCCTCCCCGCTGCCACCCCCCGGCCCAGCATCTACAGTACCATTAAAATCAATTGTTTCATTCTCTGCCGGGTCGAGCAAATCCCGGGGGAAGTTGGGTAATAGCTGGGCGGGCTCAGGTTCGGCCTTTTCGGCCTCGCCCGCCTCAGTCCCCGGGACGCCCGGCCCGGCGGCTACGCATTCCTCCGCGGTCCCCACGCCCCCCACGACAGGCAGATCTTCCACTCCATCCCCGGGAGGCAGAGGCTGGGCAGCCTCAACTGTCTCACCCTCCCCGGGGAAAGACTCCTCGCGCCTGCAGCGCAATTTGGGGGCGCTGGTGGGGGACGCGGGACACGCGGCGGGCACCGCCTCCTCCGCGGAGGGATGTTGTTCCCCCTCCGCCTCATTGGGGCGGTGCCTCTTTTTGTTCCTGGGGGCGCGCGGAGTCAGGGAGACCTCCATGTCTGCCGAGGCCTCCCGCTCCGCCCCCCCCTTTTCCTTTTCTTGCCCGCGCCTGGGCCCCTCTGTGGTGGTATTCAAGGGCCCGGGCACGGGCTCGGGGCACCCCGCGCTCGCCGGTGACTGGGTTGGGCTGAGCGCGGTGGTCAGACTTTCCGGCGCACCGAGGGGACCCGCCTCTAGATGTTTCTCCTTCTTCCGCGCCTTCTTTCCGCTCGGACGCTCTCCCTCCCCCCCGCCGGAGGCCCTGAAAACAAAGGCCTCCGACGATGCCCGCGCACCCATGGCTCCCGGTACGCGGACGCAACTAGGGGGAGGGGTGGCGGCAGCGCCAGCCTTGGCCGCCTTCGGTGGTTTGGCGGCCTTGGAGGCGGGGCAGTTCTTACGAACATGCCCCACCTCCCTGCAGGCATGGCACCGCACGCCGTCCGACGTCCAGAAGACGCGGTAGGCAGTCCCCTCGTGCACCACATTAAAGTGCCCTTCTGTCACGTCCTCCCGCGCCAGCCGGACAAAGAGCTGGCGGCGGAAGGAGAACACGTGGCGCAGGCTGTTCTCCCTGAGGCCGAGCGGTATGGGGTTGATCCCCGACCTTACCTCCCCCAGTTGGTGTAGGTGAGGGAGGAGGAGCTCAGCGGGAACAAAGGGCGGGACGTTTGAAATGATGACCCTCTGCGCGGTGGCCTCGAGAGGGTCCACCGGCAGGAACGTCCCGCCCACCGTGAGCCCCTTTTCAAGGGCCAGGGACACCGCCCGCTCCGACCCCAGGAAGAACACGGCCTTCCCAGACATCTTGGAGGCTGCGACAATGGCCGAGGGGCCGACTACCCCAGCCATCGCCCGCACGCACTCCTCGATGCTCATTGTGGGGTGAGTGTAGCTCTTGACCCCGTGTTTTTTTGTTATTAGTCTGAAAGGTGGCAGGGCAGCGGCTGGCGCAGGAGGTGCCGTGGATGTGGACACCGCCTGCGCATACGACCTTGCTGGCCCTGCCACCGGCGTGGATGGGGTCGCCATCACGGGGTCCCTTTAAGGGCTACACCCACCCCAAAGTCACAGGCCTTAATGGTCTTTATTAGGCCTCTTGTAGATTGACTGAGCAGAGGAGCCCTTAATGAGGTACCTCTCCCCTAGTTGGCAATTGGGGAGGGGCCTTGCTCCCTCTGCTCAGTTGTCTTAAATGTTTTTTTTTAAATTAAATTTGGAAGAAAGAGGCTCTCAGAGAGAGAGGGGAGAAACAGAGTAACAGAGAAAGAGAGAGGGGGGGTGGGAAGGGGGGGACTGCGAGGGCAGGTCTCCCCTCGCAGCTGTGGGTGGGTGCACTCCCCAGATGGCAAAACACAAAAGTCTTTGGGGTGGTCTTCAGGTGGGGGGAGAAGATGTCTTCACCTGGGGTAGCTGGAGCCACCAGGCACTCCTAACGATCTTTAATTGGGTGATTAATGAAAATCTTCAGCCTGGTAGCTCCAGCTATCCCAGGCTAGGCAAATGTGGGGGGTGGGGGGGGTTCCAATTGTGGGGGGGGCCTAGTTGTAAGCAAGGCCCCCACGCACACTTCCACACACACACACACCCCCCGCGATGTTCCGGCCCTCAGTGGTCTTCTTTCCTCCCCCCACCGATACAACAAAGTCTGTTTGGGAAATGCATCCACACCCACCTGTAGAAAGTGTAGAGTCTCCCTCCTTCCACACTGGATGTTGTTGGTTTTTCCCCCTCTCTCCAACTCCTTGCAGAATGGTAAGGATGTTTAAATGTTTTCTGCTTTCTCCTCCTCTCCCTCTGGATAAAGTTGGTGTTGAAGCCCCTTCCTTCCTTCTCTTCCTGGGCTGGTCTCAGGGCTCTCCAGGCAGGAGCTCAAGTTGCAAGCTGCTCCACTCACTGCTCACAGCTTCTACTGAGCAGGACACGCCTCTACTGCTTCACGATTGGTCCCTTGTGCATGAAACTCTTTTAGGAGTCTACCTGCAAAACATAAACAATATTAAACTGTGCCACCCGACCTGGGTGACACAGCAGACATTTTCAAGCCCCTTTTTTTTTTTGGTTTTTGGTTTTTTTTTTTTGGGCGCTAAAATCAAATTTTTCCAGTGCCCCCTATAAAAAGAGAGGGGGACACTAAAAACACCGGCAATTAAAACAAATTAAACTTTAAAACGTAAAATCAAATTAAAATTTGGTTGCCGGGCGTGATGATGCACTCCAGTCCCTCCGGTGCCCACCTCTCGCGGAAGGCCGCGAGCGTACCGGTGGACACCGCGTGCTCCATCTCCAAGGACACCCTGGATCGGATGTAAGAGCGGAAGAGAGGCAGGCAGTCAGGTTGAACGACCCCCTCGACCGCCCGCTGCCTGGACCGGCTGATGGCACCCTTGGCCGTGCCCAGGAGCAGTCCTACGAGGAGGCCCTCGGACCTACCCGCTCCCCTCCGCACAGGGTGCCCAAAGATCAGGAGAGTGGGACTGAAGTGCAGCCAGAATTTCAGGAGCAGCCCCTTCAAATAGTGGAACAGGGGCTGCAACCTTGTGCATTCAATAAAAACATGGAACACGGACTCCTCCAGACCGCAGAAATTGCAGGCGGCTTGGGAGTCCGTGAACCGGCTTAAAAATTTGTTGCACGGCACTGCTCCGTGCACCACCCTCCAGGCCAAGTCCCCGATGAATAGTGGGAGGACCCCTGCGTAGAGTGCCCTCCATCGGGGACCCCCGCCTCCTCCGGACGGCAAGATGGTACGCCATGGCGTGTCCGGACGGCCGGCGAGGATGGCAAAGTTGAGGGTGTGCAGGAGCAGCCCGTACAGGAAACCCCTCCGCGCGGAACTGAAAGGCACGGAGGGGATTTCCCCGAGGCGGCTCAAGTTGTGAGGCGCCGGTCCCCGAGGGAGGTTCCGGGGTTTGGCGCCGATGAGGAATTCCGTCCGGACGGGGGTCAGTTCGGAAGGGATCTCCCCACGTGCTTGAGCCTCCTCGATACACCTAACGGAGTCAGGGCCCAGAGCTGTTTTTAGCGACTCGATGGCATCGGCCGCGCGGCGGACGTTGGCAGAATTTAGGCGCCGCGCCAGCGTGACTGGCGCCATCCAGCCCGCTCCTCCGCCATCGAGCAGGTCCCTGACCCTGGTCACCTCACCAGCCACAGCCCTCTCTTCCGACCGCCACATGAAGCCTCGGCCGTGGAGGTACGGATTCCCGAGCAGCGGTTCCTGCAGGACGGCCGCCACTCCAGCCGGCGGAGAGCTGCGCTTGGTGGAGACTTTGTTCCAGACCCTGATGAGTTCCCTGTAAAAGACAGGCAGCTCCCGGAGGGCGGTCCTGGCACCCCCCAAGTTCACAAACAGGAGCTGCGTGTCATAATTGAGGTCGAGCTGCTGGCGGAAGAAATACCTCGCCAGAGCACACCACCTAGGAGGGGGCTCGACGTAAAGGTATCTCTGCAGGGTCTGAAGACGGAAAGTCGCGAGCTGGGCGCTGACGCACACCAACGACTGACCGCCCTCCTCAAGCGGGAGACTCAAGACCGCGACAGAGACCCAGTGCTTCCTGTTGTTCCAGAAGAAGTCCACCAGCTTCTTCTGTATCTTGGCGACAAACGCAGGGGGAGGGGTCAAAGTGACCAGCCGGTACCACAGCATTGCGGCCACCAGCTGGTTTATGACTAGCGCTCGACCCCTGTAGGACAGCACTCGGAGCAGTCCTGTCCAGCGCCCTAGGCGAGCGGCGACCTTGGCCTCCAGCTCCTGCCAGTTCGCCGGCCAGGCTTCCTCGTCGGGGCTAAGGTAGACTCCCAGATAGAGGAGATGGGTCGTGCTCCAGGCAAAAGGCCTGAGCTCCTCCGGCAGGGAGTCCACCCGCCACTGACCCACCAGGAGTCCGGAACATTTCTCCCAGTTGATCCTGGCGGAGGACGCGGCCGAGTAAATCTCCTGGCACTCACGCATCCTCCGCAGGTCAGCGGGATCCTCTACCGCGAGGAGCACGTCATCGGCGTAAGCCGAGAGGACGACCTCCACGCCCGGCCCTTGCAGAGCCAGTCCCGTCAACCTCGTCCGCAAGAGGCGCAGGAAAGGCTCCACGCAAACGGCGTATAACTGGCCGGACATGGGGCATCCCTGGCGCACCCCTCTCCTAAAGCGAAGGGGCGCCGTCAAGGACCCGTTAACCTTAATCAGACACTCCGCGGCGGCGTACAAAAGTCGGATCCGGGCGACGAAATGCGTCCCGAACCCGAAAGCGCGCAGAGTTCCGAGCAGATAGTCGTGATCCACCCTGTCGAACGCCTTCTCTTGGTCGAGGGATAGGAAGGCGACCGACAGACCAGCCTCCTGGGAGCAATGGATGAGGTCCCGGACCAGATGGATGTTGTCGTGGATTGTCCGGCCCGGGACCGTGTATGACTGGTCGGGGTGGATCATGTGGTCCAGCACGGCACCAAGGCGAGCAGACATCGCCCTGGCGAAGATTTTGTAGTCCGTGCTGAGGAGGGAGACCGGGCGCCAGTTCTTAAGGAGGCGGAGATCGCCCTTCTTAGGCAGCAGGACGATGACTGCCCTGCGCCAAGAGAGGGGCATCTCCCCGGTCGCCAGACTTTCCCCCAGGACCCGCGCGTAGTCGCCCCCCAGGACGTCCCAGAACGCCCTGTGGAACTCCACGGTCAGCCCGTCCAGCCCCGGGGATTTTCCCCTCGAGAGCCGGGCGAGGGCACCGGTCAGCTCCGCCAGGCTTAGCGGAGCTTCCAGATTTTCGGCGCCCTCCGGGCTGACCTTCGGCAGGTCCTCCCACAAAACTCTACGCGCTTCCTCGCTGGACAGATCCGGAGAGAACAGAGCCCCGTAATATTCACGGACCCTGTTGTTGACGCCCTCCGGATCCGAGACGAGAGAGCCGTCGTCGGCCAGCAGCGTCAAGAGCTGCTTACGGACACTCTGCCTTTTTTCCAGCGAGTAGAAGAAGGGGGAGCCGCGGTCCAGATCCCGCAGGAACCGGATCCGCGACCTCACGAACGCGCCTCGGGACCCGACGAGCTGCAGGTCCTTCAGCGCGGCCTTCTTCGCTTCGTACACCGTCCGCAGGGCCGGGCCCTGGACGACTTGACCGAGACGGGCTTCCAGGTCGAGCACCTCTTTTTCTAGGCGCCCGACTCTGGCCGCCCGCCTCTTGGTCGACCCCCTCGCGTACTCTTGACAGAAGACGCGGACGTGAGCCTTGCCCACGTCCCACCATAGCCTCAAGGAGGGGAAGCCCCCCTGCTTCCTTCTCCAGTCGGACCAGAATCGACGGAACGAGTCCTGGAACCGCACGTCCTCCAGCAGCCGGTTGTTAAAGTGCCAGTACGCGGACCCCGTCCTCGCGCGGAGCGAAGCGAGCTCCGCCCACACCAGGTGGTGGTCCGAACATGGCACCGGCCGCATGGAGGCCGCCGGGACGCAGGAAACGTACGCCCGAGACACGTAAAGGCGGTCGACTCTAGACCATCCAACTCCAGGCCTCACCCAAGTAAAGGCGCTGGAGTCGGGGTGGAGATTTCGCCAGACGTCCACCAAGTCGAAGGACCCGACCAGGTCCCTCAACTTCTCCATCGCCGTCATGCACTGCGGGGCACCGGAGCGGTCCCTCGCCTCGAGGGTGCAGTTAAAATCCCCCCCGAGGACAATGCAGTCGCCGACGTCGACGGAGCCAAGAAGAGCAGACACCTCTTCAAAGAAGCGCGTTTGCTGCGGGCCGGGATGAGGGGCGTACACGTTCACGAGATGGAGCGGCACGTCCCCCAGGCGAACCGTTACGTGCAGCAAGCGGCCTGGCACGGGCTCCTCGACCCCCAAGATCTCCGGCTGAAAATGCGGGCCCAGCAAGATGGCCACCCCACTAGAAATGGCGGTGAGGTGGCTCATGCGGACCTCACCTTGCCATTCCAGGAGCCACGTGGCTTCGTCTCCCGGAACGGTGTGGGTTTCTTGCAGGAAGCACACCGCATATTTCCCCTCCCGCAGGAGCGAAAAATTGTCAAATCTACGGCGTGCCCCTCTGCCGCCGTTGATGTTGAGGCTGGCTATGGTTATCTTCATGGCAAAAGCATAGTGCAACCTCTACCTTAACCTATTGTGGGGGAGGGAGCGGAGTCTTTTGTTGAACTCCGCTCCCTCCGCAGCCCAGCGAGGAGTCCCTCGAGCTCGCGCAGCTCAAGGTGCTGCTCCTTTGTCAAGGGCCCGCCCGCGGCCAAGGTTTTAACGGCGGCGCGGACGGACCCCTTGATCAGCTCCGGCTCGGACCATTTTTCCAGGGCCAGTCGGGCTTGGTCGCGGCGACCCCGGCTCTGGGCCAAAAAGTCCCGGAGTTCCTTTGCAGGAACGAGGAGGGCCTCAGCGGCGGCCGCGAGCAGATCCACCGCCTCCCTGGCGGTGGTCTCTAGGTCTTCACCCGCGTCCCCCACCGAGTCCCCGTCCTCCTCCGGGAGGTGGCCGCCAGCAGCCGGCCCATCGACCGCACAAGGTACGGCAAATGAACCGGCCGCTCCAACCGGCCCTGGCACTGCCCCGATCCCACCCCCAGGATCGTCGGCAGAGGAGTCCCCACTGGGCTCTTTTAAAAATGGTGCTGGGTCGGGAAATGACAGCGGAAGGGGTTCCCCCTCCGCCCCAGGAACCGGAGAACAAGGAGAGACCCGGCCATAGGAAATCCCCAGGCCCTCCAAGTGCTCCAGCTCCAAAGTAAGGGGCGAGGGTGGGTGTTCCTCCCCCTCCCCGCTGCCACCCCCCGGCCCAGCATCTACAGTACCATTAAAATCAATTGTTTCATTCTCTGCCGGGTCGAGCAAATCCCGGGGGAAGTTGGGTAATAGCTGGGCGGGCTCAGGTTCGGCCTTTTCGGCCTCGCCCGCCTCAGTCCCCGGGACGCCCGGCCCGGCGGCTACGCATTCCTCCGCGGTCCCCACGCCCCCCACGACAGGCAGATCTTCCACTCCATCCCCGGGAGGCAGAGGCTGGGCAGCCTCAACTGTCTCACCCTCCCCGGGGAAAGACTCCTCGCGCCTGCAGCGCAATTTGGGGGCGCTGGTGGGGGACGCGGGACACGCGGCGGGCACCGCCTCCTCCGCGGAGGGATGTTGTTCCCCCTCCGCCTCATTGGGGCGGTGCCTCTTTTTGTTCCTGGGGGCGCGCGGAGTCAGGGAGACCTCCATGTCTGCCGAGGCCTCCCGCTCCGCCCCCCCCTTTTCCTTTTCTTGCCCGCGCCTGGGCCCCTCTGTGGTGGTATTCAAGGGCCCGGGCACGGGCTCGGGGCACCCCGCGCTCGCCGGTGACTGGGTTGGGCTGAGCGCGGTGGTCAGACTTTCCGGCGCACCGAGGGGACCCGCCTCTAGATGTTTCTCCTTCTTCCGCGCCTTCTTTCCGCTCGGACGCTCTCCCTCCCCCCCGCCGGAGGCCCTGAAAACAAAGGCCTCCGACGATGCCCGCGCACCCATGGCTCCCGGTACGCGGACGCAACTAGGGGGAGGGGTGGCGGCAGCGCCAGCCTTGGCCGCCTTCGGTGGTTTGGCGGCCTTGGAGGCGGGGCAGTTCTTACGAACATGCCCCACCTCCCTGCAGGCATGGCACCGCACGCCGTCCGACGTCCAGAAGACGCGGTAGGCAGTCCCCTCGTGCACCACATTAAAGTGCCCTTCTGTCACGTCCTCCCGCGCCAGCCGGACAAAGAGCTGGCGGCGGAAGGAGAACACGTGGCGCAGGCTGTTCTCCCTGAGGCCGAGCGGTATGGGGTTGATCCCCGACCTTACCTCCCCCAGTTGGTGTAGGTGAGGGAGGAGGAGCTCAGCGGGAACAAAGGGCGGGACGTTTGAAATGATGACCCTCTGCGCGGTGGCCTCGAGAGGGTCCACCGGCAGGAACGTCCCGCCCACCGTGAGCCCCTTTTCAAGGGCCAGGGACACCGCCCGCTCCGACCCCAGGAAGAACACGGCCTTCCCAGACATCTTGGAGGCTGCGACAATGGCCGAGGGGCCGACTACCCCAGCCATCGCCCGCACGCACTCCTCGATGCTCATTGTGGGGTGAGTGTAGCTCTTGACCCCGTGTTTTTTTGTTATTAGTCTGAAAGGTGGCAGGGCAGCGGCTGGCGCAGGAGGTGCCGTGGATGTGGACACCGCCTGCGCATACGACCTTGCTGGCCCTGCCACCGGCGTGGATGGGGTCGCCATCACGGGGTCCCTTTAAGGGCTACACCCACCCCAAAGTCACAGGCCTTAATGGTCTTTATTAGGCCTCTTGTAGATTGACTGAGCAGAGGAGCCCTTAATGAGGTACCTCTCCCCTAGTTGGCAATTGGGGAGGGGCCTTGCTCCCTCTGCTCAGTTGTCTTAAATGTTTTTTTTTAAATTAAATTTGGAAGAAAGAGGCTCTCAGAGAGAGAGGGGAGAAACAGAGTAACAGAGAAAGAGAGAGGGGGGGTGGGAAGGGGGGGACTGCGAGGGCAGGTCTCCCCTCGCAGCTGTGGGTGGGTGCACTCCCCAGATGGCAAAACACAAAAGTCTTTGGGGTGGTCTTCAGGTGGGGGGAGAAGATGTCTTCACCTGGGGTAGCTGGAGCCACCAGGCACTCCTAACGATCTTTAATTGGGTGATTAATGAAAATCTTCAGCCTGGTAGCTCCAGCTATCCCAGGCTAGGCAAATGTGGGGGGTGGGGGGGGTTCCAATTGTGGGGGGGGCCTAGTTGTAAGCAAGGCCCCCACGCACACTTCCACACACACACACACCCCCCGCGATGTTCCGGCCCTCAGTGGTCTTCTTTCCTCCCCCCACCGATACAACAAAGTCTGTTTGGGAAATGCATCCACACCCACCTGTAGAAAGTGTAGAGTCTCCCTCCTTCCACACTGGATGTTGTTGGTTTTTCCCCCTCTCTCCAACTCCTTGCAGAATGGTAAGGATGTTTAAATGTTTTCTGCTTTCTCCTCCTCTCCCTCTGGATAAAGTTGGTGTTGAAGCCCCTTCCTTCCTTCTCTTCCTGGGCTGGTCTCAGGGCTCTCCAGGCAGGAGCTCAAGTTGCAAGCTGCTCCACTCACTGCTCACAGCTTCTACTGAGCAGGACACGCCTCTACTGCTTCACGATTGGTCCCTTGTGCATGAATCCCAAAAAGTTAGTTTGCAGGTGCAGCAGGTAATCAGGAAGGCGAATGGAATGTTGGCCTTCATTGCGAGAGGGATGGAGTACAAAAGCAGGGAGGTCCTGCTGCAACTGTATAGGGTATTGGTGAGGCCGCACCTGGAGTACTGCGTGCAGTTTTGGTCACCTTAAGGAAGGATATACTAGCCTTGGAGGGGGTACAGAGACGATTCACTAGGCTGATTCCAGAGATGAGGGGGTTACCTTATGATGATAGATTGAGTAGACTGGGTCTTTACTCGTTGGAGTTCAGAAGGATGAGGGGTGATCTTATAGAAACATTTAAAATAATGAAAGGGATAGACAAGATAGAGGCAGAGAGGTTGTTTCCACTGGTTGGGGAGACTAGAACTAGGGGGCACAGCCTCAAAATACGGGGGGAGCCAATTTAAAACCGAGTTGAGAAGGAATTTCTTCTCCCAGAGGGTTGTGAATCTGTGGAATTGTCTGCCCAAGGAAGCAGTTGAGGCTAGCTCATTGAATGTATTCAAATCACAGATAGATAGATTTTTAACCAATGAGGGAATTAAGGGTTACGGGGAGCGGGCGGGTAAGTGGAGCTGAGTCCACGGCCAGATCAGCCATGATCTTGTTGAATGGCGGAGCAGGCTCGAGGCGCTAGATGGCCTACTCCTGTTCCTAATTCTTCGGTTCTTATGTTCTTATGTATTACCAGTTCATCCACCAGGCTCACAACCACCTGCCTCATCATGGATTGCCCGAAGCCAACTGGCTGGGGTTTTATTGAGTCTTGTGACCATCACGTGACTGGCTAAGCCACTCCCAACTCAACAGCTCTACAAACCTGTGAGCATACTCACAGGGGCATACGTTACAATTACCCATCACTAGTTGCTCATGAGAAGTTGGCAGTGAACCTTCTTGAAGTACTGCAGTCTGTGGTACTCCCACAGTGCTGTTAGTGAGGACATTCCAAAGCTTGACCTAGTGACGATGAATTCATAAATAAAATAAACCTGAACCTTTGCTGGGTTGGATTTTTTCTTCTCTCTTAACCCAGACCATTAGCATTTTACCTTCGGAATACAATTGTATCTGATTTTTTCAGAAATTATAACATCAAGTCAGATCAAGAAAGTTCCTTTCAATGTGTCATTTCCGGTCTGCATGGCGTGCAGTTAAGCAATGCCTCGATTTCAAAATGTTCATCCTTGTTTCAGATCTCTCCATGGCCTCACCCCTCCCTATCTCTGTAATCTCCTCCAGCCCCGCAAACCCTCTGAGATGTCTGCACTCCTCTAATTCTGCCCTCCTGAGCATCCCTGATTATAATCGCTCAACCATTGGTGGCCATGCCTTCTGTTGCCTGGGCCCTGAGCTCTGGAACTCCCTCCCTAAACCTCTCAGCCTCGCTACCTCTCTTTCATCCTTCAAGACGCTCCTTAAAACCTAACTCTCTGAACAAGCTTTTGGTCCCCTGCCCGAATTTCTCCTTATGTGGCTTGGTATCAAATTTTTTATCTCATAATATGCCTGTGAAGTGCCTTGGGATGTTTCACTACATTAAAGGTGCTATATGAATACAATTTGTTGTTGTTGTGTGAAAGCAGTTCTCCCTCAGCCGAGACTCTTTACAGGGTTGTCTGAATGTGTTTTTAGATTAACAGATGTCAATGTGGCATTCGGCCGGACCCCAAAGCAGCTCCCAGAATGCAGGGGTACATTCCAGAAAGCTGTGCCCACCTTCTCTTCCAACCATGGCCCATTGTGCAATCCCCTCCACCACTGTACCCTCCACCCCACTGTACCCTCTCCCCCACTGTATCCTCACCCCCACTGTACCCTCCCCTCCCCCACTGTACCCTCCCCCCCACTGTACCCCCTCCCCCACTGTATCCTCCCCCCACTGTACCCTCCCCTCCCCCCACTGTACCCTCCCCCCCCACTGTACCCCCTCCCCCACTGTATCCTCCCCCCACTGTAACCTCCCCTCCCCCACTGTACCCTCCCCCCCACTGTACCCCCTCCCCCACTGTATCCTCCCCCCCACTGTACCCTCCCCTCCCCCACTGTACCCTCTCCCCCACTGTACCCTCCTCCCCACTGTACCCTCCCCTCCCCCACTGTACCCTCTCCCCCCACTGTACCCTCCCCCCACTGTACCCTCTCCCTCACTGTATCCTCCCCCCCACTGTACCCTCCCCTCCCCCACTGTACCCTCCCCCCCACTGTACCCCCTCCCCCACTGTATCCTCCCCCCACTGTACCCTCCCCTCCCCCCACTGTACCCTCCCCCCCACTGTACCCCCTCCCCCACTGTATCCTCCCCCCCACTGTACCCTCCCCTCCCCCACTGTACCCTCCCCCCCACTGTACCCCCTCCCCCACTGTATCCTCCCCCCCACTGTACCCTCCCCTCCCCCACTGTACCCTCTCCCCCACTGTACCCTCCTCCCCACTGTACCCTCCCCTCCCCCACTGTACCCTCTCCCCCCACTGTACCCTCCCCCCACTGTACCCTCTCCCCCACTGTACACCCCCTGCCACACTGTGGCAAAAATGAATGACCTTTTTGCATATCCAATTTTTTACTTATATTTTACACTGCGACTTGGAGCAAGTGTTCATACCCAAGGTCGCACAAAGCATCATATCAGCAGAAAGCCATCAGCTCAGAATTGTCTGGGAAAGGATTTGACAAGTTGTGCAATTCTTTTGCCCACACGCTGACAGTCTGAGGTGTTAATCAACCTGAGGGCCTCTGACGTTTAACATGTAATTCTATTGTTAAAGGTGGCCCACATTGTTCCTCAATTGTACTTTGGGACATGCTTGATCCAGCCACATCTGGGAAACAGCCCAGTTTTGGTTGCCTCCTATGGTGGGAGACATTGAGGCCTTGCCAATGATTCAGAGGAGGGCTACTCGATGGATTCCTAACTCAGGGGCCTCTAGGTAACGGGACAGGCTTAGAGTGTTTACTTTGTAAAGAATGGACTTTGAGGAGATATGATTGAGGTTTCATAGAAACATAGAAAATAGAGCAGGGGTAGGCCATTCGGCCCTTTGAGTTTGTACCACCATTCAATATGATCATGGCTGATCCTCTATCTCAACACCATATTCCTGCTTTTTCCCCATACATCTTGATGCCTTTTGTGTCTAGAAATCTATCAATCTCCTTTTTAAATATATTCAGTGACTTGGCCTCCACAGCCTTCTGTGGTAGAGAATTCCACAGGTTCACCACCCTCTGAGTGAAAATATTTCTCCTCATCTCGGTCCTAAATTTCCTACACCGTATCCTGAGACTGTGACCCCTTGTCCTAGACTTCCCAGCCAGTGGAAACACCCTCCCCACATCCAGTCTGTCCAACCCCGTCAGAAATGTATATGTTTCAATGAGATCCCCTCTCGTTCTTCTAAACTCTAGTGAATACAGGCCTAGTCGACCCATATCCTAGCCCACATCAAGTCTTGCTTGCCCATTAGACTTGTCATCACTGATCTACCTTGGCTCCCAGCCCCAAAGCACTTCAAATTTAAAATGATCATCCTAATTCCTTCATGACCCCGAGCTTCCAGCCCTAACCTACAACCACAAACCACTGCCACCTTCCTCCCGATGAACTCTTTGTTACTCCTCATTCTGGCGTAATGTGAAATTATTCACCCCACCTTGCCGGCTGTGTCTTCAACCACCGAGGTCTCATACTTTGGCATTCCTCCCTCGCTAACCCACCACCTCTCTGCCTCTCTCTCTCCTAATTTAAGACCCAACTCTTTAACCCAACTTTTGGTCAACCCTCCTAATATCTCCTTCTTTGCACGCCAATCAGTTCATTTTTAATTATGCTTTTGTGAAGTGACTTGGGACATTTTTCCATGTTAAAACTGCAATGTTAATGCAAGTTGTTGTTTAAAATAATTAAGGGGTTAGATTCTATCCATATGGATAGTTTACTTGCCAGATAGGCAAGGGACGACAATGGGATATCAGTACAAGTTACAGTATCATGGAGTTAGGTTGGAAGCCAGGGCGGATTTCTCTGTGTAGACCTCTGGAATAGGTTGCCATAGTGTGTGGTGATTGTGGATTCACTGCAAGCATTCAAAAGGGAGCTGGATGAGTTCCTGGTCCAGTTATTGAGGTGGGCGGGTTAACGGAGATAACAGTACCAGTTATCCTGGTCACCATGATGTTGTTCGATTGCCTGCAGGGCAGAGAGGAATTGTCCAGACATAATTTTCCCAAATTGACCTAATTTTCTTTGTTTAGCCTGACCCAGGAGATTGTATGCCTGAGGGTGTAGGATAGGTTTCAAGGTATGGACAGGTTTACAATGGTACAGCAGGACAGCCTTGATGGACCAGCTATTCTTTTCTTGCCCTTCTTATACTAAGCTGTTGTTCTATTCAGTTTTCATCACGTGACACATAGTCATTCTGACTGAGATGCTCCCAATCACAGTTCAAAGTATAGGCCAGAGGGAGTGACTTTAACGGAGAGTTGTTTCCGAGGCCTTTCAGAGTAGGACAGAGCCCGTGATTGGCAGGAGCCCTCTGTGATTGACAGCATATGGGTTAGAGTCTTTCTCTTATGATAGGAAGTAGGCAGAGGAACTGCTGTTAGGGAGATTCAAGACTCTTGACAGAAGTGAATGGAGTTTGAATATGACACTGACTTTACACTTTAGATTAGATAGGCCATCTTACTTAAAGCAACCAGTCTCCTGGAGATCTGCCTGATTACTGAGGGAGCTGGAGGGGAATCTTTCAGAGATTTTCCCAGAGATTGGCCATTGCTTTCTCTCTGTGATAGCACGGTGAATGACATGCAAGATTGCACCATGTCAAGATGAGGTGAGTTTGATGGGCCAGATGCAACTTTTCCACCTTTCTTTTAGTGTGTGCCTTTGAGTTGTGTGTTCTCTCCCTCGTCCAGCTGGCTCCATCTCCCTCCTTGGTCCATTAGAGTGGTCTGAGGTTGCACTCCACTGCTCATGATGCTGCCCAGTAAACAGGGTCACGCTGTATGTGGTCAGGGAGTAAACAGGGTCACATTGTATGTGGTCGGGGAGTAAACAGGGTCACACTGTATGTGTTTGGGGAGCAAATAGAGTAATGGAAGTGGAAGTGATGGTGAAATTAGGAATGATAGTAAGAGTGGGAGTGATGGTGGGGGTGGAAGTGATGATAGGAATGTAAGTGAATGTGGGAGTAGAAGTGGGAGCGATAGTGGGCATGGGAGTGAAGGTGTAGGAGTGAATGTGGGAGAGAGATTGATGGTGGGAATTGGAGTAATGGTGGAAATTGGGAGTGGTAATATGAGTAATAGTGGAAGTGGGATTGATAGTGGGAGTGGGAATTGTGGTCAGAATGAGAGTGATGGTGGATTTGAGAGTGATGGTGGGAGTGTTGGCTGGAGTGATGGAGGACGGTTTGGTGATGCTCAGAGTATTGGGGGATAATTGAAGTTTGGTGAGGATGAGGATTTTGGTGATGGGAATATTGGTGATGGTGGGAGTGTCAATGAATGGAACGTTGATGTTGATGGGAATATTGGTGAATGGACTGTTGGTCTTACAGTGGAGCAATTCTGGTTCGCGTGTTGGGACAGAAGCGAAGACCATTCAGGACAGAAAAGAAATAGTTCCAAATCTGAAAGAAAAACAGCAAATGCTCAGGAGGTCAATCAGCATCTGAAAGACAGGTAGAGCTTCTGTGGCAGCCTTTCCCTATCGGATGTATACAGTTCTGATGAAGGGTCCCAGCTGAAACATGAACCACACCGGATATTGTGCTCCTGGGATAAAAAGGATTTATTTTTTTCTCACCAATCGATTTTTAAAAAAATAACGTTCAATCTTGATCTAACAAACATCTTTAGCAAAATCTGGAAAAATGTCTAAGTTTTGAAAAAGCTGTAAATGTAAATAAAAAATATTTAATAGCCTAAAGACTACATGCTACACAGACACATTCTGCACAATTAGTTCACAACCAATTAATCATTTTAGGGTAAACTGGTAAGTAATGACTGGCTATCTCGATACTGTTCTGGCTATCTGGGTGCTGTGCTGGATATCGCGGTGCTGTGCTGGCTATCTGGGCGCTGTTCTGGGTACATTCTTTTTAGCTGCCCCCAATCACTTCTTCGCTGCTTCGTTTGTCTTCTTTGAATCCTGCACTCCAATCTGGGCTCTGGACTCGAAGGTAACTGGGATGGTGATCTCAGAAGACTGCAGGGCTGGTTTGGCCAACGGCGCTTCCACCGTCAGCACGCCGGAGGGTGACAGCGTCGAGCAAACTACTCCGGGGTCAATATCTGCTGGGAGGCTGTGGGGAAGGGAAGGAGAGGTTAGATTGAATAGTGCGTCACTGGCTACATTACTAAGCTCCAACGATTGAGAGGAACTCTGCTTGAAACCAGGAATTGTGTGATACCCGAACGAGATCTTAAAATTAAGATTTTGATAGAAAACAATTGCCCTTAATAGTCATGCCTTTAAGTCACATTTCTAGCTTCTCCTAAATTGCAATATTCTGCTTGTTCATTAGCCTGCTGGAAGGCTGCAGATAATTTATTTCTGTCGATTATTCCTGGTCTCGATTTTCAAGGATAATTCCTCCCGTTTGCTACTACACAGTTAAATCACCACTCTGTTGAGCTGGAAGGAAATCTCAGGTAAAATTCAGCTGTGCCAAGCCTCCTTGGCAATAAATTCAAACAAAAAGTGGTTGAAGCTGTCATGTATGTACGCTTGGGGTTACTAGCCACCAGGTGGCGCGACTGTCGGAGGTCATTGGGCTGTACGCATGTGTATGCAACCCAGGTATAAAAGGCAAGCCAGCGTGTAATGTAATCACTTTGGGCCCTAATAAAGCAGAGCCAGGTTTGTGCCTGTGTCAGTTTACAGTATTCAGTCTATCGAGTTATTACATACATAACAGAAGCGAATAGTATAGCTGAATTTAAGGGGAAGCTAGATAAGCATATGAGGGAGAAGGGAATGAGAGGGTTATGCTGATAGATTTAGATGAGTAAAGACAGGAGGAGGCTCAAGTGGAGTATAAATGCTGGCATGGACTGGCTGGGCCAAATGGCCTGTTTCTGTGTCATACATCCTATGTAAATAGGCTCGGTTTTAACCTATGGGTCGTCTATATTGAGTAGCACAGCATGAGGAAGCTGGAGGTAGTCAGTAACTCAGCTCCTTTAAGAGTATGTTTCAGCCAGTTTGTCAACTCCTTTAAAATGCTGACAGCAAACTTCAGATAGATGTGAAGCGATTTGTCTCAGATTGACAGCATAGTTTACACAGCTGTGAATAAAGTGTGGGAGAAACTTGTTGTCCTGTCCCCCGCCCCCCACCCCCCAGAGTAGGTATGGTTTCGGAAATGGTTTTCAGCAAAAAAGGTAGAGGACTAAACAATTTTGAAAGGAGCTGGATATACATTTGGAAATGGGATTGGTGCTGAAATGGATAGGTAAAGGCTGGGGTGATTAAACAACCCATGGGACACAATGGTGCCAAGCATTGCTGCTCTTCCCGGTCCTGCAATGGGCAGTGGCACAACTGTTTTGGGGGGGCAAGCAGCTTGCGGACATCCCTTTAGGGACCGCTGGTTAGGCCCTTCCACTCCCAGTACTAATCGGCAGACCTTCTGCACGCTCTGCTCATTGGTACCTGGAAATTGCATCAGGGTCACACAAATGGTATAAGACCCCAATTTAAACATTTCACCAAGGGTCCAGCCTATTTCAGGCCTGGGGAGCTGGCCACCCATTTTGAGGCCCTCTCAAAAATCGAGTCGGACGGACCTCGAGTGGCCATAGGGTGGCCGGTTTATTTGAAAGAAATGTGGGCTTCCTGCTACCCGTTTTTCAGCATGAACAGAGGGATGGGCAGATAAGGATCGCCGCTTGAACGTCCTATGCTATAGCAGAGAGGGGGAGGAAAGAGAGTATTATGCTTTGACTTAGCAGGAGGAACCGCACCTCCAAATCTGAAATGAACCATGCATGCCTGCACAAGTTTACACGCTCAGAGGTTTACATGCTCAGGAGTTTACACGCTCAGGGGCTTACACGCTCAGGGGCTTACTTGCTAAGAGGTTTACGCGCTCGCGGTTTACACACGCTCAGGGGTTTACATACTCATGGTTTACACACTCAGAGGTTTACACACACTCATGGTTTTACACACGCCCTTGGTTTACATGCTCATGGACACTCATGGGTTTACACGCTCACGGGTTTACACACTCACAGGTTTACACATGCACAAGTTCACACCTAGATCTGATTTTGTATTTTACTGAAATGGAAATTTGAACCAAGTCTGGACGTGCCCTGCAGCTCATGACTTTAACTTGAGAGTCAACATTTACTGGACCGCTGTGATCTGAGGTGAACTTGACCTGCTGAATAAATTGAAATTGATTTTTGCCTTGATTTTTTTCTCATACAGGGTATTGTGTTAATTACTAATTATTAACATCGCATGGACCTAAGGTTTTTAGCTCATACTAAAACCACAAGCACTAAAAAGTCATATTTACCTGTCATCCAGAGCCTCGTTTATGATTTGGATTTGCTGCGGTTCCAAGGTTTTCAGTGCAAAGGGAACTTTGATGACAGCGATAGGAATCAGACTGGTTTGAACGGGGCATTTTTACTGCAAATTAACTGGACGTTGCAGTAATTCCACCGAGAATAAACTAGATTTAAACTGCTCACTTGAATGCTCAGCAGGGTCTGCACTACTTCTGACCTCCATATGAACATAAGAAATAGGAGCAGGGGTAGGCCATACGGCCCCTCGAGCCTGCTCCGCCATTCAATACTATCATGGCTGATCTGATCTTGGCCTCAACTCCACTTCCCTGCCTGCTCCCCATAACCCATGACACCCTTATCATTCAAAAATCTCCAGCGGGGTCCCTCCAGGTGAAATTACGGTTTCATTTCCAATCCTTCTCCTCTTCCCCTTCCTGATCCTTGGTATGATTGAGAACTGGTTGTCAGACAGGAAGCAAAGAGTAGGAGTAAATGGGTACTTTTCAGAATGGCAGGCAGTGACTAGTGGGGTACCGCAAGGTTCTGTGCTGGGGCCCCAGCTGTTTACATTGTACATTAATGATTTAGATGAGGGGATTAAATGTAGTATCTCCAAATTTGCGGATGACACTAAGTTGGGTGGCAGTGTGAGCTGCGAGGAGGATGCTATGAGGCTGCAGAGTGACTTGGATAGGTTAGGTGAGTGGGCAAATGCGTGGCAGATGAAGTATAATGTGGATAAATGTGAGGTTATCCACTTTGGTGGTAAAAACAGAGAGACAGACTATTATCTGAATGGTAACAGATTAGGAAAAGGGCAACGAGACCTGGGTGTCATGGTACATCAGTCATTGAAGGTTGGCATGCAGGTACAGCAGGCGGTTAAGAAAGCAAATGGCATGTTGGCCTTCATAGCGAGGGGATTTGAGTACAGGGGCAGGGAGGTGTTACTACAGTTGGACAGGGCCTTGGTGAGGCCACACCTGGAGTATTGTGTACAGTTTTGGTCTCCTAACCTGAGGAAGGACATTCTTGCTATTGAGGGAGTGCAGCGAAGGGTGACCAGACTGATTCCCGGGATGGCGGGACTGACATATCAAGAAAGACTGGATCAACTGGGCTTGTATCCACTGGAGTTCAGAAGAATGAGAGGGGATCTCATAGAAACGTTTAAAATTCTGACGGGTTTAGACAGGTTAGATACAGCAAGAATGTTCCCAATGTTGGGGAAGTCCAGAACCAGGGGTCACAGTCTAAGGATAAGGGGTAAGCCATTTAGGACCGAGATGAGGAGAAACTTCTTCACCCAGAGAGTGGTGAACCTGTGGAATTCTCTACCACAGAAAGTTGTTGAGGCTAATTCACTAAATATATTCAAAAATGAGTTAGATGTAGTCCATACTACTTGGGGGATCAAGGGGTATGGCGAGAAAGCAGGAATGGGGTACTTAAGTTGCATGTTCAGCCATGAACTCATTGAATGGCGGTGCAGGCTCGAAGGGCCGAATGGCCTACTCCTGCACCTATTTTCTATGTCTGTGTCTATGTCTATTGCGTTCCTGCTCCTATCTCCTGATCCTGTGTTTGAGTCCTGGTGTTAAATCTCAGACGTGTCTCCCAGCGCAGTGTGACATGTAGACTGACTGCAGCAATGGAGGCTATAGTTTCCCACAATGCATAAAGGCACAGAAAGCGCCCTGGGTACATTTCTGGCATGCACTCTTGCTCAACCGCATCACCAGTCCAAGCATTCTCACATTTCCAGTCATTAAAATTAATAACCTTAAAATCAGCAACACCTTTATTGCCAATGTATTTAATCGACAATTATCTTTTAGAAAATAAAGTGTGGAGCTTCAGAGAGAGTTTAGCGATAATATAGAGCGAGCCCTTGTAAGGGGATATTGGTCAAGCTGGTACATTGATGACTGTATCGGTACCGTTTCCTGCTATCACCCTGAACTAGAAAATGTCATTCGCTTTGCATCCAATTTCCACCCTTCCCTCACCTTCACATGGTCCATCTCCAACTCTTCCCTTCCCTTTCTCAACTTCTCTCTCTCCATTTCTGGGGATAGACTATTGATAGACATTCGCTGTAAGCCCACTGACTCCAACAACTACCTGGACTACACTTCCTCCCAGCCCGCATCCTGTAAGGATTCCATTCCATTCTCCAAGTTTCTCCGTCTCCATCGCATCTACTCTGATGATGCCACCTTGCACACTAGTGCCTCTGACATGTCTTCCTTTTTCCTGAACAGAGGATTCCTCTCAGCCATGGTTAACATGGCCCTCGATTGTGTCTGTTCTATTTTCCACACCCCGGCTCTCACCCCTTCCGCTCCCTCTTAGAACCATGACAGGGTTCTCCTTGTCCTCGCCTTTCATCCCACCAGCCTCCACATTCAACGGATCATCCTCCGCCATTTTCACCACCTCCAGCATGATCCCACCATCAATCACATCTTCTCCTCCCCTCCCCTCTCAGCATTAACGTGCAAAGTTAAAGCACATGGGATTGGGGGTAGTTGGCTGACGTGGATTGAGAACTGGTTGTCAGACAGGAAACAAAGAGTAAGAGTAAATGGGTACTTTTCAGAATGGCAGGCAGTGACTAGTGGGACACCGCAAGGTTCTGTGCTGGGGCCCCAGCTGTTTACATTGTACATTAATGATTTAGACGAGGGGATTAAATGTAGTATCTCCAAATTTGCGGATGACACTAAGTTGGGTGGCAGTGTGAGCTGCGAGGAGGATGCTATGAGGCTGCAGAGTGACTTGGATAGGTTAGGTGAGTGGGCAAATGCATGGCAGATGAAGTATAATGTGGATAAATGTGAGGTTATCCACTTTGGTGGTAAAAACAGAGAGACAGACTATTATCTGAATGGTGACAGATTAGGAAAAGGGGAGGTGCAACGAGACCTGGGTGTCATGGTACATCAGTCATTGAAGGTTGGCATGCAGGTACAGCAGGTGGTTAAGAAAGCAAATGGCATGTTGGCCTTCATAGCGAGGGGATTTGAGTACAGGGGCAGGGAGGTGTTGCTACAGTTGTACAGGACCTTGGTGAGGCCACACCTGAAGTATTGTGTACAGTTTTGGTCTCCTAACTTGAGGAAGGACATTCTTGCTATTGAGGGAGTGCAGCGAAGATTCACCAGACTGATTCCCGGGATGGTGGGACTGACATATCAAGAAAGACTGGATCAACTGGGCTTGTATTCACTGGATTTTAGAAGAGTGAGAGGGGACCTCATAGAAACGTTTAAAATTCTGACGGGTTTAGACAGGTTAGATGCAGGAAGAATGTTCCCAATGTTGGGGAAGTCCAGAACCAGGGGTCACAGTCTAAGGATAAGGGGTAAGCCATTTAGGACCGAGATGAGGAGAAACTTCTTCACCCAGAGAGTGGTGAACCTGTGGAATTCTCTACCACAGAAAGTAGTTGAGGCCAATTCACTAAATATATTCAAAAGGGAGTTAGATGAAGTCCTTACTATTCGGGGGATCAAGGGGTATGGCGAGAAAGCAGGAAGGGGGTACTGAAGTTACATGTTCAGCCATGAACTCATTGAATGGCGGTGCAGGCTAGAAGGGCTGAATGGCCTACTCCTGCACCTATTTTCTATGTTTCTATTCCGAAGGGACCGCTCCCTCCGTGACACCCTGGTCCATTCCTCAATCACCCCCAGCACCCACTCCCCTTCCCACGGCACCTTCCCGTGCAAGTGCAGGAGATGCAACACCTGCCCTTTTACCTCCTCCCTTCCCACTATCCAGGGCCCCAAACACTCCTTCCAGGTGAAACAACGATTTACTTGTACTTCTTTCAATTTAGTATACTGTATTCGCTGCTCACGATGTGGTCTCCTCTACATTGGGGAGACCAAACGCAGATTGGGTGACCGCTTTGCAGAACACCTCCATTCAGTCCGTAAGTGTGACCCTGAGCTTCTGATCGCCTGTCACTTTAATTCCCCACACCACTCCCACTCTGACCTCTCCGTCCTCGGCCTCCTGCACTGTTCCAATGAAGCTCCACGCAAGCTTGAGGAACAGCACCTCATCTTTCGTTCAGGCACTTTACAGCCTTCTGGGCTCAACATCGAGTTCAACAATTTCAGACCTTAACCTCTGCCCATATTTTGCTCTGATGTATTTTTTCTCTCTCTGTGTTTCCCATGGCAGCTGGTAATTATCCTCCCATTCACACCCTATCTAAACTAATCTTTTTCTAACTTATACTTATACTATTACCACCTCAATTCGGCCCATCAACCCTTTTGTCTCTCTCTCTCTCTAAGGGAGTCCCCGGGAGTCGAGGATGACTTGTTTCCAGACTAAGTTGTCCATGAGGGTCCTGATGTACCAGGTCCCGAACTTCATTTTAAAGGGTGAAAGATGCCGGTGCGTGAATTCTGTCTCTCTTGTCTTCCACCCTATCACACACCTTCTCTTTTGTTCTTTCCTCCCCTCCCTCTTTTAGTGCTCTTCAGTCCTTAAGAATCTGTTCATTTCGAACATTCGCCAGTTCTGATGAAGGGTCATCGACCCGAAACATTAACTTTTTCTCTCCACAGATGCTGCCTGACCCGGATTTCCAGCATTTTCTGTTTTTATTTCTGGTTAATGCAGACCTCACTGGCCTTCAGCCTTCCTCACGGATCTTGTATTCTCTCACTGCATCAAACCAATAGCAATGGTGGTAGAGTTTAGCAACAGGTCTTCATGAGCTTCATGCACTGATCTTCATGCTCAGTTCTCTAATCTGTGCTCCCATCAAGTGAGACTTGGGCTAAAGTCCAGGGCATTGGATATTTGATGCTTGATGCTGGGTACGATGGATAGAATGACCTCCTTTCATGCTGCACGTATCAATGATTGTAAATTCCAACTCAAAATGATAAGACGAGTTTATTACTGTAAGATTATAAAAGAATTTACTTACAGATATTTCCGAGTAAAACACCTTGAAATAAAACCATGTTCATCTTGCCTCTCCTCGTGTTTGCCTGCAGGAGAGAATAATTGAAGTTTTCAATAAAGCCTGTTAAAGGTCATTATAAATCACTACCACATTTCCAGCAGCTAAGATAAATCACCACAATTCACAGCAAAGTAGATGTCTCTGGGCATTTGGATGTAAATTAGTTACATAACAGAGCACCCTGTCTTCAGCTATCCATTGAAAATCAGATTCCTCTACAATCTCACTATTTAAAATGTTCCTTGATGTCTTAAAATGTTTAGTAAATATTTCACCTTCTGGGAATATGTGTCTTAATTTATTTTTACATGTCAGATTTCTTTGGAATTGTTGTCTTTGGATTCTGGATGATTCTCCAAAGGCATGATGGAAATGAGGCCTGTCACGGCAAGAGTGAAGTCAAGAAATGTTGGGTGCACCCCATGTGGCCTTTTTGTCCTTTCATTTAATTTCCATGATTTCCTGATATGTGGCCCCAGCAACAGAGGCTCTACTCCAGGAGTACGCATTAAAAGCATCAGCCCTTGGATGTCTTGGTGTGAGAAGTAGGAAGGTCATATTGTTGCAGTGCATCTCTGAGGTGTAGGTAAAGTCCGTTGTTCAACCTGAGCGCAGAAGGATCAGATACTCTTAATGGTACCCAGGACGAAGATGTACCTTCCCCATGCTGTTCAGTCTAGGAATGTTCCATTCCCTATAGTGACCAGGGTAGGAATATTCCATTCCAATGGTGTTCAGTTTAGGAATGTTCCATTCCCCATAGTGACCAGGGTAGGAATGTTCTATTCCCCATGGTGGCCAAGGTAGGAATGTTCCATTCCAATGATGTTCAGTTTAGGAATCTTCCATTCCCCATAGTGACCAGTGTAGGAATGTTCCATGCCCCATGGTACTTGGGGTAAGGATGTTCCTTCCCCATGGTGCCTGGTCTAGGAATGTCCCATTCCCCATAGTGACCAGGGTAGGAATGTTCCATTACAATGGTGTTCAGTATAGGAATGGTCCATTCCTCATGGTGACCAGGGTAGTAATGTTCCATTCTCCATGGTGACTAGGGTAGGAATGTTGCATTCCCCATGGCAACCAGGGTATGAATGTTCCATTCCCCATGGTGCCTGGTCTAGGAATGTCCCATTCCCTATAGTGACCAGGGTAGGAATGTTCCATTACAATGGTGTTCAGTTTAGGAATCTTCCATTCCCCATAGTGACCAGGGTAGGAATGTCCCATTCCCCATGGAAACCAGGGTAGGAATGTTCCATTCCCCATAGTGACCAGTGTAGGAATGTTCCATTACAATGGTGTTCCGTATAGGAATGGCCCATTCCTCATGGTGACCAGGGTAGGAATGTTCCATTCCCCATGGTGACCAGGGTAGGAATGTTCCATTACAATGGTGTTCAGGATAGGAATGGCCCATTCCTCATGGTGACCAGGGTAGGAATGGTCCATTCCCCATGCTGACCAGGGTAGAAATGGTCCATTCCTCATGGTGACCAGGGTGGGAATGTTCCATTCCCCATGCTGACCAGGGTAGAAATGGTCCATTCCCCATGGTGACCAGGGTAGGAATGTTCCATTACAATGGTGTTCAGTATAGGAATGGTCCATTCCTCATGGTGACCAGGGTAGGAATGTTCTATTATAATGGTGTTCAGTATAGGAATGGTCCATTCCTCATGGTGACCAGGGTAGGAATGTTCCATTCCCCATGGTGACCAGGGTAGGAATGTTCCATTACAATGCTGTTCAGTATAGGAATGGTCCATTCCTCATGGTGCCTGGTCTAGGAATATCCCATTCCCTATAGTGACCAGGGTAGGAATGTCCCATTCCCCATAGTGACCAGGCTAGGAATGTTGCATTCCCCATGGCAACCAGGGTAGGAATGTTCCATTCCCCATGGTGCCTGGTCTAGGAATGTTCCATTCCCCATGGTGACCAGGCTAGGAATGTTGCATTCCCCATGGCAACCAGGGTAGGAATGTTCCATTCCCCATGGTGCCTGGTCTAGGAATGTCCTACTCCTTATAGTGACCAGAGTAGGAATGTTCCATTCTAATGGTGTTCAGTCTAGGAATGTTCCATTCCCCATGATGACCAGGATAGGAATGTTCCATTCTCCATAGTGACCAGGGTAGGAATATTCCATTCCCCATGGTGTTCAGTCTAGGAATGTTCCATTCCCCATGGCGACCAGGGTAGGAATGTTCCATTCTCCATAGTGACCAGTGTAGGAATGTTTCATTCCAATAGTGTTCAGTCTAGAAATGTTCCATTCCCCATGGTGACCAGGGTAGGGATGTTCACTTCCCATTAATGAAATACTCCCTGTCTTTCTGGATCCAAAAATGCACAACATACAAAATATACTTTCTAAAATGAATGCTGTATTTGCTTTAAACCGAATCAATTGTGTCACAGATAAACCCGATGCAGTCTCCTCCACATTCGGGAAATTAATCACAGATTGTGTAACTGTTTATGTGGAACACCGTCGTTCAGTCTGCAGGCGTGACCCCGAGCTTCTGCTAGCCTGTCACTTTAAATCTCCGCTCCTCTCCCTCTCTGACTCTCTGTCCTCGACCTCCTGCGCTGTTCCACTGAAGCTGAATGTAAGTTCGAGGAACAGCACCTCATCTTTTGATTAGGCACTTTACAGCCTTCCAGGCTCAACATTGAGTTCAACAATTTCAGATCAAAACCTCTGCCCCCATTTCTTCACACAGCACCTGATGCTGATGATTCTGATGTTCCCAGTTACACCTCTTCTAGACCCATCTTTACTTGTCCCATCACCATCGCCTTTCACGTTGCACAATCATCTCTTTTGTCACTTAATCTCTCCTGCCTTCTGCCCTATCACAGACCTTCCCTTTTGTTCTTTCCTCCCCTCCCCCTCCCCTGTCTCTGCACTTGCTTGACACATGTTACATAAAGCACATCTGGAATGTTAAACCGTTTGTAGAGCCGGTAGTACATAGCTGGAATTTAAATCCCGCACAAGGTTATTCTGGTCCTAAACCATTTGAAGGCCTGGTCTTGCGTCATCGCACGATTACTACATTAGCAGAGCTGGTCTCCAGTCGTCTTGGTTAATCCTTGCCACTGGACCAAGACCTAGCTCTGTCAAGCCCATGTGGTGGCTGATGTGCAACGGCCACCACATGTTAAAAAAATCCACGCACAGGCACCTTCCACCCTTCAGGTTGTAGTTCGGGATCTGGGAATATTAGGTCCTTTATTGAAATACCTGTGAACTCATCCCTTTTTGGCATGGAAGCAAGTCATCCTCGATACGAGGGACTGCCAATGATTTGAACCTCTTTTCCAGTTCTGACGAAATATCATCGACCTGAAATGCTAACTCTGCTTCTCGCGCCACAAATGCTGCCTGACCCGCTGAGTATTTCCTGCATCTTCTGTTTTTATTTCATATTTCGAGTATTTTGCTTTTGTATCACAGAGACGTCTGTGCACATTTTCAAAACATCGCTCAAAACTGTTGTGACCTTGCAGCTCTTATGAAACAATTAAGACTCTCCTTATCAGCCGTGTGGTCGCTGTGGCTCAGTGAGTAGCACTCTTGTCTCTGAGCCAGAATGTTGTGGGTTCAGTCCCACTCCTGGGACCTGTAGCACATAAATCTAGGCTGACACGGGAGTGCTGCATTGCCAGAGGTGCTGTCTTTTGGATGAAACATTAAACTGCTCTCTGAGGTGGACGTAAAAGATCCTATTGCACTATTTTGAAGAAGAGCAGGGGAGTTATCCACGGTGTCCTGGTCAATATTTACCCCTCAATCAATATAACAAAACAAATTATCTGGTCATTATCACATTGCTGTTTGTGGGAGCTTGCTGTGTGCAAACTGGCTGCCGCGTTTCCCACATTACAACAGCAACACTCCAAAAGTACTTCATTGGCTGTAAAGCATTTTGAGATGTCCGGTCTTTGTGAAAGGCGCTATATAAATGCAAGTCTTTCTTTCTCCTTAAATCCCACCTCTTTGACCAAGCTTCTAGTTACCTGGCTCATTATGTGGCTTGGGGTCAAGTTTTGTTTGAATACGTTTCAGTGAAACGCCTTGGGACATTTTACAAACATTAAAGGCACTATATAAATGCAGCGCTGTTGTTGTTGAGCAGCAAAGGTTCTATGAGTAAACCTATGCAGAAACCCTTCTCTCAGGTGAGAATATGGATTGTAGATCCAGGTAATGTAGAGAAACATTGTTCAATTAACTTGCCGTTAATGAGGAGTTACTGTCAACAGGGAGAGGAGGCACACAAACAAATCAGACTATAAAACAAAAAGAAAGAAAAATGACATCTCAAAGCACTTTACAGCCAAAGAAATACTTTTGATGTGTAATGTAGGAAACGCGGCAGCCAATTTAGAAAGTAACATAACCAGCAATGCGATAATGATCAGATAATCTGTTTTAGTGGCTGTCTCTGTATTTTAAATCTATCCAAGACATTGTCACTGCATGCACCAAGTGTGAATATTTAACAAGGAGATTCCTAGATAAAGGTCAGCCTACCATTTATCCAGAACTAATCCTTCTCCTGCCCACACCAATTCCTCACCGACAATGGCCAAAATAGGACCTTTCATTGCACACATTCATATCACCACGTATAAAGATCTCCGAACATTGGAATCAAGGTCAAACAAAGGACGTACATTTATATCGTTCCTTTCGTGTCCTCAGGACATTCCAAGGCAGTTCACAATTCATTATTTTGTTGTATAGGAAAACAATGCAGCCAATTTGCACACAGCAAAGTCCCACAAACAGCCATGAAATAAATGAGCAATCAATCGGATTTGGTGATGTCACTTGAAGAGTGAACATTGGCCAAGACACCAGGAAAACGCTCCTGCTCTTATTTGAACCATAAGATATTTGACATCCACCTGAGCAGGCAGGTAGGTTTATCATCACATCACAAAAGACCCTGAGCACTACCCTAAAGTATCAGCCTAGTTTGGGGTGCTCAAATCCCTTGAATGGGACTTGAAACAACGATCCTTTGGCTCGCATATGTGGGTGAGATTGTAACCCGCTGAGCCAAACTGACACCCAGCTAACACAGCTCCATTCCTGGCTGTTTTTAAGTGAATTAGAAAGAAAGACTTGGATTTATATCCACTGGATGTCTCAAAGCGCTTTACAGCCAATGAAGTACTTTTGGAGTGTAGTCACTGTTGTAATGTAAGAAACGTGGCAGTCAAATTGTGCACAAGCAAGCTCCCACAAACAGCAATGTGATAATGACCTGATAATGATTTTTTGTTATGTTGATTGAGGGATAAATATTGGCCAGGACTCCGGGGATAACTCTCCTGCTCTTCTTCGAAACAGTGCCATTGCAACTCTTACATCCACCTGAAAGAGCAGATGGGGCCTCGGTTTAACGTCTCATCCAAAAGACAGCACCTGCAACAGTGCAGGACTCCCTCAGAACGTCAGCCTAGACTTATGTGCTCAAGTCTCTAGAGTGGGACTTGAACCCACAACTTTCTGACTGGAAAGAGAGTGCTACCCACTGAGCCACAGCTGACATACATGGATGTCATTATAAAAATGAGTACAAATGAGAACAAGTTTCAATTCGATGGGATTGAAGCCCCAACACTATTCGCTCCCACACAACACAACCCGACACAATAATTCTCTGCCAATTGCTCACCATTAATCTCCACATATCCATCCTTGGTTTTCACGGTGATCTCCTCGGGGGCGAAGTGGTTGACATCCAAGTTGATCCTCCACTTGTCCGAGGTGACCTTGATCTCTGACAGGCCGGTGCTCTGCTGCCGGCTCAGGCCTGCGATGGGGGCAGCCGGCATTGGGGGCATGGCGGCCGGCCCAGCCAGCGACGGGCGCATGTAACCCGGCCACATGCCCTGCCAATCGGCCGCCCAGTCGTGGGGGAAAGCTGGCATCCCGAAGGACTGGTCAAAGAGCCGGCCCGGGTAGTGCCAGTCCCGGAAAGGCTCCCAGCTGGGCATGCGCATGAAATTGAAGGGAACTCGGCGCTCCGACATGACAGCAGGAAGAGCGGGCGCAAAGTGGAGCGAATTTTGGAGCAAAAGTTCATTCAGCGTTGGGCAAAAGTGGGGAGGAGGCTGGGCTGGTGGTGCTTTTATATCTGGGACCTGGGTATATTTAGAATAGCTTACACTGGTGTCTTAATATAGGCTTTGAGTGCCTGGAGGCTAATAGAGTGCTTGGTGTTCAGGACAGCCAGCAGGATAGTTGAGCTAGATTTCAAACTGGCCATTTCTACAGGAGACTATATTTAATATCTGTATTTTTGTCTAAAATAATGCTCCTGTGAAGCGCCTTGTTACGTTTTACTAAATTAAATGCATTATTTTAATGCAAGTTACTGTGTTTAAAATGAAAATGAGTGGTGACTTTATTATTTTATGTATAGAAGAGAATAATGTATATTTCACTGTGTTGTATAGTTCATTCACCTGTCTTGTGTAAATTGAGCCATTTATTGGTCCAGGGTCTAAACCTTAGTCTGGTGAGTGTGTGCATTGAGTCTGCTTGCACAGAGAGGAGACATATGAGGAGAGACTGGGGCTACTATACCTGTATTCACTGGAGTTTAGAAGGATGAGAGGGGATCTCATAGAAACATATAAAATTCTGACGGGACTGGACAGGTTAGATGCAGGAAGAATGTTCCCGATGTTGGGGAAGTCCAGAACCAGGGGACATAGTCTAAGGATAAGGGGTAAGCCATTTAGGACTGAGATGAGGAGAAACTTCTCCACTCAGAGAGTTGTTAACCTGTGGAATTCCCTACCGCAGAGAGTTGTTGATGCCAGTTCGTTGGATATATTCAAGAGGGAGTTAGATATGGCCCTTACAGCTAAAGGGATCAAGGGGTATGGAGAGAAAGCAGGAAAGGGGTACTGAGGTGTATGATCAGCCATGATCTTATTGAATGGTGGTGCAGGCTCGAAGGGCTGAAAGGCCTATTCCTGCACCTATTTTCTATATTTCTATGTGGCAGCACTTGTCACATTCCAGGAACCGGGCTTACCGCTTATCCTAAGACTATGTCCCCTGGTTCTGGACTTCCTCAACATCGGGAACATTCTTCCTGCATCTAACCTGTCCAGTCCCATCAGAATTTTATATGTTTCTATGAGATCCACTCTCATTCTTCTAAACTTGGGTCTTGCCATCATTTACCGCGATATTGGACAGACTCGGTGCACACCAGGTGATAGGAAACACGAGGTTTGCTTGCAGGAGTGACGGGTGACAATGAACCTGAGAAACTACATTCTGTAAAAGCCCCAAAAGGTGACAGTTACTGAGGTTCTATATCAGCGGCAGGTCAGGGCCATAAAAGGAGCGAAGAGCGGCGGCCATGGGCAGCGTGACGGCATGTCACTGCAAGGTACAGTGCAAGCTGATGTAGGAGGGCGATGGTAGCGAAGAGGGCGACTGGATTGGACGTCATCAAGGTCCAGGTCGCTGATTGGAGCATGGGCAGGTACAGCAGGAGCGGCGAGGGCGGGGCGCAGGAGCAGAGAGAGATTGTAGAAGGGCCCAGGAGAAGCGAGAGTTCGGGGCCAGAAGAGGCGAGGGCCCAGGGGCAGCATGGGCCGGCCCACACTGCGATATGTGTGTGCACTACGTCCATGCAGCACAGCTGGTCTCCAGTCGTCCTGGTTAACCCTTGCCACTGCACCAAGGACTAGCTCTGTCAAGCCCGTGTGGTTGCTGTTGCGCAACGGCCACCACACGATTAAAAAATCCACGCACAGGCATCTTCCACCCTGTAGTTCGGTATCTGGAATACTAGGCCCTTCATTGAAACACCTGTAAACTTATCCCTTTTTGGTGTGGAAGCAAGTCATCCTTGTTTCAAGGGACCGCCTACGATGATGAATATAGGGGGAGCACTCACTGTTGTGGAATGTTTGCAGAGGAAAAAACTTCCAGAGGATTCCCAGAAGAAATCAGCCTTTGGCTTTTCATTTGTCTCTGTATCAATATGGGACCTTAAAATTGAGCTTGTATTTCAACATAAGGACATAAGAATTAAGAGCAGGAGAAGGCCATTTGGCACCTCAAGCCTGCTCCGCCATTCAATGAGTTCATGGCTGATCTGATCTTGGCTTCAACTGTAATTCTTTGCCTGGTCCCCATAACCATTGCCTCCCTTATCTTTCAAAAATCTATCTATTTCCACCATGACACATGTACAATATGCTATTTTTAAATAATTCCCATGTGCCTATACATTACTGTGTATAGATGCTGCCAGTGTCTTTTGGATAAAATGTAATAACTAATTTCCAGGCTGCCCTCCCCACCCCCCCTACCCCCGCCCTCTGCTATTCTGCTGTAACAATTTATACCTCTGGACCCATCTTTTGTTTCTTTATTTGTCACATCCTTCTGAGTCAGAAGGTTGTGGGTTCAAGTCCCACTCCAGGGACTTGAGCACATAAATCTAGGCTGACACTCCAGTGCAGTGTTGGGGGAGTGCTGCACTGTTGGAGGTGCCATCTTTCAGATGGGACTATAAACCGAGGCCCGGTCTACTCTCTCAGGTGGACGTAAAAGATCCCATGGCACTATTTTGAAGACGAACAGGGGAGTTATCCCTAGTGTCCTGGGCAATATTTATCCCACAATCAACACAACAAAAACAGATTATCAGGTCATTATCACATTGCTGTTTGTGGGAGCTTGCTGTATGCAAATTGACTGCCGCGTTTCCCATATTGCAACAGCGACTATACTCCAAAAGTACTTCATTGGCTGTAAAGTGTTTTGAGATGTCCAGTCTTTGTGAAAAACGCTATATAAATGCCAGTCTTTATTTCTCCTTAAATCCCACCTCTTTGACCAAGCTTCTAGTTACCTGGCTCATTATGTGGCTTGGGGTCAAGTTTTGTTTGAATACGTTTCAGTGAAATGCCTTGGGACATTTTACCACATTAAAGGCGCTATATAAATACAGCATTGCTGTTGTTATTGAGTAGCAAAGGTTCTATGAGTAAACCTATGCAGCAACCCTTCTCTCAGGTGAGAATATGGATTGTAGATCCAGGTAATGTAGAGAAACATTGTTCAATAAACTTGCCGTTAACGAGGAGTTACTGTCAACAGGGAGAGGAGGCACACGAACAACTCAGACTATAAAACAAAAAGAAAGAAAAAGGACATCTCAAAGCATTTTACAGCCAAAGAAGTACTTTTGATGTGTAATGTAGAAACGCGGCAGCCAATTTAGAAAGTAACATAACCAGCAATGCGATAATGATCAGATAATCTGTTTTAGTGGCTGTCTCTGTATTTGAAACCTATCCAAGACATTGTCACTGCATGCACCAAGTGTGAATATTTAACAAGGAGATTCCTAGATAAAGGTCAGCCTACCATTTATCCAGAACTAATCCTTCTCCTGCCCACACCAATTCCTCATCGACAATGGCCAAAATAGGACCTTTCATGGCACACATTCACATCACCACGTATAAAGATCTCCGAACATTGGAGTCAAGGTCAAACAAAGGACGTACATTTATATCGTGCCTTTCGTGTCCTCAGGACATTCCAAGGCAGTTCACAATTCATTATTTTGTTGTATAGGAAAACAATGCAGCCAATTTGCACACAGCAAAGTCCCACAAACAGCCATGAAATAAATGAGCAATCAGTCAGTTTTGGTGATGTCACTTGAGGAGTGAACATTGGCCAAGACACCAGGAAAACTCTCTGGCTCTTTTTTGAACCATGAGATATTTGACATCCACCTGAGCAGGCAGATAGGCTTAACATCACATCACAAAAGACCCTAAAGTATCAGCCTAGTTTGGGGTGCTCAAATCCCTTGAATGGGTCTTGAAACAACGATCCTTTGGCTCGCATATGTGGGTGAGATTGTAACCCACTGAGCCAAACTGACACCCAGCCAGTACAGCTCCATTCCTGGCTGTGTTTGAGAGAAATAGAAAGAAAGAAAGACTTGCATTTATATAGTGCCTTTCACGACCACTGGACGTCTCAAAGCGCTTTACAGCCAATGAAGTACATTTGGAGTGTAGTCACTGTTGTAATGTGGGAAACGCGGCAGTCAAATTGCGCACAAGCAAGCTCCCACAAACATCAATGTGATAATGACCAGATCATCTGTTTTTTTGTCATGTTGATTGAGGGATAAATATTGGCCAGGACACCGGGGATAACACGTCTGTCCTTCTTCGAAATAGTACCATGGGTTCTTTTACGTCTACTGTAGAGAGTAGACGGAGCCTAATGTCTCATCAGAAAGACGGCACCTCCGACAGTGCAACACTCCCTCAGAACTACACTGGAATGTCAGCCTAGATTTATGTGCTCAAGTCTTCAGAGTGGGACTTGAACCTACAACCTTCTGACTGACAGGCAAGAGTGTGCTACCCACTGAGCCACAACTGACGTACATGGACGTCATTATGAAATGAGTGCAAACGAGAACAAGTTTCAATTCGATGGGATTGAAGCCCCAACACTATTCGCTCCCACACAACACAACCCGACACAATAATTCTCTGCCAATTGCTCACCATTAATCTCCACATATCCATCCTTGGTTTTCACGGTGATCTCCTCGGGGGCGAAGTGGTTGACATCCAGGTTGATCCTCCAGTTTTCCGAGGTGACCTTGATCTCTGACAGGCCGGTGCTCTGCTGCCGGCTCAGGCCGACGGTGGAGGAGGCAGCAGTGGGGGCAGCCGGCATTGGGGGCATGGCGGCCGGCGCAGCCAGCGATGGGCGCATGTAACCCGGCCACATGCCCTGCCAATCGGCCGCCCAGTCATGGGGGAAAGCTGGCATCCCGAAGGACTGGTCAAAGAGCCGGCCCGGATAGTGCCAGTCCCGGAAAGGCTCCCAGCTGGGCATGTGCATGAAATTGAAGGGAACTCGGCGCTCCGACATGACGGCAGGAAGAGCGGGCGCAAAGCAATGCGAATTTGGGGCAAAAGTTCGTTCAGCGTTGGGCAAAAGTGGGGAGGAAGCTGGGCTGGTGGTGCTTTTATATCTGGGACCTGGGTATATTTAGAACAGCTTACACTGGTGTCTTAATATAGGCGGAGCGCTCACTGTTGTGGAATGTTTGCAGGGGAACAAACTTCCAGAGGATTCCCAGAAGGAATCAGCCTTTGGCTTTTCAATTGTCTCTGTATCAATATGGGAGCTTAGAATTGAGCTTGTATTTCAACATAAGGACATAAAAAAATAGCAGCAGGAGTAGGCCATACGGCCCCTCGAGCCTGCTCCGCCATTCAATAAGATCATGGCTGATCTGATCTTGGCCTCAACTCCACTTCATGCCTGCTGCCCGTAACTATTGACTCCCTTATCATTCAAAAACCTGTCTATCTCCACCTTAGCACAAGTACGATATGCTATTTTTAAATAATCCCCATGTGCCTATACATTACTGTGTATAGATGCTGCCCAGTGCTTTTTGGATAAAGTTTAATAATCATTTCCATGGTCCCCCCGCCCTCTGCTATTCTGCTGTAACAATTTACATCTCCTCTGGACCCATCTTTTGCTTCTTTATTTGTCACATCCTTCTGAGTCAGAAGATTGTGGGTTCAAGTCCACTCCAGGGACTTTAGCACATAAATCTAGGCTGACACTCCAGTGCAGTGCTGACGGAGTGCTGTCTTTCAGATGGGATGTTAAACCGAAACCCTGTCTGTTCTCTCAGGTAGAGGCAAAAGATCACACGGGCACTATTTCGAAGAAGAGCAGGGGAGTTATCCCCGGTGTCCTGGCCAATATTTATCCCTCAATCAACATAACAAAAACAGATTATCTGGTCATCATCACATTGCTGTTTGTGGGAGCTTGCTATGCGCAAATTGCCTGCCGTGTTTCCCACATTACAACAGTGACTACACTCCAAAAGTACTTCATTGGCTGTAAAGGGCTTTGAGACATCTGGTGGTCATGAAAGGCGCTATATAAATGCAAGTCTTTCTTTCTTGCACCATCATCACTTTTGTCATTTAATCACTCCTGCCCTCCACCCTACCATAGACCTTCCCTTTTGTTCTTTCCTCCCTTCCCCCTTTGCTCTGTCTAAGTACTTGCTTAAAACCTGTTACCTCTAACATCTTCCAGTACTGATGATAGGTCATTGACCTGAAACATTAACGCTATTTCTCTCTCTACAGTTGCTGCCTGATCTACCGAGTGTTCCTGGCATTTTCTGCTTTTAATAATACTGAGATTGTTGGTCACTCCTCCGCCCCTTCCCTCATCTAATTGGATCTGCGGACTTGGCTACGCCACAACACTCCTGATAATGTCTCGTCCACAAGGTGGGTGGACTGGCCGGGGGAGCAATATCCTGCCAACTCCGGTGTAACATGAGAGCCAACAAAGCATGAGAAATGACACACTGCTGTTCAATGTCTAAGGCCTCAGATTGACAGGTGGTGCAGCAGTAGGTTAGTATAATGTGTGTGGGTCAGATTATACTGGGCCTCACATCGCGGGCACACCAGGCTTCCTCCGTAATGTGCAATCACCCCACGTATGCAGATAGAAAGTACACAAGAATTAGTACCTACTTACCTGCTCAGACAGAGGACCCACTCTGGGAAGCCAGCACACATGAACAGAATATGGGACGAGTAGTTTAACAATGGATTGTTGTGTGGGTGGAACTTTGCATCTCCTCCAGTCTACCATTCATTTGTTTGTCTTTTTGCTTGATTAAAACGCCATTTAATTTGTGTTGCACATGTACCAGAGTTAACAATTTTGCATGGGAAAAATTCATTCTATTAATCCATGGCTGAGGGGGTGACTTAATAGAGCACTTTAAAATTATGAAAGAGTTTGATAGGGTAGATGTTGAGAAAATGTTTCCACTTGTGGGGCAGTTGAAAACTAGGGTTCATAAATATAAGGTAGTTATTAATAAATCCAATAGGGAATTCAGGAGCAACTTCTTTACCCAGAGAGTAGTTAGAATGTGGAGCTCACTACCACAAGGAGTAGTTATGGCGAATAGAACAGATGCATTTAAGGGGAAGCTGGATAAATACATAAGGGAGAAAGGAATGGAAGGATATTCTGATAGTGATGACGTAGGAGGGGAAGAGGTTCGTGTGGAGCATAAACACCGGCATAAACCAGTAGGGCCGAATGGCCTGTTTCTGTGCTGTAAATTGTAATTCTATGTAACAGAGATGTTTTCTACCCAGGACCTAAGAAGTCATCTCGTGCTCCTCCTACTGATTTTATTTAACTTTTATATAGCTCCTATATGGCTCAGAGACGTGGACCATCTACAGTAGACACCTCAAAGCGCTGGAGAAATACCACCAATGACTTCTCTGCAAGATCCTGCAAATCCCCTGGGAAGATAAACACACCAATGTTAGTGTTCTCGCTCAGGCCAACATCCCCAGCATCGAAGCACTGACCACACTCGACCAGCTCTGCTGGACGGACCACATCGTACGCATGTCCAACACGAGACTCCCAAAACAAGTGCTCTATTCGGAACTCCTACACGGCAAGCGAGCCCCAGATGGGCAGAGGAAACGTTTCAAGGACACCCTCAAAGCCTCCTTGTGCGAGGCCCCTTGGGTAAGAGTGATCATAATATGGTGGAATTCTACATTAGGATCGAGAATGAAACAGTTAATTCAGAGACCATGGTCCAGAACGTAAAGAAGGGTAACTTTGAAGGTATGAGGCGTGAATTGGCTAGGATAGATTGGCGAATGATACCTAAGAGGTTGACTGTGGATGGGCAATGGAAGACATTTAGAGACCGCATGGATGAACTACAACAATTGTACATCCCTGTCTGGCATAAAAATAAAAAAGGGAAGGTGGCTCAACCGTGGCTATCAAGAGGAATCAGGGATAGTATTAAAGCCAAGGAAGTGGCCAATAAATTGGCCAGAAATAGCAGCGAACCCAGGGACTGGGAGAAATTTAGAACTCAGCAGAGGAGGACAAAGGGTTTGATTAGGGCAGGGAAAATAGAGTACGAGAGGAAGCTTGCAGGGAACATTAAGACGGACTGCAAAAGCTTCTATAGATATGTAAAGAGAAAAAGGTTAGTAAAGACAAACGTAGGTCCCCTGCAGTCAGAATCAGGGGAAGTCATAACGGGTAACAAAGAAATGGCAGACCAATTGAACAAGTACTTTGATTCGGTATTCACTAAGGAGGACACAAACAACCTTCCGGATATAAAAGGGGTCAGAGGGTCTAGTAAGGAGGAGGAACTGAGGGAAATCCTTATTAGTCGGGAAATTGTGTTGGGGAAATTGATGGGATTGAAGGCCGATAAATCCCCAGGGCTTGATGGACTGTATACCAGAGTACTTAAGGAGGTGGCCTTGGAAATAGCGGATGCATTGACAGTCATTTTCCAAAATTCCATAGACTCTGGATCAGTTCCTATGGAGTGGAGGGTAGCCAATGTAACCCCACTTTTTAAAAAAGGAGGGAGAGATAAAACAGGGAATTATAGACCAGTCAGCCTGACATCAGTAGTGGGTAAAATGATGGAATCAATTATTAAGGATGACATAGCAGCGCATTTGGAAAGAGGTGACATGATAGGTCCAAGTCAGCATGGATTTGTGAAAGGGAAATCATGCTTGACAAATCTTCTGGAATTTTTTGAGGATGTTTCCAGTAGAGTGGTCAAGGGAGAACCAGTTGATGTGGTGTATTTGGACTTTCAGAAGGCTTTCGACAAGGTCCCACACAAGAGATTAATGTGCAAAGTTAAAGCACATGGGATTGGGGGTAGGGTGCTGACGTGGATTGAGAACTGGTTGTCAGACAGGAAGCAAAGAGTAGGAGTAAATGGGTACTTTTCAGAATAGCAGGCAATGACTAGTGGGGTACCGCAAGGTTTTGTGCTGGGGCCCCAACTATTTACATTGTACATTAATGATTTAGACGAGGGGATTAAATGTAGTATCTCCAAATTTGCGGATGACACTAAGTTGCGTGGCAGTGTGAGCTGCGAGGAGGATGCTATGAGGCTGCAGAGAGACTTGAATAGGTTAGGTGAGTGGACAAATGCATGGCAGATGAAGTATAATGTGGATAAATGGGAGGTTATCCACTTTGGTGGTAAAAACAGAGAGACAGACTATTATCTGAATGGTGACAGATTAGGAAAAGGGGAGGTGCAACAAGACCTGGGTGTCATGGTACATCAGTCATTAAAGATTGGCATGCAGGTACAGCAGGTGGTTAAGAAAGCAAATGGCATGCTGGCCTTCATAGTGAGGGGATTTGAGTACGGGGGCAGGGAGGTGTTACTACAGTTGTACAGGACCTTGGTGAGACCACACCTGGAGTATTGTGTACAGTTTTGGTCTCCTAACTTGAGGAAGGACATTCTTGCTATTGAGGGAGTGCAGCGAAGGGTCACCAGACTGATTCCCGGGATGGCGGGACTGACATATCAAGAAAGACTGGATCAACTGGGCTTGTATTCACTGGATTTCAGAAGAATGAGAGGGGATCTCATAGAAATGTTTAAAATTCTGATGGGTTTAAACAGGTTAGATGCAGGAAGAATGTTCCCAATGTTGGGGAAGTCCAGAACCAGGGGTCACAGTCTAAGGATAAAGGGCCGAGATGAGGAGAAACTTCTTCACCCAGAGAGTGATGAACCTGTGGAATTCTCTACCACAGAAAGTTGTTGAGGCCAATTCACTAAATATATTCAAAAAGGAGTAGATGTAGTCCTTATTACTAGGGGGATCAAGGGGTATGGCGAGAAAGCTGGAATGGGGTACTGAAGTTGCATGTTCAGCCATGAACTCATTGAATGGCGGTGCAGGCTCGAAGGGCTGAATGGCCTACTCCTGCACCTATTTTCTATGTTTCTATGTTTCTATAAAGTGCAACATCCACACCAACACCTGGGAGTCCCTGGCCAAAGACTGCCCTAAGTGGAGGAAGTGCATCCGGGAGGGCGCTGAGCACCTCGAGTCTCGTCTCCGAGAGCATGCAGAAAATAAGCGCAGGCAGTGGAAGGAGCGTGCGGCAAACCAGATTCCCCGCTCACCCTTTCCTTCAACCACTGTCTGCCCCACCTGTGACAGAGACTGTAATTCCCATATTGGACTGAACAGTCACCTGAGAACTCACTTTTAGAGTGGAAGCAAGTCTTCCTCGATTTCAAGGGACTGCCTATGATGATGAGTTCAACTGCAGCTGTTCATGTGATGCCATCAAAAGATTGCAGAGCAGGTGTCCAGAACCACTCCCTTGGCTGTTATGCATTAGTAAAGATTAACATATTCATACAAGTATTTCCTGAAAGTGAAAATTAAAAACCCATTTATCTAATAACCTGCACTTACTGTGCACATTTGTAATTATAGTGTGATTTGAGATTTAATGCTTAATCTTCCTATAGTTAGTCATAGAGAAACTTGTAACTGATGGATATTTAATTAGAGGATCATCCCTCATAAACTACAATAACTTGTTGTAGTAAACTGTTCCAAGGCACTTCACAGGAGAGTTTAAGGACAAAACAAATAAATTTGACACCGAGCCACATAAGAAGAAATTACGGCAAATGACCAAAAGCTTGGTCAAAGAGGTAGGTTTTAAGGAGCGTCTTAAAGAAGGAAAGAGAGATAGAGAGGCGGAGAGGTTTAGGGAGGGAGTTCCAGAACTTAAGGCCCAGGCAGCTGAAGGCACGGCCACCAATGATTGAGCAATTATAATTGGGGATGCTCAAGAGGACAGAATTAGAGGATCTCGGGGTGTTGTGAGGCTGAAGGAGATTACAGAGATAGGGAGGAAAGAAATGGAAAGGAGAGCCTCGAAGGTGAAATTATTGAACACTCATATCACTCAAAGTCCAAGTATGTCTGGTAGGGGAACCAGAGCCATACAAAATATTTACTTACCACTTATGAATGGTAAAAAGCATGAGTATATTTAAAAACTGTATCTTAAACTGTGGTCTATAAATGGTGCTATGTCGCTACTGAGAAGGAAATTGGGACTGTGTAAAATCAGCCACCATGAGACACCTCAGCACAGACAAGAAAGGTCAAATGAAGCCCTTTGCTAGATTAGGAATGATACATTATGAAGCCCTCAACCAAAGATGCTCTTCATTACTCCCACCTCTCCATCCCATGTCGAATTTTTGCAAAGCATTCTATCGTGCTGCGTCTGGTTTGTGTGTACTTCGCCCACAGAATCTCCCATGGGTGTGAAACATTATTGGTTCTTAAGCCTCAAGAATAAAGCTGACCATGCAATCTGAAAGTTAAGGTGTACCCAGTTGCAATGCCTTGCTCAAAGTAAAACACAGGCTTGTACCAGAAAAAGTTCTAATGAATTGAAGTATTGTTCATCCTTCGATATGGAACAAGACAGCCAGAATATCATCTTATTTTATGCAGTGAGTTCTTTGATGACTGTTGAGACCTATTTTTGCTGGGGGCGAGCACTCGCAGATTGAAAAGTGGATCCCGGACACAGGTTGGTGATCTTCATCTTTCAGAGCCTTCCTCAGCTGACGTTTACATTCATGTTTAAGCAATATGGGCCTCATAGTAGGAGGTGCTTCCACAGATGGTTTTTCGCCATGCCTTCTTATCTTGAATGTTCCATTACACGGCACAGATATGCTGAGCCGAATGACCTCCTTCTGTGCAGTTTCATTCTATGATTCTACATAAAGGAAACGCCTACAGAGAATCTTGAAGCATGATCTCCCCCAAATTACTCCACAGGTGCGGGTGCCTGCAAAGTAAATTCACCAATCATCTTCCTCCTTCCCTCCATCTCTCCATGAAGGTGAGGAATTCCGATAATGTGCTATCACCTACAATAGACATTCAGCAAAGGGGGCCTGCATTCTGCGGCTTTAAATTTCCTTTCAAAGAATTGTTGTGTTTTTTAATGAGCTTGATTAGCAGTAATTTTTTTAGCCATAACGCAGGCGGAGGAATGAGGCTGAACCTGTGCCGGAATATGGCTCGGAATGCATTTTCTTTTGTATTTTTTCATATAACTTTAATCCAGTGTAATTTTGCATGGGCTGTGACACAAACATTGTACCAGGAGTTTGCAGAGCTATCTATCTCCGTCTTGAATATACTTAATGACTGACCATCCACTCCTCTCTGGAGTAGAGAATTCTAAAGATTTACAACCTTCTGAGTAAAGAAATTTCTCCTCATCTCAGTCGTAAATGGCCGACCCCTTATCCTGAGACTGTGACCTCTAGTTTTAAACTCCCCAACCAGGGAAAAAATCCTCCCTACATCTCCCCTGTCAAGCCCTTTAAGAATTTTATATTTCAGTGAGATCATCTCTCATTCTACTAAACTTGAGGGAATATAGGATTAGCCTACTCAATCTCTCCTCATAGGACAATTTCCCCATCCCAGGAATCAATCTGGTGAACTTTCATTGCACTCCCTCTAAGGCAAGTATATCCTACCTTAGTTAAGGAGACCAAAACTATACATAGAATATCAGATGCATTTAAGGGAAAGCTAGGTAAGCACATAAGGGAGAAAGGGATAGCAGGGGGAGGAGGCTCATGTGGAGCATAGACACCTGCATGGGCCAGTGGGATCAAATGGCCTGACGGGATTGGACAGGTTAGATGCAGGAAGAATGTTCCCGATGTTGGAGATGTCCAGAACCAGGGGTCACAGTCTAAGGATAAGGGGTAAGCCATTTAGGACCGAGATGAGGAGAAACTTCTTCACTCAGAGAGTTGTTAACCTGTGGAATTCTCTTCCGCAGAGAGTTGTTGATGCCAGTTCGTTAGATATATTCAAGAGGGAGTTGGATATGGCCCTTACGACTAGGGGGATCAAGGGGTATGGAGAGAAAGCAGGAAAGGGGTACTGAGGTGAATGATCAGCCATGATCTTATTGCATGGTGGTGCTGGCTCGAAGGACCGAATGGCCTACTCCTGCACCTATTTTCTATGTTTCCATGTTGCATTGCTGTAAATACGTTGCAATATTTTGTAAAATGTTATAATTGCTGCCCTTGGCTGCTTGGGTCTCCACTAACTATTGTATACTGCAATGCTTTTTATATTTCCAAACTGGAAATATAGAGTGCGAAATTGATGAACTAGTTGGCCACTGCCGCCGACTGCCGGCGACATCCTCTGGTTGAACCGCCCAGTGCCACTTTCGCCGTGGCCTGCAGCGGGCGGGAGGGGAGCGCCGCCGGGAAGCGTCCGCTGACGTCAGCAGACGGCTGAGTCACACAACGGAGCTCCCGCCCGCCGAGATGCGATATTCATGCGGGCGGGAATCGGCGGGACTCGCGGCAGAACGGGGGTGGACCGTTGGCTGGAGGCTAGTCTGTCCCCGACGGTAAGTAGGAAGATGCTGCAAAAAAGGTTAGTGAACATTTTGTAATTTATTTCTTTACAGGGACTTACCTGGATGGGGTCCCCTGAAGGTCTTCAGATGTTTTTTTTTGTTGATGCTTTTTCTTTCCAGCTCTTCGACCCTCCGTGGGCCCGACTCCATCCTCGGTGGCATTTGGGCAGCAAGCGCCTTTGCTGTCGAGAATGAGAGCTCCTGCCGGCTGCCGCCTGGATTGGGGGCATAGGTCGCTCATTGTGCCTGCCGACCTTCGAGGGACCTTCTTCATGAATATCACGCCCAAAGAGCCGCCAGGTACCTCGACAGCCATCGGCGGTCCTTTGGGCGGCACTTGGGTGGGCGAAGGCCTTCATCAATTTCGGGCCCATCCACTCTATTTGCCCAAAAATGATCCCGAGCAAGGAAGTTGCCGAATGTTACAGAATGTAATGATTATAAAGTAGTAAAACTCACTCATTTACTGTACTTATGCTCTTCATGATAAGGGGTGATTGTGCCAAGGAACTCTGTACCTAATGAGTCAGAAGGTTATGGGTTCAAGTCCCACTCCAAGAGATTGAGCACATAAATGTAGGCTGACACTCCAGTGCACTGCTGAGGGAGTGCTGCACTGTCAGAGGTGCTGTCTTTCATATGAGACATTAGACTGAGGCCCTGTCTGCTCTCTCAGATCCCATGGCACTATTTTGAAGAAGAGCAGGAGAGTTATCCCCGGTGTTCTGGCAAATATTGATCCCTCAATCAACAAAACAGAAACAGATTATCTGGGTCATTATCACATTGCTGCTTGTGGGAGCTTGCTGTGTGCAAGTTGGCTGCTACGTTTCCCACATTACAACAGTGACGACACTCCAAAAAATACTTCATTGGCTGTAAAGCACTTTGAGACGTCTAGTGCTCATGAAAGGCGCTATATAAATGAAAGTCTTTCTTTCTTTATATTTGCCTCTCACCAGTTCTTTGGCCAACTCCAGAGTTTAGCCTTCAGACATCGATGGAACTCCCTCTCTAATAGCACTGTGGGGCACCTTCACCACACGGACTGCAGCGGTTCAAGAAGATGCCTCACTACCACCTTCTCAAGGGCAATTAGGGACAGACAATAAATGCCGGCCTTGCCAGCGATGCCCACATCCCAGGAACGAATAATTTTTATAAAATGTCTGTTTACATTTGCAAGCCCCGCCCCCGGCTTTTAATGCATTGTTTTGAAGTCAGCCAGGGCTGTGTGCCTTCATTTCTTTTAATGTCTGTCTATCGCAATTTAGTGGTTCATGTTGTTGCTACATTACAAGAGTGGCTACACTCCGCTTCTTCGCCCTGACCTGGCCGCTCCTGCTGTTTCTGCCCGCGCTCCAATCAGCGACCTGGATCTTGGTGACGTCCCTCTTCACTGCAATCAGCGGCGAGGTCAGGGCGAAGGAGCGGCGAGAGCTTGTAGAGGGACCTGATCGGGGCCCAGGAGGGGCGTGAGTTTGGGACCCAGAAGAGGCGAGGGCCCAGGGGCAGCACGGGCCAGCCCACACTGTGATATGTGTGCGCACTAGGTCTGTGCAGTAGAGCTGGTCTCCAGTTGGCTTGGTTAATCCTTGCCACTGGACCAAGACCTAGCTCTGTCAAGCCCGTGTGGTGGCTGGGGTGCAACGGTCACCACACATTAAAAAAATCCACGCACAGGCATCTTCCACCCTTCAAGATTTAGTTCGGGACCTGGAATTTTAGGTCCTTCATTGAAACACCTGTGAATTTTTTGACGTGGAAACAAGTCATCCTCGATTCGAGGGACTGTCTATGATGATGATGATGGCTACACGCCAAAAAGTACTTCATTGGCTGTAAAGCATTTAAGATGTCTGATGGTCATGAAAGGCACTATATAAATGCAAATCTTTCTTTAATAAGAACATAAAAACATAAGAAATAGGAATAGGAGTAGGCCATACGGCCCCTCGAGCCTGCTCCGCCATTCAATAAGATCATGGCTGATCTGATCATGGACTCAGCTCCACTTCCCTGCCCGCTCCCCATAACGCCTTATCCCCTTATCATTTAAGAAACTGTCTATTTCGGTCTTAAATTTATTTAATGTCCCAGCTTCCACAGCTCTGTGAGGCAGCGAATTCCACAGATTTACAACCCTCTGAGAGAAGAAATTTCTCCTCATCTCTGTTTTAAATGGGCGGCCCCTTATTCTAAGATCATACCCCCTAGTTCTAGTCTCCCCTATCAGTGGAAACATCCTCTCTGCATCCACCCTGTCAAGCCCCCTCATAATCTTATACATTTCGATAAGATCACCTTTCATTCTTCTGAATTCAAATGAGTAGAGACTCAACCTACTCAACCTTTCCTCATAAGTCAACCCCCTCATCCCCGGAATCAACCTAGTGAACCTTCTCTGAACTGCCTCCAAAGCAAGTATATCCTTTCGTAAATATGGAAACCAAAACTGCACGCAGTATTCCAGGTGTGGCCTCACCAATACCCTATATAGCTGTAGCAAGACTTCCCTGCTTTTATACTCCATCCCCTTTGCAATTTTTATGTAATTCAACCCTCATTGCTAGTGCTCTGAGTGTCCCAATTGCCATTCCCTTATTCATAGCCTTGGAGTGAAGCATTCTAACAAGTGCCAGATTATGCTAAATTATGGTCTGTTCTGTGAACTCTCATCCACTGGAGCCTGGATTGAGGCTCCTTAAACTCACTGCCTTGGGTCCAAAGGAAGCAACCTGTAAATATAGTGTGCCCTGATACACTGTAAATGTCTAGCCTTGTTTAAAGATGTCCAATCACAACTTCTATTACTGAAATCATTTGGACATGTCATATATTCTACAAATCTGCAGAATGTTACAGTTCCTCCCTCCCCGCATCCTGTAAGGACTGCAGCGGTTCAAGAAGGTAGCTCACCACCAGCTTCTCAAGGCCAATTAGGGATGGGCAATAAATGTCAGCCTCGCTAGTGCCCGTATACCAAGAATTATTTTTTTAAAAGCAGCGTAGGCCTGAAAGGTGAGTGCCCATGTATCTTGCCTTTCATCCCCCTTGTGTCAGCTGTGGCTCAGTGGGTAGCACGCTCTCGGTGGGAGGGGCTAGGAGTGAGCAGGTGCTGCTGATTACTGCAGGAGTTGAAGTGAGTTTGTAAAACATGGTGGTGGGTTTTGGGGATTTTTTCCCCAAAATTTTAAGGTTTTTTTGGCCCATAAACGTCAGCCAGATGCTGCTGAGGGGACTGGAGTGCTGGGCCCCTCAGAGGACAATGCTCCCAATGTGAATTTAACCAGGGGAGAGAAGGTCTTGCGAAGGGAGAATAAAAGGCCCAAAGATTTGGGCCGGGACCCTGGAGGTTTTGAAAAGAAAACACGGTGGTGGTTCACTGCCTGGATAAGGAGATACGAGCTTGGGATATTATCCAAGCGGTACACGAGGACTGCGGTGAGAGAAATTGCTTTGCTTGCCGACCAAAGCTGAATGTTGGATTCAAAGTGATGGTCAGTGGCCGAGAGGAAGTGGAAAGACTTTTACTGAGCCTGAAGGTTGATGAGAAGTACTTAGATGTATCTTTGCTGTATTCCGAAGAGGTGGTGGTTTCATTCTTACACTTGCCGGTTTATGTTGAGGACGATGTGCTGATAAAAAAGTTGGAGTCGTGTGACATTAAACTTTGCTCAGTAATAAAGAGGAGATACTATCCTGGAACGCAGGTAGCCGATGGAACCCGTTATGTAAAAGTGCGGTTCCCAGAGGGGGTGAAGTCATTACCCTACAGCATGAAATTCGAGACAATTGAAGGGTTCTGCATGATAACCAGGTGAAGGTTTGCTATTACTGACTTGGACACGACCATCTCTAAGAAGCTGTCCAGATCTGTACTGTTATAATTGTGGCAAGTCTGGACACATCGCTCGAAACTGCAAGGCAGAGAGCTGTGCAGTTTGTCACAAAAGCCCCACCTGCTGTGAGTGTGAGGCAGAAGGAAGCTCCTTGAGTGATGAGGAGATGGGAGAAGGAGCAGGAGGTGTGAGTGGATTGGCCAGAAGAGCGGAGCAGGTGGAGGACACAGCCGCCGAACGGAATGAGGCAAGAGCGCAAGAAGAGGCAGAAAATTGCAGAGCAGAAAACAGGATAGAGATGGTGGAAAACACACCAAGTATGGTGGAAAAGGACAAAGTCAGTGGAGGACATCACGGGTCATGGACAGAGTTGAGCCATAATATGTCTCACCTTCAGGTGTCTGTGGGGGGAGCGGAGGCGGGAGCGGGTGCGGGGTAAGTGTAAGTACTCCAAAGAGAGACGTGGAATTGTACATGTTGGGGAGCAGGAGGGTGCAAGACCAGGAGAGGGTGCAAGAGGCAGGAGCCTTAAAGGGGCAGCAGGACAGGAGCAGGGAGACAAAGACGGCAAAAGGGAGCAAGATGGGTGGAGACGCGCCATTGTCCCAGAGAGAGAAGAAACTGGAGCAAGGGTCAGCGGTGGAGGTGAGGCCGAAGGGAGTGGCACTGTTAGAGAAACCAGGATAGCAGGAAGACTCTGAGGGAGATTCTGTATCTGACGGGGAGCAGGGACGGGAGAGCTCGAGAGCGAGGAGTCAGAGGAGGAAGGAGACATGGAATTGGGAGATGGGGGGCATCGTGTGGAAAGGGAAAGGTTAGTGAGAGGCAGAAGGAGGGAGAAGGGATAGTTCCGCGGTCTAAATTTAATGTAAGGAAGAGGCTGAAACTGCAGGGAAAGTTCAAACAGGAAGTGAAAAAGAGCCGGAGGCTGCAGGAGAAAGCAACAGCTGCCAAAAGGTGGGGAAGGAGCATGAGAGGAGGGAAGGGCCAGAGATTTAATGATGATGGAGAGATTATCAGGCGCACTTCTTTTATTAGGAGCAATGATTACATTGGTCTCGGTTAATATGAACGGACTGAGGGGGGAGAAGAAATTGCAGCAATTATTGCAGTGTTTTAAAGGCACTGACCTGTTGTGTCTGCAAGAAACCTTTTGGGATGAGGAGATCCTAGAAAGAGTTCGGAAGGTTTGGAAGGGTTTGCAAGTTGCGCAAATAACCGTAGAGCGGTGGCTGTTTTAGTGAGTTCGTCCATAAAACAGAACGTTGCATTAATGGAGAAGGACACTGAGGGGAAATTTTTACAGCTAAAGGTACAAATGGATGAATTGAATTGTGATCACTTTAATATCTATGCGTCGAATGACGATTGCAAGCGTTGTGAATTTTTTCGGTGGTTATTCACAGAAGCGGCAGAGGCGGAAAACCCTTGTATAGTGGGGGATTTTAATGTATTTTTATCTCGGAGGGACATTTCAGCCCAGATGACCTTTAAGGATGATAACTCCAGAGAGATGATTGTAAAAATGATGACAAATTTAAATTTGAGAGACTTATGGAGGGATTGGAACCCCATAAAAATGGAGTTCTCCAGAAGAGGTTGTGTGAGTGATGTTTTAAAACAGAGCCAAATAGATTTTGGGCTAGATTTTACACTTTTGTGCAGATCGCCCAAAAATGGGCGTTATTTCCAGCTTGGGCAGTAAAAATGGGTTTTCAGATCACCGGCTCTCGTCCATTCTCAGAGCATCTTGTCTCCATTTTTGAAATTGGGCGTTACCACGAGCGATATGAAATGGGCGGTAGCGTTAAATCTCCCTGACCTTCTGCCGTAAAGTGTTGCCGTCCTTAGCAACGGCATGGCAACACTCGATTCCCGCGATTCAGGAGGTCAAGGGTCATCATGCCATGCGCAGAAGAGGAGACAGAGAGAGAGGGAGCTGAGAGGGACTGAAGGTGTGTGTAGCTGTGGTGTGGCTGTTTTGGGAGGAAGGAGGGAGAGTTTAGAGCTTTAGACCAAATAGGGGAAAAAAATTAGCTGTTATTAGCCACATATTTGCCTGAATTTGGCCTATAATGGAAGGAGAGGAGGAGGTGACACAGCACGCTATGGAGACTGACGCTGGCGAGAGCAGTGAGGTGGGAGAGAAGCACATCGGAGGGCGCAAAAGAGCGAGGAGGTTCTTGGACGAGGCAAATGCCTCCCTCCTGCAGGAGGTTGAGTTATGCTGGGGTGATTTGACATAGGGAGGGCGTGGGAAGCCCACCACAAAGGCCTACCAAAAGTTAAGGGCCGAGATAGCAGAGGTGGTCTCGTCAGCGACCAACAAGGGCAACCAATGCCGCAAACAATGGAACGACCTTGTGGGATTCACAAGAGTAAGTATTACATTTATTTACATGTACTTATATATTTATATAATTTGATTTGTAAAAGTCATAAGTGACTATCAGCAGATGTGAGGTCTTTCACTTTTACCGGGAATGTTGTAGTCAAAGCCTGCAGTCACGGTGTACTTCTTTAGGTAAAGAATGATAATTATCATAATAATCATGATTATATCTGTCGGTTATGTGTAGCATCAGTGTCTGTGACAGTACCTAGCAATGATATCACGCAATGATCTCATGCCATGTCGTCCTGTCACCTTTTACAGAAGAAGCTATCGACGATGAGGTCCGTGCAGAGACAAACAGGTGGGGGCCACCAGTCCCCAGCGACATCACTGAGATGGAGGAGCGGGTGCTCGCACTCGTGGGGAAGCACCCCCGGACAGCCACAGACGCATCTGCAGACCTTGAAGTGATGCCACATGAGTAAAGCTTACACCATTGCATGATGTGAAGTCAATAGATGCCACACCCACTCATATCCGAACAATCATATATGATAAATGATTTCTAAAATTGTCCTAGAAATAATGCTGGTCTAATGAAAATCACCGCAATGCAAATGTGTTGATGGTCATGAAATGTGATGTCTGTGATGATTTTGATAGCGGTGTTGCTTTTGTCGTGACCCTAGCACCCCTTCTCCTCTAATAACCTCATTTGTGTTTTGCAGCTCAGCCATCAGCGCGGCCCCAGGCAAGACCACAGAGGTCAGAAGGTGGGGGCACGATGCCGGACTTGCTGGACAATCCTACATCTGCTGAGGAGCTCTGATTCTCGCCCGTCAATCCGTTGGGTCTGTTCTCCACGGATGAGAGCGCGGATTTCGAGGAACCTGCTTCGCCACGCTCCAGAAGCCATTCCATCCCAAGGCCATCTAGTGCTCTTCTGGTCATTCCCGCCTTCACTCTGGAGGTACCAGCCCCAAGCACCTCGCCACAGGGCACACCATTTGTCCCCAGGACGGCGCCGACCCCGCGGAGGTTTTGTGGATGCAGCAGGTCTGTTCCCCGAGCGCCACATGAGAGCGGAGAGATGGTACAGTTGTCCAGGAGGACTGTAAACATTGGTGACCAGCTCATCAAAGCATTGGGGGGCATATCCCGACAGCTGGCCACCATGACTGAGTACGTTCCGCGGAAGGCGGAGGCCCTCGATGCGATAGCCAGGAACATTGCTGGTACAGGCCTCCCAGTGGTCCCAGAGCACGGCACTCCACCCCTAGGTTCCACCCCACCACTGCGAACGACAGATGAGAGGCAGGATCAAGATCCTGCTTCTGCATCAGAGAATGCTCCACTCTCGGCACCCCCCGCTCCTGTACCCGTGCAACCACCGCCTTTGCCTTCATCCCCTCCAATGAGGCACCGCCTGAGGAGCTCTTCGGTCAGGTGCCGTGGAGCGAGGAGGGGAAGGGGTAGAGGTGGGGAGAAGGGGAGGGGAGAAGGAAAGTGAGGTGCATGTCCGCAGGTGATGTCTGTGTTATATCTCCATCTGGGTGTATGCAATTTGTTGTAATGTATGGGGGCAGGGGACCATCCTCCTGCTTTGCATTTGTAGTCTGTATTGACAATGCTGAATGCTTGGTGATAACATGTTGAACATTTGATTGATGTCAATGGTGGAAAAAGTGGGGTGTGGGCAGGGGTTGGGTGTTATTGCCTGTGATACTTATGATTTCAGACCAATGTCGGTATAAAATTTTTTTTAGCGAACATAACCTTGTTGCGCATTGTCTCAGATAGCTGGACCGTTACACACTGGTGATTCCTTAACATGTAAAGGCTAAATAAAACTTAACTTCAATCAACGTAAACTTTAAATGGCACCAAGGTGACGGGCACCACTGATGACTGAGCTGCACACACACAGCAGTGTGTCAGTGTTGTCACTCACAGCAACGTTCTTTCAGGCAAATCGTTCAGATATCAGCTCCTCACGTAAGAGTATTGCAGCTATGTAGCCACCACGGGCCCTTTCCTGCGGTCTGGAGGGGGTCGTGGGCATGGTTGCATAGCCAGCCTGATTGTCTGGCCCTAGGTCAGCATCCAGCCCCTCGTCATCATCCTCCTCTCTCTCCTGAGGTGGAGCATCAGTCCCTTCTGGCAATTCTTGTCCCCTCCTAATTGCCAGGTTGTGCAGCATGGAGCACACGACCATAAATTTAGCTACTTGCTCAGGGTTGTATTGTAGCTCCCCTCCTGAGTGGTCCAGACATCTGAAGCACTGCTTAAGCACAGGAATTGTTTTCTGGGCCACATTGCGTGTGTCTCTGTGGCTCTGGTTGTATCGCTTCTCGGCCTCACTGTGGGTGTCTCACGGGCGGGGGGGGGGGTCATCAGCCAAGTGGCTGTGCTATATCGGTTATAACCAAGCATCCAGCATTGTACTTGTGGCTGACTCTTAAACATGTCAGAGACAGCGCTCTCATGCAGGATGTGAGCCTCATCAAAGCTGCCCAGACAATTGGCATTCACTGCCATGATGATCTCGTTGTGGTTGACAACTAGTTAGATCTTCAGGGAGTGAAATCCTTTTCTGTTACAAAAAAACTCTGGGTCCTTAAAGGTGCCCAGACGGGGATGTGAGTGCACTGTATAGCTCCCTGCACCCTGAGGAACTTAGCAATGTGGTAGAATGCTCCAGCCCTGTCAGTCTGAGCCTCCGTGGTCATGGGGAAGCTGATAAAGTCCATCCTACGCGCGTACAGGGCCTCCGTGACTTGTCTAATGCAGCGATGGGTGGCATGGTGAGACAGAGAGCAAATCTCGACCGCGGAGGCCCGAAAGGAACCGGACGCATAAAAAGACAGTGCTGCGGTGACCTTGACCTCGACCGACACTGATGTCCTGATGGCAGGCTGCATATGTGGCCTGATGAACTCGCATATTTCATTGATCACCTCCTTGTGCAAGCGCAGTCTCCTAAGGCAGGTGTTCTCGGACAAGTCGAGCTAAGACCTCTTTTCCCTGTACTTGCGGGGTGTGTATGGTCTGGCTCTCCTCCTCATTCTTGCACGTCTTAAATTGGGGACATAATGATGTGCATCACACATTGAGCCATCTGCACTCTGCAGCATCTGCGTATTAATCGATGCAGGCTGAAAAATGGCTGGCCCCATTGCAATGAAAGTATAATAGCGATTGATCAGAAGCAATAATTTCCTCACTAAAATACACCTAGAGTGAACCCCCAATAGTCTAGAGAATGAAAATATGTCTGTTGAGATGGTCACTTCACCTGAGAAGAACTCCAGAGTCAATCCAAACTCCCCTGAAGTTGAAACAGTCTTTTGAATGAAGCGACCTGCGATTTAAAAAATGGCACCCACACCGCTGGCGTTGTTCAGAACAGTTCCACTTTTTCAAGGCATTTTTTTGCACGAGAGATATTGTGGGCAATATGTGTGCGAGGTGGTGAAAGTGACAGTGGGCGATCTCCTGGGCATTAGATACAACAAAAAAAAGTGGGCGGGCGGTATTATTGAATCTCGGCGTTAATTCCGTGCAGAAAGTAACACTGGGCTATATTATGGGCGTTGATTTTGCCTATTCTGATGATTACGCCCCCAAAAAGTGGGCGGACGGTAATATTTTTTCTCGGCGTTATGCACACGGGGAAAGTAACACTCGACGATAAGTTTCCGAAAAATGCCCGTCAGTTTCCATTTTGTGGCTCTTTGGGCGATATATGGGCGTTATACGTCATTTCATCGGTAAAATGTGTCATGTATTCAACTATCATTGTAACCCATGTATAAACTGACCTAAGTTATACACCATGAGAACACTGACCACTGGGTGGTGAACTTGTGGGAGACACTCCTAACCTGGACTTTCAGGTATAAAAGGGGAAGTTCCACCCACGTTCATCACTTCAGTGCTGGCTAATAAAGGTTACTGGTCACAGAGTGACCTTGTCTCAAGTATGGGCCTCGTGTGCATTTATACTGTATAGTAAGGACATATTATTGGTGACGAGAAACTGGGATTTAAACCACGCGAGCATGGCCACTAGCAGCACAGAAGAGAGATACTGTACTGATGATGATTGGGACAATTTCATTGAGAGACTACAGCAAAGTTTCGTCACCAAGGAATGGTTGGGACAGGATTCGGCCGACAAACGCAGGGCTCATCTCCTGACGGTTTGTGGATCCAGGACGTAATCCCTGATGAAGGACCTTCTAGCGCCAGAGAAGCCAGTGGACAAGACTTTTGAAGAGCTCAGTAAGTTGATCAGGGAACACTTTAAACCGGCGAGCAGCATGCACATGGCGAGACACCGGTTTTACACACACTGGCAGCGAGAAGGGCAAAGTGTTCCAGACTTCGTGGCAGACCTCCGGCGACTGGCGAGCCTATGTAAGTTCCCAGATGCATGCAGAGCGGAGATGCTGCAAGATTTTTTTATTGAGGGCATCGGGCACGCTGGGATTTTCAGGAAACTGATTGAGACCAAAGACTTGACCCTGGAAACGGCGGCTTTGATGGCCAAGACATTTATCTCAGGGGAGGAAGAGACCAGAATGATGTTTGACAAAAATCTTGGCTTAAATGCAGCAAATGGACAGGGAGCCAACATTGTTAACCCGGGACACAGTTCTCCAGGCAGGAAGGGGCAATCGGACATGCCCGAGCATGTAGTCAAACCCAAAGGGGGAATTCAACAGAGACAATGGCTTGCTGAACGGCGATTCATGCCATCGCAAGGAACAATGCGGCCAGTAATGGGGCCATCAACACCTGTCAATGGTGCGCTTAAGGACAGTTACAGAGACAGTCAGAGACGATCGACCGGTAATGGACCTTTTGTTTCCAACAAGGCTCATGTTGGAGGTATGGAGGCAAACACCCAGCCAGAGCTTGCAGGTATCATCAATATACCTGCAGAAACTGCAACGTCAGCGGTCACTTGGCGCGTATGTGCAGAAAGCCTGCAGCCAGGTTGATGCACGAGGAGGACGGGCCCAATGCAAAACCTACGAGGCCAAATGAACACTGAGGGAAATCGCTGGAAGCTGAAGTTCAGCGAGTTCATGTGGAGCACATATACAGTTCATACACCAGGACGCCACCGATAATAATGAAAGTGCTCCTCAATGGCATCCCAGTATCAATGGAGCTAGACACAAGGCCAGAGCGGTGCCGTACGTGATGCGGGAAAAGATAGAAGGCGAATTGGACCGCTTACTGAGGGAAGGCATCATCTCGCTAGTCGAATTCAGTGACTAGGCGAGCCCGATTGTGCCGGTGCTCAAGGCAGATGGGTCGGTCAGGATATGTGGCGATTACAAGGCCACCATCAATCGTGTGTCACTCCAAGACCAGTACCCGCTACCGAGACTGGAGGACATCTTTGTAACCCTATCCGGTGGCAAACCTTTTTCAAAATTGAACCTGACCTCAGCTTACATGACCCAGGAGCTGGCGAGTGAGTCGAAGAAGCTGACCACCATCACGACACACAAGGGGTTGTTTGAGCACAACAGATGTCCGTTCGGGATTCGCTTGGCCGCCGCGATCTTTTAATGAAATATGGAAAGCTTCCTCAAGTCGATTCCAAGGACGGTGGGTTTTCAAGACGACATCCTCATCACGGGTTGCGATACTGAAGAACACCTCCACAACCTGGAGGAGGTGCTACACAGACTGGACCGGGTAGGGCTGCGGCTGAAAAAGGCGAAGTGCGTCTTCCTAGATCCGGAGGTAGAATTCCTGGGGATGAGGGTAGCAGCAGATGGGATCAGACCTACTGCGTCCAAAACGGAAACGATCCAGAGAGCACCCAGATCCTGTAACACGACGGAGCTGCGTTCGTTCCTGGGGCTCCTGAACTATTTTGGTAACTTTCTTTCCAAATTGAGCACACTGTTAGAGCTGCTACATGTGCTCCTACGCAAAGGTCGCGAATGGGTCTGGGGGGACAGCCAGGAAAGGGCTTTTGATCGAGCACGCAATTTGTTATGCTCCAACAATCTGTTAACGCTATATGACCCATGTAAGAGACTTGTTTTAACGTGCAATGCGTCATCCTATGGGGTCGGGTGTGTGTTGCAGCATGTGAATGCCAATGGTCAGTTACAGCCGGTAGCTTATGCCTCCAGAAGTCTGTCCCAGGCAGAAAGCGGCTATGGGATGGTAGAAAAGGAAGCGCTTGCATGTGTATATGCAGTAAAAAAAATGCACCAGTACCTGTTTGGCAGGAAATTTGAGCTGAAGACAGATCACAAACCCCTAACGTCCCTTTTGGCCGACAACAAGGCCATAAATGCAAATGCATCGGCCCGCATAGAGAGGTGGGCACTCACGTAAGCCGCCTATGACTATACAATTTGGCACAGGCCGGGCACTGAAAACTGCGCCGATGCACTCAGCAGGCTCCCACTAGCCACCACCGAGGGGGCAACTGAGCATGCTGCTGAGATGGTCATGGCTGTTGAAGCTTTCAAAAGCGAAGGCTCACCCGTGACAGCCCGTCAGATCAAAGTCTGGATAAATAGAGACCCGCTACTGTCTTTAGTCAAGAAATGTGTCCTGAATGGGGACTGGGCAGTCACGTACGGGGCATGCCCTGAGGAATTTAAACCATTTCACAGTCGCAAGGTTGAACTCTCGATTCAGGCCAATTGCCTACTGTGGGGAAATCGAGTAGTCATGCCCCAGATGGGCAGAGAGGTGTTCATCAGAGAACTCCACAATGAGCACCTGGGCATTGTCATGATGAAGGCAATTGCCAGGTCACACGTTTGGTGGCCAGGGATAGATACGGACCTGGAACTTTGTGTTCGCAGGTGCAACACCTGTGCCCAGCTGGGCAATACACCCAGGGAAGTCCCCCTTAGCCCGTGATCCTGGCCCACCAAGCCATGGTCATGCATTCATGTGGACTACGCAGGTTCTTTCATGGGAAAAATGTTTTTAGTTGTAGTAGACGCCTACTCCAAATGGATCGAGTGTGACATTCTTAATTCAAGCACATCCTCTGCCATGGTAGAAAGTCTATGGGCAATGTTCACCGCCCATGGTCTGCTGGACGTCTTGGTCAGCGACAATGGCCTGTGCTTTACAAGCATTGAATTCCAGGACTTCGTGGCAGGAAATGGTATCAACCATGTCAGAACGGCACCGTTCAAGCCGGCCTCAAACGGCCAGACAGAACGAGAAGTGCAGATAATCAAACAGGGGTTGCTCAGAATCCAAGGGGGTTCCCTACAAAGCCGCTTATCACACCTCCTGTTGGCCAATAGATCCCGACCACACTCGCTCACAGGGGTTCCACCCGCAGAGCTGCTAATGAAAAGGACGCTCAAAACCAGGTTATCCCTTATACACCCTACTATGAAAGAAATTGTTGAGAGCAGGCGTCAGTCACAATGTGACTACCATGATAGGAATGCGAGGGCGCGATGTATTGATGTCAATGACCCTGTCTTTGTCCTCAACTACGCTGCAGGGCCCAAATGGCTCGCAGGCACTGTGATTGCCAAAGAGGGGAATAGGATTCTGGTAGTTAAACTTACCAATGGACAAATCTGCCGCAAACATGTGGGTCAAACAAAAAGGAGGTTCAGCAAGCCTATAGAAGAAGCAGAGGAAGAACACGATGTAGAGTTCACTCCTCCACAGGTGACCGAACACAGGAAGCAAAGGGAGGAGAGCCCAGTCTCTGTGGGCAGTCCGGACAGGCCTGACGCACCGCAAACAGCAGATACTCAGGCCAGCGCCCAACAACCGGAGCCCCAACTTAGGCGCTCTACAAGGGAGCATAAACCACCAGAGAGACTTAACCTGTGATCTCAATAAGACTTTGGGGGGGAGGTGATATCATGTATTCAACTGTCATTGTAACCCATGTATAAACTGACCTAAGTTGTACACCATGAGAACATTGACCACTAGGTGGTGAACTTGTGGGAGACACTCCTAACCTGGACTTTCAGGTATAAAAGGGGAAGCTCCACCCACCTTCATCACTTCAGTGCTGGCTAATAAAGGTAACTGGTCACATAGTGACCTTCTCTCAAGTATGGGCCTCGTGTGCATTTATACTGTATAGTAAGGACATATTAAAATGGACATATAGTGGGCGTTAAGCATGCAAAAAAAGTGGAAAATCGAGCCCTTTGTTTTAATGCGGGAAGAGTTAAGTTCTGAGGTGATGGAGATTTATTATAAAAAAGTATTTTTTAGTGACCACTCGGATTTGGTTGTTAAAATTAGGAACAGCAGAGTTAAGATCGGTCCAAGGGTGTGGATTTTAAACAATCTGTACCTGAAAGAAATTGCTTTTTAAGAAGGGATTTGAAATATAATAAAGAATGCTCAGAAGGAACCTTTATTCTTGAAAGAAAAAAGAGTTTGGTGGGACAATTTCAAATATGAGGTAAAAGTTTTTTCGGTACGTTATGGGAAAGAAAGAGCAACAGTTAACCAGCATCAAGAAGAGAATATAAACAGAAGGTTTACTGAAATCTGTAAAGCAGTTGACGGAGGGAATAAGGGAGCAGAGACTAAGTGGAAGGTTTTAAAGGAAGAATGGGAATGATTGCAAGCTGAAAAATGCAAGGGGGCAATTCTCCGTGCAAAGTCTAAAGATGCATTGGAGGGAGAAAGATGTACCAGATATTTTCTAGAGCAAGAGAAGTGGCGACAAAGGTTATCATTAATTGGAGAGTTGAAGGTTAGGGAAAAGATCATTAATGAAAGTGGGGAGATTATGGAGGTGGCTAGTAGCTTTTATCAAGAGTTATTTACAAAAGACATTTCCTATTTGGCGATGGAGAAGGTTCGCGCTTTTATTGAAGAGGGTTGAAAGGAGGATGAGAGAAGCATGTGTGACAAAGAAGTGGGATTAGTGGAAATAAAAGTAGCAATAAGTGGAATGAAGGGGGGTAATAGCCCAGGGTCCGATGGACTAAGTGCAGAATTTTATAAAGAATTTTTAGAGATTTTAAGTCCATTGGTCTTAGAGGTTTTTAAGGAGATTAAAACTAAGGGAAGCCTGGCCCCATCTATGAGGAGTGGTATCATAAGCTTAGCTTATAAAAATAAAGGGGATAGAAGGGATCTGAAGAATTGGAGGCCCATCACATTATTAAATGTGGATTATAAGATCTTGGCGAGAGTTATGGCAAATCGTATGAAAGAGATGACGCCACAGATAGTTTCGCCCTCTCAGTCCTATGGAGTCATAGGCCGGGATATCGCTGACTCTGTGGTCTCAATCCGAGATGCGATAGAACTCACGGAAGAGAGTGGGAGGGAAACTTATGTGATAAAGTTGGATCAAGAGAAAGCCTTTGATAGAGTCTCTCATGAGTTTTTATTGATGGTTTTGGAAGCATTTGGTTTTGGGGGAAAATTTCATTGAGTGGATAAGGATTTTTTATTCAGACACATTTAGCTGTGTTAAATGTAGTGGTTTTTTATCCAAGTATTTTTCAATACAGAAATCAGTGAGACAGGGTTGTCCCCTGTCCAAAGGAGGTAAAATACATCCCGCTTTTCCAAGCTTTCTGCTGGAGAAAGGGGAGGAGTTGGTCCAAGTTGACAACTGTAATACTTGAGATTTCTGTGGGGTATTTAGAGAATGGAGATTTAAGACACCTGCTGGTCAGGAGTTTTGGCAGAATATATGCCCACAACTGGACTTCAACAGGATTTGGAAAGGAGTGTGGGCAAATTTTAAATGTCCAGAGTGGACTGGATTTTAAATTGGCTCATAACCGGATATTTACCATGATAGTCTTATGTAAGATTGGGCGAGTAGAGGTGGCAACTTGCCCAGTGTGTGGGACGCGGGATGAGACTCTGTCCCATTTGCTGGTGTTATGTCCACAGTTGAAGGATTTTAAGTACTATGTTCGACAGTTGTGTGAGGTTTCCTTGCTGGGTGAGGACCGAAGAGCAAGAATGGAAATCCCGCAGGACTCCATTTTGAGATGGGGATTGCAGGAGAGTCTGCCCGAGTCTCAATTAATGTAATGTTCAGTTTGGCTAGATTTATGATTGTGCAAAGAAGGAATGCTCTGTTTTTTTAAGGGGAGAAGAATAAATCTAAAAGAGTATTTTAAATATGAACTAAAAGATCATTATAAGGCTCTGTGGATGTTTCATTCAGAAAAGAATTTAAAGATAGTATTTTATAATCAATTTGTAAAGTGCAATAGATTATTATATGTTATATATTATATGAGACAAATTAAATTTCAGATTTTAATGTTAATATGTGTTGGAGGAATGGCTGTGTGGAGGGGCAGAATGGATTTGTATGAGACAATGGAATGATCACAATGTTGTTAATGTTCTTAATATTCAATAAATATGAATTCAAAAAAAAAGTGGGCAGCACTCTCACCTCTGAGGCAAAAGGTTGTGGGTTCACATCCCACTCCAGGGACTTGATCACAAAAAAATCTAGGCTGACACTCCCAGTGCAGTGCTGAGGGAGTGCTGCACTGTCGGAGGTGCCGTCTTTCAGATGAGACGTTAAACCGAGGCCCCGTCTGCCCTCTCAGGTAGACGTAAAAGATCCCATGGCACTATTTCGAAGAAGAGCAGGGGAGTTATCCCTGGTGTCCTGGCCAATATTTATCCCTCAATCAACATAACAAAAAAAACAGATTATCTGGTCATTATCACATTGCTGTTTGTGGGAGCTTGTTAGCTGCCGCATTTCCCACATTACAACAGTGACTACACTCCAAAAGGTACTTCATTGGCTGTAAAGTGCTTTGAGACGTCCGGTAGTCGTGAAAGGCACTATATAAATGTGTGGCCTTTTGCTGCTGTTGAAGCGGATGCAAGGAGGCACATGAGCAGCCTTAGTTGGCTGTATCTCTGTCAACTATTGACTTGGCGAGACCTGGTGCTGCTGTAAGGCAAATTACGTGACCGAATCAGTATCGTATCATAGCATAGCACCTCACAAAAGCAACCGGCGCCACCTCACAAATCTCTGTTGCTTAAGAGCACTTTAATAGAAATGAAAGCTGTTGTATCCGTGTTTTGTCTGGAGTATTAGTGGAGTGTTCGTTCCTCCCCAAAACACAATTGGAAAGCTGCATGTGGCTGTGAAGGAATTGAGAGTCCGTGTTAAGGCACTAGCTACCCACAGGCAGTTCAACCAATTGCTTGGACCTTGCTGTTCAGAATTACCTGCTATTGCCACCATCCAGCGGCTAACTATCCACGTGCATCTGGAGCTTGAGACTGGCTGGTGCCTCTATGAATTACACAGCTACAGTTCCTGCCGTTGGCCTATTTTTGGTTGTGCACATTTAACAAAATGAGTCAAGTCTTCCAACAGCAGAGTAAGTGCATGAGTAATGGACCACTTTAATCCATCTGCTGTCTAGTGGGGAACCAAGTCGAGATGTGCTTTTGTACGTCTCAACATGAAGGCCTGTGCATTAAAGATAATGAAAGTTGCATAAGGCTACAAAGGGGGTAAAATAGAATGCAGACCATTCCACTTCAGGGGCCAATCTGCAGGTTTTTCACCCTCATTCATTTCTACGGCACTGAATTTCCAAACGTCTTCGAAAAGTATTTGTTCAACTGGCATTTCGAAGTGTGTAGCCTTTAAATGAACTATATTCTGCAGGCTTACAGTTTTAAAAACACATTAGGCATGTTTCTTACATTCTAACAGTGGTCACATTTCAAAAACAGTGGCCTAAAAATTGCGGTGGAGGCTTTCTGCGGGTGGACAATTACATTTTTCTATTTTATTAAACTCTTACGCTGGTAAAAGTAGGCTATATGTCTGCTTTTGCCAGGCGTAAGAGTTTGAAGGACATTCGCTAGGCAGGAGTTGGGCAAATATCCCAATCTCTGCATGTGAAGGCCCTTCTCCCGGGGATGCGTGCGATCTGTCAAGAGATATTTTGACAGATCGCAAATGCCAGTTCTCGGCGCATGCACATCGCGCACACCCGGAGAGGCCGCAAGTTACAGCCCATTATTTCATTGGCTGTAAAGAGCTTTGGGATGTCCTGAGGCCGTGAAAGGGGCTAAGGGGCTATAGGAACACATTGCTTTCTTTTTTGCCCTCCCGCTTCCTGCACCTCTCATGCCCGCCCCCCCCACCCCCGCCCTCCCCCTCGCACCCCCCATCCTGTCTCCGTTAAGATCATAAGAAATAGGAGCAGGAGTAGGCCATACGGCCCCTCGAGCCTGCTCCACCATTCAATAAGATCATCGCTGATCATCGACCTCAACTCCACTTTCCCGCCTGATCATATCCCGTGATTCCCCATGAAAAACAAAAATCTATCTCTCTTATTCAGAGACTCAGCATCCTCAGCCCTCTGGGGCAGAGAATTCCAAAGATTCACAACCCTCTGAGTGAATAAAAACAGACACGGGTAGTATTGGGTTCAGGTTTGAAATTTTAGCAACCCAAACTCACCCAGTTTAGGGTTAAAATTACCCCCAAGTACTTAATTGGCTGAGAAGCACTTTGGGGGATGCACCGAAGTTGTTAAAGGTGCTATATAAATGTAAGTCTTTCTTTCTTTTTATTGGAGCCCTCCTGTGTAAAGATACATGAAGGGCTCTGTGGGTGTCATCAACAAATCTGATAATTTGATCAAACCCAAGGGCTCCCTCTTGTTCTTTGCTGTCCATGGGGAGAGTGCTGGTGACAGTAGAGCTAAGTGATCCTCCAACCAACGGATCAGATCAAAGCTCTGCAGTCCTCCCGTTAGTTGTTTAATGGTCGACCACTATTCACAAACATCCCCATCCTCAATGATGGCGGAGCCCAGCACGCGAGTACAAAATACAAGGCTGAAGCCAGAAGTGTCAAGTAGATGAACCCTATCGGCCTCCTCCTGAGGTCCCCACCATCACAGATGCCAGTCTTCAGCTAATTTGATTCACGCCATGTGATATCAAGAAGCAGCTGAGCGCACTGGATACAGCAAAGGCTATGGGTTCTGATAACATCCCAACTATCTTGCTGAAGACTTGTGCTCCAGAACTAGCCGCACCTCTAGCCAAGCTGTTCCAGTACAGCTACAACACAGCCATGTACCCGACAATTTGGAAAACTACCCAGGTATGTGCTGTCCACAAAAGCAGGACAAATCCAATCCGGCCAATTACTGCCCCATCAGTCTACTCTCAATCATCAGCAAAGTGATGGAACATAAGAACATAAGTACTAGGAGCAGGAGTGGGCCATCTGGCACCTTAGGCCTGCTCCGCCATTTAATAAGATCGTGGCTGATCTGATCTTGGGCTCAGCTCCACTCCTCTGCCTGCTCCCCATGACCTTGGACTCCCTTATCGTTCAAAAATCTGTCTATCTCAGCTGTTGCCGACAGTGCTATCAAGCGGCACTTACTCACCAATAACCTGCTCATCAATGCTCAGTTTGGGTTCCGCCATTCGGCTCCAGACCTCTTTACAGCCTTGGTCCAAACATGGATAAAAGAGCTGAATTCCAGAGGTGAGGTGAGAGTGACTGCCTTTGACATCAAGGCAGCATTTGACTGAGTGTGGCATCAAGGAGCCCAAGTAAAATTGAAGTCAATGGGAATCAGTGGGAAAATGCTCCAGAGGCTGGAGTCATACCTAGCACAAAGTAAGATGGTTGTGGTTATTGAAGATCAATCATCCCAGCTCCAGGACATCGCTGCAGGAGTTCCTCAGGGCAGTGTGCTAGGCCCAACCATCTACAGCTGCTTCATCAATGACCTTCCCTCCATCATAAGATCACTTGTGGGGATGTTCGCTGATGATTGCACAGTGTTCAGTTCCATTCGCAACTCCTTAGATAATGAAGCAGTCCATGCCCGCATGCAACAAGACCTGGATAGCATTCATGCTTGGGCTAATAAGTAACATTTGCACCACACAAGAGAATGTCTAACCACCGACCCTTGACATTCAACGGCATTATCATCGCTGAATCCCCTACCATCAACATCCTGAAAGTTACCATTGACCAGAAACTTAACTGGACCAGCCACATAAATACTGTGGCAACAAGAGCAGCTCAGAGGCCGGGTATTCTGCGGCGAGTGTCTCACCTCCTGACTCCCCAAAGCCTTTCCATCATCTACAAGGCACAAGTCAGGAGTGTGATGGAATACTCTCCACTTGCCTGGATGAGTGCAGCTCCAACAACACTCAAGAAACTCAACACCATCCAGGACAAGGTGGCCTGTTTGATTGGCACCCCATCCATCACCTTAAACATTCACTCCCTCCACCACCGGCGCACCGTAGCTGCAGTGTGTACCATCTACAAGATGCACTGCAGCAACTCGCCAAGGCTTCTTTGGCAGCACCTCCCAAACCCGTGACCTCTATCAGCTAGAAGGACAAGGGCAGCAGGAGCATGGGAACACCACCAGCTGCAAATTCCCCTCCAAGTTACACACCAGCCTGACTTGGGAATATATTAGCGTTCCTTCATCGTCGCTGGATCAAAATCCTGGAACTCCCAACCTGACAGCACAAAGACTGCAGCACCTTCTCAAGGGCAATTAAGGATGGGGAATTAAGTGCTGGGATGAGCAATAAGTGCTGGCCTTGCCAGCGACGCCCACATCCCGGAATGAATTTAAAAGAAGTTACTTGTTTAATGCAGCAATGCACTGCTGGTTGACTGATTCTCGTAATACCTTCGTTGACATCTTGAAAAGAGCCCGAGATGAAATCCCATTCAAGAAGGCTGTCTGTGGAGCCCTTCTGTTGTCTAGACTTAATAATCGTTCTTGCATCACAGCCAAAAAGGTGGATTTGCCCCTCGCTGTCCAAGCTGCAGTGTAGCAAACCAGAACATCTAGGTTACGTAGGCGCTACCAGTACATGACCTGCAACTAGAGTTTGTGGGAGCTTGCTGTGCGCAAGTTGGCTGCCGCGTTTCCCACATTACAACAGTGACTACACTCCAAAAGTACTTCATTGGTTGTAAAGCGCTTTTATACACCCGGAGGTTGTGAAAGGCGCTAGATAAATCGGAGTTCTTTCTTGAAAGGAGGAAATAGACTCCCAGGCCACAATGACCTCACATCCAACGCTTTTCAATTAACTGTTCATTCCAGCACCTGTCAAGGCACAAAGTCCGTGTCCCTCGCAAACTGTGACTAAAAGTGCCCGAGTGTAAACGCAGCAGAAACTGGCACAAGGGGGTCGCTTCTTCCCCATTACACCCTGGCAATTGGCACACACACAGGAAAATCCTCCCCACCGTGCCGATTCCTGATTCGCTCAGAAAATCCCAGGTGTTGAAATAAAGTTATTTTTAATATTTGTAAATGAAGTGACAGTTTCTGATGTCGAAAGGAGCTGAAATCGACCCCTCCTTAAGCACCATGACGGCATCTAAGGGGCGTTACTGGAGCGGATAGGCCTCACCGACCCCTCGTAGATTGCTCCCGGGCCGGGAGCGGCGGGAACGGTTTTCCACGCTGCCCATGCTGCCGCCCGTCAGGCACGTGCTGACCCCACACCGCCAGGCGGCGACCCCTCCGCCCCCGCAGGAAATTGTCCCGCGGGAGCGAGCGGCCACCGGTCCGTGCCTCTGACAGATTTCCCCAGCGGGAAGCTGTATGTGCCTGGGGGTGGCATGTCCGCCCTTAAAGGGGAGAGCGCACTGCCACGGTTGCCATCTTATTTTAATTGTCGGCTGACTGCCAGGTCGGCCCGACAATGGTGCACACAGGTTCGGTCAGGCCACCGACAGGCAGCCGGGCACCCTCTCTTGGGTACCGGGCCGTTGGCCTGGCCGAAACCCTCCCTGGTGGCCCAGTTGGCCAAACTAAACCCCATGCAGAGCTCGCAGCGACCCTCCCCTTTAACTGAAGGGGAGAGATGTTGTGACGCGTCAGCGCGGTGCAACGGAGGAAAAAACTATAAAACCAAGGAGTGCGTCACAAGGGGGCGGGGGAACCTGTGTGGAAGAGGGAGGGAGAGGAGAGACCTGGGGCGGGGGGGGGGTGGGGGAAGGGGTGGGAGACTGGAGTGGGAGGGAAGACGGGGGGGGGGGGGGGGGCGGTGAAGAGGGGAGACCTGGGGGCAGGTGGGGGGAAGAGGGGAGACCTGGGGTATTGGGGGAAGAGGGAGTACTGAGGTGGGGATGGTGGGTGGTAGAAGGGATGCCTGGGCGGAGGGGGGAGACGGGGGAAGAGGAGAAACCGGGGCGGCGAACCCAAAGGTGTGGGAATGATTGGTGTGGGGAAACCAGAGGTGGGAGGAACTTTGATTCCACTGATAACTAGTGGTAACTCACTGAAATTTCACTGATAACTAACAGTGATGGTGGTAACACTCCGATTCCCCTTGCAATCAACAGTAAATACAATAACTCGGTGACAGTTTCTATGTAAGTAGTAGTAATTGGTGTAATTCCCAGATATCACACCTGGAACCAGTACTAATCCTGTATCCTGCTGATATTCACCCTGAAACCATGGCCAGAATCCTCTGCACTGTGTGGTCAAGCTCCACAGACCCGCTCCCTCTCCCCATCTCCTTGCACTCTGGTTTGAACGGATGTTCCCTGTGAAGGTGACAACTCTGAACTGGGATCCTCAGTCAGAGCCCATCAATTATATAGGGCCCTGGTGAGACCGCACCTGGAGTATTGTGTACAGTTTTGGTCTCCTTACCGAAGGAAGGATATACTTGCCATAGAGGGAGTGCGACGAAGGTTCACCAGACTGATTCCTGGGATGGGGGGATTGCCCTATGAGGAGAGATTGAGTCGACTAGGCCTATATTCTCTAGAGTTTAGAAGAATGAGAGGTGATCGCATTGAAACATACATAATTCTTACAGGGTTTGACAGGGTAGATGCAGGGAGGATGTTTCCTCTGGCTGGGGAGTCTAGAACCAGTGGTCACAGTCTCAGAATAAGGGGTCGGCCATTTAGGACTGAGATGAGGAGAAACTTCTTCATTCAGAGGGTGGTGAATCTTTGGAATTCTCTACCCCAGAGGGCTGTGGAGGCTCAATCTTTGAGTATATTCAAGACAGAGATCGATAGATTTTTGGATATTAAGGGAATCAAGGGATATGGGGATAGTGCAGGAAAGTGGAGTTGAGGTAGAAGATCAGCCATGATCTCATTGAATGGCGGAGCAGGCTCGAGGGGCCGAATGGCTTACTCCTGCTCCTAATTCGTATGTTCTTATGTACTGGGACTTCACACGCCAAAAGCATCCGGCACAGACCGACCTGGACCAACCCGAGAGATCGTACCGAGGCCAGTGAGCTCGGTGTTTGGGGCACCTCTCACAGGGGCACACTGCCCCAAACACAGCTCAGCACCAAATTCCCAAACCACGCCCCGAGCTAGCACTCAGTAAAGGATAGTGTTCGTAGAATTATAGAAATTACATCACAGGAGGAGGTCATTCAGCCCCCACCGTCTGTGCCACATTCTTTCCTGTAACCGCAATTCCCCACCCACCCCCCAAAGATCTTTTTATAGTCCTCCTTTTCAAATATATATCCCAGTCCCTTTGAAATGAAGTTTTAGTCTCTAACTCAATAGCCACATGTAGTGAAGGATCCCACGGTCTAATAGCCCTCAATTCAAGAACCTTCCTCCTTCTTCTAAGCGGACACTCCATTGCAGTGCTGAGGGAGAGCTGCAGTGTCAGAGGTGCCGTCTTTCGGATGAGACGTTAAATCGAGGTCCTGTCTGCTCTCTCAAATGGGCGTAAAACATCCTATGACACTATTTTGAAGAAGAGCAGGGGAGTTATCCCCGGTGTCCTGGCCAATATTTATCCCTCAATTAACATAACAAAAAAACAGATTATCTGGTTATTATCACATTGCTGTTTGTGGGAGCTTGCTGTGCGCAAGGCTGTAAAGCGCTTTGAGACATCCGGTGGTTGTGAAAGGCGCTATATAAATGCAAGTCTTTCCTTTCTTAATGGCCAATGCTCCAGATGATCTGCTTTAGTCTTCTTCAAGGCCTTTCCTTTTGAAAAGTAACTGCTCAGTTTGTTTAAACGTGCATTATTTAAATATAAAGAAATAAATGGTTGCAGTCCTAAATTATTTACGCAGCTCTTACTGGTCTACCTGTTCTGCATTCTAACTGGCACTGGGAGAGGGGAATTAAATTTGATTTTCCACTGATGTATTGGGGTCTCACCACAATGCTATGTTTCCTTAGAGAACTGAAAAACCTTACCTTATATCCCCTACTGCAGATAGGAAGGTCAGGATTGGGTCAAATTCCTCATAGAGTTTGAATCCACAGTTTTCTGCTTTGTGTCTGAGAGCACATCCGAGCCAGGGTGTCCCTGGAGATGGAGCACGCGGTATCCACCGGTACTCTCGCGGCCTTCCTGGAGTGCATCATCAATCCTGGCAACCAAATTTTAATTTGATTTAAGTTATGGTAAAAAGTTAATTTGTTTAATTGTCGGTTTTAGTGCCCCCCGTTAATAAGGCTTTAATAAGGTTAAATAGGCACTTGATTTATGGGTTTTTGCAAAATAGTTGTGTCTGAGAGCACCATTAACCGAGCCCGTCTCAATCAGCAATAGGCCACCGATCGCACTTCCAACACAACGCAGATGAATTCAGCAAATACTAAACATGTTTGTCCAGCATTCCTCTCCTGTTTTTAAGGGCGTTGTTAAGAGCTTGCATTTATATAGAGCCTCTAACCTAGAAAAATGACCACAGGTGTGTCACAGAAGAAGAGAGGGGCAGCCCCAGAGAGGTGACTACAGGCTTGGATTTGAGCGAGCTTTTAAAGGTGCAGAAAGAGGTTTCAAAACCGAATGCTTCAGGGACCATTTAATTACAGGCAACTCGCGATTATCCGCACATGGATCCAACGGGAAACCATTGTAACGGCATTTAAAATTTCGGCCCGGATCTTTCACATACATTTGAGAGGGTAGACGGGGCCTCGGTTTAACGTCTCATCCGAAAGACGGCACCTCCGACGATGCAGCGCCTCCTCAGCACTGCAATGGAGTGTCAGCCTAGATTTACGTGATCAGTTCCCTGGAGTGGGACTTAAACCCACAACCTTCTGACTCAGAGGCAAGTGTGCTACCCACTGAGCCACAGCTGACAGAGAGGTACACAGCTGCTGGTGGGGGGAACAAAGGATGGCTTTTGTCTTAGAGGCGAGGGAAATTTTGGCTCATCCAAGATTTGGATGTCAGATTAGTGGTTGGATGATACCAAAAGAAAGCATATAATGGGATAGTGGGAACAGGATCGAGTAATGGAGATTAATTAGCTCCAGTTGAAGAGTTAGCACTGGCAGCTACAGTGGATTGAATGGCCCCCTTCTGTGCTGACATGTATATGGTTCCATAATGGCTTGGAAACATTCAGAATACAGGTCAGGCAAACCATGACTGCCACACGTTAGTACTGTGTTTTGTAGTGGCATGCCTCCACGCTCTTTTAAGGCCCCTGCATTCGGCACGGTGAGGAACACCAGAGGCAGGTCGGGGCCTTAAAAGAGTGTGGAGATATGCCACTACAAGACACAGCACGTGCTGCTGCAGGAGTGCAACAGCTGTGAAGTGTGTGACTGGATTTGATGTCACTCAAATCCAGGTCGCTGATTGGAGCGTGAGCAGGTACAGCAGGAGCGGCGAGGTCGGGGCGAAGGAGCGGTGAAAGATTGTAGAGGGACATGACCGGGGCCCAGGAGAGGCATGAGTTCAAGCCCAGAAGAGGCGAGGACTCAGGGGCAACACGGGCCAGCCCACACTGCGATATGTCCCACACTAGGTCCGTGCAGCAGAGCTGGTCTTCAGTCGTCTTGGTTAACCCTTGCCACTGGACCAAGACCTAGCTCTGTCAAGCCCGTGTGGTGGCTGGTGTGCAACGGCCACTACACGTTAAAAAAATCCACACACAGGCATCTTCCACCCTTCAAGATGTAGCTCGGGGCCTTCATTGAAACACCTGTGAACTCGTCCCTTTTTGGCGTGGAAGCAAGTCATCCTCGATTCGAGGGACTGCCCATGATGAGTGTTGTGTGTTGGGCTTTCATGCAGCATGTGCTCACTACTATGGCAGTGGGTGGTACAGAGAGCAGTAAAGGGCATTAACTTCAACACTAATTGTGTTTGGTTACTACCGCTCAGCATTTTAATTGGAGGGATAATGGTTTTAAATCGATTACAGCTGTGGTTTTGTGAGAGTCCTGAACCATTTGTTTCCCCCGCCCCCCCCCCCCAACCTTTTAGCCAGGGGGCACTTACTTGTATAATTTGTGTGTTGGTGCCCTCAAAAAAACAAGGGACACTGGGAAAAAAATGTATTTTGGAGTGTGACTCCCCCTTGCAGGGGGCATTTGTTTAAAGTGCACAACTAAAATAGTTGAACCATTTGTCAAAAAAAACAAGGGGACACTTGAAAAGATTTTGGAGTGTGCCCCCTTTAATCAGGGGGCACTTGAATACTGATCGCACTAAAATAGTTGAACCATTTGTCTGAAGGCCCTTGCTGGAGCCTCTCACTTCATTTCAATATTCAATGTTTACATATCATTCAGAAGTAGTTGCTTGGAGAACTAATTGGCTTGCTAGGTCACTTCAAAGAGCATTAAAAGTCCACAATTGTGGACAATAGTTATGAGCTGGTCAGATAAGGTCATGCAGGGGGGTATCAGCCTTGGCTCAGTGGTTGAACTCTCACCTCTGGGTCAGAAGGTTGTGGGTTCAAACACCACTCCAGGGACTTGAACACATAATCTAGGCTGACACTTGAGTGCAGTATTAAGGATTGCCCTGTTAGGGATGCTCTTTCAGATCAGATCAGATGTTAAATAAATGCCCTCTGAGGTATTTGAAGAAGAGTAGGGGAGTTCTCCCTGTGTCCTGGCCAACATTTATCCCTCAACCAACACTTATCCCTCAACCAACACTCATCATCATCATCAGCAGTCCCTCGGAATCAAGGAAGACTTGCTTCCACTCTTAACATGACTTCTTAGGTGGCTGTACAGTCCAATACGAGAACCACAGTCTCTGTCAAATGCAGTGAGGAAGAGCTTGTGGCTGAGGGAAGATATTTCTGTAAGGTGGGAGCTTTTGCTGTACATCTGAAGCTGTCAACTCAACAGCTGATTCAACAGCCACTGACCTTCTGCCTCAGCTTCACAGAAGAAGTCTCGGCACAGCAGGAAACTGGTGGGCGATCTGTCAAATCCAAAAACGCTGGGAAAAAATCATGGATAAGTGGCTGTAAAGAAGCCAATAATGATTTTAATTGCCTCTCCCACCGCTGCCTGTTGGGGCTGCTCAGTGCTGGCACACCCAACATCAGGAAAGTCCAGTGAGTGCGTTTTGACAGTGGATTCCTGACCCGCTGTCAATCATTTTAAATTGAACAGCCACCCATCCTGTCCGCTGAGCGCCGGCAAAATTCCAGCCTAAAGTTTAAAAGTACTTACTCGGCTGTGAAGTGCTTTGGGACATCCTGAGGCCATGAATGGCATGATAGAAATACAATTTCTTTCTTGTATGCCATTTCATATCATGAATTGAAAGTGGTCTGCGCTGATCTTTTGAATAACTTAATATGTAGATCAAACTAGTTTGTGATGAAGTGAGTCACTCATGAATTATGAAGACCTTCTCCCTAATGGTATATACACTGTCTTGTGTTACCCACCATGTAACGGAACTTCGCCAGTAACACTCCCCTTCAGATATGGTAATATCTTCATAGTATGAATCATAGAGTCATAGAAATAACATTTGGGTTAGTCACAACATTAAAAATATATAATTGCAACATAGTGACACCCCAAGAGATCAGTTGATCAGTCTGAAACAGTTTGACTGTAACAGGACAGTTGGCAGAGACATTTTCCTTATTTACATTGAATTACATAGAAATTTACAGCAGAGAAACAGGCCATTCAGCCCAACAGGTCAGGTCAGTGCCCATTTCTTTTTTTATTCGTTCACGGGATGTGGGCGTCACTGGCAAGGCCAGCATTTATTGCCCGTCAATAATTGCCCTAGACAAGGAGGTGGTGAGCGGCCATTTCAGAGAGCCGTTAAGAGCCAATCACATTTGCTGTGGATTTGGAGTCACATATAGGCCTCACCAGGTAAGGGCGGCAGATTTCCTTCTCTAAAGGACATTAGTGAACCAGATGGGTTTTTACAACAATCCTGTAGTTTCTTAGAGCTCAATTTTCCCCAATGCCGGTTTTGGCGTATTTGAAGAGTTACACCCGTTTTTTGGGGCCCGACTACGCCAAAAAAAACTTGCAACTTTCCCCATTGTAATTTTTAATTTGGCGCTGCGCAGCCTGTCCTTTAGCTTCGGGGGGGTGGAGCCTGCTGTCTGCGCTGAAAATAACAATGCCGCCCCCTTTCTGAAAATGGCTGAATGCAGACCGGAAGCTGTACTGCGCATGCGCGGAAAGAAAATGACATTTTCTACATGACTGCTATGGGCGCGCTGCACAGTACAGCTCCCGGTCTGCATTTGGCCATTTTTAAAGAGCCAGTTGTGTGTGAGAACTTTAATTCTCAGTGGAAAAAAATCAGAGCTGCGATATTCAACGCGGCTCAAAGACCAAGAGTTTCTCACAGGACGAAGTGGAGGCCCTGGTTACTGTAATTGAGGCCAGATGGCACAAGCTGGACACCAGCAGAGATCAAATAAAAGTTACATGAAAAGAAATGAAGAAACGCTGAAACCAACTTGCACAAAATTACTGTGCAATGGTGTCCCCCCCCCCCCCAGGGTCTGGAGGCCAGTGCAAAAAGAAATGGCAGGACCTTGGTCAAGCAGCTGGTGTAAGTAATATTATCATTTATTCACTGGAATTGCAATTGTAAATGTGACCATTTGTATATGCACCACCCAGCAGAAAGACACCCTCTCTAAAAAGTTATATTTTCATCTTTGCAGGGGAAGGTGGCACACAACAAAAGAGAGAGAACGGAGGAGGCCCGGCAAATCTGCAGCCACTGACACCCTTGGAAGAGAGGGTCGCTGCTTTGATGGGTCCTGCCTGGAGAAAAGCAACCACCACTGCACAAGCTGGGCTCACACTCGAGGGAGAGGGTAAGTCCTGCAAAATCCACAGTCTGGCTTTGCTAAATGTCAAATACAGTGCGGGCTAGCCATGCTTCAGTTCCTGGGGATGTCTGCGTCAGCTACGCTTCAGTTGATGCAATGTGCTATCATTCATCGTGGTCCTTCAAATCAGCCTGCTCCTGCGCTGTGTGAGCCTACTCATACCATCCACCCTGCCCCCTCTCTGCTGCTAACCATTTGTCTGTTCAGTTATATTTTACAGAACTTGAGGCCAACCCTGACGAGGCTAAAGCCAGTGCAGAAGATGATTCAGACACGGACGAGCATGAAGAGGAGAACATCTTCCAATCCCACCTTACAGACCAAGAGCATGGGAGTGAGGGGGAGGATGAAGCCCCCACTGTTGTACTCACTCTGGAGGAGGTGCAGGTGCCGCCCATTGAGGTGCCAGCCCCTTTCCTGAGTGGTACGAGTGTTGGGACATTCCATGGTTTCTCAGTCCGAGGCTGTGGGTCCCAGTGGGGTGCAGCGAGCCACACCCAGGGTGAGGAGGGGAAGGAGAGCTCGACAGCGCTCTCCTGAGATGTGGTTCAGATGATGGCAATGAGTGCGGAGAGCATTGACCTTACACGATCACTCCTGGACACCATCAGTGGGGTGGGTGATGAGGTATCGGGACTGTCGGGAGAAGTAACAACACTCTCACGAGAAATGGGAACATTGTACGGTCACATGAGGGAGGGAATGTCGCAGGTAGTTGAGACGCTGTCAGGGCACATGAGGGAGGGAATGTCGGAGTTAGCTGCTGCAATAAGGGAACACGCCCAGATCCCGCGCCCACTGATAGAATCAACTGCCACTCCCACTCCAGTGCTCAGACTAATCTCTGAAGAGGCCCAAGCCAGGCCTTCCACATTACCGCCTGTCCACACCCCCCATCAAGAATTGTGCATTAACCAAGATGCTCGAAAGAATAAACTTGGTACCAACCCAAGAAATGCTGCGCCACCGCCTGTGGGCAGGGGCGGAGTCACCAAGACCAAGCGCAGCGTGCGGTCTTAGAGTAAGGTGGAGGAGAGATGGGTACTGCCTTTCTTTGCTGCTGCTGTTGTTATTATTGTTGTAACTGTTCTCAAATTAAAAGTTTTTTGTAAGTTATGTAAATTTACAAGTTTAAAAGTTTGTAAGTGACCTTAAAGTTTGTAAGTGATCTTAATTGAATAGTTTAAACTTTGATACAAGAATATTTGTATTAAAGTTAAGTACAAACAAGTGTTAAAATTTTGAATAAAATATATATTTTAAATTATAACTGAATCATTTCCATTATTTGTTCCATTATTAACATAACACAATATTACAGAACAGGTCCAAACAGTAAACATGATCCATGTGGAATAGTTGCCGCTGAGCCTTCAGGCAGCAATCCGTTCACGGATGAGCTGCTGGCTCAAGGCTTGAGCAATCGTTAAAGGGGCACGACGGCCCGCCCTCCTCCGCCGCGCTCTGGGTTCAGGTAGTTGCATGGCTTCCTCGTCCTCCTCCTCATCATCTGCATCTTCCTCCTCATCATCAGCCACTCTCACCTCAGGTGGGTCTTCTACTATCAGCTGCTGCTGTCTCATGATGGCTAAGTTATGCAGCATGTAGCACACAACAGTGAACTGACCAACAATCTCAGGAGAGTATTGCAAGTAGCCTCCAGAATGGTCCAGGCATTGGAAACGCTGCTTCAAGATGCCAATGGTCCTCTCTATTATGCTACTCGTCGCAATGTGTGACATGTTGTATTCCCGGTCAGCTTCCATCCGGGTTACACGTAGGGGCGTCATGAGCCAGGTGGAGAGGCCGTACCCTTTGTCTCCCAGCAGCCAGCTCTGCCCTTCTGGCTGCTGCTGAAACATGGCAGATATAGCGCTCCTGCATAGGATGAACGCATCATGGGTGCTCCCAGGATATCTCGCATGATGCGGACATGATGCGATGCGTGTCATCACACACGAGCTGCATGGAGTGGAAGCCTTTTCTGTTCCTGTACATCTTGGAATCCTCCAAAGGTGCTCGCAAGGCAATGTGGGTATAATCAATGCAGCCCTGTACCTTTGGGAAGTCAGCAATCCTGGAGAAGCCCATAGCCCTGTCATGCATTGTCTGGGCCGTCATTGGGGAACTTTATTTGATCATTCTTCAGGGCATATAAAGCAGCAGTCACCTGCCGATGCAGATATGTGTGAGTGTGTATATTTCTGTGTGTGTGTGTATATATCAGTGTGAGTGTGTATATCAGTGTGTGTGTGTATATCAGTGTGAGTTTGTGTAAATCAGTGTGTGTGTGTGCATATCAGTGTAAGTGTGTGTATATCAGTGTGTGGGTATATCAGTGTTAGTGTGTATGTGTATCAGTGTTAGTGTGTATGTGTATCAGTGTGAGTGTGTGTATATCAGTGTGAGTGTGTGTATATATAGTCAGTGTGTGCATATCATTGTGTGTGTGTATATATCAGTGTGAGTGTGTGTATATCAGTATGTGTGAATAACAGTGTTAATGTGTGTGTGTATCAGTGTGAGTGTATATATCAGTGAGTGTGTATATCAGTGTGAGTGTGAGTGTGTATCACTGTGAGTGTGTGTGGGAAAAAATTTGGCAGATGGAGTATAATGTTGGAAAGTGTGTGTATATCAGTGTTAGTGTGTATGTGTATCAGTGTTAGTATTAGTTGGCAGAAAAAAAATCAAAGAGCAAGTTATTATTTAAATGGAGAGAGATTGCAAAGTGCTGCAGTACAGCAGGACCTGGGGGTACTTGTGCATGAAACACAAAAGGATAGTATGCAGGTACAGCAAGTGATCAGGCAGGCCAATGGAATCTTGGCCTTTATTGCAAAGGGGATGGAGTATAAAAGCAGGGAAGTCTTGCTACAGTTATACAGGGTATTGGCGAGGCCACACCTGGAATACTGCTTACAGTTATGGTTTCCATATTTACGAAAGGATATACTTGCTTTGGAGGCAGTTCAGAGAAGGTTCACTAGGTTGATTCCAGAGATGAGGGCGTTGACTTATGAGGAAAGGTTGAGTAAGTTGGGCCTCTACTCATTGGAGTTCAGAGAATGAGAGGTGATCTTATCGAAACATAAGATTATGAGGGGGCTTGACAAGGTAGATGCAGAGAGGATGTTTCCACTGATGGGGGAGACTAGAACTAGGGGACATGATCTTAGAATAAGGGGCCGCCCATTTAAAACAGAGATGAAAAGAAATTCTTCTCTGAGGGTTGTAAATCTGTGGAATTCGCTGCCTCAGAGAGCTGTGGAAGCTGGGACATTGAATAAATTTAAGACAGAAATAGACAGTTTCTTAAACGATAAGGAGATAAAGGGTTAAGGAGAGCGGGTGGGGAAGTGGAGCTGAGTCCATGATCGGATCAGCCATGATCTTATTGAATGGCGGAGCAGGCTCGAGGGGCCGTATGTCCTATTCCTGCTCCTATTTCTTATGTTCTTATATCGGTGTATACATCAGTGTGTGTATATCAGTGTATGTGTATCAGTGCAAGTATGTGTATATCAGTGTGAGTATGTGTATATCAGTGTGTGCATATATCAGTGTGAGTGTGTGTATATCAGTGTGTGTGTATATTAGTGTATGTATATCAGTGAGTGTGTGTATCAGTGTGAGTGTGTGTGTATACCTAAGGGAGATGTGTGTTATTAGAGCTCTTGCTGCATTTTGATGTGTTTCACAGTCTCTTCTCCTGCCAGTCTGGCTGAGATCTGTACAAATCCAGTTGTAAAGCAGAAAGTAATTCATTGTACGCTGGCAAGCGATTTGTGCCCTCGAATTTGAGCAGAGTAATGGAGCTGGGCTGGCACGCACCATGGATCATGTTTACACAAACTGCCAATAATAGCTGGTCAGAGAGTGCTAAAGCTCCCTGAAGGATCCAGACCCTTCTGTCTGTCTATCCTTATCACCGAGCAGTTACCAGAACATTCTCCACATTTTTACTGCTGTCACGATCGGGATGTTTCTGGACTTGGCAGGGCTCCCTCTGGTGGCAATAAGCTATTCTCCACGGATGTTGTAATGTGGCATACATACCCTTAAAGGAGCTAACTCTTTCATACTGCTCTTAAAGGAGCTATATGCTGTTTTTGGTAACACTCCTGTGAAGCGCCTTGGGAGTTTTTATTAGATTAAAGAAAGACTTGGATTTATATAGCGCCTTTCACGACCACCGGACCTCAAAGCTCTTTACAGCCAATGAAATACTTTTGGAGAGTAGTCAAAGGTGCTATATAAATATAAGTTGTTGTTACACTGCTCTTAAAGGATCTATACTATTTTATACTGATCTTAAAGGATCTATACTGTTTTATACTGATCTTAAAGGAGCTACACTGTTTTAGACTGCCCTACCAGGAACCATAGGGGGGGAAATTGCCCTTCAGAAAAAGGCCGTTAGTGTCTCTAAGAGGCGGTAACGGGGCGGTAAGGTCTTTCAGACCAGGGGCAGGCAGTGGAGCCGACCCATCCGCAATTGCCCCTGTGTTCCCGCCCCGCCTGCCGCTCTGATCCGTTTTTGGCCATGTGCCGACCCCTTACCGCCCCGCGGGGGAAATTGCCCCGCGGATGCGTGGCCCCAGCTGGTCGGTGCCCCCGACAACTTCGCGAGGTGGGAAACAGACAGTGGCTGGGCAGTTACGGCCATCCTTAAAGGGGAGGGCGCACCGCTGCAGCCGCCATTTTGTTTTAATTGTCGGCCAACTCCTGAGTCGGCCGGACAATGGCGGCCAAACCCCTCCCTGCTGACCCAGTGGGCTCCACTGAGGTCTTGCTAGGCCTCGCAGAGTCCCTCTCCTTTAAGGGAAAGGGAGGGACGTTGCAACATGTCAGCACGACGCAGCACGTCCACATCGCGCTGATGTCATCACCACCACACTGACATGATGGACACCGGCCCGATTCTGCCCCAATACCGCTCCCAACAGTGCCCCAAAGTGCTGGGAGGCGGTGTCAGAGTTAAAGAGCCGAATTTTCCGACTCTTCCCTCCAATTCCCGTCGGGCCCAAATTTCCGGCTTATTCGAAGTGCCCGCCCCAATTTTTCGCTGAGGGCAATTTTGGCCCCATAGTGTCTCAGAGGAGCCATACTGTTAGTGTCAGTTCTTAGTGACTTAGTGTGACTAGATATTCCTACAATTCAGGCAAAAATAAGGAATTATATTTGCCGTTAAGGGCATATTTAATCTCATTAAATTGAAACAAAAAAGCGAAGTTACATTTTCATAGGGGAAAACTAACACCCTGGCCCAATGATCAGTCAGCATCATGTTGGTGAAACATACAATGAAGAGTCGGCCAGTCACATCCCTGTACCACAGAAGGAGAAGTAAAACTTGCATTGAAAAAGAAAGACTTACATTTATATACCGCCTTTCACGACCTCAGGACATCCCAAAGAGGTTTACAGCCAACCACATTTGAAGTGTGGTCACTGTTGTAATGTAGGAAATGCAACAGCCAATTTGTGCACAGCAAGCTCCCACAAACAGCAATGTGATAATGACCAGATAATCTGCTTTAGTGATGTTGATTGAGGGGTAAATATTGGCCAGGACATTGGTGATAACTCCCTGGCTCTTCAAAATAGTGCCGTGGGATCTTTTATGTCCATCTGAGAGGGCAACGTCTCATCTGAAAGACGGCACCTCCGACAGTGCAGCCCAGATTTTTTGTACTCAAGTCTCTGGAGATCTGGCTGAACCCACAACCTTCTGACTCAGAGCTGAGAGTGCTACTCACTGAGCCACGGCTGAGCAGGTATTTAGTGCCTTTCATGAGCTTAGAATGTCCCAAAGGCTGACACTCGCGTGCTGTGCTCTTGGCATGTGGAATGGATTGAGAAACATTTGTAGCAGTAATGGAGCCCATTCAGCTTCCAGTTGCTGCTATGTACAAAACTAAACAAACCCCTAAAGTAAAAATAGAAGGTTCTGGAAAAGCTCAGGAGGTTGATCTACATTTGAAAGCGAGGCAAATATTTCCGATCGAATTGTAGAATGGATTTCGAGTTGTCAGTTTCTTTCAATGGAGCTCCACAAGCCAATAGCAGGAGATGTAACTGTGTTTTCACTTTCCTACTGAAAGACCAAAATAAAACATGGCTGACTCTAGCCTGGTTCCGTCCTGAACCCCTCAAGCCCACTCACACACACACCCTCACACACCCATCCTCACACACTCACCCTCACACACCCCCCTCACACACCCACCCTCACGCACCCACCCTCACGCACCCACCCTCACACACCCACCCTCACACACCCCCCTCACACACCCACCCTCACACACACACCCTCACACATCCCCCTCACGCACCCACCCTCACACACCCACCCTCACACACCCCCCTCACACACCCACCCTCACACACCAACCCTCACACATCCCCCTCACACACCCACCCTCACACACCCACCCTCACACACCCACCCTCACACACCACCCTCACACACCCACCCTCACACACCAACCCTCACACATCCCCCTCACGCACCCACCCTCACGCACCCACCCTCACACGCCAACCCTCACACATACCCCTCACGCACCCACCCTCACACACCCACCCTCACACACCCCCCTCACACACCCACCCTCACACACCAACCCTCACACATCCCCCTCACGCACCCACCCTCACGCACCCACCCTCACACACCAACCCTCACACATACCCCTCACGCACCCACCCTCACACACCCACCCTCACACATCCCCCTCACACACCCACCCTCACGCACCCACCCTCACACACCCCCCTCACACACCCACCCTCACACACCAACCCTCACACATCCCCCTCACGCACCCACCCTCACGCACCCACCCTCACACACCAACCCTCACACATCCCCCTCACGCACCCATCCTCACGCACCCACCCTCACACACGCACCCTCACACACCCCCCTCACACACCCACCCTCACACACCAACCCTCACACACCCCCCTCACACACCCACCCTCACACACCAACCCTCACACATCCCCCTCACGCACCCACCCTCACGCACCCACCCTCACACATCCCCCTCACGCACCCACCCTCACACACCCACCCTCACACACCCACCCTCACGCACCCACTCTCACACACCCCCCTCACACACCCACCCTCACACACCCACTCTCACACACACACCCTCACACACACACCCTCACGCACCCACTCTCACACACCCCCCTCACACACCCACCCTCACACACCCACCCTCACGCACCCACCCTCACACACCCACCTCACGCACCCACCCTCACACACCCCCCTCACACACCCCCCTCACACACCCACTCTCACACACCCACCCTCACGCACCCACCCTCACACACCAACCCTCACACATCCCCCTCACACATCCACCCTCACGCACCCACTCTCACACACCCCCCTCACACACCCACCCTCACACACCCACTCTCACACACACCCTCACGCACCCACTCTCACACACTCCTCTCACACACCCACCCTCACACACCCACTCTCACACACACACCCTAACACACCCACCCTCACACACCCACCCTCACACACACCCTCACACACACCCTCACGCACCCACCCTCACACACCCACCCACACACACACACCCTCACACACCCCTCTCACACACACACCCTCACGCACCCACTCTCACACACCCCTCTCACGCACCCACTCTCACACACCCCCCTCGCGCACCCACCCTCACGCACCCACTCTCACACACCCCCCTCACACACCCACCCTCACACACCCACTCTCACACACGCACCCTAACACACCCACCCTCACACACCCACCCTCACACACACCCTCACACACACCCTCACGCACCCACCCTCACACACCCACCCACACACACACACCCTCACACACCCACCCTCACGCACACATCCTCACACACACACCCTCACACACACACCCTCACACATCCCCCTCACGCACCCACCCTCACACACCCCCCCTCACACACCCACCCTCACACACCCACCCTCACACACCCACCCTCACACACCCACTCTCACACACCCACTCTCACACACCCCCCTCACACACCCACTCTCACACACCCCCCTCACACACCCACCCTCACACACCCACTCTCACACACACACCCTCACACACCCTCACACACCCACCCTCACACATCCCCCTCACGCACCCACCCTCACGCACCCACTCTCACACACCCACCCTCACACACCCACTCTCACACACACACCCTAACACACCCCCCTCACACACCCACCCTCACACACCCACTCTCACACACACACTCTCACACACCCCCCTCACACACCCACCCTCACACACCCACCCTCACACACCCACCCTCACACACCCACTCTCACACACCCCCCTCACACACCCACTCTCACACACCCCCCTCACACACCCACCCTCACACACCCACTCTCACACACACACTCTCACACACCCCCCTCACACACCCACCCTCACACACCCACTCTCACACACACACCCTCACACACACACCCTCACACACCCACCCTCACACACCCACCCTCACACACCCACCCTCACACACCCACCATCACACACCCACTCTCACACACCCACTCTCACACACCCACCCTCACACACCCACTCTCACACACCCCCCTCACACACCCACCCTCACACACCCACCCTCACACACCCACTCTCACACACCCCCCTCACACACCCACTCTCACACACCCCCCTCACACACCCACCCTCACACACCCACTCTCACACACACACCCTCACACACACACCCTCACACACCCACCCTCACACATCCCCCTCACGCACCCACCCTCACGCACCCACTCTCACACACATACCCTCACACACACACCCTCACACACCCACCCTCACACACACCCTCACACACACCCTCACGCACCCACCCTCACACACCCACCCACACACACACACCCTCACGCACCCACCCTCACACACACCCTCACGCACCCACCCTCACACACCCACCCACACACACACACCCTCACGCACCCACCCTCACGCACCCACCCTCACACACCAACCCTCACACATCCCCCTCACGCACCCATCCTCACGCACCCACCCTCACACACGCACCCTCACACACCCCCCTCACACACCCACCCTCACACACCAACCCTCACACACCCCCCTCACACACCCACCCTCACACACCAACCCTCACACATCCCCCTCACGCACCCACCCTCACGCACCCACCCTCACACATCCCCCTCACGCACCCACCCTCACACACCCACCCTCACACACCCACCCTCACGCACCCACTCTCACACACCCCCCTCACACACCCACCCTCACACACCCACTCTCACACACACACCCTCACACACACACCCTCACGCACCCACTCTCACACACCCCCCTCACACACCCACCCTCACACACCCACCCTCACGCACCCACCCTCACACACCCACCTCACGCACCCACCCTCACACACCCCCCTCACACACCCCCCTCACACACCCACTCTCACACACCCACCCTCACGCACCCACCCTCACACACCAACCCTCACACATCCCCCTCACACATCCACCCTCACGCACCCACTCTCACACACCCCCCTCACACACCCACCCTCACACACCCACTCTCACACACACCCTCACACACACCCTCACGCACCCACCCTCACACACCCACCCTCACACACCCACTCTCACACACACACCCTAACACACCCACCCTCACACACCCACCCTCACACACACCCTCACACACACCCTCACGCACCCACCCTCACACACCCCCCCTCACACACCCACCCTCACACACCCACCCTCACACACCCACCCTCACACACCCACTCTCACACACCCACTCTCACACACCCCCCTCACACACCCACTCTCACACACCCCCCTCACACACCCACCCTCACACACCCACTCTCACACACACACCCTCACACACCCTCACACACCCACCCTCACACATCCCCCTCACGCACCCACCCTCACGCACCCACTCTCACACACACACTCTCACACACCCCCCTCACACACCCACTCTCACACACCCCCCTCACACACCCACCCTCACACACCCACTCTCACACACACACTCTCACACACCCCCCTCACACACCCACCCTCACACACCCACCCTCACACACCCACCCTCACACACCCACTCTCACACACCCCCCTCACACACCCACTCTCACACACCCCCCTCACACACCCACCCTCACACACCCACTCTCACACACACACTCTCACACACCCCCCTCACACACCCACCCTCACACACCCACTCTCACACACACACCCTCACACACACACCCTCACACACCCACCCTCACACACCCACCCTCACACACCCACCCTCACACACCCACCATCACACACCCACTCTCACACACCCACTCTCACACACCCACCCTCACACACCCACTCTCACACACCCCCCTCACACACCCACCCTCACACACCCACCCTCACACACCCACTCTCACACACCCCCCTCACACACCCACTCTCACACACCCCCCTCACACACCCACCCTCACACACCCACTCTCACACACACACCCTCACACACACACCCTCACACACCCACCCTCACACATCCCCCTCACGCACCCACCCTCACGCACCCACTCTCACACACATACCCTCACACACACACCCTCACACACCCACCCTCACACACACCCTCACACACACCCTCACGCACCCACCCTCACACACCCACCCACACACACACACCCTCACGCACCCACCCTCACACACCCACCCACACACACACACCCTCACGCACCCACCCTCACACACCCACCCACACACACACATCCTCACACACACACCCTCACACACACACCCTCACACATCCCCCTCACGCACCCACCCTCACACACCCACCCTCACACACACACCCTCACGCACTCACCCTCACACACTCACCCTCACACACTCACACTCGCACACCAACCCTCACACACACACCCTCACACACACACCCTCACACACCCACCCACACACACACATCCTCACACACCCACCCTCACACACACACCCTCACGCACTCACCCTCACACACTCACCCTCACACACTCACACTCGCACACCAACCCTCACACACCAACCCTCACATACCCACCCTCACACACCCACCCTCACACACCCACCCCACTGCAGCTCAACTTATCTAACCAGAAGGAAGTGGGCAAGTAATGAACTGAGGGAGCGCTGCACTGCTGGAGGTGCCATCTTTTGGATAAGGCTTTAAACCGAGGTTGATGTGAAAGGTCCTATGGGGACTACTGTATTTCGAAGAACAGAGGAGTTATCCCCGGTGTCCTGGCCAATATTTATCCCTCAATCAACATAACAAAAACGGTTATCTGGTCATTATCACATTGTTGATTGTGGGAGCTTGCTGTGCGCAAATTGGCTGCTGCGTTTCCCACATTACAACAGTGACTGCACTTCAAAAAAGTACTTCATTGGCTGTAAAGTGCTATTAAGACGTCTGGTGGTCGTGAAAGGCGCTATATAAATGCAGGTCTTTTTATTCATGACCGCTAAATTCAGCTCCGTAGCACCTGTTTTTTTGGCACTATAGGTGTCGATTCAAGTGCAAACTGTTGGCCGCGGCGTGCGCACACTTCTGGTGCAGGCCCTGCCGGACTCCATTTTGGGTAGGTTGTTAGCGCAGGCACTGGGAGCGTGCGCCGCAGGTATACAGAGTATGCAGAGCACAGACTGGTACTGAGCCACCCAGATATGCAGGTCCTCAGGATCCATCCTGAGTCACCTGATCTCAGCTCGGCCCCACCTGAAGCACTACACTTGGCCCCTATCCCTAAGTTGGGGATCGGAAGGCAAAATCAGCCAATCTTCCTGGTTCTGAATGCCATCAGGTGACTTCACCTGGAAAACATATACGTTTGTTACCCCTAAACTTGACTATTCCAATGCACTCCTGGCTGGCCTCCCACGTCCCACTCTATATAAACTTGAGGGCATCCAAAACTCAGCAGCCCGTGTCCTAACTTGCACCGAGTCCTGCTCACCCATCACCCCTGTGCTCGCTGACCTACATTGGCTCCCGGTTAAGCAACGCCTCGATTTTAAAATTCCCATCCTTGTTTTCAAATCCCTCCGTGGCCTCACCCCTCCCTATCTCTGTAATCTCCAGCCTCACAAACTTCCGGGATATCTGTGCTCCTCTAATTCTGCTCTTCTGAGCATTCCTGATTTTAATCGCTCAACCATTGGCCGTGCCTTCTGTTGCCTGGGCCCTAAGCTGTGGAACTCCCTCCCTAAACCTTTCCTCCTTCAAGGTGCTCCCTAAAACCTGACTCTTTGACCAAGCTTTTGGTCTCATGCGCTAAATGTCTTTTTATGCGGCTCGATGTCAAACTTTGTTTGATTGTGCTCCTGTGAAGCGCCTTGGGATGTTTTACCACATTAAAGGTGCTATATAAATACAAGTTGCTGTTCTTGTTGCTGTTGTATGCGTTTTAACGGATGAGGACTGGCTAGGGCTCACTGTGACACAGGGCCCCATAACAGCCAGAAGTAGCTCACCCACACAGCGTCCCGGCTTACAATGAGCAATGATCAGGACCCCCGCTATTGTATCCCATGAGCCACCGCGTTCTAGAGCAGAGAACACAAGAGCGGAAAACTGAAGAAGCAAAATGGGTGGTAGTGTGACTGAGATATGGACCCCGTGATGGTTCTCCCGGAATACCACTGTAACTTTCAGTGGGAGGCCAACAGAACCCCAGAGAAATGACTTAACTGGCCATTGCACTGGAGGGTCCACTGGGCCTTTCACTGAAGTAAGGTGAGAGATTGGGAGAAGCCCTGTGGAATTTCTGGCCCATATTCTTAGACCACCGTCACCTCAAATTCAAGGTATTCAAAAAACGGCACTCCGCATTCTTGTGCTGCCCTAACACAATTGTCCTGGTAAATTACTATGAGACGTGTACATGAAACCACAGTATTACCTTACTGAATCATGCTGCCCCAAGCGTAACAGGAGCAGAGTAGCCCGCAGACTTCAAGCCCGGATAATGTGGCAACACAGTGCTGTAGCACAATGGGGCACCTCACCGCTTATCTATCTCCCAAGTGTGATAAATTCTTACTCCATCACTAACAAACACACTCTATAAGATGGCTCCAATACAGAAACAGTGATCATGTGACTTTGTGATCCTTTATTGTAGTTACATCAGTAGTTGCAGTACATTGGTAGTCCACTAGGTGGAGCAGTAGTCCACGAGGGGGAGCTCGATGACACCAAGGCCATTGGTGATGTTTTTTAGCAGCCGGGACATTTTTCTACGTCGAAGGCGCTACACAAGTTGTTGTTGTTGTAATACAACCAAGGCTTGAATCCTGCCAACAGCATAAGACTCTGATCTATTTATTGCTCCCATTCTATTTTGTAATCAATTTAGAAATATAAAATGTATTTCCTCGCATTCTGCCACAGAAAAGGGCCATGCTTGATCGGCAATGAAGGAGTTAATATCCTGGCTGCGTGATCCTTGACCTCTGCCGTCTGACGCGTCTTCTGGGAAGGTGTGAGCATGTGTGCTGTATTCTGGGCACGTTTCTGAAGATCTCTTGTGGTGAGATGACATAGCAAAAGCTTTCTATTTTTCCACGACGACCTAATTAGGTACAGAAAGAAGCCAGTATAAAGACAATGCACAAGATGGCTCCTTTTCTGTCAGGCTCCAAGCACTAAAACGACTGAATGGCTAACTGTCTGTGCATTACAGGTAACTTCTTGACATGGACTTCTGGCTGTAACTCAGAGCTGTGGTGAACTCATTAACCCTTTGGTCACAGTAGTATTTTTAATGACATAAAGGGTTGAAATTCAGCCAGCCCCGGCATTTTCATCGTAAGTATCAGGATATGTCCGCCCGCGACTTCCTGTCAAAGGTCAGGAAAGAGAGGGAAAATGGCAGAGGAGGAGGAGTAGCGCATGTCACTCCGCTATTTAAGAATGGCGAGAGAGAGGGAAACCAGGCAATTATAGACCAGTTAGCCTAACATCTGTTGTTGGGAAATTACTAGAGCTGATAATTAAGGATAGGATGACTGAATACCTCGAAAATTGATCAGAGAGAGCCAGCATGGATTTGTGAAAGGCAGCTCATATCTCACAAACCTAATTGAATTATTTGAGGAGGTGCCTAAAGTAATGGACAGGGGAATGTTTATGGATATTATTTATAGAAAAAAAGAAAGACTTGGATTCATATAGCACTTTTCATGACCACCGGATGCCTCAAAGCTCTTTACAGCCATACACATACATACAGTGTTGTTATGTAGGCTACGGCAGCTGCCAGTTTGCACATAGCAAGGTCCCACAAATAGCAGACAATTGAATGACCAGTGAATCTGTTTTTGGTGGTGTTGCTTGAGCCAGGACACCGGGTGAACTTCTTGCTCTTCTTCAGATAGTACCATGAGATTTCTTCCAATGCAGCACTCCCTCAGTACTGCGTGGAAGTGCCACCGAGACTATATGCCACTTAAAACCAATTAAGCATATTACAATACTTCATGTGATGACGCCATCGTTTGTGATTTAAGGTATTTTTTTTAAATCACAAGTATAAATGTAAAAACCTTTAAGAATTGAGATCCAGGGTTCTTTAACGAGTTGCTAGGTTGGGATGCCGTCTCTGGTTAAAAGAACAAAATGACTCAGCAGGGAATCTCAGCCTACATCAAGGAGGTTCACTTGTTTTGTGTCCAGTAAAACATTTTAAAAGAACATTTGTCCCTGTAGGGTTCCCTGGTTGTGGAATTTACTTTCCTCAAACCAACTGAGGTCCCATCTTCATTTGAGGAGTGAAGATTGCTTCACCAAGTGACCATTTAGAATGTGGTTTAGAAAACACCGATAGTTCTCAAAGTGTTAAAAATGTCCTCTCACAGCTTTGTGGGTGGTTTGATGGGCAAATGCACCACCTGATGTGGTGGTACTGAGCCAATCAGAGCAGGAAGATCTCAGCTTCAATCCTGGTCGTCTCTGGAGTTACCTTCTCTGGGTTGGAATCGTGGAGAGGGGAGGGGGAAATCAGTGCTAATATTTGCCTTAGGCACTTGGGGTAGGGAGGAGGAAATGTGACTGGTTTCTGGTCCTGCTGGTTGTTATGTATGTATGTAAACCTTACCAAAATGTAAGACTTGCCACTAGGGGGCACACCTGTGGGAGACCTAAGGTTCACCTGTGCACCCTGGGGCAAGCAGGTATAAAAAGTGATTCGCCATGCTGCTTCCCCACTCTGGAGTCTGCATAAAGAGACCAAGGTCACAATAGTTTGAGCTTGCAATGCAGTCCGGTGGATTTATTCTGAACATAACACTGGTTAACCAGAATCTCCTGCTGGAAGGTATGCGCGTGAATATCTGGGGGCTAATTCGGGGGTCCCAGTGAGGAGCGGGTCTCATGGGATGTCGGGGATGGGGGGGGGGGGGCACTGGTTAGGAAACTGGGGCTCATGGTGTATGATCTTTCCAACCATTCATTTATTTGGATGGGGTAAGTGATCGGCGAGCCTATGATTTACCGACTCCTCGCTGAGAACATCCACCCTTCCAGATCGGGGAATCGGCCCAAAGTGGTCAGGATTGGACTCAGCTGGTAGAACAGTCTGCCAGCACTGCTGTCTAGGATCACACGTGAAGTATGGCTCATGGGGAAAGTACTTGTGGGCAACTGGTGCCAATGGGGCATTAATGAAAGAAAGACTTGCATTTATATAGCACCTTTCACCACATCAGGATGTCCCAAAGCACTTTACAGCCAATTAAATACTTTAGATATCATAGAATCAGAAGTTTACAGCACGGAAGGAGGCCATTTTGGCCCATCGTGTCCCGCGCCAGCCAACAAGAGGCTATCCAGCCTAATCCCACTTTCTAGCTCTCGGTCCATAGCCCTGTAGGTTACGGCACTTCAAGTGCACATCCAAGTACTTTTAAAATGTGGTGAGGGTTTCTGCCTCTACCACCCTTTCAGGCAGTGAGTTCCAGATCCCCACCACCCTCTGGGTGAAGAAATTTCCCCTCAAATCACCTCTAAACTTTCTACCGATTACTTTAAATGTATGCCCCCTGATTGTTGACCCCTTTGCTAAGGGAAATAGGCCCTTTATATCCACTATATCTAGGCCCCTCATAATTTTACACATCTCAATGAGGTCTCCCCTCAGCCTCCTCTGTTCCAATAAAAACAAACCCAGCCTATCCAATCTGACCTCATAGTTAAGATTCTCCACTCCCGGCAACATTCTGGTAAATCTCCTCTGTATCCTCTCCAGTGCAATCACGTCCTTCCTGTAGTGCGGTGTAGTCCGTGTTGTAATGCAGGAAACACGGAAGCCAATTTTCACACAGCAAGCTCCCACAAACAGCAATGTGATAATGACCAGATAATGTGTTTTAGTGATGTTGGTTGAGGGATAAATATTGGCCAGGACACCGGGGAGAACTCCTCTGCTCTTCTTTGAAATTGTGTCATGGGATCTTTTAGGTCCACCTGAGAGAGCAGACGGGGCCAAGGCTCCAGTCCTGTTCGTGGGAGAGGAAGAAAAGGAAGACTGAGGCAAAAACAAATGAGTTTGCATGGGGGCCTTTCAATGGCTCTGCCTCGGCAGCAGAAATCAAAAAATTGTCACAGGTTAATCAGATGCTCTTTATTTCATGTTAACGTGTTACACGAATGGCTGAGTCATACACAATCTCAAAATGCATTCTACAAACAGCTGCAGAATTTAATTTGTTCTACCTCCTTATCTTATTTAACATCACAGGTGGCAAGACAAGCCGCAAGAATTGATCAAGTTCGAGGAAGACTGAAAATTCCCTGATACACCAGCAGTTTTTACGAATACCTGCTCCAGCACTGTTGGAGTGGCAATGGCTGAGAATGTGTACACTGGTCCTAAATAGCACAGGTCCTGTCCTGCCTATTGTGAAAGAGGCACATCATCCCTTGTTCTTTATTGCTTTTTGATTTATCGGTCTTTTGGGAAAAAAAACAAGATGTTAGAGCTAAGCGACCACCGATTAACAAATGGATGGATACAAGTTGGTGCTGAGAAGGCCAATACCTCGAGTTTCAAGGACCGATCAATTGACAATCTCTGGTAAACAGCTAATTTGTGGTATATAGGGAAAAGCAAATTGGATGATCAGCTTCATAACGCAGCCAGCATAGCAACAAAAAAAACCCGAAATGAGTATCTATTGCGATGCACAGTCGTGTGGGACAACGCGACAGACCAGAGGGTCGCTACCTGTCCATTCTTTGCCCTGTATACCTGCTTATGCTGCACAGAATGCAATAAGGGTGATTTTGCTAATTTATCAAAAAAAGTCAGAAGGAAATCTTGGTAACTAATAATTGGTGCTAAAGTATCTACTCCAATTAAAACAGAACTTGTTTTTTGCAAACGGTATGTGTGCAGACCATCATTCACACCCAACTACTGCCGCACACAGCCGCTATACCCAATATTTAGCGCTTAATTAGACTAACCACTTTAATATTGTTTAATACTGTCAAATTCTTCTCTGCAACACTATCGATGCAAACCATCTAAAATGTTCCACCGCAGTGGGTGATGTGTTTTTAGTCCAGCTTCCCTGTTAATGAAGGACCCATCAACCTGGGTGATAGTGATTAGGTAGCGTGTTGACCCTTTGCACCAGCGCTCTGCAAATAAAGGATTGCCTATTGCATTGCAACTTTTTTCTTCTAAAATATTTTCACGCAATGTAAGTGGAGATTTGGTCTATCTTGACTTTGTGCAGTCGTGATAGTGTAAGAAGATAAGAAATAGGAGCAGAAGTAGGCCGTTTAGCCCCTCGAGCCTGCTCCGCCATTCAATAAGATCATGGCTTATCTGATCTTGGCCTCAACTCCACTTCCCCGCCCGCTCCCCATAACCCTTGACTCCCTAATCATTCAAAAATCTGTCTATCTCCACCTTAAATATATTCAGCCTGTTTTCCTCTCCCCCCATTTTTATTTCCGTTGACCCCAACGGGAACAAAAATGGGGAGATGTAAAGTGGACTGTCGACTCTGTTGCCCGTTTACCCTATCGCATACAGTCAAAATCCACCATCAAACTCTACACGGCTAGACTTTATCAAAACAAACTCAATGCATAACTGGCCACCAATCATGTTAAGTTTGTCCCTAACTATGGCATAAGTGCTCTGAGAGTTATCCTCAACCCATTGTTAGTGGATGAAACCTTTTAAGCTCAGAAGAACTCGAATGTTTCTCGTTTAAAAGTGCTCATGATTGATTTTAAATATTGCTGAAAATTCCTTGTTGGGGTTGTGTTGCTTTATCATGTGAGCAGCATACAGCCCTGTGCTTTTACGGGCACGTTTGGTTCTCTAGGCCTGTATGAGTCAAGGTGTGGACAAGGGACAAGCTAAAAGCTCTGCCCCCAGCCCAGGCAGGAGGTAAAATCCACTCAGGGTGCCCGGATCATTCAACTCTGCACCTTGATATGAATTGGTTTGGGGGTAATCTCCTCCAGCCCCACAACCCCGCCAAACCCCCGCCCCCGAGATGTCTGCACTCCTCTAATTCTGCCCTCCTGAGCATCCCCGATTATAATCGCTTAACCATTGGTGGCCGTGCCTTCTGTTGCCGTGGCCCCAAGTTCTGGAACTCGCTGCCTAAACCACTCCGCCTCTCTTTCCTCCTTCAAGACGCTCCTTAAAACCTACCTCTTTGACCAAGCTTTTGGTCATTTGCCCTAATTTCTATTTGTATGGCTTGGTATCAATTTTTTAAATCTCATAATACTCCTGTGAAGCGCCTCGGGATGTTTCACTACATTAAAAGCGCTATATAATTACGTTGTTTTTATCGGAGGGGTGTGTGGGGGAGGGTCATTTTAACCTAACCCACCTGTTTAATGGAGAGTAAAATCATCCCATCAGTTTCCCACCAGGTGGGTAAGGTTTAAATGGCTCTCTTGGTGTCTAAATGGAGACCAAACGATCTGGTATAGTGATGGTATTGGGGATATATTTTCTAGTGTGCTGCAAATAAATATGTCAGACAGGAGAAATAATAGATTAAAGGTGGCCGCAGCCAATATCTGACTGATGCACTGCTTGTTTTGACCTGGTTCAGGTCGGGCCTCCTGTATTTTAGAAACCTTTACTGTGCTTCACATTGGATGGGTTGGTTCGGTTCAGATCAGACAGCTTCTGGTGTTACGGAGACAAGGTACTGGAGATAGCATCGCGGTTTACATTCAGGATGTTAATAAGGGGGGGAAGCCTGTCAAATTTCTCAGAAACTCAGTTCTTCTGCAACACACAGAGATCTTCATGATCACCAAAGTTAAGAGAAACACATTTAATACTGTACAGGAAAAAAAAGCAGCATTTCGGAACTCATACATTTTGACAATACAAGTCAACATAACACAGAATAAACCCAAACTGTACAGGACTGAAGGGGCCATGTAAATGCCACCTTTTTAAAAAAAAAAATATTTCTTTTAATATATATAGGTTTGCTGACAAATGCATTTTAACTATCGATGGGCATATGGACAAATAAGTTAATTGTTACCAAATAAATAGAAAATAAAAGGTGAATTCTGGAAATCAAATAGCAATGTCTCCTATTGTGACAGCAGTAAACAGTAGATCCTGTGTATGAGATTAGTGCAACACGCTGATAGATTTGCCGAATCCCTTTTGTTGTATCCTTCAACACCAATGTTAAAATATGTTGCTCTTGGAAAAAAAAATCCTGTACTCAAGACTATTTGAATAATAATCTATAATGCAACATGCAGTGAAAAATATTACATGACAACAAAACCCCACTCACCGCCCTCCCCCCAACCCCATTGAAATGTTTTCAGATTGCTATTTATCTGCTTAATAAGGAGGTATTACTGTGGGCATAATCATTGTGCTTGAAAATACCAGGGTTATATCGGGACTCATTTTGTTAAATTATAACATCGGGCAGTGATAAAATCAGGATTTCATTGTAAGTGATGTATTTTGTTTAATACTAGCTTTTTAATCGTGGATCGCTATGTCACATCACAAGAGATTGTATTCCCCCTAAATATGGTCTGTTTTTCTTTTGTTTTGCTTTCTTCTTTATCCTTTTCCAGGAGATTGGGACATGTTGAGTGGGTTGAAGGTGCATGTCGGTTGTACTCTGGGCCAGTTAGTCCTTTCCTGTTCTTTATTGTATGTCCATATAAAACCAAATAAGAGAGATCGCCACCTCCTCCAGGTCACACACAATCCCGAATTGGACACATATCGGCGATCCTTCATTGTTGCTAGATCAATATCCTGGAATTTCCTATCGAACACCATTGTGGGAGCATCCTATCGCCATAAGATCAGCCGTGGTTCAAGGGGAAGGCCCATCGCTACCTTCTCCGGGCAACTAGGGATGGCCAATAAATGCCAGCCTGGCCAGCGATGCCCACCTCTCGAGAATATTTTTTTTAAATCAAAGAATTGATTGGGTAGAAATATTAAAGCAATTAATGTTTTCAAAATCCTAGGGTCTACATCTCACAGATCTGTGTATCCATTGAAAAATGTAAATAGTGTAGATGAGGAAAGATTAATTCATACACTGTAAATACAGACTTACTACAGTTGTGCATGTTTTACTGTGAATGTTTACATCTTTTTATTTCAATTGGTATAGAAACTTTGCATAGCAATAGTTATAGAGTGGCTGTGAATTTCATGGGTGCTACATGAGGGTCTGAAAGGTTGAGTAACTAGGCCCTGGCTGTCTAAAGTGTGCCTGTATGAGTGATGAAAAGCTCCACTGGGACTCTTGAGTCTCACCACACACCCATCCACCTATAAGGAGATTGTACAGAACTGCCAGGGACACTTGAGGCTACACTGACACTAGACCACAAACAGCTCTGGAAAAAGGGGACTCCAGGAGTTTGTTGATCAGGACAAAAACCAGCAGCATTAGTAACAGCAGCAAAAGAAGGATCTTCCAACAAAAACTACTTGCTCTAAATAGCCAACCCTCGTTATAATCGGTAGCTGTTCTCAATAGAACCTGCTATGAATTGAGCAATGTAGGGTAGCCCAGGATTATCAGCATACTGCACCGTAATCTAAATCTAACACAACGGCACTGGGGCATTAGAGAGGGCCTTGAAAAATTGCGACTGAATAAACAGCCTGACTTTGGCTGCACTTGTACCCTTGGTTATTGTTTGAGCATGACTGATTTTGGGCTAATGCCCACATTTAGAAAATGATTGAGGTTTATGGCAAGAAGATGTGTAGGTGGCATTGAGACATGCCAAAAAATGACTTTAAAAAGGTCATCTAACATTTTTATGCTAGAGCCAGTTACTGAAGCCTCCTACTATACTTGAGATCGGAAGCAGTCTTTTTCCATGACTTTGAAAGTCTCACTGTACAAACAGATAGATACACATTTCTAAAGGGGTAGACTAGACTAAGTACAAAATGGTTCAAACTGACACAATTAGTTTTTCCTTCACTGAAGTCAAATCTGCCTATTTTAGAGTCTGGAAACTGGAGAATGCTGTTTGTGATTCTATCACATAAATACTTAACAACTTATATTAACCTAGAAAATGTCCTAAGATGCTTTATAGAGGAGGGAGGGAAGAAAGAAAAGAATAGATGAAGGAAACCAGATGCTATGACATGATGGGGAGTTTGGTGACCTATAGATGGTGAAAAAGATGGGTTTTGGGAAGGTTTTTAAAGGCGGAAGGAGCACGCGGCAAACCAGCCCCACCGACCCCTTCCCTCGAAGAATGTGTGTCCCACCTGTAACAGGGTCTGTGGCTCTTGTATCGGACTGTTCAGCCATCAGAGAACTCACTTTGGGAGTGGAAGCAAGTCCTCCTCAATTCTGAGGGACTGCCTATGATAACGAAAGGCGGAAGAGAGAAGTGCAGAGGATTAGGGAGGCCTGAGATCTTAGTCCATTTATTTTAAGTAGTTACCATCAGTTTAAAATAGCAGATGAAGAAATGCGTGAAGCATCCATAAGCTCATTTCTAAGTTTGGATTTGATGTTTATTGCTAGTTAATGTCAATGCTGCCCAGGGGTCGGTATGGCCATTGTTCAAATATCTGAGTGTGTTGTTCACTGTAGCCATCTATAGAACGTGTGTCAATATCTATCCAACTGTTCTCAAATTGGAAGAATGATGCCATTTAATTTCATTAGTTATTTATTTTTATGGGCGGAGGGGGTGGGGGAAGGTGGGGGTAATTTGAAAGTGAAAACAAATCTATGAACTAATTCTGGGTACCTGTCTTCATTTCTAGGGCCCTGTTCCCAAGGGGGATAAAACCTCAGCTGTTAGTAAATGGGGAAAACCAAAGAAAATAATCCGCTGAATACGCGATCTTCATTAGTGTGCCATTGACTGTAAAACTCCCAATAAAATATGGATCGGTATCTGATCTCAAACTCCTGCTCCTCAATTTTTGAACCATATTATTCACTGTACATTGTCAATCGCTGTAGTCTATTTATACTAAGACTGCAGTGAGACACCACATGCAATCTCTCACGACAAATGAATCTTTCACTCTATACTATTGTATTTCTTGGGCTTCACCTTTTCTTCAATCCTCCCTTCAGTTCTTTATGCTGGAGATAAGTTACAAATAGTTTTCAAATCACATACCAACCAATCCTTAACAACTTGGGAGAGGGGCCACTGGACTAACCCTTAAAATGGCATAGTCTGTGGAAAGGTAGTGAATGTCAAAAGTACCGCTCCAAGCTACCAACTTCCAACACTAAAAGCTGAAGCCTATGTTTCGAATTATTAAATATTGAATTAGAAGGTGTCCAAATGATTAATGCTGGTCTGGGAACTGGGAAATGGCCTCCAGTAACTATAGAATTTGCCTGTCTACCTCTGGCTCTGTCCGACTCTCTTTAACCTTCACTTTACAAATGGTTTGATGGAGTTTTGTCAGTGTCTTTCAGCGGTGACACCAATGTTAGATTCAGTAACCCAGCGGCATTGTACACCTTCCAAACCAACTATGCTAGGTGCGGGGTGGTTTTGGCAGGCTGGGTGTGGGGAGAGTGGTCGGATTGCGGGCAACTCCCTCGTCCCTGGGAGGCAGGGAGCCTTACTTGGGTCAGCCATTTCCTGGGCGATGGCTAAACCGAACCAGATCTGTTTAAACAAAATATGCACGATGCTTGTAAGAAGGCAGCTGTTAAGGCGATGCCTTAAAAAGTCTCAAGGAGAGAATTGCCAGAGTTATTAAATGAAAGACAATTGTTTTTGCTGCACAACATTTAAACAACTGATATATTTATGTATGAGACATTCTCAACATTGCTGTTTGAATAGGCCTCAACTAGCATCTAGTAGAAAGCAACTAGAGGAATGAATACAAGTGTACAGAATTTGTTGCTTAAGCACAGCATGTTATAGGATTCCCCTTTGAACTCCCAGAGCCACCCCACCCCCCGCCATGTGCTAATTGTACTATTTTTACAGTGCATAGTTAACCGTTTTTGCAACCACAGCAGTAACTTAAACTTTGTTTCCCTCACAACATTACGAGGTCAGCAGGAGGAATCGGAGGAAGTTCTGCAGTTTGTAGCTTCCACGCTGACCCGTCCACTTGTTCATCTGGTGCTTTTTGTCCACCGGCTCTTCGAGAAATATCGGCGCGGAAACGCCTGAAGATTTGTTCGATGCAAATTCCACTCAATCAGGAAATAAAAGTGTGTGTGTTTTTTTTTTAAATAGCTGCATGTCTTTTGCTTGGATGAAGTTGTGACTTTTGGTTCAGATGACTTCATGGAAGAATTCTGTTGCAGAGGTTTATAATTCATGTCTTTTTTAAAAAAAAGTATTCCGTTTAAATTTCAGCACCAGGCAAATAGTCTTAAACTCCTGAATGATGCTGAATGGGGACAGTTCGAAGACTTCAAAATCTTCATCAGCGTCCCATCATCAGTACTGAATGACGTGTGTAAGCCTGGGTCTAAGAACTCGTCAATGTCAGGACCTACAAGGCTATTTTGATATAAATATATACTCGTTATAATACAAATCTGGTTTCAGTGAGCGATTGGGACTGCTGATAGTCGCAGTTTCAAGTCTCCCATGTTTGGAAACGAGTCAGTTGTTGATGTTCACAGTTGCGACTGTCAGGTTTATTTGTGTGTGTCTGTGGGTGGGTGTGTGTTGGACTTGTTTTGAATCCCCTCCTAAAAGCCCGTACTTTCCGAGCTGCTCCGACTGTCGTAGCTGGCTGTCCGGCTGCGGCTGCGGCTCCGGGTCCTGCTCCTGCTCCGGCTCCGGCTGTACGAGCTGTAGCTGTCGTAGCTGCGACTCCGGCTCCGGCTGTAGGAGGAGCCGCTGCTCGGGGAGCTGGGCGACGACGGGCTAGGCCTGTAGTACGGAATGGGCCGCTTACGTGCACTGAACGGGCGGGGCACCCAAAACAGACAGGGAGGGAAGGGGAGACAGGAATTAACCTGGATTAGATAACACCTGTACACGGCGATAAAACATTAAGTCACTCGCGCCTTACTAACACAAGGAGGCAGATTTTCCTGTTCTGGCATCTGGGGCTTTTGCATCGTTTCTCCAGGAATCCCGGGCAGGGGTGAAAACCCCTCTCCCCATTATCCCGTGGCCACTGTGCCCAAACAATCTTAACAGCCCAGGCGCAGAGGCAGGGAAATTTGCCCCATTATGGTTCCTGTATAGTTGCAAGGACATTAGTCAGGTACATTAACAGGAATACAAGAAGTATGTGTTACCATTAAATTCACAGCGGTGTAAACCTGATTATGAATATTAAACATGTGTTACCATATCCACTCAGTCTCTGGCCTGCTCAGTATTGGCGTATCCAGTCTTTCAAGCAAGTCTGATTCTTTAACAAGCTGGCCTCCTCTCAGCTCCCCCAGCAGAGCTGATTTATCTCACGGCAAAAGAACCAGAGGGGGAGAGGAGGAGACTTATTTTTACGCAGCGAGTATGCACTGTCTGCGAGGGAGGTAGAAGCAGCGTTGAGGAATTGACTGGAATAGTCGCTTTCAGAGAGAATTGGATATATATTTGAAAAGGAAATGATAGGGAAAGGAGGAGGACTAATTGGACAACTTTTGCTCAGAACCACAGGGACGATGTGCCGAATGGCCTCCTGCGCTGCATGATGCAATATAACAGGACTTGTGATCTGGCCGTGTTTACCCCTCACGTCTCTATGAAGCGCCTTGGGGCATTTTTCGATGTTTGAAAATGGTGCATACATGCACATTGTCATTTTATTATTACGACTGTATTCTAGTATTACAGTGAATTCAAGATCCTATTTTGAGAGGCTAAACACAAGTCTTATCACCCTTTATTTCCAGATGACAATTTTTTTACATAATGTAGCAGCAGCGAGGAAGAAATACATCTTCACGAGCCGAGTCACCATAAAAGGTAAGGCTATCAACTTGGAGAAACAGTGACTGACGTCCCCAAAGGGTTAGGGAGGGGGAAGGATGGGAAAGGGGACAGGACAATGCTGCAGCAGTCAAGAATCTATTGGAACATTCAGGAATCAACTGCAAAGTTTTTTTTAATGTTTGAACCGTCCCAATTTGATCTTATTTTTCCAAACTGTTCAAATTCATAAAATAAACATTTTGACGTTAGTTAATTCTGATGTGACAGATTCAGTTGATGATTTAATTCCCCAGGTTCTGGCCCTTTGTAAAGTGGTGCATAAGTAGAACAGGCTCGGTACCGTAACCAGAAATAAACTTCTCAGTTACCATCTATTTGCGTGAGGTCTACAGAGACTTGTTCTGCCAAAGTAAACGACGATGACCATATTACCACCTTTAATGTATTTTTAAAAATGCTTTTAAGATGAATTGGTTGCTAATACTGTGGGTCATGAGCACATGTCCCTGTCGCTCCAGTAATGAATGGTCGCAGATGTGAACCTGGATATTTAATACTAAGAGCGATCTAATATTAAGGTGCAGGCACGCTTGCCAAAAAACGAGGTCTGATAATAAGATCTTCTCAAGCCTTTTAGCGATTATTTAGGCAGGGTCTTCTCCTGGGAGATTGCGAGACCTGTGTTAGTGCGACTGGGTTTCCGAACTGTGGGTCTTGGGAAGCCAGATGCAGACCAAATGTAAAAGTGCCAGGACTTTATCAGTCTGGCTGCCAGGAGGACCCGTTTCAGTGGGTCTTGGTTTGCAGTTAGCTGCGTCCATTGGCGCTAGCCCAATCTAAAAAGGACCTTGAATGGTTATGTTCTTGTCAGGGAGGCTAGATCGTACCTGGGCCTATGGAAGGAGCAGGCTCGTGGCTGAATGATCCTTCCTTATTCAATACTTCCTGGGTATCGCTTCAGGTTTTGAGTGAGAGAAGTTAATGCCTCAGTGAATGCTGTGCTTTCACAGATATCACGTTCATCCATTTATTACGATCTGAATCTCAGTGGGACTGCTTTGCCAGAAGAGGAGGAATTTCAGGCAAGTTATACAGTTTCTTTACTGTGTAACCTGACTCATGAACTGTGCCTGAAATGGTTGGTTTGCACTACAGCATGCTGGGATTCGGCCAACCACACGTAGAGCTAAGGATTTACACGGGAAACAACTGATCCTTGTGTAAAACTTAACTGTGTACGTGATAATTCAATCCTGCTCGAGGGGGTCGAAAGTTATACTTCCCTTCTGGTAATGTCTTCAATTAATTAGGGACCGGGGCGGGGGGAGGACAACCTGAGGTCAGATTCAATGGAGATTGTGTTACATCAACATGCTGTCATGCAGAAGGTGCATTTACTGCATAAAAAGATGCCTGTCAGAAATACAGTGGGAATGGACTTCTCTGGCTGTCAGTGTAGCAGTGATCTGCATGTGTTTTACTGAAACATTGAGAGCACTACTTGAAATAGAGTTCCAATTATCTGTCCCAGAATTCTAACTACTTGACATAATTCCAATTATCTGACACAGTGGCCCCGATATTTACTGGGGGGGGGGGGGGGGGGGGAGTGCATTAAATCCAGAAGAACAGTTTCCCCAGGTTAAATTTAACAGCAGGACCTGATTAACATTTATTTCTCTGTTTCCGCGGCCGTAGCCAGCCAGATTGAGAGGCTAGCTGACTGTTGGACAGTTAGGTCTTTGGCACCAGACTGCAGCGGAGAGGAGGGAGGGAGGGAGGGATGACAAGGCCAGGGGGGTGGAGTGGGGGAGAAATTGGAACAAAGGGGTCGGGGATGGGGGGGGGGGGTGCAGGGAGATTGGAAGAGTCAGGGTGGGGGAGATTGGAGGCTGCAGCTGGGGAGGCACAGGAGGGAGGGATCAGAAAGGCCAGGACGGTGGAACGGTGTCGCTCGAGGGGGACATCGTGGCTCGGGAGGGGGAGAAATATTGATGCATTCAGCAGTCCTCCTCTCCCTTCAGCTGCCAGGTAAATTTAAAATCGAGGTAACGTGAGGCACATAGCCTCATTGAAATATTTAAATAACCAACCGGGGGCAGCTGTCTGCCCTGCCCCGCACCTCCTCCGTTAAAATTGGAAGTAGCCGGGTTCGAGGCGGGTTGTGTTCGGGTTTAGGATTTTTAAATATTGTTACTTCTGACCCGACACAAATCCACCCCTTTTTGGGGGAGAAAATTCCACTCAATATTTCAATTATCGAGCCCAGTATTCCAATTATCTGACACAGAAATCCAATAAAACACAAAATTCCATCAATGTGACACTGAATTCCAAGTATCTGACCCGTCCACAAAACCAGGGCAACTCCAATCTGGCCAAGTACTGCCCCATCAGTCTACTCTCAATCATCAGCAAAGTGATGAAAGGTGTCATCGACAGTGCTATCAGGCGGTACTTACTCACCAATACCCTGATCACCGATGCCCAATTTGGGTTCCGCCAGGACCACTCGGCTCCAGACCTCAGTACAGCCTTGGTCCAAACATGGACAAAAGAGCTGAATTCCAGAGGCGAGGGGACGGCACTCGATATAAAGGCAGATGTGTTTATTTGTAACACCTAAAAGCTCTGATTGGGTCCCCTTGATCACATGACTGATTGCTGATTGGTTCCCATGGACGATAAGACACACCCAACAGTTTCTCTGGAATGTGTAATTAGAACCACCCTGCCTACATAATCAATGACTTCGTAAAGTGTAATTCAAGCCATTCTGACTGCTGACTCCAGACAGAACAGAGCTCACTCTCACAGGTTAAGACCTTCTCCTACTCCCCCCACCCCCCGCTCAACCAACCTCTCTCTCCTGTCTCTCAGATCTCTCTCCGATCTCCCTCTCGATTCTCTGTTCAGCATGGGCCTCGCTGCAGCCACAACTGTGGGATACTGCGCTTGTGCGGCCGGACCTAGGTGACATCGCGCATGTGCAAAAAGAGGCGAGGCCGACCACGCGCATGCGCAGAAGGACACAAATATATTGCAGATAATTACTTTGTATAAAGGCAGCATTTGATCGAGTGTGGCGTTAAGGAGCCCTAGAAATTTGAAATCAATGAGAATCAAGGGGAAAATTCTCCACTGGCTGGGTCATACCTAGCACAAAGGAAGATGGTTGTGGTTGTTGGCGGCCAATTAAGTCAGTCCCAGGACATTGCTGCAGGAATTCCTCAGGGTAGTGTCCTAGGCCCAACCATCTTCAGCTGCTTCATCAATGACCTTCCTTCCATCAGAAGTTCAGAAGTTGGGATGTTCGTTGATGATTGCAGAGTATTCAGTTCCATTTGTAATTTCTCAGATAATGAAGCAGTCCGTGCCCGCTTGCAGCAAGACTTGGACAACATCGAGGCTTGAGCTGATAAGTGACAAGTAACATTAGCACCACACAAGTGCCAGGCAATGACTATCTCCAACAAGAGGGTGTCTAACCACCTACCCTTACCACACTACCAATCCCCCACCATCAACATCCTGGGGGGGGTCACCATTGACCAGAAGCCTAACTGGACCAGCCATATAAATACTGTGGTTACAAGAGCAGGTCAGAGGCTGGATATTCTGTGGTTAATGACTCAGCTCCTGACTCCCCAAAGCCTTTCCACCATCTACAAGGCACAAGTCAGGAGTGTGATGGAATACTCTCCACTTGCCTGGATGAGTGCAGCACCAACAACACTCAAGAAGCTCGTCACCATCCAGGACAAAGCAGACTGATTGATTGGCACCCCATCCACCACCTTAAACATTCACTCCCTCCACCACCGGTGCAGTGTGGCTGCAGTGTGTACCGTCTACAGAATTCTAATTATCTGACCAAGAGTTCCAATTGTTTCACCCAGAATTCAGATTATGAGCAAAGATTGCAGCCCTGCGCTTTGACATCAAATACCAAAAGTCTAAGTGATAGAAATATTTACAATTCTAAGGAGCTGTGATGCAGCTGGTTTGCTTTGGTCCGACCTTCTACTTGCCTCTCCAAAATAAAATCTGGTCCACATTACCTTCAAAAAGCAACTATTTTTCAAAGTCAGCTTCACTGTACGAGTTATTTTTGAACTGATGGAGCTGCCAGGTGTTGGAACAGGCCTACAGTCCATGGAGGGTAGAGATTGGTTCTCTGTGAAATGCAGTTTATTTTAATTAAATTGCAATTGAACTAAAATCGTTAGTTGATTTTTTTGGATGCTTGCATTATGCAGACACTCCGAGGACAGCAGGCAAGAACAGGCCTGGGTTCAGCTGCACTGCTCCCCTGGGTCCAATAACCTGCCAACAATCACTGTCTAGGCTCACACATGGGTGAGGTTGATTCCTTAGGTACCAATACCCGGTGTAAACCAGCACTTTACAGAGAGAAGAAAGGTTGAGCCAGTTGGCCCTATACTCATTGGAGTTTAGCAGAATGAGAGGTGATCTTATTGAAACGTATAAGATTCTGAGGGTGCTTGCCAGGATAGATGCAGAGAGGATATTTCCCCTTGAGGAATCTAGAATTAAGGAGGCAGAATTTGAGAATAAGGAGTCGCCCATTTAAAACGGAAATGAGGAGGAATTTCTTCTCTCAGAGGGTCGTGAATCTTTGGAATTCTCTCCCCCAGAGAGCTGTGGAGGCTGGGTCATTGAATATATTTAAGGTGGAGATAAACAGATTTTTGAATGATAAGGGAGTCAAGGGTTATGGGGAGCGGGCAGGGAAGTGGAGTTGAGGCCAAGATCAGATCAGCCATGATCTTATTGAATGGCGGAGCAGGCTCGAGGGGCCAAATGGCCGACTCCTGCTCCTATTTCTTATGTTCTTATGTTCTTAGAAGCGGAGAAAACTGGAAAAAGAATCGCTCTTGAATCTGGTGCAAGGACTAAAATAAGCTGAGGTAGGCCGCAAATAAGGAATGTTCTCACATTCATACCTACGATTGGTTTTAGATAGGCGACAGACTTTCTTTTTAAACTACAGGCTGGCTCATGTCAGACTCACCAAGACTGGATTGTACTTTCACAGATTAAACACCAGTTTGCAAAGGGAGTGCAGTTAAAAAAAGCTACACAGAGTTTTTGTAAAAAAAATAATTAATTGAATTGCTTCAAAAAGCATCAACCAGTGGAGATAACAATGTTTACACAGATACAGTGTGACTAAAATCACTATTAGTTTAATAATTCATTTAACGTGAAGGAATGCGATCTGAGAAACGATATCAGTAGCCCGATCATCAGATTCATACAGCCTTAAACTAGGTCTTGGCTTTTAAAAGTTTTACAAACTAGGCAGAATCATCAAATTATCAGAAATAGATTAGCATAAATATAATGAGACCTTGATAAACTGCAACCGACATCACATTAGTGCTGGTGTTCTCCACAAAGCTTGTTACTGTGGTAACTCGCCACCCCTTCAAATGTGCCAGCCTCCCTTTCACAACTATCGGCCTGTGTCTTTTCACCTTTGTGAAAGCTCGTTACAAATTCACAAAGGTAACAAGGACATTAAAATTTATATTGCACCCAGCTACTTACATCCAATCAAAAATATTGATTTCAATAAGCTATTGCAAACGAGTTCTGTTAGCTGTGCATGTGGAGAACACTGTAACATTGTGCGTATGATTTCACAGCGAGAGCAGAGATTATTAAAAGCTATTTCTTGGTATTGAGAAAACACAGAAAGAGGTTAGGTTTGCCATTGATTAAACTTCCAAGCCAAGAAAATGATTAGTTGCGAGCCTGTGCTGTCCTTCTGAATAGATCAGGTGCCTCAGGTCTACGAGAGGTGAATAGAATAGAACGTTGGTTAGTAGGCATGTTAGATTAGACAAGAAAGGGTCTGCTCAGTGGGAGTGGTGGGCAATTCCAGTGACTTATCAAGTTGACTAGGATGCCTGTCTGTCACGCGAGAAGGACAAACCCCATCCGAATGTCCCAATGTACTTCCTGCAATGGGAACAGTGATTAAAACTGTGCTGGAAACGTTTGCAGCTCAGCAATTTTGCTCATAGCATCTGCGTTATAAGTTCTGGTCCACAGTTCAAATTAGAAGTCTTGCTGATTGCCTTCTAACAGTTCTGGGACTGGCGGTAGAGCACAGCGAGACATAAACACAAATGATCATAATGGCAATTAGCCATCAGTTCATTTGCCTTTTCCGTTGGGTCGAAGTGTCCTTAAAATGATATATCAGGTAACATGTGAGCAGGGTTCGTAGCATTCACTAATATTTGAACTCTTCTGTCCTAAGTAGGCCAGATCACTAGAAGTACAAGATGGTACTTTTGAAAGAAAGGGGAAAAGAAAAGTGTTGGAACCAATCGTGGGGCAAAACTGAAATCCTCTACAGAGAGAAGCCCTTTTGATTGTGGTGGGGACATGGCGGGCAAAATGCAGGAGGAAGCAGGATTATTTTTTTCAGTTATGTTTTCAAACAATTTGATGACATATTCACCAGTGAGCAGCCCTTCTTAAACTTGCAGTCTCAAAGAGCAAGACAACAAACTGTTAGTTGGCTGTGTAGATTGCTGTAGGCTGCTGTTAGCAAAGAAGCAATGATTCATTTTTGTACAACGCCAGATCTGCACCAGACTCAGATGATGTCTACGCGAGATGCCCTTTGCTCTACGTACTGCCCTATAATTTTACGATACTTGAAGAGCTACACTCCTGCAATAATGGACTAACCAAATAAAGCTCCTATTAAAGTATATTATTGCTCTACTCTGCCTACGTTAAAAGCTGATGAGTCGAAATGGGCCAAATGACAGGAAGCTTGGGCAATTATCGCAATGGGATTATTAGGAAATTACTGGTCACTATTTTTTATTTTAAATGTGGTTGGGGGAACGGGGGAGGAGGAGAATTTTTGAGCTCACTAAGATGAGAGACAATAGCCCCGATTTTAACCTAACACACCCGGTGGGAATAGGGAGAGTTCCGAGTTGGACGCCCTGTTCTATACCTCGCCCGATTTTACGCTCCACTGAAATAGAATTTAACTTTCCTATCTTGGGCATCGAGTTCCAGAATCAAACACTCCTGGGTCATGTACAGCATGGTTAGTTATACAGTAAAGCTCTTGTTACACCTGCCCAACTATGTGCCTTAGTGTATACCCTACTGAGCATTGCTGTTTTCCACGTGACCTTTCAGGGTGAGATTGACGCGTTTGTGCTGTGTGGGCTGGGCTGACACTGTCCAACCTCATTTCACAACCAACACTTACAGAGAACAGACGGAGGAGACTGTCACTGGGCTGGATTCATTTCTGGAGATGAAAGGCCAGTCTGCTAACCCATTGCTCTCCCCTCCCAAGTGACTCCCAACTGGCAATTTTAAGAATCTGTTTGGGTGGTTAATGCAGGGTCCGCACTTTGCTACACGTACCCAATGCTTCAACGTGTTTGTTAGTTGTTTATCCAAACAATATATTTGAGTTGGGAGTAATGGAGAAGATTATAGTGAACTGTAGGGAAGATGGACGGAAACAGTGGTGGAAAATAGCTAGCCGCACCAAATTCTGACACCGTGACATCAGCTGAACTCTGAGTACACTCTGAGCGTTTTGCACAGTAATATTAGATAAACATGCGCCATCACCAGAGAGGCTTGTGTGGGGTTGAGCCACTACCTATGTGATTCAATAGGGAGAGAAGAGAGATAAATGTTGGCCGTACAGAGATGGGATGCTCTTCTTTAACAGCCTCACAAAACGGGGTTCAAGGTGGGACAGCGTCAGTCCAATTCAGAGCAGCGGTTACCCAGGTAACCACAATCGACTCGAGTAATCTTCGGCAAACCTTCAAATGGGAGGGAAAAATGAGAGACACAAGACAAGCTGAAACAAAGTTATGCAATTGGGAGTAAGACACCATGAAAGACATTTCAGTGCCTAGAGTTTAATTAACAGCTCAAATAACATGTAGCCCATACACATGGAGGATATCAATGTTAAATAAGTAGCACCTTCACGTGACTCACATCCTCCACAGTAAAACATTCTCAAACTATCGACTCAAAGATACAAATGGAGCATAACTCAAATATATTTACCAGAATCAGATGCAGCTGGTGTACATATTTGCTGCATCTCCATTTCATTGGTTGACTCATCAGTGACCTCCTGTGTTCACTAATGACCCTCAGCCGAAAGTGCCTTATCTTGTCCTCCAGATGTCCCAAAGTGCTTGACTTCCAGTAAATGGCTTTAGTTGTGTGGCTGTCAGTGTTAGGTTCGGGACCCACTAACCAGCTTAGGTTAAACCACAGGCTTTATTCTTTGTACCAAAGCTCTTGCCATATCTACACTTCTCTTGTGTATTGTTTGAATAGAATCTATTTTTGTTAAACTGCATAGAACAAACTTGTTATTTTGTTTTGAATTTTATTTCCTAATCAACTCTTGCAATGGTTTGTTGTTAAACCCATGCATTCTGATTGCACTTAATGTGGGTAGGTTAAGCTGGATGAAGTAGAGCATCCCCGATTTCCTTCGCTCCACCCTTGGCGGCCGTGTCTTCAGATGCCTGGGCCCTGAGCTCTGGAATTCTCTCCCTGAACCTCTCTGCCTTCCTCACCTCCTTAAAACCTACTTCTTTTACCACGCATTTGTGCACCTGTCTTAATATCTATTTATGTGGCTTGGTGCCAAATAACGCCCCTTTGGATGTGTTCCTACATTAAAGGCACTATATAAATGCAAGTTGTTGTAATACTGAAGCCAGTGATTCATGCTGGGCACTGGCCCACCCTTACTAGCTACTTTCTGGTAACTTGCCTAAGTGGCGTTTCTCAATGCATAAATCTAGGTGGTGAATACCAACAGTTTATTCAATCATACTGCTGCTGAGAAATGGGGAAAGTTGGTTAGAAAGTGGTAGGATTGGAAAGGAAAGTTTTGATTGAATGTATTGATTCTCTGCTTTTTCTCCCCCAGTTTTTGTTCCTCAATCACCTTTGTGATCGGGAACCTCTGTGTGGAGGCAGCAAGTCAGACGGGGAGTTTTCATCCAACTGCTCTCATCTACCACCTGGCCTCCCAATAACATTGACATTGGTAGCCTGCAGACTTACTAACTACAGTTACTTTCAGATTGTACCTATACATCAAGCAGCAGGAACTGCTGAAACTGAAACATAAAGAGTGGTCTGGTCTTCCTCAAGGGTCCATTTCAGTTAATAGCTTAGGAGTGAATTATTCTGTGTCCTTGCCTGTTCTGTAGAGCCCAACATACTTAAAGCTGCTCCAAACATCGTATTTTGTATAATTATCAAGGGATGGGTGCAAAAATTCACAATATTAAGCTTAGAATTTTCTGCATTTTGAAGCTTTATAATAAGATAAATACAAATGAGGGTGGCCATTTAGGCCATCTTAATTCATCCATCCAGAAAGACCCTACAAATTTGCAGGACTATGGGGAAAGGGCGGGGGAGTGGGACTAGCTGAAGTGCTCTTGCGGAGAGCCAGCACGGGCTGGATAGGCTGAATAGCCTCCTTCTGCGCTGTAACCATTCTATGATATTGAGTATGACAATGGGGCCATGTTAGTTCCACTGTCCTACACCTCCAGCTGTCCTTGGATGGATTCATCTGATCATGTACCCCAGCAACTCTGCTAACCTTCTCTATTAGATCAGATGCTAATCCACGTTCTCTACACTCCATTCATTTTATGCATCCAAAGAGTATTTACCTGACCTCGTGTGGGCGCCTATTGTGTTGCTAATGACTCCTGGGTGCATTTGGTTAAATAGATCATCACATGTGACTTCTGGAAGCCATTGCAGGCAACATTACTGAAATACTAACAGATCTCCTCATTGCTCAAAGTGAGTTGGTGGATAAGAGGTATGGCAGGAAATAAGTGTGGCCATTATAGGAAGTGTGTGCTATATGCAAGACCTATAATGGACAATTGATGCCGAGATGAGGTAGATCTAGTAAGGCTTGGGCACTAGAAGTTAAGGCAAAAATGACAAAGGCAACAAATGTTTTGTCTTGGAAATGACACATACCTGTGACATCGAAGTTTGCATTCAATGCCATTATATTTTTTTGGATTCCATTTTACTCTTGTGGGCCTTTCCATTCATTCTCACCCTACCCAACGCAGACTGTACACCTCCTACAGCTCTGGAGGCAGGATGGGCAGCCTGCTCGCATGCCACTGCAATGCCACTGTTACTTGGCTACCAGTTGGCATGCGGGACTAGCTGGATGGCAGCTGATGGCCAGTCTGTGCCAGTGAAGTTTGGCACACACACCTACACTGGGATTATGGGTTTCTTGCCAGCGATGCTCGCTGGGGAGGAGTTGATCAGGGTTAGAGAGCCATCTGGTCCTTCAATTTATTGTGGACCGTATGCTGCATGTAGACCACTCTGGCGGCAGTGTAATAGTCAACTAGAATGAGCAGATGTTGAAATCCAGATGTCAGGGGAAGGACCATGACATTACTATATTAAAAACACACAATCTAATTCATTAAGCGCACATTCTTCTCATCCCCCCACCTGATACACATAGTGCAGAAGAGGATTTAAATCATCATCAGGATTACAAATGAGGAAAAATAGTAAAGGAAAAAGTACACAAATTGCCATTTGAAGGTCTAACATGCAGGGAATCCATTATAATATCCCGTATAATTGTGCTGAAATATCACTGTACTCACGATATGATGAAATAGGTATACATCTGAATAGCTGAAATGAATACAGAGTCAGTGAATATTTCTTCCCTTTTGATACTTCCTTCATTAACTCCATGCCTAAAATCCTAAAAAGAAAACCTCATTGAAGAGTAACAAATGGAGGCTCCCATTGGTGTACCTGGTAATCCGCCGAGGCTCCATAAAACTGGGCGAGTCCCGCCTCCGCTTCCTAATTGGTGAATAGCTCCTTGAGCGGCGACGGTGTCTCTCCGCCTCGGAGTCGTGATGTCGCGGTCCGGTGTCGCCATCCCTTTCCCTGTCACAACGAGAAAATGAACGGATGACCACACAGGCAGGAATTAATGTGACTCCCTGTCGACCGTAACTCCTTCTCTAACTTGTTTCAGCTCGCACCATCCAGTGCGAACTGCCCATAAATAGCAACGCAACCCCGATGGGAAGTCCAATGCCCAGGGTGGAGCTGAGCAATACGGACCATGAAGATCTCAGCCGGGGGGGTGTGGTGTGTGGTGGGCGACGGGGTTGGTGAGTGTAATGTACTTGCTTCACAGGTTCTTTGCTTATAAAAGCAGGGAAGTCTTGCTACAGTTAAACAGGGTATTGGTGATGCCACACCTGGAATACTGTGTACAGTTTTGGTTTCCATATTTATGAAAGGATATACTTGCTTTGGAGGCAGTTCAGAGAAGGTTCACTAGGTTGATTCCGGAGATGAGGGGGTTGACTTATGAGGAAAGGTTGAGTAGGTTGGGCCTCTACTCATTGGAATTCAGAAGAATGAGAGGTGATCTTATCGAAACGTATAAGATTATGAGGGGGCTTGACAAGGTGGATGCAGAGAGGATGTTTCCACTGATGGGGGAGACTAGAACTAGAGGGCATGATCTTAGAATAACGGGCCGCCCATTTAAAACTGAGATTGAGGAGGAATTTCTTCTCTCAGAGGGTAGTAAATCTGTGGAATTTGCTGCCTCAGAGAGCTGTGGAAGCTGGGACATTGAATACATTTAAGACAAAAATAGACAGGTTCTTAAATGATAAGGGGATAAGGGGTTATGGGAAGCGGGCGGGGAAATGGACCTGAGTCCATGATTGGATCAGCCATGATCTTATTAAATGGTGGAGCAGACTCGAGGTTCCGTATGGCCTACTCCTGCTCCTATTTCTTATGTTCTGATGTAACCAGAGGGGAAATGAGGAGAATTTATTTTTGTGAAGCGGGTTGTTGTGATCTGGAACGCACAGCCTGAGAGGGTGGTGAAAGCAGATTCAATAGTAACATTCAAAAGGGAAATTGAATATATACTGTCAAAAGAGCTGGCACAGGCATGATGGGCCAAATGATCTCCTTCAGTACTGTAAGATTCTGCTTGGGAGACAGGGCTGGGTGACCAAATCTAATCAAGCATGAATTTGCACCAATTAATTGATTAAAAAAGGCACAAAGCAAAGCCTTTAGTGCAGAGTAAAGCAAATTATGTGGATTATAAAAAGCTTTTAACTGCAGGCAGACAGGACACCTGGGGCTTCATGGGTTAAATGGGAGAGGCGGTTATCATACGACACCTAGTGCTGTGCTTCGATAATGCAGCAGAGGGAGCCAGCGTGCACTTTGTGTGGTATTGTTGCGGCAGGGTTAATATTTTTTTTAAATACAGATAGATAGATCTTTGTACGCTCACACTGCTGCATTGCTGTAAGCGGAACACTTGATGAAATAACTGAAATCAGGAGCTGACAGTGAGAAGTCACCATGAGCGACAGCAGACTCTAGATGTTTTGTTTTACATTTCAGCACTGCCACTGTTCAGAGCCTAAGTGCTGCCTCTGGAGGATCAGAGACCCCTATGAATAAATAAGTGAAAATATAAAAAATTCACGTGTTGGAAACCTGAAGGAAAAGCAGAAAATGCTGGGAATACGCAGCAGATACAACTGCATCCGAGGAGAGAAAAGACAAGCTTGCGTTTCTGGTGTAAATCCTTCGCCAGAATGGAACCTGAAACAAGCCCCTCAATAAAACTGCCCAAAGCAGAGAGGTGGGGGGGGGGGGAGAAGGGAAGGTAGCAACACAACGTGGCCAGGGACTGCTCGCTCATCTTGGATGACTGGCCAGCAAACCAGTTGTTTTGATAGAGCGGATAGAGAGAGAGACTTTCCACTGGCAGGAGGGTTGGTAACCAGAGCAGACAAATTTAAGATAATTGGCAAAAAATCCAGGAGAAATCCTTTTACACTGCGAGTTGTTACGATCTGGAATCACTGCCTGAAAGGGTAGGGGAAGCAGATTGAATAGTACCTTTAAAAAGAGAATTGGATAAATATTGAAATGGAGAAATATGCAAGGCTATGGGGAAAGAACGGGGGGTGAGGGGGTGGGATAGATTGGTCAGCTCTTTCAAAGAGGCACGACGGGCCAAATGGCCTCCTTCTGTGCCGTATAATCCTATGAAAATGTGGAAAGTGAAAAGTGATGGATGATATACAAAAGTCAGTCAGACAGTGAAACAGCATAAAGAGACTAAAGGGCCAAGAATAGCTAAATGAGGCGATGGGACGGGAAAGGTAGGCAAAAAAGGCAAGAAATGTAAGAAAAATATTCCCAAATTACAGGATTGTGGTGCACCATTCCTACAACCTTTGCAGTCCCTTACTTTCATCTTCCCGTTTCCAGCTCTGATGCAGGGTGTAGAACTGGAATGTTAACCTAAGCTGCTGTGGGATTTCCAGTCCTTTCAGTTTCTTCCCTTTCCCCGAGGCTTTGTGAAGAAGTGTGTCGAGTGGTGCTGGAGCCGCAGTGCCACCAGCCACACTGGCAACAGCTGAGCCAGGAATGCAGTGTTCTAACATGTTGGTCGGTACAGACTTTCTCCAGTCACTGGGCAGGGTCCGGGGCCCAGAAACCAAGCTCGGTCACCCATCAGCTGTTTAAACTTTTTAGTGAGAAAGTGATCTTTTTTCTGCTTATATTGCTTTATCTATTGTTGCATTGGACTAGGCTTGTAAACTGGCCAGACTAGGCTTTTAATTTAGGAGGAGGGGTATTTTTAAACCCTGCTATCTTGCACAAACATTTCAATCTTCAAGTTGATCTGGGAAACTGAACCATTAATGGAGAGAGGGGAGACCTGTGTCTGGCGTGTACACAGGTTGATTCATTGGAAGCGTTGTTGGCCACAACCATTGCTGACCTGCTCTGTCTCTGATGAGGGACAGCGGATTGACCTTCTGACCTTTTACCTGTGGTTCTGAGGGTCAGATGCAACTCTGGCAATAGGGAGCTGAAGGTTCCCTCTCTGGCTGGAAGCTGGTTCGAGTGCTGAGCCTGGAAGATGTACAGCTCCAAGCATGGTGTGGATTGCTCTGCACAGCATTTTAAAATAAGCAGTAAATTGAACATTGGTGTTACTGGCCCTGAGTTCACTGTTACGGGATGTACGAGGTGTGCACACAGATTCCAGGTTTAGGTATGTGAAGCGTATGCACCTAAACCCGGAACTTGCGATCTGTCAGGAATCCTCGACAGATCGCACGCATCCAGAGGTAAAGGGCCCCCAGAGGCGGAGAGTTGGGCTATTTGACCAGAGAATGCCCTTGAAATTCTTACGACTGATAAAAAGCAGGCGTAAGGCTTTTATAGGACAGAAAAATAAAATTCTTTCAATAATTTAAACATTTAAAATCCTGTCAAATAAGGTAAATTTATTTTTAGACCTTTTAAATATGTAAATTTCTTTTTCAAAAAATTCCATTTTTGTTTTAAATAATTAAATCCCATTTTGGATTCATTTTAAACATGTGATGTTTTAAAAAATGTATTTTAAGTTTGTGTGTATTCCCATTCATACTTGTGGTGAGTTCCCTATAAATGTGATTGGTTGGGCCGGCCCATGTGATCCCAGGGACACCAGTGAAGCGCCTACGTCCCTGGGATATGTGGGCCTCTACGCAGGCCTTTCAGTAGAGGCCCAGGACCACAAATCTCCGAACCTCCCGGACCACCAGGTAGATTCGTAGAAATCTTTCAGGTTGGAGGCATCCGCCCGCGGGAAACCTCCGACCGCAATTTCTGGGCCACTGTGTTAATAAAAACTGAAGAACACGAGATGCTGATCACCCTATGACTGCAGTAACCTGGTGTCATTTTGTTGAGCCTTTTGTCTTGGCTGTAAGATGTTAGATTCAGTTTCCGTGGAAAAAATAAAATGGCATTTGATAATAAGGGGCACAGCCTCAGGATAAGAGGTCGGCCATTTAGGACTGAGATGAGGAGGAATTTCTTCACTCAGAGGGTGGTGAATCTTTGGAATTCTCTACCCCTGAGGGCTGTGGATGCTCAGTCTTTGAGTATATGCAAGGCCGAGATCGATAGATTTTTGGACTCTAGGGGAATCAATGGGAAAGTGGAGTTGAGGTCAATGATCAGCCGTGATCTCATTGAATGACGTAGCAGGCTCGAGGGGCCTACTCCTGCTCCTATTTCTTATATCCTTATAAAAAAACATTGAAAAGACTAGGCTTGTAAATTGCATAGATTTGCTTTGTATTCCCTTCAGCATAGAAGATTAAAGGATCATGTAATTCAGGTGATTAAAATGATTAAAAGATTTGGTCGGGTAGATAGAGAGAAATTAAGCCATGATCTAATTGAATGGCGGAGCAGGCTCAAGAGGCTGAATGGCCTACTCCTGTTCTTTTATATTGCTATATCAATTTTCATTACCGCATAGGTCTGATCTTTTGCAAACTTTTTAATGTATTTCTTACAACTGTTCTGCATCCATTTCATTTGCAGCATAACCTCAGACAAGATAAAATGGAGGTTTCAAGGGCTGAAAAAACTATCAATGGAAGAGAAATGGAACGTGGATAAATGCAAATGTAGACTGAACAATTCTGGAGGGTGATTCAAGATGCAGTGATAAACTTAAAAGAATAGTCTCCTTAGAACATAAGAACAGCATAAGAAATAGGAGCAGGAGTAAGCCACACGGCCTCTCGAGCCTGCTCCGCCATTCAATATCATGGCTGATCTGGTCATGGACTCAGGTCCATTTCACTGCTGCTGCTAACTGATAACATAGAAACATAGAAAATAGGTGCAGGAGTAGGCCATTCGGCCCTTTGAGCCTGCACCAGCATTCAATAAGATCATAGCTGATCATTCACCTCAGTACCCCTTTCCTGCTTTCTCTCCATATCCCTTGATCCCTTTAGCTGTAAGGGCCACATCTAACTCCCTTTTGAATATGTCTAATGAACTGGCCTCAACAACTTTCCGTGGTAGAGAATTCCACAGGTTCACAATTCTCTGAGTGAAGAAGTTTCTCCTCATCTCGGTCCTTAGACTGTGTCCCCTGGTTCTGGACTTCCCCAACTTCGGGAACGTTCTTCCTGCATCTAACCTGTCCAATCCCGTCAGAATTTTATATGTTTCTATGAGATCCCCTCTCATTCTTCTAAATTCCAGTGAATATAAGCCTAGTCGATCCAGTCTTTCTTCAGCCATAACAGGGAATATAAGGAAAAACTCAGCAAACCAAATTCAGGTTACAACAACAACTTGTATTTATATAGCGCCTAAATCATAGTGAAACGTTGCAAGGTGCTTCATAGGAGCATTATGAGATAAAAAGTTTGACACTGAGCCACATAAGGAGAAATTAGGGCATGTGACCAAAAGCTTGGTCAAAGAGGTTAAGGAGCGTCTTAAAGGAGGAAAGAGAGGTAGAGAGGCGGAGAGGTTTGGCAGGGAATTCCAGAGCTTAAAGCCTAGGCAACAGAAGGCACGGCCACCATTGGTTGAGTGATTATAATCAGGGATGCTCAAGAGGGCAGAATTAGAGGAGCGCAGAAATCTTGGGGGGTCATGGGGCTGGAGGAGATTACAGGGGTAGGGAGGGGTGAGGCCATGGAGGGAAACAAGGATGAGAATTTTGAAATCGAGGCGTTGCTTAACTGGGAGCCAATGTAGGTCAGCGAGCACAGGGGTGATGGGTGAGCGGGACTTGGTGCGAGTTAAGACATGAGCAGCCGAGATTTGGATGACCTCAATGTGGGAGGCCAGCCAGTCAAGTCTAGAGGTAACAAAGACATGGATGAGGGCTTCAGCAGCGGGTGAGCTGAGGCAAGGGCATAAACGAGCAATGTTACAGAGGTGGAAATAGGCGGTCTTAGTTATGCTGCGGATATATGGTCGGAAGCTAATTTCAGGGTCAAATATGACACGAAGGTTGCAAACAGAAAGAAAGAGAGTACTGTCATAGCGCTGCCCCATTATACTCGTCACCGCATATAGCGGGCAAATGGCGTTCGCACCAACATGCCCGCTATAAGTGGTGGGAACAGTACTCCTACACAGTGTGGTTATAGAACGGGACTGACCTGGACTGCTCCTTGCGGGGCAACGACCGTGACTTGCTCCGCCTGTCTCTCTTGTCGTGCGATCGGGAGCACGAGCGGGACGGGGAGCGGCTGGAGCTCCTGGAGCTGCTCTTGCGGCGGGGGCTATAGGAAGAGCTTTTCTTCTTGTCCGAGTTGTGGCTGCTGGGCTGCTCACGTTTCCCCGGCGACCGGGTGCGGCTCTTGTTCCTGCTCGTGTAATGGCTTCGATGGTGGCGGTCTGGCGTCTGCCTTAACCTGCGGGGAAACAAAAACAGCTTGTTTTATTTTGTTTGAACATACGGACAATGGCGGACAGGAAACGTCCCTGTGGTGCATCCAGCATGTCCCACCCTGCCGTGCCTTGTGCCTCACAACATACAGATTCCCCACGGAGGGTTGCCAACTCACCAGCATTGCCCTGAAGTTTCCAGGAATTAAAGATTAATCTCAAGGACAAACTGCGCGTAAACCCAGGGGAAACATAGGGATTTTTTAAAAAGTGTGTTTTTTTTCCATTTACTTTGAATACTTTTGTTTATTAGTTGTTGGAGATGGGCTAAAAAGGCTGTATGAGGCGGGAGGTCATGTGATGTAACCTCCACGTATACGTCCGACCAATACGTTGGCAATTCCATCCGAAAGTCATATCATCTCCTGGGAGAGGCAAAAAACCACATTAAATGCCTAGAACAATTCGGAGAAAAATAACCTGCAAAATTCCTCTCCGACCCCTTTAGGCAATCGATACTAATCCACGCGACCCTCTGGCCCTGATCAATGTTACACGATACCCAATCTTCATACAAGGTGATCGCCGCCCCAGCCACAAACAAGACCTAGCTCCCTCTTGCAGGAATAAAGTGTCAACTGCACCAGCTGGCAACCTGCCCCTCTATCCCCTGGGCAAAGAACCGCCTCCTGACATTGAAAGTATTAGGAGCGGGTTGCATTCTACATTCGTTATTTAGCAAAGGTTGTGGACTTTTTTCACACTCCAGCCAACCTGCTTTAAGTAAGGCATGAAGGTTTTATCTTAAATGAGATGGAGTTGGCTAAATCTTGGCCTGTTCTGTCAAAACTGCAGAATTGGCTCGAGGGCCTGAATGGCCCACTCCTGTTGCTATGAATACTTAGTTAGATTGGTTGGGTCGACATGCCGCAACTCGGCACTTGTTACTGGAGATCAGCGAGACTGTCTGACGTATCAGCTGCATGGCCAATCACATTCTCCGACGCAGATCATGTATTCAATTTCCACTTCATTAGGCGTGGCTTGGCTGGTTGGGAGGCCGGACAGGGTCCCCCATTTGCCACATGGTACAATTTGAGATTTTCCAGCTTGTGTCGATGGCCATTGAATGTCCACATTGCATTCAGGGTCCTCCCACGGTGGGTCCAGCTGCTGTCTCACCGACGGGTACCGTTTGCCCGTGTGAAATGGCCACACCACTGTGCTCAGGTGCCTGTCGTGGCAATCTAAAGGGCGAGTGTCAGGGGATGCAATTTCCTGCGGGGCAGTAATCGGGAACTTACACCCGACATTACGCCCATTTTGCCGATATCAATTTACTCTCAAATTTCCTGCCAATCTCATTAGCATAAGCCGGACGCAAAATTCAGCATAAACAATCATAGCCCGGGAAAAGCGTGGGACTCACACTGTAAGTAAGGGATTTAAAGTTTCAAGCTATCTAACCGTCATTCACGCTCAGAACCTGCAGTCGGGAAGTGTGTCAATTTTTAACATGAATTATAGTGAAAATAAAAATGTATTCAAAGAAACAGGAAATATAGAGCAAGTCTCAGTGAGGAGATATATTTTTAAGATTGCAATAAAATACCAGAAAAATGACTGCTGCGTCTAAAATTCTGGCTGTAATTTTACACCTGTTTTGAACCAGTGTAACTGCAGGAAATCTGCGTGAACAGCTCTTTAACCTGGGAAAGAACCCAGGGACTATAGTGAGCCGCGATATGTTCGGGTGCAGGGATCGGTAGACGGGTGTAAATGATCGAGGAAATTCAGGCAGAGTGTAATTACATGTGTAACACACTTGCACTTAAATTCCTCCTACGCTGGTATTAACTTTACACTTGGATCACACGTATCTCGGCACAAATACGCAGGAAATTCCACCCCTGATTTTTTTTTGCTCATTATATTGCTTTATCTGCATTTTGTGTAGGCCTGATACTTTGCAAAATTGTCATTCTCTTTCTTACAATTGTTTTCTTCCACTTCACTTGCAGCAGCCAAAGTAGACAGTTAGGAATTGTTTTGATGGTTCCAATGGCACTCGTAGATTTAGATGAGGAAGAGCGGTTCTTAAGGGGACAAGAAAAGCAGGAGCGACTGTACCTCACATGTTACTTATGCAATCATCCTTACCCCAGGACCGGCATACACTGACCCAGACAGTTTTTATTAGACATGTCAGAGGGACTGAAGTGGGGCTTCGAGCTCTGCTATAATTAAAGGGTTAAGAATGGATCTCGAGACGAAAACAAGCTGAAATAGGCTTTTGTCGTGATCAACTTTACAAGCTGTGTTAGCGGAGGAAAATTACAAATAGCCAAACTGTTGAACTGCAGGAGGCCCAGAGGGGCAGTTAAACAGGGCAAGGGGTTAAAAGTGACACGTTGGAAAAACTCCATGCGGTATGAGTCATAGGCGAACGATTGTGTGACGCGAAAGGGGATTAGTCAATCAGCAATTGTGCACGCTGGCTTTGGGCCAATTAAACAGCATGAGGGAACTGTGCAAGAGGCTGACATGGATCATTAAATGTATAAAAGGTTGCTTGGAACTTTGTATCATCGGAGAAGCCTGGCTATAGACACACCAGCAGGAAGGCTCCCCACCGGTGTCATGGTACATCAGTTATTGAAAGTTGGCATGCAGGTAAAGCAGGCAGTGAAGAAGGCAAATGGCATGTTGGCCTTCATAGCTAGGGGATTTGAGTATAGGAGCAGGGAGGTCTTACTACAGTTGTACAGGGCCTTGGTGAGGCCACACCTTGAATATTGTGTACAGTTTTGGTCTCCTAATCTGAGGAAGGACATTCTTGCCAATGAGGGAGTGCAGTGAAGGTTCACCAGACTGATTCCCGGGATGGCAGGACTGACATATATGAGAAAAGACTGGATTGACTAGGCTTATATTCACTGGAATTTAGAAGAATGAGAGGGGATCTCATAGAAACATATAAAATTCTGATAGGATTGGACAGGTTAGATGCAAGAAGAATGTTCCCGATGTTGGGAAAGTCCAGAACCAGGGGTCACAGTCTAAGGATAAGGGGTAAGCCATTTAGGACCGAGATGAGGAGAAACTTCTTCACCCAGAGAATTGTGAACATGTGGAATTCTCTACCAGAGAAAGTTGTTGAGGCCAGTCGTTAGATATATTCAAGAGGGAGTTAGTTGTGCCCCTTATGGCTAAAGGGATCAAGGGGTATGGCAAGAAAGCAAGAATGGGGTACTAAAGTTGCAAAAATGATCAGCCATGATCATATTGAATGGTGGTGCAGGCTTGAAGGGCCGAATGGCCTACTCCTGCACCTATTTTCTATGTTTCTAAGATAAAGACGACTTGAATCTTCGAACCAAGACCTGGTGTTGAGTGTTTATTTTAAATACAACGACATCCATCTTTGGCATCTTCATTTTCACAACAGTCACTCGCATCACTTGCAGCCAGAGAACTTGTATCACAGGGATGGGTCATCCAATGGATGCGAAAGTTATTACTGCGTTAAAATTTTATGCCGCTCGATCCTTCCAAGCCACCATTGGTGACATGTACCAAATCAGCTGGCTGACTGGCCACAGGTACATCAAAAAAAGGTCAGAGGTTTTGTTCTCCAAGGGCAATGTACTGATCACTTTCTTTGGAAGGAAGGCGTCAGTTTGACTGGGCTTATACTTTTGTTTGCACTCTTAGGAACCTGTCACCGGTAAAGCATCATCGATGCTACCCATGACTCTATAGGCCGTTAAGCATGGCCCGGTACCTCCTGATAGGCAAAGTACACTCCTGTTCCCTGGCACCAGTGGCCTGGAATGACAAACAGGGAAACCCTCCTTGCACCCACTGTAAGCAGTAACAGCACACTTTGTCAACCAACAAATGGAGGACTAGGTGCTGTGCCATCACTTTAGTGCAAGCTTAGTTTTGTGCCACAATATTGGGTTTCTTTTCACTTTACTTTTACCTACTGACAAATGCTTCAAATCCCCTTTATAAAAGCTGGAATAACATTTGTGCCCATTACCTTTAAGTGGGCACGTCCAGTTAAATTTGAACTGCTCGCCAGATTTTCAACGAGCTCCGTTTGGCTAGTTGGGGCTTCAAGAGCAAAGCCATGCTGGGAGCATGCCTGATTACGAGATTGATCTGACCCTGCTAAAATTGCCAACTCCATGTGCTGTGGGCATATTTTGCTCAGGCAGCCAGCAATTCTTGGCACAGACTTGGCTAGGTGTGGAAAACCGGGACTATAGTGTACAAAAATTGTAAATTTGCAATTTAAGAGAAAGCTGAGGTAAATCAGAGCAACTTGCAGTACATTTTCATCTTTTCTACTTTTTCTTCCCTCTTCTGGAGGAAGGCAAATTAATGTTTCAAGTTGCTATGGAGATTAATGAAAGGCAAAGAAACTCAGCAGAAAATTTCACATCCGGGCACTCTGCCTGGTTTGACCACTTTAGGTATCTTTTTTAAAAGTATGAACAAAAATAACAACTTACATACTTTTGATTTACAGTGCTCACGTAAAGGAAAACGTCTTTGCGTGCTCTTAAGCCGAGACAGGGAACATGAATCAGGAAACAAGGGAGAAAAATTTAAGTGAGGGGGGGAAAAGAGGAAGCATAAGGCTCTAGTTAAAGCAAAGGGTTTCTATGGGGCCTTTGAAGGCAGCGAGAGCGTTCCAATGCGCACTGGCGTAGTGACTGAAAGATAACAACAACAACTTGTAATTATATAGCGCTTTTAATGTACTGAAACATCCCAAGGCGCTTCACAGGAGTATTATGCGATAAAAATTTGGCACTGAGCCGCATAAGGAGAAATAAGCGCAAGTGACCAAAAGCTTGGTCTAAGAGGTAGGTTTTAAGGAGAATCTTGAAGGAGGAAAGAGAGGCGGAGAGGTTTAGCCAGGGAATTCCAGAGCTTGGGGCCCAGGCAACAGAAGGCACGGCCACCAATGGTTAAGCGATTATAATCAGGGATGCTCAGGAGGGCAGAATTAGAGGAGCGCAGACATCTCGGGGGGTTGTAGGGCTGGAGCAGATTACAGAGATAGGGAGGGGCGAGGCCATGGAGGGATTTGAAAATAAGGATGAGAATTTTGAAATCGAGGTGTTGCTTAACCAGAAGCCAACGTAGGTCAGCGAGCACAGTTGGATTCCGATATGCAGCGTTGTGTGTTGTAGTATTTTGCCCCATGATAAAGGGGTGATTACAGCCTAGGCAACAGAAGGCACGGCCACCAATGGTTGAGTTAGATTTTCCCCACTGTGCTGGGCCCACGTGATCCAACAGACCATCAGCAGGAAAATCTGCCGCGCCACCTTCAAAAAAAAATCTAACAGCTACCGTCTTAATAGTAGCGACCAGGGATTAAAGAGCAGGCGATTTCAGGGGCATGAGCTTCATGTCCCATGGACCTCTCACTGGAAGCTGCCTCCCATACAGCGGGGTGGGAGATGCACCTGACCGAAGAGGTCAAGGAGGACATGGGAGAAGAAACAGAAAATCAGGGAGATCCAAGGGGCATTGTGTACATAAAATGGATCCAAAATCTGGCCAGTGGCTGAGGGTTCTGTGAAATGTATGTGAGGATATGTTAGAAAGAAGAAAAACAATTGCATTTATACAACACCGGATGTTCAGAAGCACTTCACATCCAGTTAAGTACTTTTCAGTAGCAACAGTTGTAATGTAGGCAAAGGCAGCAGCCACTTTGCGCTGCCTTGTTAGCCTTTATTACAAGAGGATTTGAGTATAAAGGACATCTTATTGCAATTATGTGAGGCCCTATATATAGGGCCCTGGTGCGACTGCACCTGGAGTATTGTGTACAGTTTTGATCTCCTTACCCAAGGAAGGGTATACTTGCCATAGAGGGAGTGCAACCAAGGTTCACCAGACTGATTCCTGGGATGGGGTGATTGTCCTATGAGGAGAGATTGAGTAGACTAGGCCTATATTCTCTAGAGTTTAGATGAGAGTTGATTTCATTGAAACATACCCAATTCTTACAGGGCTTGACAGGGTAGATGCAGGGAGGATGTTTCTCCTGGCTGGGGAGTCTGGAACCAGAGGTCACAGTCTCAGAATAAGGGGTCAGCCATTTAGGACTGAAATGAGGAGAAACTTTTTCACTCGGAGGGTGGTGAATCTTTGGAATTCTCGACCCCAGAGAGCTGTGGAGGCTCAGTCTTTGAGTATATTCAAGACAAAGTTCGATAGATTTTTGAATATTAAGGGAATCAAGGGATATGGGGACAGTGCAGGAAAGTGGAGTTGAGGTAGAAGATCAGCCATGATCTTATTGAATGGCAGAGCAGGATTGAGGGGCCAAATGGCCTACTCCTGCTGCTAATTCTTATGTTCTTATGACCAGGGTCCCACAAACAACAGTGCACTGCACCTCAGGAAGGATATATTGGCCTTAGAGGGGATATATCAGGGCTTAAAGGGTTAAATTATAAGGACAGGTTGCATGAACATGAGTTGTATTCCCCTGACTTTAGAAGGTTGAGGGGTGATCTAATTGAGGTGTTTAAAATGTTAAAAGGATTTGATTGAGTAGATATAGAGAAGATATTTCCTCTGGTGGGGGGAATCTAGAACAATGGAGCACTATGTTAAAATTAGAGCTTGACCATTCAGGAATGAAATCAGGAAGCATTTTTTCACACAAAGTGTGGTGGAAATGAGGGTGTCTCAAATCGCTTTACAGCCAATGAAATACTTTAACAATGTAGTCACTGTTGTAACATAGGGAAATGTTGCAGCCAATTTGTGCACCGCAAGATTTCTCAAACAGCAACAACATCAATAACCAGATAATTTGTTCTTTAGTGATGTTGGTTGAGGGATAAATATTGGCCAGGACACCGGTGAGAACTCTTCTTCAAAAGTGCCATGGGATCCTTTACATCCACCTGAGAGGGCAGACGGGGCCTCGGTTTAATGTCTCATCCGAAAAATGCATCTCCAACAGTGCAGCTCTCCCTCAGTACTGCACTGGTACTTCACAATACAACCTGTGATTATAGTAAGAGGATGTGTATGGTGAGGAGATCTCCATACTCAACAACCCAGCATCCACAGCCCTTTGGGGTAGAGAATTCCAAAGATTCATAACCCTCTAAGTGAAGAAATTCCTCAATGACCGACCCCTTACCCTAAGATTGTGACCCTTAGTTCTAGACTCTCCAGCTAGGGGAAGCAACTTTTCAGCATCTACCCTATCAATCTCCCTCAGTATGTTTCAATGAGATCACATCTCATTCTTCTAAACTCCAGAGAGTATAGGCCCAATCTACTCAATCTCTCCTGATAGAACAACCTTTCATCCCAGGAATCAATCTAGTGAACCTTCTTTTAACCGCCTATAAGACAAGTAAATCCTTCCTCAGATAAGGAGGACTTAGCAGAGTGGATCACACGCTCAATGTAGAACCCTCCCGAGTTTCGTTTGATTGAAATCAATGAGATGAGGATCAGCTTCCACAACAGGCAGTTTACCAGCCAGGTAGCAAAGTTGATAATTACGCCCCGCCCAGCCCCGTGACCTCTCGCTTAAGATGTATTACCATCAGAGATTCGAGTCCACGAGAAGTGGAAATGCTGCATGCTAACACGCGGCCAATCCAAGGGCTGTTAAGAATCCCACCAGCAGTAGGGCCAAGAAAAATTAGTACAGTAAGTTTATTTTAAACAGGAATCCGGACTCCTGATGCTGAACTTGCAATGCCTGGGCTGTGCCTTTGTACTAGTTTAAAATTTCTTGTTATGGGAAATTCCTATGTTGGAGTACACTTCCTTTCAGTCACTAACACAGTGGCATAGAAGGTGGCCAGGGAGAGGTCGGTGATCTGGAGTGCAAGGTCCTTGGAGGGGAAGCATTAAGCATAGCAATAGGAGGGAGCGGCCTGAGGAGGGGAGGGGGGAAGAAGAGGGGGAGGAGGGGGGTTGTGGTGGATGCTGAAAAACAGTACGCCTCGCCTTTTGAAGATGGGAAAAATAACAGGACTAACTTCTTTGCTCGTGTGCTTTTACTCCGCCCTGCTACGTGGCGTGCTGGTGAGCGACTGCCGGCAGATTCTGCAGAGTCACTGCTGAAGTCTGACTGGCTCGGAGAGCGTGGAGACTCTTTGCGAGCTGGCAGGGTCGACTTCCGTCGGCTTGGGCCCCTATGTGCGGATGCTGACCTTGACCTGTGCTTTGCATGCCTGCCCTCGGCGGACGATCTCCTGCTGTGGCCCGGGGACCTGGACCGGAAGCTCCTGGAGCCATGCTTCGAGTGCTTGACGTCCTTGACCTTGGGCGACGTCGATGCAGACCGGGGCTCTGCTCCTGGAGACAATGACCTGGAGTCGGCGCTCTGCAGCAGGAGAGAAAGGCTCACCTTAAAGAGACTCCTGGCACAACAGCGATGCCATCTTCCAATTCTTGCCACATCCCTAAGACACAGCCTACGTCAATAGTTTATCTAGCACAGTCCTCTACAGTGCAGCTCATGCAAGATTTTGCATGCAAACCAAAAATTAATTCAAAATAAAAAACCTGGAATGGGAAAAGAAACCAAAAATTAAACAGTCAACCGAAGTTTAAGAAGAAACAGAATGTAAGAATAAATAAATGAAAAGAAAGTGAGCTCAACAGATTTCTGTATTTTGAGGAAAGGACAAATTTTCTTACAATTCCTGGTTTTAAAATAAAACAAGGTGAAGGTAGACAACTTGACTGAACAGCACAGAAATGGAAGGCAAAAATTGAAAAAAATCCACAAATGTATTAATTATCACTCAAACAAAACCCTCTGAATAATACTCTGTTTTCTTTTTGTGCTTTTTCCTGCAGAGAACTGCTCATCTGTCATCAGCGACCCAGATTATTAATGTTTTTTTTGTACCCCCGTTTGGTTAACATACACTTACCAATCAGGTAGCATTTCCTCCATTAGTAGGTAAGGTGTGAGGAAAAAGGGAAAAGCGGGGCAACATAAGTGCATCATTAGAGTCACAAAATGCAAGAGAAAAAAAGACACAAAAAAGCCCTTTCCAAGTAGTGAAATATGAACAATGTATGAAATTAAGAATGTGCAAAGGAATTTATTAATACTACAATAATGCAACTGCTTCAATGCCTAAGTACTGATGCACTAAAATAAGGCCAGTTCCAGGGTCTCTGGGCTCCCCTGCTCCACTTAAGGAAAATATATACATGTGGAATGTCAGGTTTTACCTGTAAAGTTGAGGACAGGAGGTTATAGGAGACAAGGTGAAATGCAGAATGTCGGACTATTCCTTAAATGTAGAGAATGAGCCTCTCCCAGCCTCTGTGACCTTTAGCACTCTTCAGGGTTGCATAGTGAAGGGCAGATTTTTTTTTTGAAGACAAGGTTCAGAGTTGACGTTAAGAACGGGAGTGTCCAAAATGATCGATTTTTGTTCCCCTTCAGTTTTCAGTTCTGAAGTGTCAATTAGCCTCAAAAGTTTTGTACTTTGCTTTGGGGGAAGTGGATTGAAATCGTCCAAATTCTTTTGTTTTTTGTCATCTTTCCCCTAAACCTGGAGAAGAAAGGATACTGTTCTAAAAACACACTGCCTCTCTATTTTCTAGCCATTGTTTATGTTGATTTAATTTAAACCAGTCTTTATTTGTTTTCCTGTTTAACGTGGCCCTTGCTATAGCTGCTCCCCTTGCCCATACCCTCATGCAGGTGGGTGCCAGACTGCCAGGAGATCAATCTCTTGGCGGTAAGATGCTGGCATTTTTCTGCACCGCCATCAACAACAACTTTCATTTATATAGCGCCTTTGCTGTAAAATAAAACGTCCCAAGGCGTTTCACAGAGGAAAAGCTGAGATCTGACCACACTTAACTGGGCCCAGCTTGGGGGCGGATCACCTCTGGTCTTGAACCTAGGACTGTTAACTGCCGGTTTTCTGGAATGTTCTCTTGGGGCCTTTTATAATGCTATATTCACATTGTGGTCCATTATAAGTAAACACTGAAATATTTCACATCCTAAAATGAGGAATATTGCGATTCCCAAATAACACACAGCTCAAGTGCCCAAGCATTTACTTGAAGTTCATCAGGTGAGGGAATCATGATAAATTTGATCATAATAATGAATACATCATAATAATGATTATCAGTTAGTTCAAACATATTAGGACGTTGACTTCGGAGCTCAAATTACTTTTTGCTGTGGGTGATATATTATAGTGTGCATGTTTAACGTTTCTAACACAGTGCAAATATTTAGCAAAAAATCAATTTTGCTGATGAACTTATGAAAAGCCCAATATAAAAAGTATTTATTTTCATACTTGATAACCTTTTAATAGATAATTTAATAGTCCAGCCGGAGTTTTAAATCTATTTCCCATCAAATCACCGCCCCCCCGGCCCAGCCCACTGAGAACAATACGATAGCAGATTTGCTGGGATAACCTATTTGTAGCCCTCGGTCAGGTGCCACTCTTTAACTGGGCACTAGGGGGTGTATGAAAGCAGCCCTTGGTGACCCATTGCTGCTTGCTGTCTCCCTAGCCCCCAATGGCATGGGTTAGATCACAGTGAGAAGTGGAGGACTGGTAGCCAAATGTCGGCATTTTGTGGAGCATCAATATACTGTGGCACAGAATCACTCGAAGATTTTCTTAAATATTGCATAGTAAGCTTCTTTCTTTAAAAACAGGGCACAGTTTACGAGGCTTTCAAACGTGCGTGAATGCAGAATAATTAGAAATCACAGAAATTAGCCTGTAAAACTTTAAGTGTGGATTGCACGGTTAAGTAAAACCAAGCTTCTAGTTAGCAGTGACGAATATCCTAAAAACAGATTTAACTTGAATTGCAAATTCTAACCTCATTAATTGTCAACGTAAAAGAAAAAGATGAAAAGTAATCAAATAACATTTTAAAAACCATCTCACAATAAGTGAACTGTTAACAGGAAAAGCAGCACTAGTTTCAAGAATAAAATTGGACTGCTTTTGGCGAAGATATTTTGTTTCCTTTCTAATCACTGTTTGCTGACATGTCTGTTATTCTCTAGTAACTCATCGGACAGGAGGTGTGAGCAAGAGGGCAGGCTCCTGTGCTACTCTTGACCAAGCTGCTCAGAGGTGCCACCAGTCTGGTTGACTATTTTCCCTTCTGGTTTAGCCCTCCCTCTCCTTCTATTTGTCCTTAATTTGGTAACATAGCTTGTAAAGACACCACCACCCCGCGAGGGGGAATCGCAGACACGTGTCCAACCGGGACTATTCCATCCCTCTACGCATTGGAGCTTCAATATCTCACTTAGTCCAGCAGCATCATTAATACCTTTGACCTTACATAACTTTCTTTCGCACAAGTCAACTTGTTCGGTGAATATTTAACTAATTTAAAAAAAAATTCCTTCAGTTTTACGATTTGATTTCGGCACAGGTCCCTAGTAGATCCTGACCTTATTGTGAAGCCGAAAAGCAAAATTCAAATCAGTCAAAAGGTATCAAAGGAGACAACCAGCCATGCATTTACACAATGCTGTCATCAGCAATCTACGAGCTTCCCCAAACATTCAAAGAGGGTGGATATAAAAGATGCTGAGGAAAAATTGACTCCTTTGGTTAAAACTGGATATTACATTTTCTGACCAGGAATGGTAACAGCATAGGAAGGCAAGCGCAAAGGGACTTCATCTCTAAATAATCCTCAGATGGCACATTTTCAAAAAAACACCTAGAAAATGGAGGCTAAAGGTCAAAGGTTATGAGGGATGCTCATTATAGTCTTAATCTCGCATCCCCCCTTTTTTGCCGTCTTACATTGATTCCGTCTCTAAAATATGACAATGCAGAGTTGCCCAAAGCAGGGAACAGGAGGTACTGCTAGAGCAACGATCCTGCTGAGGGAACTGGCAAAAGACCCACGCGCCTTATATGTAAATATGGCCTTTGGCTTCTTTGGATTTTCTCTTTTTTGTTTGCTATAGCTAGAGAAGAACAAACAGCCACTATATTCAGGGACACCATATATGTTAGTACAGCTACTGACAAAATTTAAAAAAAACATAAAAGAAAATGACTTAAAAGGCATCATTCATGGATCAATGCTACAAACAACACACAGATATGCATCTTAACAACTCTACAGAACATGAAGGTTAAAAAAAAAAGGAATCCAGAGCAGGGGCTAACTGGAGGATTTTATAATGAAACAAAACAACCAAAAAAATAAAAGAGCAAAGAAATAAACCTGGAAAATGGAAATCAAATAAGATTTAACTTCAAGCCAGAGTGCTTTAACAGACTCATCTGCAGATGTGTTGCGTACTAAGGCAAACAAATACATACCTTTCCAACCATTGAGAGGAGTGCAATAATAAAAGAAAACAGTATTCTCCACATTGGAGTGCAGTATGGGAAAGAGACAGTGACTCTTTAGTAATGTGCCATTGACTTGATGCTAAGTGTTATTTTTTCCTCTATTTTTCTTTATGCACAAACATTGCAGCCATGATGTTTCATTCGCAAAATGCCCAGGAAAAAAAAAAAATCTCATTAAACATAAAAGTCCAACCGCATGCAGTGCAGTAATGTTACATGACAACTGGCTAAGGAAAACGGAAAGTGCACATGGAATATATACACAAGGGAAAGCTCACAGGGGACAAAAAGCACACAGAGCAGGACAGGAAGCTGTCAATGAGAGGATGGGTGACACAACCAGAACACCCTGCAGATAATCTGTGCTCGGGCACGTTAACCCTTTGAGGACTGATTGAAATGTTTTATCGCCAACAATCGTTCCCCTTACCTCTAGCCAACAAATGTAAGACTATGTGATTTCCCTGGCCCAGAAGCCATTGACAGATGTGTGGAGTTCTGTGTGTGCTTGTGTGTGTGCCAATTTTGGGTTGGTTTCTTGGGTACTTGGGATCAAAACTGTTACTTTACTGAGCTTTAATTATAACAAGACATCTGGACAGACAAGGCAGGGAAAGGCTTTTCTGTAAAGGTGCAAATCCCACGTGGATTTCTGTCTCCGCAGCCTGGCTGGTAATCGGACAGAGCAGATTGGCTGCCTGTTACAGAAATCGCCCGTAATTCATTGCGCTGAAACCAACAGACTGAAATATCAGGCAGGATCTACAAAGAGCTTGCGATCCGCCCTGTCACATGCCTGCCTAGGCGGTGACGGCAGAAATCTAGCTCCTCTTATATGTACTCTTCCTCCCTAGAATTGTACCAGTCAACAAACATCAAATGTGATTGAAGCAAAATCACAGCCGAAAAGTTGTGAAAACACAAAATACTGTGTCAGCGAGATTTCTCCTCTTTTAATTAAAAAAATGGGGATGGTGATACTAAAACAATGGCTGTAACAAAGCACACTCTTTAAATGGCGGTTGGCTCAGCAAACTAAATTTATTTTGGTTTTACATAACAACATGCACAGTGCTCAAAGGGTTAATATCCGTCATACCGATTGAATGTGAAACCTAAAAAAACTGGGGCGGTTGTTAAATGAATAAAGGGGTTGGGATTGATCAGTGATGTCACAGGAAAACGCACTAATAGTTCAGAATCGTTATCAATTCCACCTTCTGAAAAATTGGAAAAGGACTCGCACCTCTGTCGGTTTAGTTTAAAAAAATTAATTCTCGGGATGTGGGTGTCGCTGACAAGGCTGGCATTTATTGGTTATTCCTAGTTTCTCTGAGGTGATGGTGGACCTTCTTGAACTGCTGCAGTCCATTCTTTGCAGTAGTTTGACATAAGCAAGTGGCTTGCTAGGCCACTTCAGAGTGCAGTTAAGAGTCAACCGCGTTGGTTGTGTGACTAGAGTCAGATATAGGCCAAACCGAGTAAGGACAGCAGATTTCCTTCCCTAAAGAGGCATTTGTGAACCAGCTGGGTTTGTACTATAATCCAACAGCTTAATGGTTACTTTTACTGATACGTAACTATTTAAGTCATACTAGGGGGCCTATTATTGCTAAATTATCTCACTAAGGTGGAGGCTCCTTACTGTGGTGTAACTTGCTCTTTAAGTATGTTGTGATGTTACCATTTTAACCACGATTCTATTTAATTTGGAAATTGACAAGCCCTTTTTTTAACCTGTTTTTAGTTTAGTGCATGCTCACCCTCTGAATGTAACGTTAATGTCTATGCTCCTCTTATTAATATAGGCTCTGAGTTATCAGTTAAACCCATCTCTCCCATATAATATACTTTTAAAATGTATTCAAAGGGTGTGGGCATCACTGGTAAGGCCAGCATTTATTGCCCATCCCTAATTGCCCTTGAGGTGATGGTGAGCCGCCTACTTGAACTGCTGCAGTCCGAGAGGTGAAGGTGCTCCCACAATGCTGTTAGGGAGTGAGTTCCCAGGATTTTGACTCAGCGACAATGAAGGATCGGCAATATATTTCTAAGTCAGGATAGGGTGTTCCCATGCACCTGCTGCCCTTGTCCTTCTAGGTGGTGGGGGCTGTGGGTTTGGGAATCACGCTGAGTTAATGAACTATGTCTGGTTTAAAATTACTTTGATTTTTCCTGTACTATGTGAATCTATTTGCTGGAGAATTTTAATGAAGCATACGCAACACATTTCTCAGTCAGTCGAACTGAAAAGATGGAGGATGTGTCCTTGGCAGCCATGCTCTATATCTTTATAGCAGAAGTGGCCAGTTAACTCACTGGTCACCAAGTTCGGAGTGAGTTATGAATCATGGTCACTCTGTTGTCATGCCTGTTATTCCCACAGCGCAGATTTGTAAAGCTGAAATTACTGTTAGCAAACTTTAAAAATAACTACATTTAACAGGTTAATGTGATTTGATAAATCTTACATTTGGCAGCATTTCTTAATTTTTTTCAAAATAAAACCCCAGTCAGGTGTGCTAACATTCCAGAAATAGCTCCCTTTACTGGTTCAGAGACTACATTGGTTTACTTTAGGTTAATGAATATTATTAACCTGTTTATGCATTTTTTCAGATCAGTAAATGTTATAATTAAAAACAATTAAAGTGAATTTCTATTTGATTTCCTTTAAAAAGAAATGGTTTGAAACAGTAATCCACTTGTGATGTCTTTAAAAAAAAAATCATTGCTTTAACATGCACGTTAAGTAAGTCAGTCTGTTCTGCCTAGGCTCCATGCAGTAAGTCAGGTTGAATGATGCACATTAATATCTACAGAGAAATAATGACGGTCTCTTCACAGTTGCTGCTTAAGTTTCTTTGTAATGCACTGATACTTAACGACTGGTTGCACAGGGTTTGATTGTGGATGAATAATTTTGTGCTAAATAGCGACTGGGTAAAAGGAACTAAATCCGTACTGACTCCACAGAAATGCATGCAAGTCTTGTACCATGCAGGATGAAGGGCTGGGCTGTGTTCAGCTTGCCACATGAAGGAACTGACTCGACGTAATAGACAAATAGGAAAAGCTATTTTCAATTTCATGTTCACCGTTGGCGTTTAAACATCTCAGGTATGTTAAGAGAAAGACGTATCTTAATACTATTGACATATGTCCTAATTTTTCAGAGGGATGGTCAATATTGTACAGAAAACAACAGGATCGTATGAAATACTTGTGTTGCTTTGTGGTACACTCATGCCACATGGGGACACTCGCTGCGTGTACCACGGTGACATGAGATGCAGACTGTCCCTGGTGGTCACAGCACCAACGCCGAATGTTTGTACTTCATGCTTTGCAAATCCACAAAACGTTTAACACCCAGTGAATGTTTTCGCTGTACCACCCAGATTAAAGCCAGAAACTGCAGTGTATCAGCGAAGGGCATCAGTCCTTAATGGGCTGAGCCACATAGACTCAAAGCACATCACTCACAACAACCAATAACTATCGCCTTACCTGCGATGCGTAAGGGAATAAAATGGGCAAATAGGTTTCAGATAACACTCTATTTGATGGAAAAAGAAAGGTACTGGTTCTTTTTAGGGAGGTTCAATTTAATCCCAGGCTGTTTCCCAATCTGATCCTTCCCCTTTTGTAACATTTTCCCTCCAACTACTCCCATTGGCTGGGACAGGTAGAGTGAATTTGGCTCCATTGCTTCAGCCCCCTCATTTATGATTGGTTTGGCAGAAGTCTGCTTTTGAACCAGCCACTTTTTGAGTGGGATGTCTGAAAAATTCTAGGAGGAGAGCCAGGCGACAAAAGTGTGATTTTTGGAACCGAAATTGGATTTTCCATTTACGATGCGGAGATTTGGTTATGAAGTTTTTGGGGTAACTTTTACAATCAGCAGAGCAAAGATCAGACTCGGGGCCCTAAGGCCACACCTATTGTATGGTCTATCCGGTTCTGGACCTGGCAGAAAGTGGCGAACCTAAATGATGAGTTCCATGCAGGGTTTGACATGCCCCTAAGTGACAACAGCTGGAATTACCATCTGACAATTCTCCAGCTGGAGCAGCAGTCGTATTTCTTGCATCTGCATAAATATCATTTGGATTCTTTCTGTAAGAGTCAACCTCACATCGCTGGGTATCAGAGTCCAGTATTTTGCGACTGTGTTCTCACAGGACCATCTTCAGCTGTGCGGAATTACATGGAGCTCGTTCTGGAATGACCGATGCTAACCAGTCCTACTGATGGGGAAGCGTGAAGCATTGGTCTTGACTAGAAGGGACAGGATGACCCAAACGCTGGTAAGAAAACCTTTTAACCATGTTGGTGTTCAGCAACTCCCACACCTTACAACTGCAAGGTCCTGGATTTACAAAGTGAGCCTTTAATCAGACAATAACCAGTTATAGTTGTCTGCATTAATGCTTTGCTATTGCATCAACGCGTTGTATCATTTTATGTTGACAACCTTGCTATGAGTGATGTCTGAATCTTGATGAGCAGTGGGAGATCAGCTGGAGGAAGGGCTTGCACAGTGTGTGGGTTTCACACCTGCTATAGGAGGTGCATTGACAACTTATTCCAGAGTCTTAGAAATATCCCAGAGCTGTGGCTTGGATTCCCCTCAAGTTTCTAATTCTAATAAAGGGTCAGAAGGACTTCACTAACATCAGAAAGATCAGAGGCAAATCAGTGCTGTTGAGTAGAACTCTGCACAAGGGTTCAAAGAGTCCTCTTTGTCCAAGCGCAGAGTGGCATGCCATGGGTATCTGTAGTCTAACGGCGGTCTCGTGATATGGAATTGAGGAAAATGAGCTTGATTTAAGGATGGAATCAATGCACTCAACAACTCCATCCCACAGCCCTGCACATGCTGGGTCATCTCTGCACTGCATCACTGCCATCCCATCCAATTTTAAATATCTCGACTGAAATTAAAAAATGCCAATTCTGTCTCCTTTTCAGCTGAGAGCAGTAGCAGTTATTTGGGATTTCTGAATAATAAAATAAACCCATCCCAGTAAGATAACACTCGTTCCCAGACCTATGCCAATGCCACCTTTAAGGGTATGACTTGCCTGATCCTCTTGCAATAGCTGTGAAGAAATGCTTAGCCTGTGATTGGTGCTTCCCGCTACAATGGCATGGGAGGGAGACACTGCAAACTGGAGATCCCAATACGATGTGGCATAGTGTGTTGGGATAGCGGCACACTGGAATGCCGGTCGAATAATGCTGCTGCTTCATCTTATTTAATAATAAAATTACTGGGCTGCAAAATTATCACCCACGCCCAGAGATTAAATATAGGAAGGCAAATTGTGCTCGAAGAAGAAGCTACTCGGTAAAGAGTGCTGGTGATGCTGCCTGTACAAGTCTCAAACACATCTGTACCTGTGGTATCAGATCGAGCAATGTTTTACACCATGAGCACAGTAAATAACATCTCATGTTCCGTCAAATAAAGTATTATCTGTCGTGTACCAGCAAGGAAATACATCTGCCTGCAATCCCAGATGTTGCAATACATTTGGTGCAGAATGCTACTTCACAATTTGTTTCTGCCGCATGTATCAATAAATTCAAAATGGTGGCAGTGATGAGGAAAAACCAATGAAAGTAGTGATGTCTACCCTACTAGTTGAAGCTCCAGGAGACTCCCTTTAGATGTGCCTTTAGATGGTTTCTCTTGTATTTTGTTTCACAGGACGTGAATAATGGAATACATCAAGCACTAGTCTGCGTAACCCCTGCCTCCCTTGTACCGAGATGAGGCTGATATCTTTTCACGCAACGCCAAGCGGTAGGGACGGTGTCCTGGGATAAGCTCACCTCTCCAGACTTCTGCACTTCTCCGACTGAGAACTTGAACCCGTGGCCAAAGGAGGTGTGAAGAACCGTGTGACCCCTTCACCACTCATGACGAATAGAATCATACAGCACAGAGGGGGCCCATTCAGCCCACCGTGCCTGTTTCAGCTCTTTGAAAGCTATCCAATTCGTCCCATGACCCTGCGCTTTCCCCATAGCCCTGCAAATTTTTCCTCTCCAGTATCTATCCAATTCCCTTTTGAAAGTTGCTATTGAATCTGCTTCCAGCACCCTTTCAGACAGTGTATTCCAGACTGCAACAACTCACTGCGTAACTTTTAAAATCTTCATCGCCCCCCTGGCATTTTTGCCAATTATCTTAAACTCTCCCCTCTGGTTACCGACCCTCCTGCCGGTAGAAACAGTCTCTCCTTATTTATTCTATCAAAACCCTTCATAATTTTGAACACCTCTATTAAATCTCCCCTTAACCTTCTCTGCTTTAAGGAGAACAATCCCAGCTTCTCTATTCTCTCCACACAACTGACGTCCCTCATCCCTGTCTTCTTGGAAATACAAATACCGCTCCGCAATCTCTCCTCATATTTTAGTGAAGGGCCAGTTTGCTTTGACTAGAACTACTTCAAAATTCCTAATCTTTGCTCTCCCTACAATTCTATTTCAATTGGATGTAATTGCATTGAAGGGTTTCATGAAATGATCTCCAGTTCAACCTATATTTTTCCAGAACAGTGGGGTGCAATTTGGGATGGGGGTGGGGGGGCGGTATTCTACTTATAACGTGGCATTCTCTGCTAAATTGCAGCTTGTAGGAGTTTGGGGGATCCAACAGGCTAGCGCTTTACTACTACAAATGATTCTTCTCACTGTTTAATGAACTGCACATGCTGTTCAGATGGAAATGAGAAATAGAAAACAATGGTGGAGAATGGAGAGCACACAAGATTCTGATCGGAAACTGGCTTCAGAACTCCCAGAACACAGAGAGAGAGAGAGAGAGCAAGAGAGAGAGAGAGAGGGAGAGAGAAAGGAAAACCAGAAAAGAGAAGGAAAAGACTACATACATCCTGTGATCTATCTGGAGGATGCCTATGTCTTGAACTGTGTCTGCCGTTCCACGAAGCTCCCTTGTGTCCGTTCTGCCTGGGGGTCAGCGATCTGCTGTGCCGGGCTCGCAGAGGGGACTGACTGGGGCTGGACCGAGTACAACATTGCTTCCGCCCATTTGTGTCATTCTTGGGGCTTTGCCTGGGCATAGCACTGCGCTTGTTCTTGGCATGTGATGTTCTGGGCTCTGACGACGGACTGTGGCAGCTGGAAAACAAGGAAAGCCAAGTGGCTGATTACGTGGGAGCAGCAGGCCCGTTACTGAGCGCCAGCAGTTGGCCAACCTTGATCAGTTTTTAGTCAATAACGAATCCAAACATCCAGCCTATTCAGGATTCCGACGAGAGCTCACAGTAAGTCCATGAATACAATTTTGATTTTCAGCCGTATATTTTGTCGTGGCTCACCACTATTCTACTGGCTGCTGTTGAATGCAGCAGCAGTCACATGGCTTTTATGAGATGATTTGAGGTATTTCCAGCTGAGCTGAAGCACCCATGATTGACGATACCTTTCAGTCAATTCGTTTACCACGGGGGCAATTTGAACCGAACCCTCCTGGCAGGAACAAGGTGGATCCGGGCCAAAGGGCCATTTTATACCCCGCCCGATTTTAAGCTCCCCTGACTTCAATTGAGAGTAGAATCGGGCGTGGTGTAAACTGGGTGTCTGACATAAACCCGTTCTATTCCTGCCCTGGGAGGGGGGGTTAGGTTAAAAATTCTGCCCCGTTGTCCTTATAGGGTGCAGCTGACTTTACTTTTCCCAGCTGATCACTTTCCCCTGATCAATACCACTTTCGTTCTCTAATGGAGCACTCGTTGCTTGAACGCAAAGTTCTGCTATTAAGATATTTCTTGCTTGAGAGCCAAGCACAGTACCGACAAGTGCGACTGCCAATTCCAAATCTTGGCCACTTTTGAGACTTGAAACTTTGACTCCAGGCTTGTTAAGTGAGCATTTAGCTATGTTGAATTTTCTAAAGACCCAGTACATGTGTAAAGTATTGCTTTGCTTTCTGTCTCCATGTGTTTTCTGGCTATTATTTTAAGCCACCCCAACCCCAGCCTCTTCCCTCCATTCACTGTGATTGTTGGGGTTGGGGAAAGAACGATTCAGTTCACAGAGCTTGATAGATAGAGGGTGCAGCCTGACCAGAAGGCTATAGAGCTTCAGCCTCAGACTCCTACTCCGCTCACTCCTAATGAAAAAATGTTTAACTTATGTACCCTGGTTGCTCCACCCTTTCATTATTCTTTGATAGTTTAATTTTTCCTTTGCTCGATGAAGCTGAGCTCACCTTTTGATTCAACACTGCAGCTGAAACCTTTTTGTTAATTAAAACCAATCAGATCTCCCGTGGCATTGCTCACGGTGCAAGGGCGGATAGCCTCTTTGATAACAACGGCTGCATTATCAACAAAATGTGACAACAACAACTTGTATTTATATAGCGCCTTTAACATAGTGAAACATCCCAAGGCGCTTCATAGGAGCATGATGAGACAAAAAATTTGACACCAAACCACATAAGGAGAAATTAGGCTAGATGACCAAAAGCTTGGTCAAAGAGGTAGGTGTTAAGAAGCGTCTTGAAGGAGGAAAAAGAGGTATGGAGGCAGAGATGTTTACGTCGGGAATTCCAGAGCTTAGGGCCTTGGCAACAGAAGGCTCGGCCACTAATGGTTGAGCGATTATCAAGGATACTCAGGAGGGCAGAATTAGAGGAGTGTAGACATCTCAGGGGGGTTGTGGGGCTGGAGGAGATTACAGACATAGGGAGGGGCAAAGCCATGGAGGGATTTGGAAACAAGGATGAGAATTGTGAATTCGAGGCATTGCTTAACCGGGGAAAGTGTTACAGGAAGAAAGCATGACACTTACAGAAAGTGAGCATTATAAGTAAGACAATTTAATATATCACTAGCTGATCTGCTGTGGTGTTGCACACAGGGATGAAGACCAAGTGTAGTCTTCAGATGAAGTAAGGTTAGAGAGTGGGTAATAACTGGACCAAGATGCACCGATGTAATGTTTTGTTATTTTTGTATAATACTTCAATTTTACATTATTACTAGTCAATCACCCTTGGTGTTGCACATGGGTAGTCAAGATCAAATGTAGTCTTCAAGTGAAGTGGGGTCAGAGAGCAGGGAAAATTGGGCCAGGGCATTCCAACGTAATCTAATCCCTGTTTAAAGTCAAACATTCTGTCCTTATTTTTATATAATACTATGATATATTATTCAATAGCAAACCTTCCAGCAATTTGGGAAGCAGAGTTGGGTGGAGCATGGGAGTTACTCTGCAATAAAGGTTTAGGAGTGAGAGATTTAAATTGGAGATGCTACAGCACCACAACTGGAAATAGGGTATGAATCCCTCATATGAGAAGTTTACATAGGAAGTCTCCATTCTAAATGTGGACATAAGAATTTCTAATCAGTGTCAGCTGTGGCTCAGTGAGTAACACACTCACCTCTGAGTCAGAAGGTTGTGGGTTCAAGTCCCATTCCAGGGACTAGAGCACATAAATCTAGGCTGACACTCCCAGTGCAGTGCTGAGAGAGTGCTGCACTGTCTGATATGTCATCCTTTGATCAGACATTAAATCGAGATCCCGTCTGCCCTCTCAGATTGACGTAAAAGATCCCATGACACTATTTCGAAGAAGAGCAGGGGAGTTATCCCTGGTGTCCTGGCCAATATTTATCCCTCAACCAACATCACAAAAACAGTTTATCTGGTCATTATCACATTGCCGTTTGTGGGAGCTTGTTGTGCGCATATTGGCTGCCACGTTTCCCACATTACAACAGTGACTACACTCCAAAAGTACTTCATTGGCTGTAAAGTGCTTTGAGACATCTGGTGGTCGTGAAAGATGCTATATAAATGCAAGTCGTTCTTTCCTTAATGGAAAAGTTGACAACAGGAAGCTAGGTTGTGTAGACAGGAGTGGCCACAGTCAGAATTGTTTTTAATACATTGCAGATAAATTATGAGTTTTAAGGATTTGTTTGAAATGGCCTATAATATCCACACTGAAGTGAAACATGCACATCATGTAAAAACGAGGAAACAGACCATACGTAAAAAATGAAGTATTGCAGCAGTATCTTTGACATGTAACACACTGACCTGCTCAGTGATTTGGAGGAACTGCGTACGGAAGATGCAGAGACGCTGCGGGAGCTGCAACAACTCCGTCCTTTGTGTGGCTTCCGCGGTGGCGACTCGCTGGGTGACCTATTGAGGAAAGGAGCCACGCTTGAGATATTGACCATTACCAAGCAATATCCTTCCATGAAGATGCAGCCAACAGTGGGTGTTTCAGGATAATAGGAATATGGGAAGATAGGCCATTCAGCCCCTTGAGCCTGCTCCACCATTCAATTAAATTACAGCTCATTATTTAACTCTGTGGCACAGTGCTTTTATCTTTAATTATCTGTCAAAATTTGAATCTCCATCAACCAATATCACCAAAAGCAACACCAAACAATAATCACACTGTTGGTGTGAAATGGCTGCCATGTTTGCCTGCACATGAACCGGGGTTAATGGGTCAAATTACGAGTGATATAATTGAGGTGTTTAAAATGATTAAAGGATTTGATAGTGTAATGTATTTGCTTCATGGGTTCTTTGCTTAAGAATTAATAGCAACACATTGCTATTAAGAACTAGTTGGTTTATTAGCAAAAGGTTTAACAATCACACTACACATTACCAGTTCATCCACCAGGCTCACAACCACCTGCCTCATCGTCGATTCCCTGAACCCAACTGGCTGGGGCTTTATTGAGTCTTGTGAACATCACGTGACTGGCTAAGCCACTCCCAACTCAACAGCTCTACAAACCCATGAGCATACTCATAGGGGCATACATTACAGATAGGGTAGACAGGAACTATTTCCTCTGGTGGGAGAGTCCAGAACAAGGGGGCATAAACTTTAATGAGGAAGGGAGGCAGAGAGGCTGATTGGTGTGGGAGAGATAGCAGAGTCTTCCTAGGCAGATAAAGGAACGTCCAATGGTGGGGTGAAGGGAGAGGGAAAGGAACATGGCCAGATTCAGAGGTATGGAGGGAGAGGGTGGGAGGGGGTGTTGTGTGGCGGTGTAGGGCTGCAGGAGGTCACAGACATAGAGAGGAACAAGACCATAAAGGAATGTTAACATGAAAATGGGAATCTTCAATTTGAGCCATTGGGAGGTGAGGAGCCGATGTAGATCAGTGAAGACAGAGGAGATGTGCGGGAGAATTGGTGCAGAATAGGATATGAGCAGTAGAGTTTCGGATGAGCTGTAGTTTAGAAAGCGAAGGATGGGATGCCAGACAGGAGAACATTGAAATAGTCGAGTCTGGAGGTGACAGAAGCATGGTATTTATCCAGCTTCTCTGTAAAGGAGTTAATGATCTTAGCCTTTACTGATGTGAATTTGGAATTGGAGGCTCCTTTTCTAAATTGTCATGGCATTCTTGACCAATCAGAAACAGTATCAGAGCCCACCAACAATAAGATGGGAGCTGCTGTCTGGATAATAAGGTATTTGCTCAGAATGCACCCTGATTTGATGGTAAGCTGCCCATCCTAACTTTCAGTATTCTAACCAAGTGCTCCCAAATACATAGCTCATTACGGGAATAAGGGGTTTTTGGGAGCTGGCAGGGAAGTGGACCCGAGTCCATGATCGGATCAGCCATGATAGTATTAAATGGCGGAGCAGGCTCGAGGGGTCGTATGGCCTACTCCTGCTCCTATTTCTTATATTCTTATAATTCAACTAGGGTCATAAAGCTAGATTTTGCAGTTGGTGTTATTTCACTGGCAGTGGTAACCCCTAAGGCCGATTGAAAAATATATGTTCTAATCTACAGCAAATATATTTAATTAATTTACGAATTCGTAGAAATATTATAATGATCATGGAGGATTAATATAAAATAGTGTTTGCATTCAACCAGGGGAACAGTCAATTGTTCAGTTATGATGACAGTGGCTGATCCATAAAGGTTGTTCATACCGACACACAGGTCAAGCCCGAGATTCCCAGGTTTTAAAACCATACATCCATCAATGTGTGGATTATTTACTGGATTGTACAGTACTTGTATTTACCAAAATCACTCACCCTCTATTCCATTGCAATTCATTCAGGTTTGCTTCCATCCTTAGTTACACTGTGCAAGCAAACTTCAAGGAGACCTTTGCTATCTTCATGTTACAGCGCTGTCCTAATATAAGAGAGCACTGCTCTCACAGGGGACCCTGAGTGCCACCTGAGGAGGTGGTGTCCAAGGATCCTTGAAGGCCAGCAGTGCCCTTGTCAGACTGCCTGCAAGCTGTGACACCCAGCATGTTGGTGCCCGATGCCACAAGCTATGGGCATTTTAGTCCAAGTCACCAATGCGGTTTTCACATGATGGGCTGTAGGGGACTTCCCTAGTTATTGGGAAAAGTCTGTGGCAAAAAAAGGAAAGTTGTGATCGTGACTTTTACATAACCATGTCTGGCCAATACACAAGTTATTTTGCTATTGCAGCTGTTGTGAAATCTGCCTCACAACATAAATGAGTTTAGCTTCCATAGCACATAAAATGGGACCATTAAAGTTGTAACCACCTCAGTAACTGTTCCTAGTATACTCTAGCTGTATTTACAGACTTAAACGTTTTCAAACTAAACTAATAGGTGGAACTAGGTGGAATTCTTTCTACATAGGAATAGGAGTGGGCCATTCAGCCCCTCGAGCCTGTTCCACCATTCAATTAGACCATGGCTGATCTGTTCCTTAACTCCATTAACCTGACTCGGTTCCGTAACACTTAATACCCTTACCTAACAAAAATCAGTCTCTGCTTGCCATTTTCAATTGACTCCCAACCTCAGCAGCTTTTTGTGGGAGAGAGTTCCAGATTCCCACTGCCCTTTGTGTGAAGAAGTGCTTCCTGACATCGCCCCTGAACGACCTAGCTCTAATTTTAAGTTTATGACCCCTTGTCCTCGACTCCCCCACCAGAGAAAATAGTTTATTTCTATCTACTCTATCAAATCCTGTAATCATTTTAACTGCCACAATTATATCATCTTCATAGGCAGTCCTTCGGAATCGAGGAAGACTTGCTTCCACTCTAAAAGTGAGTTCTTAGGTGGCTGAACAGTCCAATACGAGAACCACAGTCCCCGTCACAGGTGGGGCAGACATTTGTTGAGGGAAAGGGTGGGTGGGACTGGTTTGCCTCATGCTCTTTCCGCTCTCAGCGATGAGATTCGAGGTGTTCAGCGCCCTCCCGGATGCACTTCCTCCACTTAGGGCAGTCTTTGGCCAGGGAGTCCCAAGTGTCAGTGAGGATATTGCACTTTATCAGGGAGGCTTAATCGTCTATACTCGAGGGAAAACAAGCCGAGTCTATGCAATCCGTCCTCATAACCCTGATGTCACTCTGGTGAATTAGTGCTGCACTTCCTCCAAGGCCAATATATCTTTCATGAGGTGCGCTGCCCAAAATTGAATGACGTACTCCAGATGGGGTCTAACCAGAGCTTTATAGAACTGTAGCATCAATTCCATCCCTTTGTGAATTAACAGCCAATATTGGTGGGTTATCGTCATTGTTCCTGAATCTAACTCCCACTTTAGTTTCAAAACACAAGAATATTATATTATATTATGATATACAGGAAATTTTCCTCTGTACATTTCTGTCCTCCCCCTGGAGTCTCAAACCAGTATGAACCAGAATGAATACAGCAACTGTGAATAGCTCCCGCAGGGTCCTAATGCCTGTCCAGTGAACTGTAACAAATAAATAGGGTAATAACACAACAGCCCCCACCCCCACTATGATTGCTAGGTTATAGCTCCCCTTTCAATGGATAATGCTCAAATAATACCTAGTGCAGTACAAATAGCAGTTCCACCAGCAAAGAAATGCCAGTACACTGCCTGTTCACACAACTGTGGAATGAGGTAGGCAATCATAGGGGTCTGGTTTAAAGATTCTCACCTGTGTATCAAACACATAGCTAGGCCATTCAGGAGCGAAGTCAGGAAGCACTTTTTCACACAAAGGGTAGGTGAAATTTGGAATGCACTCATCCAAAAGGCTGTGGATGCCCGGACCATTAGAGCTGATAGATTTTTGTTCAGTAAGGGTATCAAGGGGTATGGAGCAAAGATGGTAAAATGGAGTGGAGGTGTAGATCAGTCATTTGAATGGTGGAGCAAGCCTGAGGGGCTGAAATGGCCTACTCCTGTCCCTAATGTTATGATGTTATGAAACACCTACATTGAGTGGGGTTGGAGTAGATCCTTTCAGCTGTCTATCAAACACACGGACTGTACTACCTCTCAGTATTTCAGACTGATTCAGGTCAGTTTCTTCCAATGCAGAACTGTGAAAGGTGGACATTTGATATTAAACAGCAGCTCACACACTGCCAGTACCTTCAAAGGGTTAAAAAGCGACTGCATTTGGTCAACATTTATATACTGCCTCTATCGTGAAACAAATTAAGACCACGTTATGGTGATTCTCTCGCTTACACAGGCACCTTTACACTGCTTGTTGTGTACCGTGTGCTGAGAATATTGACCTGACACTGATGCAGAAGTGGAGCATAGCAGGAACACTGCACTGCAGCTGTCCAAATTGAGTGGGACCTTCTTGTGGAACTGTGCATCCCACTGCCTATCTCACACCGCACTCCAGTTGCTAAATGTAAGAGTCTCGTCAGAAAGCTGGGTAATATAAAAGCAGTTACGGATAGAACTTGAACCCAAAATGAAATTCAACAAACAGCATGTGAGAAAAACAAAGAGTCTGCTCAAGTAAATGGGGCGGGGAACCTATTCTAGGTAGTAATGGGATCATAATGGTTAGTAGCACGATTCCCAAATGGCAGAATGCGAATCCACTATCTATGTGTACTTGGCTCCTGTTGCTCAGATTAAAACCTTGTTCATTCGATGGGTTTTCAAGCTGACCAATTTATATTTTTCATCAGATTAGATTCCTGTGTTTGTATTAATGTACATTTCGTAAACGTTTAAACCAATGTCACCGGAAGTGCAGACGCAAAGGAACACAGCAAAACTGGCAAAACAAAAGGCGGTCAACAGAATGTAAAACGTGTCATTATAGGCAGTCCCTCGAAATCGAGTAAGACTTGCTTCCACTCTAAAAGTGAGTTCTTAGGTGACTGAACAGTCCAATATGGGACTTACAGTCTCTGTCACAGGTGGGACAGAGAGTGGTTGAGGGAAAGGGTGGGTGGGGAGTCTGGTTTGCCGCAGGCTCCTTCCGCTGCCTGCGCTTGTTTTCTGCATGCTCTCGGCGATGTGTGGAGTACTGAGGTCTGCATGGCCATCAAACTAGGTTATTTGGTGTTATTCTTACAGTGCACTCCCAGCACCAAGCACCCATAATGTTATGTACGTAAACCTGTAAATACCATGTCTAACCACCAGAGGGCTTATCCCCTGGAGTCCCAAGAGATCCCACAATCCCTTGGGAGCATCTGTATATAAGGAGGCCTCACAGGCTGGAGAGGCACTCAGATCTGTAATAAAGGATTACGGTCACACCTTACTTTGAGCTCGCAGTATTTAGTCTGACTCTTTATTCAAGACATAACACATATCATTACAAAAAGACACTTTGAAGTCCAACAACCATCATACAGGACAGCTCTGCTCTGGAGGGCAGCATGCGTTAATGGGCTTCAGATTATATCAGAGTGCTGAGCAGTGGGTGTTAATGGGGTAACTATTAATAATTTCAACATACCGCTTCCTTTGTTTGTTCCTGTCTTTGCGTTTGCTTTTCGGGGTTGTAGACCTACAAACAAGACAAATGAATGCAAATCAGGAAAAAAAAACTGACCCAGCACATGGATTTACGAAAGCAAAATACTGCGGATGCTGGAATCTGGAATAAAAACAGAAAATGCTGGAAATCTCAGCGGGTCAGGCAGCATCTGTGGAGAGGAAGCAGAGTTAACGTTTCGGGTCGATGACCCTTCGTCAGAACTGACCCGAAACGTTAACTCTGCTTCCTCTATATAGATGCTGCCCAACTTGGTGAGATTTCCAGCATTTTCTGTTTTTATGACAGCACATAGATTTCCCAGGAATGCTTTAGACCACAGACCTGCTTCTGAGGAGTACTGAGGTGAATGATCAGCCATGATCTTATTGAATGGTGGTGCTGGCTCAAAGGGCCGAATGGCCTACTCCTGCACCTATTTTCTATGTTTCTATGATTCCAGTCCACAAATCATTTAAAACATGGATTTTTTCTTGTAAAGAGTATATTTTTTGATTAATCCTAGTGCTCATCACTGTGAAAGATGCTAATTTTGGGGAATGGAATTGTCGCAAATTGCTCTCAATGCCAGCACCAAGGTCAGATGGGAGTCACTCCCATGGGTCAGATGCACAGTTAAACTCTCTCTACTGTGTCCCAAAAATGCAACCTTACTGCATCCATGACCACCCATTACTGTACACGCATGCAATTTCAATTTTCAATATTATCCAGCCTTGTAAGTGAGACTGTCAATAAAGTGGCAAAGTAGATCATTTCATGCTTAGTGTCTATAGCAACTAGGAACGAGGTTGAGATGACACAAATTAATTCCTTTTAGGAATTCTGTAGTTATAAGAGAGCGGAGACTTTCATCCCAACAGGCTGGCTTGGATTGAAATGCAAATCCCAGGAACAATAGGACATTGTACTAAGCTGCACCACCCACCTTCCAAATTACTACTTCTTTCATTAAAGGAGACACTGTGGGTGAGAACAGCAGAACAACCAGGCATTGTAGGAACAGGAATCAGCCATTCAGCCTCGTGAGCCTGCTCCAATTAGATGATGGTTGATCTGTACCTCAACTCCATTTACCCACCTTTGCTCCTTATCCCTTGTTATCCTTACCCAACAAAATTCAATTAATCTCAGTCTTGAAAATGTCAATTGTCCCAGAATCCACAGTCTTTTGGGGGAAATTCTCATGCTTGTTTTCAAATCCCTCCATGGCCTTGCCCCTCCCTATCCCTGTAATCTCCTCCAGCCCCACAACCCCCCTAAGATATCTGTGCTCCTCTAATTCTGCCCTCTTGAGCATCCCTGATTATAATCGCTCAACCATTGGTGGCTGTGCCTTCTGTTGCCTAGGCCCCAAGTTCTGGAACTCCCTGCCTAAACCTCTCTGCCTCTTTTTCCTCCTTCAAGATGCTCCTTAAAACCTACCTCTTTGACCAAGCCTGTGCTAATTTCTATTATGCGGCTTGGTGTCAAATTCTTTTCTCTCATAATACTCCTGTGAAGCGCCTTGAGACGTTTCACTATGTTAAAGGCGCTATATAAATACTTTGTTGTTGTTGGAAAAAGTTCTAGATTTCCACTACCCTTTGTGTGAATAACCTGATTTCACTCTTAAATGGCCGAGTTCTAATTTTAAGATTATGCCCCCTTGTTCTGGATTCTCCCATCATCGGAAAGAGATTCTCTGTATCTCTTTGTTATTTCAAACACCTCAATTAGATGACCCTTCAACTTTCGAAAATCAAGAGAACATAAACTAAGTTTATGTGACTTGTCCTCATAATTTAATCCTTTATGGACTGGTATCATTCTTGTGAATCTGTGCTGTACTCTCTCCAAGGCAAATATATCCTTCCTGCGGTCCGGTGCCCAAAACTGAATGTAGTGTCCAGATGGGCTCTAAGCACAGCTCTGTACAACTGAAGCACCACTTGCTCACTTTTGCATTCAAAGCCCCTTTAAATAAAGGCCAACATTCCATTTGCTGTTTTGATCACTTTATTGGGCTAGATTTGCTGGTCCTTTGCGCTCTGGGTCTCGCCTCGGAGTGGGGTGAAATGCGGTGTCGAGGTCTCCTGCGTCCGGTCACGAGCTTTAGGTCGGGTTTTGCGGCGGCCCTGCACCGGGTTTGCAACACCTCTCGTTGAGACATTGGCAGTAGCTTTGACTCGAACCCGACCCATACGCCTGGAATCATGCCTCGCAATGACCGGCTGGGAAACCAGAGTGGGCCAGCCATGCCGGCGGCGGTGAGAAAGGTAAAGTGCTGGAAAGGTAAGTGCGAGTGTTCTTTTAATTATTTTAGCGATTTGTGTTGGTGGCGAGGGCAATGTTTTGGAATTGTTTTTGTGTTTTTTTAAGGTCCCCCCCCGCCCCCCCCTAGGCCTCTCTCAGAGCGCTCACGGCCTGGCACTTTAGTTCGCGAGGTTCCCATTTTTGCGCCTTGAAAGTTGGACAATGCCTCCCTTCGTGCTGCGCCCCCTGACGCAGGGTCCAGATGGTGAAAATTCCCTACTAAATCGCAAACTATTCCCGGCCGGTAACTTTCCCGCCCCGCCTCTGTTTTCTCCCCGAAAACACAAAAGCCAAAATCCAGCCCAGTGTACCTATGCACTAACTTTTAGTGATTTGTGTAATTGGGAACCAAAATCCCATTGCTCCTCCACAGCTGCAGGTCTCTCGTCATTAAGGAAATATTCCGATTTGTCTTCCTCGGATTCAAAGTGGATTACCTCACACGTCCCCACAGCAAACTCTGCCACAGTTTTGCCAACTCACTTAATCTGTCTATGAAACCTTTTAACTTCTTGCTCCCATCTACACAAATTACTGTATCCCTTAACTTAGTGTCATCTACAAACTTGGATATACAACTCTCTATTCCTTTGTCCAAGTTATTAATATACATGGCAAAGCTGAGGCCTCATTACCGATTCCTGGGAACACCATTTATCTCTACTCTCTGTCTCCTACCTACCAACCAGTTACCAACCCATGCCATAAGGTTACCTCCAATTCCGTGTGCTCTCTTGTTTGCTAATAACTCCGTGCGAAACTCTATCAAATGCCTTCTGGAAATCCATATAGACAACAGTCATAGTCACTCCCATATCCACCATGGCAGTGACCTCCTCAAAAAATTCAACTAGGTTAGTCAGATATGAGCTACCCTTCATAAATCCATGCTGTCACTTTGATCAACTCATACTTATCCATCATTTAACATTTTTTGCAATGGGATATATTTGAACCATCGCTTTTCAATGTTAACAAAGGCGTTCAGCTTTAAAGCAGTTTATGTCACTATATGTAACACAATTAGATGCCTAAATTGCAGATAGAAATGGGAAATATTTGATGAATGGTCAAACAAGGAAGAGCCTGCATTCATATAATGTCTTTCACAATCTCAGAATGTCTTAAAGCGCTTCACAGCCAAAGAAGCACTTTTGACGTGTAGTCACTGTTATCTAGGCAAAAGCGGCAGCCAATTTTTAACATTTGTTCTTGGGTTGTGGGCAAGGCGGGCAAGGCAGAATTTGCTGCTGATCTTTAGTTACACTGAGGGCATTAAGTGTCACCCATGTATTGTGGAATTGGAATCACATGTATGCCAGACTAGCTAGGGCAGGCAGGTCCCTTTCCTTGAAGGATATTAGTGAACCAGATGGGTTTTTACAACAACCTAGCAGTTTCCATGGTCATTTTGACAAATGACCAGATTTTATTGAGTTCAGTTTCACAACCTGACCTCTGGGTTGTTGGTCCATCATCATCATCATCGGCAGTCCCTCGGAATCGAGGAAGACTTGCTTCCACTCTTAAAATGAGTCCTCAGGTGGCTGAACAGTCCAATACGGAGCCACAGTCCCTGTCACAGGTGGGGCAGATAGTCGTTGAGGGAAGGGATGGGTGGGACAAGTTTGCCGCACGCTCTTTCCACTGCCTGCGCTTGATTTCTGCATGCTCTCGGCGATGAGACTCGAGGTGCTCAGCACCCCCCCGGATGCACTTCCACCACTTAGGACGGTCTTTGGCCAGGGACTCCCAGGTGTCAGTGGGGATGTTGCACGTTTTCAGGGAGGCTTTGAGGGTGTCCCTGTAACGTTTCCTCTGCCCACCTTTGGCTCATTTGTTGTTACCCACTAGGCTACCATACCCTGTGACTTGGGAGGCAGCAAGGTCTCAGTATTGAAACAAATGACCAGTTAATCTGTTTTTAGTGGTGTCGACTGAGGGATAAATATTGGCCAGAACGCCTGAAAAAAAGCCGAATGTTCCAAGAGAAGAGGATCTGAGAACATAAGCCCTGAAATTACATTGTGGAACTCCAGGATTTGAAATTCCTCTGTTCAGTGCTTTAGTATAGATATTAACATAGTTACTTTAAATAGCATAATATCTCTTCGAAATTGAGAGAGGAACTTCAGATTAATGTTTTAAGCGTTCATTTAGTAGTATCCCATGGTGTAATTTGAGGACCATTCTGTACAAATATTAATGTACGTTATTTAATAATGCCCACTAATTGAGCTCAAGGCAATAAAAGTCAATCAATGTAACATAAATTTAAGCTTACATGCCAAGTACCCATTACTACTGTCCAGTATATCTCCATGAGACAAAAACTATTTTTATTTATATTGTATATACAATAAGAAATGTCCCATGGTATTTCACAAGCAGACATAATGATAACGGCTGTCGGGCCAGGGAGATATTAAGCTGGGAGAAGATTAGGTTAAAGGGACAGATTTTGATGAGACCTTTAGAAGGTGGAGAGAAAGGTACAGTCAGAGAAGTTTAGGGAAGGAGTTCCAAGGAGTAGAACCGAGGGCCAGAATCTTTACCTTGGAGTTGGGTTGCGTGCGTAGTGGGTCGGGAACCCGATATTGTGAACAGCGTGTTCTTCAATGCGACTTTTACTTAATGGCCTCAAATAAAGCAGTCATGCGTATTTCCCGGCCCAATTAAATGGAGCGGTCTGATGATGTCATCAATGACTCGTTTCCAGCGCTGATATTTAAAGCAGCTTTGCGCACATCTGATTTGAAGGTTGATGAAGGAATAAATCAGTTGGTATTCAGAGGTCTGAGTAGTGTTATAGAGCTGATAAACGTGTGGGTCATGGATACACAAAGGCAGAGGGCTGCACCAGGATTTAACAATGCCTCCATCGATGTTCTGGTGAAGGCAGTCAGAGCACGCAGAGAGGTCCTCTTGCCTGGCGATTAATCCAAAAGACCACCCAAAGACACAAAAAGAGCAAGGTTGGAGATTGCAGAAGAGGTCATCAACAAGGATGTGGTCAGGAGGACGTGGATCCAGTGTAGGAAAAGATTCAATGATCTCACGAGGTCAGGAAAGGTACGTGCAATGCCATACTCACCTACATCCTGATGTGCCTGTCACCCCAGCCCCATCACTCTGCCTACGCCTGCACATCACTCCTCACACCAATCTACATTGCAGGTCCACCCATCCCTCTCTGTCTATGTACCTACTCACATCCCCATCTGACCAACCACCCCTGACACTTGCCTTCATCCGAATCATAGCAAGTAACACTACAGAAGGAGACCATCTGGCAATGTCATGCAACTCCCTCATAGTCACCCTCTACAGATGTAGTCCATCCATTCCATCACTCTCACTCAAACTTCTCTTCTTTCCCTCCTTGCAGGGGAAAAGAGCCCAGAACAGTAGGGAGAGGCAGAGAACCGGAGGTGGCCCTCCAGTATTGATGCAACTGACTCCAGCAGAGAAGGAGGCCTTGGAGATCCTGAGTGTTGAAGAGATGCTGGCAGTGGGGGACGGAGAAAGGGGGACATCCCAGAAACCTGGTGACAGAATTACATCTCATACAGACACATGACATACAGCAGTCACTCATAGTGACTGATGTCAGCAGCCAGTGCAATGCCATCATGTGCATAATGGTAACGTTAACCATTCTTAATATAACACTTCTAATTCTTCTCTTTACTTGCCCACAAGTCCATCAATCCCCCCGCCCCCCCCCCAGCCCCCTCACTGTCCAGCCAGAGGAGGAAGATGACTCCTTAGAGGTGCCTCCAGCCTCTGAGGGTGCACCGTCAGCAGACCCAAGCGCAGCCAGCACCAGCGCAGATACGCACACCTCGGTGGGTCCTGTGTGAGATGGAGTCGTGTTGTCACCTGGTGCCTCACAATTCACAAGTGAGCAAGAGCAGGTGGTGTTGACAGGGACAACCTCGCTGGAGGGCGCAGGACCCTCCAAACTTTGCTGAGCTGCATGCAGATGCTGAGCCTTGGGAGCCATTGAGAAAGAGGATGATCCTGGAGGGATAGCAACAATTGCATGAGACTCTGGCAGCTTTTGCAGTGGCGATGTCTACACATGTGCAGAGAATGGAGGAGTCCAACTCCAACATATACATAGATGACCTGGAAGAGGGGACAGAGTGTAGTGTAACAAGATTTGCAGATGACACAAAGATTAGTGGGAAAGCGGGTTGTGTAGAGGACACAGAGAGGCTGCAAAGAGATTTAGATTGGTTAAGCGAATGGGCTAAGGTTTGGCAGATGGAATACAATGTCGGAAAATGTGAGGTCATCCACCTTGGGGAAAAAAACAGTAAAAGGGAATATTATTTGAATGGGGAGAAATTACAACATGCTGCGGTGCAGAGGGACCTGGGGGCCCTTGTGCATGAATCCCAAAAAGTTAGTTTGCAGGTGCAGCAGGTAATCAGGAAGGCGAATGGAATGTTGGCCTTCATTGCGAGAGGGATGGAGTACAAAAGCAGGGAGGTCCTGCTGCAACTGTATAGGGTATTGGTAAGGCCGCACCTGGAGTACTGTGTGCAGTTTTGGTCATACTAGCTTTGGAGGGGCTACAGAGATGATTCACTAGGCTGATTCCGGGAGATGAGGGGGTTACCTTATGAGGATAGATTGAGTAGAGTGGGTCTTTACTCGTTGGATTTCAGAAGGATGAGGGGTGATCTTATAGAAACATTTAAAATAATGAAAGGGATAGACAAGATAGAGGCAGAGAGGTTGTTTCCACTGGTCGGGGAGACTAGAACTAGGGGGCACAGCCTCAAAATACGGGGGAGCCAATTTAAAACCGAGTTGAGAAGGAATTTCTTCTCCCAGAGGGTTGTGAATCTGTGGAATTCTCTGCCCAAGGAAGCAGTTGAGGCTAGCTCATTGAATGTATTCAAGTCACAGATAGATAGATTTTTAACCAATAAGGGAATTAAGGGTTATGGGGAGCGGGCGGGGAGGTGGAGCTGAGCCCACGGCCAGATCAGCCATGATCTTGTTGAATGGCGGAGCAGGCTCGAGGGACTAGATGGCCTACTCCTGTTCCTAATTCTTATGTTCTTATGTTCTTATGAGCACCACCATGTCGCAGGCGATGGCGACATTGTGCTGTTCCAGGGAAAGGATGGCCACGTGCATATAGCAGCTAATGCGCCAGTCACACGAGAACATACTAGCTGTGGACAAAAGATGGCAGACGCTCACAGATCTCATCTTGAGGAGGGATATAAACATAGGGGCCGATTTTCAGCAAGGCCTCCGCCCGCCCAAGTGCCGCCGATGGCCACCGAGGTACCAGATGGTACTTTGGCGGGATATTCATGAAGAAGGTCCCTCGAAGGTCGGCGGGCGGAAAATGGATGATGTAAGCCGCCAATCTGGGCGGCAGTGGGTGGGTAGTCGCATTCTCGGTGGCAGAGGCGCTTGCCACCCAAGTGCCGCCGAGGATGGAGTCGGGCCCATGGAGGGTCGAAGACCTGAAAAAAAAAATCACAAATAAAAAATACAAAAATGATCCGAAGACCTATAGGGGACCCCATGCAGGTTAGTTGCTGTTGAAATTTGAAAAAAAATGTTCGCTTACCTTTTTTTCAGGTTTTTCATACTCACCGTCGGGGACAGACCAACCTGCAGCCAGCGGTACACCCCCGCTCTGCCACCGTCCATCTGGGAATCTGGGAGCTCGGCAGGCGGGAGCTCAGTAGCACCACTCAGCCGTCCGCTGATGTTCCCGGCGGCTCTCCCCTCCTGCCCGCTCCAGGCCACCCTGAAAGTGGCACTGGGCGGATCTTCAGGAGGAATGTCGGTGACAGTGGGCGGCAGTCAGCGGGCGGTGAAGTGCTGGAAATCGGCCCCAAAGACTTGGGCGTTCATCGCCCCACTGCTGTGCAGCAAGGCGCTCTCCAGCTCCTTGTTAGCAGGAAAGCGTGGGTGGCCCACGAGGGGGATGATGGTGAGAGGGGACATGGAAGTGGGGGCTGTTCTCAAAGCGCTCCCACTTCTCTCCCATTGCCCCCCTCAGTCAGAGCCCCAGACGCTGCCTCGGATCCCAATGGCTGAGTCTGCCCCCGCACAGTCACAGGAGGAGCAGTCTTTGGCGGGGCCCTCACAGGCTCCAGAGGACGCCGCCAAGAATGTCTAACGCATCGCAGCAGGGCAGTGAGCAGTCTGCCTCTACCTCTGCTGAAGCCAAGGGGTTGCACCTCGTAGAAGCACTCGGAAAAGAAAAAAAACACAATCGGAGATGCATAAGGGTATGCATATGCGTGCATGAACAAATGTTTGGGATAAGTTTCAGTTATATTTATGACTCAGATAAATGTATTTCTTTCCAGTCTTGTCCTGTGACCTGGGAAGTGGCCTTGTCACTTGGAGTGACTGATGAAATATTACTTAACTTCGAGCAATGGGGGTTTAGAAACATAGAAACATAGAAAATAGGTGCAGGAGTAGGCCATTCGGCCCTTCGAGCCTGCACCACCATTCAATATGATCATGGTTGATCACCTTATCTTTAGACTGTGACCCCTGGTTTTGGACTTCCCCAACATCGGGACATTCTTCCTGCATCTAACGTGTCCAATCCCGTCAGAATTTTATATGTTTCTATGAGATCCCCTCTCATTCTTCTAAATTCCAGTGAATATAAGCCTAGTCGATCCAGTCTTTCTTCATATGTCAGTCCTGCCATCCCGGGAATCAGTCTGGTGAACCTTCGCTGCAATAGCAAGAATGTCCTTCCTCAGATTAAGAGACCAAAACTGTACACAATATTCAAGGTGTGGCCTCACCAAGGCTCTGTACAACTGCAGTAAACCTCCCTGCTCCTATACTCAAATCCTCTCACTATGAAGGCCAACATGCCATTTGCCTTCTTCACCGCCTGCTGTACCTGCATGCCAACTTTCAATGGGTGAGAGGAATGGCTAGGTCATTGTTGGGCTGCTTGATGGTGTTGTTGGCAGGGGTGGAGGGGGAGTGGTGGGTGGGAGGACTTAGTACAGCATGTGGCAACCATATGGGTGCATTGGAGCTGGTTAAGTAAATCTGGCCATGATGAGGCTACCCCAGGCCTCCCAGGCAGCAATGTGCGCCACTGCTGGTTCCATCTCCAGGCCATGTTCCTCCTCCTCCTCCTCTGAAGAGGCTCTCTGCGCCTTGCTCCTTTTGTAATCCAATCCTGGCTGCTGCGCTATGTTGTGCAGCGCGCAGCATTGCTTGCTCTGTGACATCGGGTGGACACGTGGCTCTCATTATAACGCTCCTGCTTTGCCTCCTCAAGGGTGCCATGCGCCACGTCTTCAGTGGATAGCCCTTGTCTCCAAGCAGCCAGCCGGTAAGTCTGTGTGGAGGTGCGAGGAGCTGAGGGAGGGTGGACTGGCGCAGCACGAAAGAGTCATGGCAGCTGCCAGGGGATCTGGCGCACACGTGCACGATGATCTTTTTATGGTTGCAGACGAGCTACACATTGAGGATGTGGAAGCCCTTGAGGTTCACAAACACTCCTGGGTGATGTGGGGGTGCCTTGATGGCCACATGTATGCTGCCGATAGTGCCCTGCACCTGTGGGAAGCCAGCCAGAGTCGCAAAGCAGAGCGCCCGCTCAGTAACATCGGCTTCATCGGTGGCAAAGTTGAAATAATTGGTTGACTTGTCAAACATGGTATTGGTCACCTTGGTGATGTATCTGTGAGCGACTGACTGTGGGATCCTGAAAATGTCTGCTGCAGATTCCTGGAAGCAGCATGAGGCAAAGAAGTTGAGGGTGGTGCTGACTTTGACAGACATTGGTAAGGCATGGCCACCAGGTCCTCTGGACAGCAGGTCTTGTTCCAGCAAGCTACAAATGTCTGCGGCGACCTGGTGCGGCAGCCGGATCCTCCTGAAGCACTGCTGCTCAGTCATGTTGAGGAAGCTCATTCTCTGCCTGTATATCCCGTGTTGGGGGTATCGCCTCCAGCTCGGTGCAGCCCTGCAGTGTCCCCCTCTCTCCTCTGCAGCATCAGATCGTTGAGGAGAAGGCTGGTGTTGTGGTTGCTGCTGGTGTTGTGGTTGCTGCTGCTGCTGGTGGGGCTTATCTTGGTCCGATTCTGAGATCCAAGGTGAGACAACTTAAGCAGCATCCATGCTGATGTAATAGATGGCAGGTAAAGGGAGATCAGAGGCCCAATCCATCAATGTTGCAACAGTGACTATTAATGTGGTGAGAGCTGCTTCCGAGTTTGCAGAAATGACCTGCAAACTGCTGACAGCTAAATCTCTGCATAAAATGGAGTCAGCAAGAGCCTTTCCATTAGCCAAGGAAGCAGGCGTAATGTGGAAGTATATATGTGTTTTTCCCAGCTACAACGGTCACTGAGCTTCTGCCTCCCCTTCACAGGCGAGCTTCCCGAGGTGCATGAATCCCGTGATCCAGAAGTTAAAGCCAAAATCTGCTGCTCAAAACCCTCTTAACGGTCTCTCAACAAGCAGTTAATTACTTGAATGAGGTCGCCCGTCTCTCCTGAGCGGGTCCATGGTGCACCTTGAAACGCGCCCGAGTTAAATGCAGAAGTCGGTAGGATGATGGCGGGTTCCCGTAGTGCTGTCAATTTCGGCGAATTTAACTGCCTACCCAGTCCCAAACCCACACGCTCGGCAAAGGGAAAATTCCGGCTGAGGTGTCTGAAGGCTCTGCCAGGACTGGAGGGGTTGGGGTGCTGGGAGGGTGCTACACCAAAGGTCAGAGTCAGAGGATGGGACCTCTTTGACCAAGCTTTTGGTCACCTTCCTAATATCTCCTATGTGGCTCGGTGTCAAATCTTGTCTGATTACTTTCCTGTGAAGCGCCTTGGGATGTTTAACTATGTTAAAGGCGCTATATAAATGCCAGTTGTTATCGGATTTTAAAACACCAGCTTAGCATCACCTAACCACATGTCTTCATTTATCTCGTCTATTCTCTTAGTCCGTTCAACCTTGTTAGTGTTCCGCACTGTGGGCTTTAGCCCTTAAGTTAGGAAACTTCTGTGGATTAATAATAAAATTTATTTTTTTAAATGTAGTCAGAATGGATTGAAATTCTGACAACTTTCTATTTATTGTAATATGGCACTTCAATGCATTCCACCCCCCATGGCATTACCGCTGATTTAAGTCTCAATTCTAGAAGCAATACCACAGGTGAGGAGGGGCACTGAGGTGCCGATCCTGACTAGCTCTTTCTGGCTGAAATAACTATCACATTCATTTGTGGAGTAAGCCCAAATTACTTTCTCTTTGTGTTAGCTTTCAGTACAAAGAGTGGAATGAACCAGTCACATGCAACAGACATTTAACCAACCCCAACACACGAAATGTAGCGGGCCAAAAACTGCAGCCTCTCCGGGTGCGTACGGACCCGAAGAGGTTTCGCAAAAGCCGATTCTCGGGGTGCAATGCGCATGCGCCAAGATCCTACTTTTCTGAACTGTCAAATTGTCTTTCGACAGATCCTACGCATCCCCGCAGGAAGGACATCCGTGGGGCAGTTTCCGTGGGGCAGAGATCGGGCTATTTGCTCAACGAATGTCCTTCAAACTCTTACCCCTGGTAAAAGCAGGCGCATAGCTTACTGTTACTAGCATAAGAGTTTTAAAAAGAAAAATGTAATTGAATCACTCATTTTTATATTAAAAACCCTGTCCATTAAGGTAAGTTTATTTTTAAACCTATTAAAACACATTAAAAATATTTAAAAAAAACATTTCTAAAACATTTAATTACATTCAATTTCAATAATTTTAAATATGAGGTAGTTTTTTTTATTTATTGTGTTGTGTTTCTTGTTTTAGGGGGGTATTCACATTGATAGTAATGGGAGCCCGTACAAACAGAGCTCCCATTATTATCAATGAGAATACTAGATCGTGATTGGTGATCCAGGCCCACGTGATTCCAGGATATGCTAACGTATCTGAAAGACATCTTCCCGTACGCTGTGCAGCGAATGAAGACCTCCGACCAGAATCCTACGTTCCTCCGGGACCACCAGGTATTTTTGGAGATTTTTTTCGGGTCAGAGTCGTTCGTCCAAAGGAAGCTTCTGACCAGAGTTTTCGGCCCGTACATGTCTTCAGATGCAACGCTGCCATCCTTTTTAGCTTTGGACCAGACATTTAGTAGGAAATTTCCAGACCCTAACAGCTGTGTTTTAAAATTGAAATCCAGTTTTTTCCCCCACTTATTTCTTTGTGTCTTATGATATGGAGGCATTGGTTATTAAGGTTTCAATGAATTTCAGCAGCAAACTAAATCTTGGACCTTGTCCATAATTCTACCAACATATCAACTCTAACCTGCCCAGTTTGGATTTAGGAAAAGGTGGCTACACTTAAATATCCAAATATGGTGTTCATCTCTCACTGAAGATTAAAATACAATCTTCCGGAGCTGGGTGGTTGTGAGATCATTGGTAGTAGGCAATGAATTAACTTTTTAACAACAGTATCGAATGATTTTCTTTGCTTACCTATGCCTCCTCTTTTTTCTGGAACCTGAATCAGACCTGTACAAGATGAGAAGTGAGTGAGTACAGGTTTTGCTTGATGCAGCCTCTAGCACAGTGCACTACGATCACTCAAAGAACCTTACAGTAGAAACTTACAAGTTACCATATATCAAGGTTACTTAAACACATGTTGCATTTTAAAGTGAGAAGAGCTGACATTTTCCTTGTAAAACACAGTTTTTGATCATAAGATTGCAACATTTAGTCATTTGTCAAGGGCCCCTCGTCATGAGCAGTAGGATCTGTGATCAAGAAGCATGAATATAATTGTCTTTTGTATGGATATTTAATAGGAGTAATGTGGAAAAAAAACCTTCCTACAGGGTCTCAGTAGAATATCAAATAGTCACCAAACAGGACCCGAGCCCCAGCTTTAAGATTTTGGGTTTGACCTGCTGAAGCTCTTTTGCAACAATTAGGCCAAGTTACATTGGATAGAAAGGTTTCTCCAACAGTAACCCACATACATATTGTCCCTGTAACTTCATCTGCATTGCAATTCAAAGAGACAATCAAGGAAAGAGTTCCGATGGAGCTAAACTTGTTCAGATTAAGCAACAATCATGACAAGACCTAATTCTGGACTGTGCAAATGGTTCACAAAATGTTGGTTCCCTTCTATAGGATTTATCTTCAGAAGTCATACAAAATGTATGTCTCAGTGAGAGGCTGTTATTGGGGGGAAGGGGGGGGGGGGGTTATTTTTGTTTTTACATTGGGCTTGCTCAAAGCTGAAGCTATAAGTGACACACATCATACCCGAGGCCGTTATATCACACAATGTTCTAATGCAGTACTAGAATGCATAGTGCAGTGTTCCAATACACCGTTAGCAAGATCAAAAACCAACTCCACAGAACACAACAGACTCGAAAGTAAAAATGTAAAACTTAGCAATTTATCTGCATGATTTTCTGGCCACCTCATTTTTCAGTCCAAAGTGTGTAGCATCCCTTAAAAACCTCCTCCAATCAGAAATGTGGAGACTTCTCCCACATCCTGCATCATTGCTGCACTGGGTTAGCTGAGTACATTGAGCCGAATTGGGCTAGCTTTTCCCTTCCACCTCTTTCCCCTCCTGCATAAGCTAGAATGATTAAGAACTGCATGTTCAGCCATGAACTCATTGAATGGCGGTGCAGGCTCAAAGGGCCAAATGGCCTATTCTTGCACCTATTTTCTATGTTTCTATGTAACTGGGCAGCGCGTTATCAAGAGCCTGGATCAAAGAATTCCGAACTTACTTAACTGTGGCAAATGAGTGTCAGTGACTCAAACCCAGAACCTTTGGGGGTAATTTTAAGCCACAAAATGGGAGGGTTTGGCTCGGGTGGAAAGTTAAAATGTTAACGATCTGAAATAGGAACCCAACGCACCTTGAACCCGCCTGCTTCTGGTTTTAACAGAGGTGGGACGATGGGTGGACGACCAATCTGCTCTCAGGAGGCGGGCCGATCATCGAAACCTTTTAAGGAGGTGGAGTACATTTTAACAATATTTCTATTTTTACCCCAAGTTAGCTAGGTTTCCCAGGCCTTGGGAAACTCGACGGGTAAATGGAAGTGAGAAGGGCTGGATCCATAAGGTAAGTTCCTTTACACTTCTTGTTGGCCAGGAGGAGCAGGAGTGTGTCCTCCCTGCCCAACAAGCTCATTTGTAAACACCCCCACCTCTACTATCTCCCCGCGACACCCCTGCCATCACTGATTGCCCCTGTGATCGCCAAACCACCCCGATCTACGACTCTCCCCCCGACCAGCTCTGCCCCGATTTCCGACCACACTCCAGAGATTTGAGCACAAAAATCTAGGCTGACATTCCTGTGCTGTACTGAGGGAGCGCTGCACTGTTGGAGGTGCCTTCTTTCGGATGAGACGTTAAAGTGAGGCCCTGATTGCTGTAAGGTGGATGTAAAAGATCCCATGGCACTATTTCGAAGAAGAGCGAGGGATTATCCCTGGTGTCCTGGCCAATATTTATCCCTCAATCAATACCATTAATATGCTGCCTGACTGCGAACCACACCCTAACTGCCAAGAGCTCACACACACTGATAGAGTTCTGTTTCTGCCGCTAACATATTCATTTTTCTTTGAAAGTGCCCGTTTCCCAAAACATTAAAAGACGGACTTTGCAGTGTGTTTATAAAGTCCAACAAGCTGACTGGACTTCAAAGCACATTGCAGATATACTGCACATGGTGCCAATTGCAAGTGGTGTTAGGCAGTCTGCCTGAAGGGTCTTAGACAATTACATTCCTGAGTCAGATCGGGACTGGACTCTAGAATTACGCTGCCACTTCCCCACTGAAATGTAGTAGAAAACGTGGCGCGTGAACCCAGGAGTGGCAGCAGAAATGTGCCCTGGCGCAGCAAACTGGGCAGGGACAGTGGTCGTCCTGATCCCTCATTTTTCTCATTGTAAAGTCGAGGATCAGAGTGACTGCAATCAAAATTGGTATTAAAAATTGTGGAGCAATGTGGCTCTTTTTAGCTACATCATTCAGACAGTGTGATGTGGACGTTGCGTTTGTGGATGGGATCGTGATGGTTTTCTCCACGTGCAGTCTGAAGATGGTCTGCCCGAGTGATTTTCCATTAGAAGCGCTATTCCTAGTGGGGCCTGATGCGACTACACAAGAAGCTAAGCAACTCCACCTGTCTCTCTTGTGTTTCTTCCCACTCTTCTTCTTTCTCTCTTTCCGCGACGACGAGGAACTTCCGCAGCTGTAAGGAAAACAACCCATTTATAATATAACGATTACCTGCGTCCGAAAACACTTTAACTTGCAGTTAGTGCAGGAAATACCGGTCAGGAAAATATCTTGCTGGCATTGCAATTTTATTTGGAACAGAGGAATTTGACAATTTCTCAAACATTTAAGAGTGCTGATGCACCAAGCATTCATTTCAGGGCTTTTTCTTTTGGATGCAAATTTAATTTGCTGCTTTCCACAGGACTAGATCAAATTAAATTCCAGTCGTAGCTTCCCATTAAATGGATGGGTCTGGGGAAATGCTAATGGAACTTACAAAAGGGCTTAACCTTAAAATTAGAGCTGGGCCGTTCAGGAATGATGTCAGCAAGCATTTCTTCACACAACGGGTAGTGGGAATCGGGAACTCTCTCCCCCAAAAAGCTGTGAGGCTAGAGGGGGGTCAATTGAAAATTTCAATTCTGTGATTGATCGATTTTTTGTTACTAAAGGGTATTAAGGATTATGGAACCAAGGCAGATAAAGAGAGTTGGGATACAGATCAGCAATGATCTTATTGAATGGCAGAATAGGCTCGAGGGGCTGAATGACTTACTCCTGTTCCGAGGTAACATATATAAGGAACACTGTGACTTCTAAATACAGAGGTTAGTGGGCCGGTTTAAGCAGCCGCTCTAGGTCCGTGAATGGTTATGTCTGCTGAGCACGGTTCTCAGCCATAAAGGCCAAGTTAGCTTCCAGCTTCGATCGCTGGTGTGTACTGAGTGAGCAGATTGCATCCTGAGGGCGCTACCATTAGTCTCTGCACCTCTGGGATAGGAAGGGGGAAAATATAATCTGCCAGGACTTCATACCGCTGGGGGGAGGGCCGGGGGGAGCGGAGATTTTGAGGAAACAGGCCGGTGGTGCTCCGAAAGTTGCCGGGATTGTCTTAGCACCCCATTCCCACCAGCGGTGTGGTCGACCCTATCTTTCCAAGGGCTGGGTGACTGGAGCACCTGTCCGAGTCAGGTGAGGGAAGAGGGGCATTTAAATATCCAAATCAATTGTCATTTTAGGACTCAACTGGGCATGTGCTGGAAGTCCAACTGAAGACGTTTTATTGTACTTTGTGGGGCTCCACAAAAAGAACCTGGGCCCTCAAGAGTGGATCTCCCCCTCCGACCTAACTATTCCCAGGCTAGGAGCGCTCGTTTTTCACCCGTGACCCGCATGTTAATGAGGCCCTGCCTTCAAAATGGACCATACCTTCTATAAGGAGGCCAGTCAGTGGAGGATATATCTACCCCTCGTTGCTACCCAGTGTCCTCAGCTGGAAATGCTTTTGGTCAACACTGCGGTGCAGCATCTCGTGTGATGGCCCCCATGGTCAAATAGATCATTGACACTCACAATGCAGGTCCAAATGTGGAGTGGGGTCACACGGGTGGCTGCTATGGAATCCGAGCCCAGTGTGGGTCAGCGGTGGGGGGGAAGGAAAGGAATGAAATTGGAAAAATAAAACTATTAATAATGAAAAGCAAACTCTCAATCTTTTATTTCAAGAAAGGTGGAAACAGTTCACCGTTTGTAAATGTTTGTTTCTTGTTAACAAACGCTCCCGCTCAGTACAGCCATCTTGGACAGGATATGTCCAAGTCATTTAAATACATTCTTTCGGTACAAACGTGACAGGATTTAACTGTATTTGCCTGCGTTATTGTAGTCATCCCCTAATATCAAACTTTGTCGCCCTCCTTGATAGGGCTGAGTTAAAGCAGAGAAAGTTTACATGGGATAGAAGGGAGCAGCACCCTGTTTGAGAGCGGGGTGGGGGGGGGGGGGGGAGTGGGGGGAAGAGTCGATCCTTAACAGTGACTTTGGTTTGAGGATATTAATTTTTCAGGAATGGAGAATAGAATCGAGCATCGTAGGGTTTGTATATCTGAGACACTACCACCCTATACTCCTCCTCCCTCCCATCCCTATTCCTCGTATAAGGATAATACCAGAGCTGAGAAGTTACAACTATCGGGGAAGACTGAACAGACTCTGGCTCTTTTCTCTAGAAAAAAGGCTGAAGGGTGACCCAATAGGGGTCTTTAAACTCAAGAAGCGATTTGATAGGGTAGATGTAGAAAAGGTGTTTTCATGTGCATGGGAGACCAGAGCTAGGAGTCATAAATTTAAGCATCACTAATGAGTCCAATGGGGAATTCAGGACAAACTTCTTTACCCAGAGTGTGATGAGAATGTGGAGCTCACTACCATATGGAGTAGCTGAGACGAATAGCATAGATGCATTTAATGAGAGGCTAGATAAGTATATGAGGGAGAAAGGAAGAGAAGAACAAGTTGATAGTGTTAGATAAAGTAAGGTGGGAGGCAGCTTGCGTACAGCATTAACACCAGCAGTTGGGCAAAATGGCCCGTTTCTGTGTTGCAAATTCAATGTTATTTTATGTAGTTCCTACCAAGCAAGAGCGGCAGTTGGTGAGAGGGGAGCGACCTATCAAAAGCCCAGCGGGAGATCGAGAGCCAGCGGCAGTTGGTGAGAGGGGAGCGGCCTATAAAAGGCCCAGCGGGAGATCGAGAGCCAGCGGCAGTTGGTGAGAGGGGAGCGGCCTATAAAAGGCCCAGCGGGAGATCGAGAGCCAGCGTACCGGTGCAGCTACAGCGAGAGAGAAAGCAAAATAGAAGTAGAAGGGAATCAAAAAGTGACGTCACAGCCAATGGGGTAAGTGATTGGCTGGTGATTGGTGAGTAGCTTTTCTTTTTATTTTTTATATCAGTAAGTGAACTTTAGCATTGTTACTACCAATTTAAGTGTATCTAAGGGTTAAGACATGGCAGGAGAGCTCGGTCACGTGATATGCTCCTCCTGTACCATGTGGGAACTCGGGGACACTTCCGGTGTCCCTGGGCGCTACGTGTGTGGGAAGTGTATCCGCCTCGAGCTCTTGATGGTCCGCGTTGCGGAATTGGAGCTGAGGGTGGATTCACTCTGGAGCATCCACGATGCTGAGAATGACGTGAGTATCACGTGTAGTGAGTTGGTCTTACCGCAGGAGAAGGGTCAACAGCCAGATAGGGAATGGAAGACCAGCAGGAAGAGTAGTGCAAGAAAGATAGTGCAGGGGTCCCCTGTGGTCATCCCCCTGCAAAACAGATACACTGCTTTGAGTACTGTTGGGGGGATGACTCATCAGGGGAGGGCAGCAGCAGCCAAGTTCATGGCACTGTGGCTGGCTCTGCTGCACAGAAGGGCAGGAAAAAGATTGGGAGCGCGATAGTGATAGGGGATTCGATGGTGAGGGGAATAGATAGGCGTTTCTGCGGCCGCAACCGAGACTCCAGGATGGTATGTTGCCTCCCTGGTGCAAGGGTGAAAGATGTCTCGGAGCGGGTGCAGGACATTCTGAAATGGGAGGGAGAACAGCCAGTTGTCGTGGTGCACATTGGTACCAATGACATAGGTAAAAAAAGGGATGAGGTCCTACGAAAAGAATTTAAGGAGCTAGGAGCTAAATTAAAAAGTAGGACCTCAAAAGTAGTAATCTCGGGATTGCTACCAGTGCCACGTGCTAGTCAGAATAGGAATCGCAGGATAGCGCAGATGAATACGTGGCTTGAGCAGTTGTGCAGCAGGGAGGGATTCAAATTCCTGGGGCATTGGAACCGGTTCTGGGGGAGGTGGAACCAGTACAAACCGGACGGTCTGCACCTGGCCAGGACCGGAACCAATGTCCTAGGGGGAGTGTTTGCTAGTGCTGTTGGGGAGGAGTTAAACTAATATTGCAGGGGGATGGGAACCTATGCAGGAAGACAGAGGGAGACAAAAATGAGGCAAAAGCAAAAGACAGAAAGGAGATGAGGAAAAGTGGAGGGCAGAGAAACCCAAGGCAAAGAACAAAAAGGGCCACTGTACAGCAAAATTCTAAAAGGACAAAGGGTGTTAAAAAAGCAAGCCTGAAGGCTTTGTGTCTTAATGCAAGGAGTATCCGCAATAAGATGGATGAATTAAGTGTGCAAATAGATGTTAACAAATATGATATGATTAGGATTACGGAGACGTGGCTCCAGGATGATCAGGGCTGGGAACTCAACATCCAGAGGTATTCAACATTCAGGAAGGATAGAATAAAAGGAAAAGGAGGTGGGGTAGCATTGCTGGTTAAAGAGGAGATTAATGCAATAGTTAGGAAAGACATTAGCTTGGATGATGTGGAATCTATGTGGGTAGAGCTGCAGAACACTAAAGGGCAAAAAACGTTAGTGGGAGTTGTGTACAGACATCCAAACAGTAGTAGTGATGTTGGGGAGGGCATCAAACAGGAAATTAGGAGTGCATGCAATAAAGGTGCAGCAGTTATAATGGGTGACTTTAATATGCACATAGATTGGGCTAGCCAAACTGGAAGCAATACGGTGGAGGAGGATTTCCTGGAGTGCATAAGGGATGGTTTTCTAGACCAATATGTCGAGGAACCAACTAGGGGGGAGGCCATCTTAGACTGGGTGTTGTGTAATGAGAGAGGATTAATTAACAATCTCATTATGCGAGGCCCCTTGGGGAAGAGTGACCATAATATGGTGGAATTCTGCATTAGGATGGAGAATGAAACAGTTAATTCAGAGACCATGGTCCAGAACTTAAAGAAGGGTAACTTTGAAGGTATGAGGCGTGAATTGGCTAGGATAGATTGGCGAATGATACTTAAGGGGTTGACTGTGGATGGGCAATGGCAGACATTTAGAGACCGCATGGATGAATTACAACAGTTGTACATTCCTGTCTGGCGTAAAAATAAAAAAGGGAAGGTGGCTCAACCGTGGCTATCTAAGGAAATTAGGGATAGTATTAAAGCCAAGGAAATGGCATACAAATTGGCCAGAAATAGCAGCGAACCCAGGGACTGGGAGAAATTTAGAACTCAGCAGAGGAGGACAAAGGGTTTGATTAGGGCAGGGAAAATGGAGTACGAGAAGAAGCTTGCAGGGAACATTAAGGCGGATTGCAAAAGTTTCTATAGGTATGTAAAGAGAAAAAGGTTAGTAAAGACAAACGTAGGTCCCCTGCAGTCAGAATCAGGGGAAGTCATAACGGGGAACAAAGAAATGGCAGACCAATTGAACAAGTACTTTGGTTAAGTATTCACTAAGGAGGACACAAACAACCTTCCGGATATAAAAGGGGTCAGAGAGTCTAGTAAGGAGGAGGAACTGAGGGAAATCTTTATTAGTCGGGAAATTGTGTTGGGGAAATTGATGGGATTGAAGGCCGATAAATCTCCAGGGCCTGATGGACTGCATCCCAGAGTACTTAAGGAGGTGGCCTTGGAAATAGCGGATGCATTGACAGTCATTTTCCAACATTCCATTGACTCTGGATCAGTTTCTATCGAGTGGAGGGTAGCCAATGTAACCCCACTTTTTAAAAAAGGAGGGAGAGAGAAAGCAGGGAATTATAGACTGGTCAGCCTGACCTCAGTAGTGGGTAAAATGATGGAATCAATTATTAAGGATGTCATAGCAGCGCATTTGGAAAATGGTGACATGATAGGTCCAAGTCAGCATGGATTTGTGAAAGGGAGATCATGCTTGACAAATCTTCTGGAATTTTTTGAGGATGTTTCCAGTAAAGTGGACAAAGGAGAACCAGTTGATGTGGTATATTTGGACTTTCAGAAGGCTTTCGACAAGGTCCCACACAGGAGATTAATGTGCAAAGTTAAAGCACATGGGATTGGGGGTAGTGTGCTGACGTAGATTGAGAACTGGTTGTCAGACAGGAAGCAAAGAGTAGGAGTAAATGGGTACTTTTCAGAATGGCAGGCAGTGACTCGTGGGGTACCGCAAGGTTCTGTGCTGGGGCCCCAGCTGTTTACATTGTACATTAATGATTTAGACGAGGGGATTAAATGTAGTATCTCCAAGTTTGCGGATGACACTAAGTTGGGTGGCAGTGTGAGCTGCGAGGAGGATGCTATGAGGCTGCAGAGTGACTTGGATAGGTTAGGTGAGTGGGCAAATGCGTGGCAGATGAAGTATAATGTGGATAAATGTGAGGTTATCCACTTTGGTGGTAAAAACAGAGAGACAGACTATTATCTGAATGGTGACAGATTAGGAAGGGGGAAGGTGCAGCGAGACCTGGGTGTCATGGTACATCAGTCATTGAAGGTTGGCATGCAGGTACAGCAGGCGGTTAAGAAAGCAAGTGGCATGTTGGCCTTTATAGTGAGGGGATTTGAGTACAGGGGCAGGGAGGTGTTGCTACAGTTGTATAGGGCCTTGGTGAGGCCACACCTGGAGTATTGTGTACAGTTTTGGTCTCCTAACTTGAGGAAGGACGTTCTTGCTATTGAGGGAGTGCAGCGAAGATTCACCAGACTGATTCCCGGGATGGTGGGACTGACCTATCAAGAAAGACTGGATCAACTGGGCTTGTATTCACTGGAGTTCAGAAGAGTGAGAGGGGACCTCATAGAAACGTTTAAAATTCTGACGGGTTTGGACAGGTTGGATGCAGGAAGAATGTTCCCAATGTTGGGGAAGTCCAGATCCAGGGGTCACAGTCTAAGGATAAGGGGTAAGCCATTTAGGACCGAGATGAGGAGAAACTTCTTCACCCAGAGAGTGGTGAACCTGTGGAATTCTCTACCACAGAAAGTAGTTGAGGCCAATTCACTAAATATATTCAAAAGGGAGTTAGATGAAGTCCTTACTACTCGGGGGATCAAAGGGTATGGCGAGAAAGCAGGAAGCGGGTACTGAAGTTTCATGTTCAGCCATGAACTCATTGAATGGCGGTGCAGGCTAGAAGGGCTGAATGGCCTGCTCCTGCACCTATTTTCTATGTTTCTATGTTTCTAATGGTAAATTGAAGACTACATTTAGAAATTGCATGCCTTTATTTCTAAATTGAAGAGTAAATGCCTTCCAAACCACTTTGGGAACATTATCTAATGGGAGCTAACCAGCTTACAGCAAAAACAAATGAATGCGCAGCTTTAGAATCAAAACACATTTACCAACGGAGGAAAATGTCCTTAAGTAGAATATATGACCATTAAGGATCTGGTTGCTTTATCGCTATTGTGCAAGTCGTTCACTAATATGCTTTGCAAATACTGCTCTGTGCCATAACTCTTCTTCAGCTACCATGATCCCAATTCACACATCTTAAATACTCCACTTACCTTAACCATCATCATCATCATCATAGGCAATCCCTCGAAACGAGGATGACTTGCTTCCACGCCAAAAAAATGAGTTCACAAGTGTTTCAATGAAGGACCTAATATTCAAGGTCCTGAACTACACCCTGAAGGGTGGAAGATGCCTGTGCGTGGATTTTTTTTAACGTGTGGTGGCCGTTGCACACCAGCCACCACACGAGCTTGACAGAGCTAGGTCTTGGTCCAGTGGCAAGGATTAACCAGGATGACTGGAGACCAGCTCTGCTGCACGGACCTAGTGCACACACATATCGCAGTGTGGGCTGGCCCGTGCTGCCCCTGGGACCCTGGCCCCGAACTCACGCCTTACCTTAACACTAGCAAGTCAATAGACATCATATTGGAATCATCCTCAACTGTTCTTTGATGTTTAACTCTTCCTATAGCAGTAACGTATATTTCCGAATTTAATTTACTCTATTGTGCTGTGACCCCAGCTTCAGCATAGTGTGGTGACATAAATAAAATGGCAGTGCGGATTCACCAGAATTATAAAAGGGTTAAATTATGAGGAGTGGTTGTACAGACTAGGCTTGTATTTCCTGGAGTTTAGAATATTAAATTGTGATCTAATTGAGGTGTTTAAGATGATTAAAGTGTTTGATAGGGTAGATAGTGAGAAATGATTTCTTCTGGTGGGGGAGTCGAGAACCAGGGGGCAGAACACTACATTTCGAGCTAGGCCATTCATGGATGAAATGAGGAACCACTTCTTCACACAAAGGGTAGTGGAAATCGTGAACTATCCTCCCCAAAAAGCTGATGATTTTTGCCAGGTATTAGGGGTATGGAACAAAGAAGGGTAAATGGAGTTCAGATAGAGATCAGCTATTATCTAATTGAATGGCTGAACAGGCTTGAGGGGCTGGATGGCTTGCTCCTGTTCCTATGTACTGCTGCCTCCAGAGGAACTGCTCACTCATACAAGCCAGGTTTGAAACTGTGGGATGTAATGTAGCCAGAAAAGTGTTGGTCAAAAAATGTGCTAGCTTGCACATGCACAGTTGAATTTCTCTTGTTCCAACTATTGTGGAACCACTCTGCAATATGAATTATGAGGAGTGGTTGTACAGACTAGGCTTGTATTTGTTGTGACTCCTCTGACGGACCAGACTGTCAATGCAGTGAATAGCTGAGCTATACAGACCAGGTTTGATCTTCTATCTGTGATGAATTAACTGATCACGGTCAAGATGACGGTAAGGCCCACCATTGCCCTCAGGGGTCCTGGGTTAGAGATGGGGAAACTGGGCAACGTTCCACTTGTGGTCACTATCTAACAGTCACTGCTAGAAATGTGTACACCTGGACATGGCAGGAGGACAGGACTGGGTTCAGGTGTGAACTCTTGCTCAAGTGGCCTTCTGATACACACAGTCATGTACATGAAGAATGGCTGCTTAGAATGAGGCACCAGAAAGCTACAGGGGCCTTTCGCCAGCAAACAGTAAATCCTTTCATGAAATGGGGGGGAATTGGCAAAACAAAAGGAAAATGTTTTTCCTGGGACAATACTTTAGAACAGTTTCTTGAAAAAACACATTGGCCGCATTAATTACCGAGAACATTACTAAAATGGTTACGTTTTCACACAATTAATCGTAACATTTAAGCTGCAGTGTGGGGTGACACCAAGCATTGGGACCTCCCTCAGCGCACTTGCTGTATAGAACAGGGAATGTTTTGGCCGTCTCAGATGGTGACTGGCCTGAGTTTTCTAGGTTTTTACCCAAAATTGGGAGCCCCATAAATAAATATTGAAGAAGCTGAGAAAGTGATCCCAGATTAGGGAGAAAACTTTATATGTATGAACTTTAATGGTTGTGTCTCACTGACCCACTTCATTATTTCAATTAGTATTGGGGTTTCATAGCAAAAAGTGGGTTTAGGCCACTGTTTTATTTGTTCAGTTTGATTTCTCCATCCAGGCTGCACCATTCAGAATATGTTGGGCTCATTCAGCCAGCAAAGATAGACTGGACTTTAAGACATAATGGAACCCGGTTGATACAGTACTGCATATTGGGTCCACATTGTCAAATTCAGAATTGGAAAACCTCCTCAACTATTATCGCAGGGCATAAAAAGAGAGCCAGGCATTCTGCCCAATGGGCAGAAAATGAACTGCTGACAAATATTGAAATACCAAACACAAGCTCACAATCAGTACAAGAGCCGCAATACTTTGTCATAACCAGTTTTAACACGAGACTCTTTAATGGCATAACTAGTTTTTGAAGAGACAGTGTCCTCTTTCATTGATCTACTTAGGCTGTTATGTTCTAAAAATGCACAACATGTTTTCTCAGAAGCCGCAAATAAATCTGCCTGATGTCTGTGGTATTACTGTACTTTTCTTCTGGAATACTTTTATTAAACGGATATTGGTGTCCTGGAGAAATATCCTTTCCCACATCAAATTTGATGTTCAAGATTAACACATGATTCTACTCCCACAGGATGATACACGGGCCTTTTTAGACCACCAGGGAGCAAGGGCATAGTCCTCTTGGCTCCCCTAACTCTATCACTAGGAATGGATAGAGCTGTGCCCTCATACACTGCAAGGAAGTGGGCACTGACCACCCCGTAACTAATCAGTCCACCAACCAGAAGATGCACACGCACACAATTCATTCCATGGGGGTCTAAATGGAAGGGGCTCCATTGCAATTGCTATAGATTATGAATCGAAAGAAAGATTTGCATTTATATAGCGCCTTTCATGACCACCGGACATCCCAAAGCGCTTTGCAGCAAGTGAAGTACTTTTTGAAGTGTAGTCACTGTTGTAATGTCGGAAATGTGGCAGCCAATTTGTGCACAGCAAGCTCCCACAAACAGCAATGTGATAATAACTAGATAATCTGTTTTAAATGTTGACTTAAAGGTAAATGTTGGCCAGGACACCGGGAATAACTACCCTACTCTTCTTCGAAATAGTGCCACGGGATCTTTTACGTCCACTTGAGAGGGCAAACTGGGCCTCGGCTTAACGTTTCATCCGAAAGACGGCACCTCCGACAGTGCAGCACTCCCTCAGCACTGCACTGGAGTGTCAGCCTAGATTTTTGTGCTCAAGTCTCTGGAGTGAATAAACCCAGTACGACTTAGTTTAGGTCATTTAAGACCACAGCTTGATTCATTGCTCATCACTGTTAAAAGCGAGACAAGAATATGTTCATGGACAAATCAAAATCTCAAACTCTGCAGAGTAAAAGTCTAATTTGTACACCCCGGTCCTCCATAGTCCAGCTTTTCTGATTGTGACTGTATTTAACTATTTAATAAACAACATTTTAGAAGTTAAAATGGCAAGCAACCCTTTTGGTCTTTTAAAACATCATAATTGATGGCGGACCAGAATAAACAATAGTCCATGACAAAGGGCATTAAATGACTTGCCTATTCAGACCTTTAAAGGGACACTGTTTCTTCAACACACTTGCTACATACAACTTCCTCGCTTCGACCTTTACGCTCTTACCTTCTCTCTGATCCAGGTTTCCTCTTTTTGCTTGCAATTAACAATGTGAGAATGCAGTGAAACAGATGAGCAACAGTGATTAGAAAAGACGGAAAGCCAAGCTTCAGTTCCTAAACCACCCAAAGCACGAGAAAGTATCAAACCACTAAAACATGAAACCAGTTACCTCATATCGCCAGTTGCAGGTGAGCACGTCCCCACAGATACGCAGTGAGCAGCCTCCGCGAGGTGCACAGAAGCATCTGTTGTCTGACATTTGCACACAGGCGAGTGCGTTTCAGGAGCTGCACTGCCGGCAACCTTTAAGAAAACCAGTGCGGACCCCAGCTGCCTTGAGACTTTACACTGAAAACCAGAAGGGGACTGAATCCTGTCAAAGGCCGAGCTAGCTTGCCAAACCTTTGATACTTGAATTGGGAAGAGTTTTTGGCATGACGTTAAATCGTGAGTTTCCACATCTATGTAGTCCAGCGCTTATATAACCTCTTCCTTCACTGAATTAATCAAACTAAATGCAAGATAGATACTAAATCCTGGCCCAGCAGTGACATCAGGCCAGGTCAATCCCTGCAACAGCAAGTGCTGAAACGTCTGCTGCAGAACAGCCATGGATTTCCTGTCATCACTTAAGTTTAAAATGATCTGTCAGTGCCGTACTGGATGAGCAGTGCAATGGCATTGGGCAACCTTCCCCTATTTCCTGCCCCGGTCTAGCTGGATCATTAACATTAACATATACATCATTTAAAATTGCTTGGATTTGTTTATGTCCCACTGCTTGATGGAGAACTTTGGCAGTAGATTGACTATCCTTAATATGCTGAACATTGCAAAATAGACACTTAGGTAAATGTTTATGCTTGCATCAGAAGTTTCATGTAACGTGCAGCGTTATCCTTGGATCAGCCCTGCAGTTATCTGGGGTTAGTGATATTGCAGTTCAATGTGAATGAGAAGCTGAGCTTCCTCAGAGTCTAGTCTAAGTTTTTTTTTCTGGATAGAATCCACAAAGCTGTCGCATCAAAACCCAAGAGTATTTACCACCCAGTGGTAATGCTCAGGGAGATGGTGCTGGATTTGTATTGTGGTGAATAAGATCAACTGAACCTTTATAAGTTGCAATGTAGGTAGACACTCCAACCCATAGGAAATGTCAATGGAAACCACTCCATTCTAATGTTGTATTAAGTTTCCTGCATTCTCTGGGAGAATATTTTGTAAACTGGTTTGAACAGCAATAATATTAGGCTTCCATTATGGGTTCTAATGATCTTTCTAAACCCTCTTGGTAATGTAGTAACATTAGGAATAGCAGTGGGCCATTCAGCCCTTTAGCCATGAACTTATTGAATGGCGGTGCAGGCTCGAAGGGCCGAATGGCCTACTCCTGCACCTATTTTCTATGTTTAAGCTTGTTCCACCATTTCATTAGATGATGTCTAATCTCGCCCTCAACTCCATTTTCCTACCTTTGCTCCGTATTATTAGATACCCATACCTAACAGAATTTTATCTTATCTCAGTGTTGGCAGCTCCAATTGTTCCTGCATCTTTCTATACACGTATTTAGTGGAAACTACACTGTACTTAAGTGGCTCAACAGTCTGCTACTGCCAGACATAGACTCATGTTCATCAATATAGATTTGGGGGCCGAAATCCCGATAAGGCCAAATGGTCACCGACTTGCGGCTGCCTGGCCGACCCTCGCTAAATTTACTTTGGGGTTTTTTGCTGCGGTGTGGTGATCCACCCCGCTCCTGCAGATGTGTCTTAAAGATGTCATCAGAGCGCGCACCGCAACGGAGCCGCCCCGGGAGGGAAATTCACCTGCAAAATCTCCAGGCCGCCGTTCGGTGCCCCTGACAGCTTTTTGTGTCGGTGCACTCCCTGTTGGTTGGGGGCACAGCTGCCGTTAAAGGGGCACTGCTGACGACGCCATTTTATTTTTTATTGTCGGCCGACTGCCATGTCGGGCCAACAATTATGCCCCCGGGTTCGGCCAGGCCGCCAACAGGCAGCCTGGCACCCCCTCTTGGGTGCCAAGCCACTGGCTTGGCCAAAACCCTTCCTGGTGGCCCAGTGAACCTAACTGAAAAAGATGCAGAGCTTGCAGCGGCTCTCCCCTTTAACTGAAGAGACGTGCTGATGCGCCAGTGCGATGATGTCATCGGTGCGGCGCTGATGACTGACAGCGGTGGAGATTCCGTCCCGCCCCCACTTCCACCCCGCTATGACGTCCACTCCACTCCGTCCCCACTTCCGCTCCGCCCCCACGAGGAGGCCACTTCCGCCCCGCTTGAAAAAAACGTTCAAGGAGCTGAATTTCTCCAGATAAACAGTAGGTCCACGCCGTTTTGGGCGGAGTTGAATTTCGGCCCTTTGATCTCATCACTTTCACCTCCGTCGATCTATTTTGAGTTTCAGTGGATCTCACTATTATGCCTTGGAATGTTTTACTACGTTAAAGGTTCTATATAAATGCAAGTTGTTATTTAGAGTAATGCTGACTAACGTTAACCCCATTCCAAAAGGATTAGTTTTAAAATATACCCAAACCCGTCACCTATTGTGCACAAAACAGTCTGAGCTGTTAAGACATTCCTCTATATTCAGCTTTTCCAATTTACATTACGGGGTGAGTTTTTAGAATTCCTTTGCTATGGATGCCTGGATGGAGCAGCTACCTGCCCTTCTGAAGGCTTTTTCTTAAGATTCTGTGTGGACATGTGTTTGATGACCAGACCAGTGCACCAGGATTCATTTAGTTAGGTTATGTATATTAAAGTACTGCTCAAAGTGCTAAAAAGCATTAATCATAAACTTTTTAATTTGATCATTATTGTTATTCAATCATGGGGAAGTTTCATTTCTGCTCAGATACATTTAATAGGTGAAATAAACTTAGCATTTACTTTGGGTCTGAACCAGCTTTCACCTAGTAAGTCTCAAGCCTAGTTTCCTTTAAAAGCCAATATATCCTCTAATGATTTTTATGGGAGCATGCACCATTAAAACACAAATCTCTGTCTCCAATTCTTCTGTTTGTTTTTAATTAGTTAGGAACACTTTAGGAAGGACGAGAAAGCGTTGGAGAGGGTTCAGAAGAGATTTACTCGAATGGTTCAAGGGATGACAGTTATGTGGATAGACTGGAGAAGCTGGAGTTGTTCTCCTTCGAGCAGAGAAGGCCAAGAGGAGATTTGATAGCGGTGTTTAAAATCTTGAAGGGTTTAAATAGAGTAAATAAAAATAAACTGTTTCCAATGGCGGAAGGATCGTTAACCAGAGGGCACAGATTTAAGGTGATTGGCAAAAGAACTAGAGGAGACATGAGGAAAATGTTTTTTACACGAGCGATTATTTGGAATTTTCTGCCTGAAATCTAATCACCATATCTCAGTCCACACCTTTCTCGCTTAAGTGTTAAAAATGGTTAGTGATTTAATTGGCTGACCATTGAGGAGCAATAATTTCATTGCCAAAGATTTAATAATCTACAAAGGTTTTAGGGGATCTTCAGTACCTATTTAATTCACCACTATTGCGTGGTAATAGGAGGTCTATTTCTTTATCAGAGACTGTTACTAGGAACTTACTTAAAAGAAAAGTAGGGATTTCAGACTGTTTTGTTTAACAGATCAGTTACTGTATTATATAATATTCATTATTGCACTCTTTTGGCATTATGCTGTGACTTTCTGCTTCTATATTATTTCTGCTGTAAATAAATTTGACCATCTAGTTTTAGATTGTAACCCCTTAAACTCCTGGATAATTCTGCAGTGCAGATTCAAAAGAATCATACTGAGACTTAGAGGATTAAATTATATGGACAGGTTGCATAAACTTGGCTTGTATTTTGTTGAGCATAGTAAATTGAGCGGTGATCAGATCGAGGAGTTTAAAATGTAAAAGGATTCGATAGGATAGATATAGCAAAACTATTTGCTCTTGTGGGAGAATCAAGAACAAGGAGGCATAATCTTAAAATTCTAAGATACAGATAGTATGCATTTCCTGTTCATGATGCATATTCTTCCCTATCATAATGTAAACAATGTGCTCTTTAAACAGTCCAAGAGGGCAGCTAAATACTTTTTTCTACTATGGCTTATCTTCTCCCTAAGTGTAAGAATAAAATCAATTTGATGCATCCCAGAAGTTTGCCTCTCTTTTCTTCATATCTCATGATTTTGTTATAAATGAAGCCAAAACATTACACAGGGGCTAAGCACTGAGGGGCAGGAGGGGTTTTAGCTACAGATGAGACAGGTTGAAATATTTGGAGTTTCCACTACTTGGTTGATGCTGAATGGAGAATTTCATCGGAGTGCGTATTGCAAAGGGAGGGTCTCCACTCAAAGTGGCCACTGAAAAGGCTGGACCAGCACTCAAACTGGGTGGCAGAGGAGCACGGCATTGAAAGGATGGGGCCTGCACCTAAAAGAGGAGGGGGTGTTTCTCCGCATTCATCTGAATTCTTCCTTATAAGACCATTTTATTTACCATAAACAAAAAAAATTCTCTTAATTTCCCTCCGTTTAAATAATTTTTGTGTGACTGGGCAATTCTACTTTTAGTTTATGTAAAATTTTGGATGTGCTTAAGTGTCAAACAGAACATTTGGTGTCTCATTACACCCTGCCAACCATCTGCTGTTTACTTCACTATTCACTTCTTCCAAGTCTTATTTGCAAAAGGAATTATGGAGGCAAAGCATTAACTAATTGGCCATTGAACATTCAAAGCTGTTGGCAACTAAAGAAGACTCCACAGATCGGTAACGTTGATGTGTTCCACATAATTATGGATTTTTAAAAAAATCATCAGTGGCCTCTCTGGGTCTCTGTGCTTCTTCAATTTCATCTGGGAAACTAGCGGAGATGATGTCACCTTTTGGAGATCCTCTCTAGCTTCTTAACTTGAATGTCCATCTGCCAAGCATCCCACTCCCTTGCTTTCGCCAAGTCTTTGTGAAAGGCACATCAAAAATTCGGCAATGACCAAGAGGGAGAGAAGGACAGATGGCTGGCTTGTCATGAATGCTTTGTACACGGATCAATCACAGTGATAAGAAGACATAGCACTTCAAAGAGATGCCCCAAGGGCTCAGCTCCTGAAATGGCTCCACAGAGCAGCCTTGTAAATGAAGACATTTTGAAAATACAACACAACAAAGTTTTGTTTAAAAATACAATACTGACTTGGATGTTACATATTTACGATTCATTATAGCTAACCTTGGAGCTTCCTCCCCTTATTGTGACCGCCTATTGTAATTATGCAATGTTAACACAAGGAGACATTTACCGGCTTTTGTAGTGCCCCGATTTCTTCTTCTTTTTCTTCTTGGGTGGCGGTGAGGGAGAACTGCTCGATTTTCTTTTCAGACTTCATCGGCATCGACAGCGTGAGGGGGGAGAGATTGTTCAGACAAAAAGATACAAAAATTAATTAGTGTGGGATAAGAAACCACCTTAACGGCATTACATAGAATCTACAGCACAGAAACAGACCGTTCGACCCAACCAGTCCATACGGTGTGTATGTGCCACACGAGCCTCCTCCAGCTTTATTTACTTCATCTAACCCTATCAACATATCCTTCTAATGCTTTCTCCCTCATGGACTTATCCAGCTTCCCCTTAAATGCATCGATGCTATTCACCTCAAACACTCCCTGTGGTAGTGAGATCCACATTCTAACCACTACCTAGGTAAAGAAGTTTCTTCTGAATTCCTTATTGGAACTATTAGTGACTCTTATATTTATGGCCCCTAGTTTTAGACTTCGCCACCAGTGGAATCATTCTCTCTATGTCTGCCCTATCAAACCCTTTCATAGTTTTAAAAACCTCTATGAGGTCATCTTTCAGTTTCCTCTTTTCTAGAGCAAGGAGCCCCCGCCTGTTCAATTTTTCCTGATATATCCTTTAATCAAATCTCAAATATATTATCAGAGCCACATTACAGCTTGCATTGTTCAGTTCTCAATTGCAAATGACCAGGAACAGAAGTTTTCTCTACATTCATTTTTTTGCCTTGATGCTAACGCTTGACACAGTGTTAAATTCTTACTTTATTCATCAGAGCAATGTGCATTTGGTGGACTGATGTTCACAGCCGACTTTACATCGGCAGCGACGGATACTGTGCCAGAGCACAGGGCATATATGGGCACACACAAGACTGGGTCCTGCCCTCCTCATTACAAGGATTCTCATCTCAAATCACAAAAAAAGTTAGTTGCTGAGTTGAGGCCACCTGAACATGAAGGAGAAAGCTACGGACTGCAGGAAGATATCACTGGACTGGTCAGAACAGTGGCAAATGGAATTCAATCCGGAGAAGTGTGAGGTAATGCATTTGGGGAGGGTTAACAAGGCAAGGGAATACACATTAAATGGTAGGATACTGTCAAAGAACAGAGGGACCTTGGAGTGCATGTCCATAGATCCCTGAGGTAGCAGGACAGGTCGATAAGGTGGTGAAGAAGGCATACGGGATACTTGCCTTTATTAGCCAAGGCATAAAATACAAGAGCGGGTGGGGGAGGTGATGTGGGTGGGGTTATGCTTCAAATGTATAAAATGCTAGTTAGGCCACAGCTAGAGTACTGAGTGCAGTTCTGGTCACCACATTACAAGAAAGATGGGATTGCACTAGAGAGGGTACAGAGGAGATTTCTGAGGATGTTGCCAGGACTGGAAAATTTTAGCTATAAAAAGGAAGAGAGTAGCTAAAGTAAACATTGATCCCTTAGAGGATGAGACTGAGGAATTAATAATGGAGAACAGGGAAATGGCAGAGACTTTGAACAAATATTTTGTATCGATCTTCACTGTAGAAGACACTAAAAACATCCCAATAATGGATAATCAAGGGGCTATGGGGAGGGAGGAACTTAAAACAATTATCACTAAAGAAAAACTACTTGGTAAAATAATGGGACTAAAGGTGGACAAGTCCCCTGGATCTGATGGCTTGCATCCCAGGGTCTTAAAAGAAATGGCTGCAGAGATAGTGGATTGGAAAACTGCAAATGTAACATACCTATTTAAAAAAGGAGGCAGACAGAAAGCAGAAAACTATAGACCAGTTAGCCTAACATCTGTTGTTGAGAAAATACTGGATTCCATTATTAAGGAGACAGTGGCAGGACATTTTGAAAAGCATAATACAGTCAAGCAGAGTCAGCATGGTTTTATGAAAGGAAAATCATGTTGACAAATTTGCTGGAGTTCTTTGAGGATGCAATGAGCAGGGTGGTAAGGGGGAACCAGTGGATGTGGTGTATTTGGATTTCCAGAAGGCATTCGATAAAGTGCCACATAAAAGGTTACTGTACAAGATAAAAGCTCATGGGATTGGGGGTAATATTAGCATGGATAGCGGACTGGCTAACTAACAGAAAACAGAGAGTCGGGATAAATGGATCATTTTCCGGTTGGGAAGCGGTAAATAGTGGAGTGCCGCAGGGATCGGTGCGGGAGCCTCAACTATTTACAATCTATATTAATGACTTGGATGAAGGGACCGATTGTAATGTAGCCAAGTTTGCTGATGATACAAAGATGGGTGGGAAAGCAAGTTGTGAGGAGGACACAAAGAATATGCAAAGGGATATAAGACAGGCTAAGTGAGTGAGCAAACATTTGGCAGATGGAGTATAATGTAGGAAAATGTGAGGTTATCTACTTTGGCAGGAAAAATAAAAAAGCTAATTATTATTTAGATGGAGAGAGATTACAAAATTCTGCAGTAAAGAGGAACCTTGGGGTCCTTGTGCAAAAACCTAGTATGCATGTACAGCATGTAATCAGGAAGGCAAATAGAATGTGGACCTTTATTGCAAGGGGGCTAGAGTATAAAAGCAGAGATGTCCTGCTATAACTGTACAGGATATTAGTGAGACCACACCTGAAGTACTGTGTACAGTTTTGGTCTCCTTATTTAAGGAGGGATATACTTACATTGGAGGCAGTTCAGAGAAGGTTCATGAGGTTGATTCCTGAGATGAAGGGGTTGACTTGTGAAGAAAGGTTGAGTAGGTTGGGCTTATACTCATTGGAGTTTAGAAGAATGAAAGGTGAGCTTATTGAAATATGTATGATAATGAGGAGGCTCGATAAGTTACATTCAGAGAGGATGTTTCCACTCATGGGGGAATCTAGAACTAGGGGGCATAGTTTCAGAATAAGAGGTCACCCATTTAGAACTGAGATGAGGAGGAATTTCTTCTCTCAAGGGTCGTAAATCTGTGGCATTCTCTGCCCCAGAAAGCTGTGGAGACTGGGTCGTTGAATATATTTAAGGTGGAGATAGACAGATTTTGGAAAGATAAGGGAATGAAGGGTTATGGGGAGTGGGCAGGGACGTGATGATGAGCCCAAGATCAGATCTCTTATAGAATGGCAGAGCAGGTTCGAGGGGCCGAATGGCCTACTCCTGTTCCTATTTCTTATGTTCTTATATTCTTATTAAGGAAAGATTGGATAGGCTAGGGTTGTTTTCTTTGGAACAGAAGAGGCTGAGGAGAGACCTAATTGAGGTGTATAAAATTGAGGGGCCTAGATAGAGTGGATAGGAAGGACCTACTCCCCTTCATCATCATCATAGGCAGTCCCTCGAAGCGAGGATGATTTGCTTCTGATATGACCTTACGATACAGTATAAATGCACATGAGGCCCATACTTGAGAGAAGGTCACTCTGTGACCTGTAACCTTTATTAGCCAGCACTGAAGTGATGAAGGTGGGTGGAGCTTCCCCTTTTATACCTGAAAGTCCAGGTTAGGAGTGTCTCCCACAAGTTCACCACCTAGTGGTCAATGTTCTCACGGTGTACAACTTTGGTCAGTTTATACATGGGTTACAATGACAGTTGAATACATGACAGCTTCCACACCAAAACGGGATGAGTTCACATGTGTTTCAATGTTCCAGATCCTGAACTAATATTCCAGATCCAGAACTACATCTTGAAGGGTGGAAGATGCCTATGCATGGATTTTTTTAATGTGTGGTGGCCGTTGCACACCAGCCACATGGGCTTGACAGAGCTAGGCCTTGGTCCAGTGGCAAGGACGACTGGAGACCAGCTCTGCTGCACGGACCCAGCGCACACATATCGCAGGGTGGGCTGGCCCATGCTGCCCTTGGGCCCTCGCCTTCTCTGAGCCCCAAACTCACGCCTCTCCTGGGCCCCGGTCACCTCCATCTACAAACTCCTTTGCCCCTCCTGCTGTGCATGTCTGCACTGCAATTAGCGACCTGGCTTCGCAGCCATCGCCCTCCTGCAGCAGCAGGCCCTGCTCCCTGCAGTGGCATGCAGGCAGCTGCAAGCTGCTCCCTCTAATGGCCCCGGCCTGCTGATGGTCTTGCAGGCCGGGATCACGCCGATTTCCGGGCCGGGCTGCCCCATGTTGCTCCCTCTAATGTAATAACGCAGTTATATAGGTCATAAAAAATGGCAGGTCACATAGATATGGCTATAAAGAGCAAACTGAATCGGTTAGCTTTTTACCTGGAGGAATGGAATACAAAAGCAAGGAAGTCATGTTGAACCTATTCCCCTTAGCAGAGGGGTCAATAACCAAGGGGCAAAGATTTAAAGTAAGTGGTAGGAGGTTTAGAGGGGACTCGAGGAGAAATGTTTTCACTCAGAGGGTATGGGGGTCTGGAACTCACTGCCTGAAAGGGTGGTCGAGGCAGAAACCCTCATAGCATTTAAAAAGTACTTCGATATGCACTTGAAGTGCCATAACCTACAGGGCTATGGAGCAAGAGCTGGAAAGTGGGATTAGGCTGGGTAGCTCTTTGTCGGTCGGCATGGACACAATGGGCGAATGGCCTCCGTCTGTGCAGTACATATCCATGGTTCTACGATTGATTCCCCACAGTGGGGGGAGGCAACAATCCTATTACAATGCTCCCTCTAAGGTGATGCTTTGTGCACTTATGAGCTGAGACACGTGCAGTGACATAAAAAGGATTCAGCTACCATTTATCACGCCACATGAATGGAGATTTTATCCTGCTCCTTCCCAAATGGTGTGCTATGAACATTGAGCACCACTGATATTAACGGAAGAAATAAGGATTGTTTTGCCCGTGTTGGGGAATTCACCGTCACACATCGTGGGATTTAAGCTCTAGTTATTTTCTCACAAAGGCAATAAAAATCCGCCCTAGGTTCGGAGTCTTATATCTTTGCTAATGACATCTGGGGATCTAGCTTTCCACAAGGTACTGTGCCTGATGAAGTGAACAAGACTGATTAGCTGACATTAGTAAAGCCATTAATTCATGGTACTATAGGTTCTACTCTGCATGTTAATTCAGATCCCTTACACTGTCAGGCTCATATAATGCTTTTAGCTAAACCCTCACAGCATCTTCAGTGCTTACTGACATAAGAACATAAGAAATAGGAGCAGAGGTAGGCCATATGGCCCTATCGAGCCTGCTCCACCATTCAATATGATCATGGCTGATCTTCGACCTCAACTCCACTTTCTCGCCCGATACCCATATCTCTTGATTCCCCTAGAGTCCAAAAATATCTCTCTCTCAGACTTGAATATACTCAATGACTGAGCATCTCAGAGGGTTGTGAATCTTTGGACTTCTCTACCCCAGAGAGTTGTGGAGGCTGGGTCATTGAATACATTTAAGGTGGAGATAGACAGATTTTTGAATGATAAGGGAGTTAAGGATTATGGGAAGTGGGCAGGGAAGTGGAGTTGAGCCCAAGATCAGATCATCCATGATCTTATTGAATGGCGGAGCAAGCTCGAGGGGCCAAATGGCCTACTTCTGCTCCTATTTCTTTTGATCTTATGTTCATCCACAACTCTTTAGATAGAGAATTCCAAAAATTCATAACCCTTTGAGTGAAGACATTTCTCTTCATCTCAGTCCTAAATGGGTGAACCTTTATCCTGAGACTATGCCCCCTAGTTCTGGACTCTCCAGCCAAAGGAAACAACCTCTCAGTATCTACCCTCTCAAGCCCTCTCAGAATCTTATGTTTCAATGAGATCATCATGAAAAAAAGTGAAAGGAGGTACAGCCTAAATGGTAAGATCCTTAACTGAGGGATAGAAATTAAGGGGAACAGATAGAAATGACCATAAAAAAGGTGAATGTGATTCTGGGTTTTATACTTAGGTGGGATTAAATATAAAGCAAAGTGGTTGAATTTGCCGAAGACATTGGGGAGGCCTCTTCTGGAGTAGTGTGCAGTAATGGGTTCTCCATCATGGAATGCATATTAGAGGCACAGAACGGATGGAGTAATGACGGTACAGTAGTCTAGTGGTCATGCTTCTGGACTAGCAACCCAGAGATCGTGACTTCAAATCCAACCATGGCAAGGTGTGCAATCAAATTCAATAAATCTGGTAATTTGTGTGCTTGCTTCCAGATTGTTGGTTCACTAATGTCCTTTAGGGATATTATGTAATGTAGAATTGTGTGGATTGTCAAGGAGGGAGTAGGCAAAGTGTCTAAAAATTGGCAGTTTGTAACGGGTATTTGGATTTGCAAAGACCCAAGATACTGCGAACTATAACATATTGAATTCCCAACCAACCATCATTAGGTATAGTTGTGAGTACTACCCTTTATGTGTATGTTGTAAGTACTGTTGCCTGTTCTGTATGCTTAATCAGACTATGACACCTAATTTTCAATGTTTAAGAGCATTATTGTAAACCTTACACTAACAGTTTGGCCTGTTGAAGAGGACAGTTCAGGATTACCAGAAGCCTAAACTATTTGTATTTGATCATTCAAATTAATTTGGAAGGCAATGTTCCACAAATGCTATCTAATGCTCATACACAATCTGCCAACCATATATTATATGGCGCTTGGAAAAATGACTGAAAAAACCCTAAATATTCCAGGAAGAAAGCAGTCTGCGGCAGGAAAGGTGAGGCTGTAATGCAGCAAGGAGTTAAAATGAGGGGGAAACAGTGGATTTAATGTAACAGACAAGCCTGAAGTAGTTAACTTTGCTCAGCGCTGACTACTGAATATTACTGCCTTGCTTTGTCTCCCTGCTGCCCCTTTCTGTCAAAATTTCAATCACTATTCCCAAGAGATTAAATAAATGAGATAGCCTCTGGGACAATGCAATCTGTACATGCTCCATTGGAAGGAGCAGGTTCCACGGACCAAACGACCCATTCTTCACTTCTCATATCCACTTAAAATGTTTCTCACACTTTCGCAAATCCCATGATAATTGCTAGGCTGTGATGATTCACATGGACAGAATGACTCACAACACTGCTGATCACCATGGTAATTGTAATTTATAGGCACGAAACCTCAGTGAAACAGCTAAAGTGCCTATTTACGCCATTGTCAAAATTTGCCGGTAGCTGCACATTATAATTTTGCCAGCAAGCGTCTTTTAAACTTTAGCTTTCCACTTTAGGTTTATGGTCCAGGCTTGAAAGACTGACAAAGGAACAATTTGGTTTTAATTTTGTATTCTGTTAAATTTATGGTATGTGCATTCTAAGCTGATTGTGATTCTGTCCAAGATTCTAAATAAGAACACTAGGAAAGATACCTTCTACTAAATCACCAGAGAATGGATGTATTTATGGTACAAGACTAACCATGCATCTCTCCCTGGCCACTGTGTTTATCAGAAGCACCATGCAAAAGTGGACAGAGTCCTTTTATCTTCCATCCCTCTCCCTCAGATGCAAATTCAACTGCGAACGATTTCTAGAGATCCACTCTGTCCCTATATAACGAGAGAGTACTGATTTTTCCTGCATCACTTGATCAACAAGGCTGACTCCGTCCTTCTCCCCAACTTCTGTCTGAGGCTGAACCAGACTGTTCGCAACCTTGGTGTCATATTTGACCCTGAAATGACCACTTATCCGTTGTATAACTGAGACCGCCTATTTCCACCTCTGTCTGCACCCTTACTTCAGCTCATCCATGCCTTTGTTACCTCTAGGCTTGACTATTCCAACGCACTCCTGGTTGGCCTCCACATTCTACCCTATGTAAACTAGAGATGATCCAAAACTCGGCTGCCCATGTCCTAACTCGCACCAAGTCCCATTCACCCATCACTCCTGTGCTCGCTGACCTACATTGGCTTCTGGTTAAGCAACACCTCGATTTCAAATCCCTCCATGGCCTTGCCCCTCCCTATCTCTGTAATCTCCTCCAGCACCACAACCGCCTCCCCTACCCCCCACCCCCGAGATGTGTTCTAATTCTGCCCTCTTGAGCATCCCTGATTATAATCGCTCAAACATTGGTGGCCGTGCCTTCTGTTGCCTAGGCCCCAAGCTCTGAAACTCCCTGCCTAAACCTCCTTGCCTCTTTCCTCCTTCAAGCCGCTCCTTAAAACCTACCCCTTTGACCAAGTTTTTGGTCACCCGCGCTAATTTCTACTTATGCGGCTCGGTGTCAATTTTTTAAGTTTCATAATACCCCTGTGAAGCGCCTTGGGACTTTTCAATACGTTAACAGTGCTATATAACTACAAGTTGTTGTTGTTTGGACTCTAATTGCCCAAACCCGAATTGTATTCAAAGCAATGACTCCTAAAGTGAGAAGTAGTTTGAGAGATTTACCAAATGCCATGCAGTCAGAGGGACTAGAATACATTGCAAGCAAAATATAACTCATGACAGTGTTTTGTTATACTTTAAGAACATTTTATGGTATATATTAAGAGTTATGGAATCCAGCAGAGTCAGCATGGTTTTATGAAAGGGAAATCATGTTTGAAAAATTTGCTGGAGTTCTTTGAGGATGTAATGAGCAGGGTGGATAAAGAGGAACCAGTAGATGTCATGTATTTGGATTTCCAGAAGGCATTCGATAAGATGCCACATAAAAGGTGACTGCATAAGGTAAGAGCTCACGGGGTTGGGAGTAATTTATTACCATAGAGGATTGGCTAACTAAAGGAAAATAGTGAGTCGGGATAAATGGGTCATTTTCCGGTTGGCAAACTGTAACTAGTGGGGTGCCACAGGGATCAGTGCTGGGGCCTCAACTATTTACAATCTATATTAATGACTTGGATGAAGGGACCAAGTGTAATGTAGCCAAATTTGCTGATGATACAAAGATGGATGGGAAAGCAAATTGTGAGGAGGACGCAAAAAATTTGCAAAGGGATATAGACAGGCTAAGTGAGTGGGCAAACATTTGGCAGATGGAGTATAATGTGGGAAAATGTGAGGTTATCCACTTTGGTCGGAAAAATAAAAAAGCTAATTATTATTTAAATGGGGAGAGATAACAAAATGCTGAGGTACAGAGAGACCTGGGAGTCTTTGTACATGAAACACAAAAAGTTAGTATGTAGGTTCAGCAAGTAATCAGGAGGGCAAATGGAATGTTGGTCTTTATTGCAAGGGGGATGGAGTATAAAAGTAGGGCAGTCCTGATACAACTGTACAGGGCGTTGGTGAGACTACACCTGGAGTACTGCATATAGTTTTAGTCTCCTTATTTAAGGAAGGATTGGAGGCAGTTCAAAGAAGGTTCACGAGGTTGATTCCTGAGATGAAGCGGTTATCTAATGAAGAAAGGATGAGCAGGTTGGGCTTATACTCATTGGAGTTTAGAAGAATGAGAGGTGATCTTATTGAAACGTATAAGATTCTGAGTGCTTGACCGGGGTAGATGCAGAGAGGATGTTTCCCCTCATGGGGGAATCTAGAACTGGGGGGCATAGATAAGGGAGCCCCCATTTAAAACGGAAATGAGGAGGAATTTCTTCTCTCGGAGACTTGCGAATCTTTGGAATTCTCTACCCAGAGAGCGGTGGAGTCTGGGACATTGAATATATTTAAGGTGGTGATAGATAGATTTTTGAATGATAAGGGAGTGAAGGGTTAAGGGTAGAGGGCAGGGAATTGGAGTTGAGACCAAGATCAGATCAGCCATGATCTTATTGAATGGCGGAGCAGGCTTGAGAGGCCAAATGGCATACTCCTGCTCCTATTTCTTATGGAAGACAGGTAAATGAATTTAAGATACATATCAGCCATGATCTAATTGAATGGCAGAACAAGCTCGAGAGGCTGAATTGCCTCCTCCAGCTCCTATATTCCTATAATGGGATTATTCTACTCTGGAATTCCAAGATGTCAGTCAAGGCACAATGCTGCAGCTTTGCTCGATGTGGGTGATAATATCATAGCGGGAATCTGATGTGCTGTGCATTGCATGGCCACGTTTCAGACAATGTTGCATGGAAGCCTGAGGCTGACAACATGCCAGAGGCACTCAGCATGCCGCAGTGTGGGTGGGGAGAATAATGAAGATTTTGCGGTAGACTCATTAGGCTGCCCAACTTGAATACCAATGAGGCAGTCACTCCATAACGTGTTGGAGAGCCGAAGGACTGCTCCAGTCATACTCGTATAGAATGGTCACCAAAGTGGAGACTGCCTTATTTGAAAAACATATTAACACCCACTGCTGCCACAATGCCTCCTGATGCCAGTATCGCCTTGCCCAGTGACCCTCCTCCGTGTTTCCCCACCCTGTACCTGATACCCCATCCCCCCTGTTGGGCATTTGTCTGGTATAAAGCAGGGAGCTAGCAGCTCGTGAACAGCTGCTGGCACACAACAATGTCACGGTGGCACGTACAGTGTAGTTAAGTGCCTGACCGGGTAGATGCAGAGCAATTGAGCCAACCTCATTTTACCTGTGAGAACCGCTCATTGGTGCCCACACCCTGTGTGCCTTGGGCTCTGGAATTGACCACTATATGGGTGAAGGGTCAATAACGAGAGGGCACAGATTTAATGTGATTGGCAAAGGAACCAAAGGCAACATGAGGGAAAACTTTTTTGCGCAACGAGTGGTCAGGATTTGCCTGATAGGGTGGTGGATACAGATTCGATAGTAGCCTTCAAAAGAGAATTGGATAAATACTTGAAGGAGAAAGAAATCGCAGGGATATGGGGCAAGAGCGGGCGAGTGGGACCAATTGGATTGCTCCTTGAAAGAGCCGGCGCAGACTCGACGGGCCGAATTGCTTCCTTCTGTGCTGCAATGTCAGCTGTGGCTCAGTGGGCAGTACACTCGCCTGAGTCAGAAGATTCAAGCCCCACTCCAGGGACTTGAGCACATAAATCTAGGCTGACACTCCAGTGCAGTGATGAGGGGGTGCTGCACTGTCAGAGGTGCCGTCTTTCAGATGAGACGTTAAACCGAGGTCCCGTCTGCTCCCTCAAGTGGAGGTAAAAGATCCCATGGCACTATTTCGAAGAAGAGCAGGGGAATTATCCCTGGTGTCCTGGCCAATATTTATCTCTCAATCAACATAACCAAAACAGATTATCTTGTCATTATCACATTGTTGTTTCCTTCTATACCATTCTATGGGCCCAAGTTTTCACACGATAAAAAATGGGCGCCCCTCCGAGCTGGGCGGCCGTTTTTCGCGCCTAAAACGGCGCCGGAAAAAAAACTCGCAATTCTGGAGCGCCCTGCAGCTCCATGTCTGTTTGGCGCTGCGCCCAGGGGGGCGGAGCCTACACTCGCGCCGATTTTGTAAGTGGGAGGGGGCGGGTACTATTTAAATTAGTTTTTTTCCTGCCGGCAACGCTGCGCGTGCGCGTTGGAGCGTTCACGCACGCGCAGTGTGAAGGAAACATTGGCAGTCGGCCATTTTTGTAGTTCTTTGTAGCTGTTTAGTTTTTGAACAATTTTTAAAAGCACATTGCCATCAGCACATCAGCACTGAGAAGGCTGCAGGAAGCCTCAGAAAGTTGAGGCAGCCATTTCCTGACAACCTCCCCCTTTTGCCGTCGGGAAATGGCTCCTCAATTTCTGAGGCTTCCTGCAGCCTTCTGTCTCCTTCCCTCCCTCCCTCCCGCCGTCTGGAACGGCTTCCTCCCCTCCGTTCGGTTGGTTGGTTCCCTCCCGCCCGCCGTCTGGAACGGCTTCCTTCCTCCCCCCCCCCCCCGCGTTCGGGAACGGCTGTCTCGTTTTGTGAGGCTTGCTGCAGCATTCTCCCTGGCTGAAGCACTTTCACACAGGTAGGAAGATGGTTTATTTAATCTTTTCTTTGCTTATAAATTTTTATTCAGGTTGGATTTATTTGTATAATATTTGTATAAGTATAAATAAGGATTTATTGTAGAATTTAATGACTTCCCTTCCCCCTCCCCCCCCCCTCCCACCCCACCTCGTTCTGGACGCCTAATTTGTAATCTGCGCCTGATTTTTTTAATGTGTAGAACAGATTTTTTCAGTTCTACAAAAATCTTCACTTGCTCCATTCTAAGTTAGTTTGGAGTACGTTTTCACTGTGGAAACTTTCAAATCAGGCGCCAGTGGCCGGACACGCCCCCTTTTGAAGAAAAAATTTTGTTCCAAAGTGAAACTGTTCTACCTGACTAGAACTGCAGAAAAAGAAATGTGGAGAATTGCGATTTCTAAGATAGTCCGTTCTCCACCAGTTGCTCCAAAAATCAGGCGCAAATCATGTGGAAACTTGGGCCCAATGATTCTATATCTAATACTTCATTGCTGAAATGGGAGTGCATGATGTTGACCTCAATGCCAACAATGGAAAAGTATTCCTTTTCACATCTCCGGAAGATCTCACCTTGATGATCATGAATTGCACCCCATTCTGGGAATACAGAACTCATTTACAACTAACTTGGTGAAAGTATGAATTCAAAATAATCCAAATTATGACAAGAACCCACTCACCCTTCAGGCATATAAGATACAAATTTCATAACTTTGCTTATTTTCTATGCCCCTCCATCCCTGTTGGCAACTCCATGAATATATGTGTAGTTCTTTGATAACCTACTGGGTAAATATACTGCCTTACACAGAATACAAAAGAGTCCAGGTTTGACCTTTCTTTTTATTTGTTCCTGGGATGTGGGCATCACTGGCAAGGCCAGCATTTATTGCCCATCCCTAATTGCCGTTGAGAAGGTGGTGATGAGCTGCCTTCTTGAACCGCTGCAGTCCTTGTGGTGAAGGTACACACACAGTGCTGTTAGGGAGGGAGTTCTAGGATTTTGACCCAGCGACGATGAAGGTACGGCGATATGCTTCCAAGTCCGGATGGTGTGCAACTTGGAGGGAACTTGTAGGTGATGGTGTTCCCATGCGCCTGCTGCCCTTGTCCCTCTAGGTGGTAGAGGTTGTGGGTTTGGGAGGTGCTGCCGAAGAAGCCTTGGTGAGTTGCTTCAGTGCATCTTGTAGATGGTACACACTGCAGCTACAGTGCGCTGGTGATGGAGGGAGTGAGTGTTTAAGGTGGTGGATGGGGTGCCAATCAAGCGGGCTGCCTTTTCTTTGATAGTGTCGAGCTTCTTGAATGTTGTTGGAGCTGCACTCACTTCATCTTGAGTTAGCTAATCTAAGATTGCGTGACTGCAATTGGCCCAGCAGCAGGAGTTAGGAAAGGGAAAGAGGAACCAAAGTTTCCATTCCTGAATACTATCCCTTGATCCCCTACCTGGAAGGTGTGTGTGTGTGTGTGTGTGTGCGGAAACACATACTGGGTGAGTAAAAGGTCAGATTCTCCATGGTCAAATAACTTGCTAACATCCACTGTCTAGGCTCACAAATAATGAATGTCACTTGGATGAGAATACTGCTGCGCTGTGGAATCTTCAGTGCCTTGAGAGGTGAAAAGAAAGACTTGGATTTATACAGCGCCTTTCATGACCACCGGATGTCTCCAAGTGCTTTAAAGCCAATGAAGTACTTTTGGAGTGTAGTCACTGTTGTAATGTAGGAAATGCGGCAGCTAATTTGCACACAGCAAGCTCCCACAAACAGCAATGTGATAATGACCAGATAATCTGTTTTTTTGTTATGTTGATTGAGGGATAAATATTGGCCAGGACACCGGGGATAACTCCCCTGCTCTTCTTCAAAGTAGTGCCATGGAATCTTTTACGTCCACTTGAGGGGGCAGACGGGGCCTCGGTTGAAGGTCTCACCCAAAAGACGCACCTCCGACAGTGCAGCACTCCCCCAGCACTGCACTGGAGTGTCAGCCTAGAATTCTTTGCGCTCAAGCCCCTGGAGTGGGACTTGAATCTACAACCTTCTGACTCAGAGGCGAGAGTGTTACCCACTGAGCCACAGCTGACACTGAAGGGGAGAACAGGAGAAAAAAAAGTGAAACTGTAAGGAATTGGGGTTAAAAAATTAGAACTACCATGGCTAATAAAATGGCAGACGCAAGCCCAATGGGAAGAATGGTCTACTCCTGTTTGCGGAATCCATACACACAATACCTCCTACGGTGATGATCGTGGTAAATCGGATGTACTCTGTTTTATAATGGCAGGAACATTATATCAGGCAGCACGCAAAGTAATTTTCTCCAAGGTAGAATTATGCCAGAGCAGACTTGTCAATTTAAAATCACAAAGTCCTATTTACATAAATGCTGAGGTTAAGTAGACATTAGTTGCTGGCGGTGAGGGAAGTCTGCACATTGGATCGTGCTCAGAAATTTCCATTTCTAGGTCAGAAGAAGGCAGCACGAAATTATTGCTTTTATTTTTTTTCTCCGCTTCACCTTGAAGGAGAACTTCTAAAGTGTGATGGACGTGTGTCGAATACACAATACAACACACTAAATTGGTTCTAAAATATCACTGCTCACTAGTTCATTTCAGAAAGGACTCAACTCCCCAGGCAGCATTAGCTCCGGTGCCGGAGGGTTCAATCGGATGAGCCCATCTCTTTCTCTGCAGCAGGTCAGGTTTCATTCCATCACATCCCCCTATTGCCAATACCCCTTTCTAATTAGAATACGGACAAAAATATCTTGGCATCCAGCTGAACACCATCTGTGAGCTCGTCAGATTCACAAGCAAATGTCTCACAAAGGATTTCAACAGTCCCTTCACCTGTCAACCCATGTTCCAGTATTCCGTTCCTCTAGTTCCTGTCAGGATTTAGCAAGAATGCATCCATACAGATCTAGATTAAAAATACCTATCCCAAACATTGTGTGAATTAATACAATCAGAATTTTTAACATGTCACGATATGGAGCAGCTAAATCTCATTACATATTTTAAGCGAACTTCATATTTTATGCCTGAAAAGAGATTACATACAATATCTAATTATTCAAATATGCATAGGGTGTTGTTATTTAATAATGGCGGAAAGACTTATATTTTAAGTGTGCTTATCCCCCTACTCATTTTTATGGTCTCCCCCATCGTGCATCATCCCTGACCAAGAAGGCAGTTGGTCCATTTACCACAATTTGCATTTACAGCTTTGATTTAGAAAAACATTCCTAATCAAGGAGATATTGGAAGGAGTGACTAAAACCTGATCAAAGAGATGGGTTTTACAGAACGTGAAAGGAAATGGCGGTGGAGAAGTTTAGACGAGAATTTCCAAGTGTGGGGCTGAGGTGGCTGAAGGCATGGCTACCAATTGTAGGACGAAGGGAGGGGCGGATTCATAATATACCCGAGTCGGAGGCGTGGAGAGTGTGTGTGGAGGGGGTTGTAAAGTTGGAAGAGGTTACAGAAATAAGGAGGGGCAAATCCATGAAGAGTTATCAAGAGGAGAATTTTAAATTGGAGCCGATGTACGTCAGCAAGGACGGGTGAATGTGATGGGTGAATGGGACCTGGGCAGCAGAGTTTAGATGAGCTGAAGTTCATGTAGGGTGGAGAATGGGAGGCCGGCCATGAGAGCACTGGAAAAGTGGAGTATGGAGGTGATAAAAACATGTGAGCAGATGAGCTGAGGTGGAAGTCGGTGGTTTTTGCGAAGAGCAGGATATGGAGTCAGAAGCTCACATCAGGGTCGAATAGGTTGCCACGGTTGTGAATCTATTCCTACTGTTGCTATGTAATGATTGCCACAAGGAGATGAACAAGCATACAGGGTAGCTCTTCATTGACACCTGACCTGGGATCTGCTTCAATGCATTTAAACACATATCTTACCACTCGGAATGGGAGCTTAGCTGTGTACATATATTTAGTTTTGTGTGAAAGGATTGCAGCAGCTTTGTTGTTTGGTATTTCCTTTACACTCGGGGATGTTGGAATATGTTGTAGGCCAGTAATGAGCATCTGCAGCTTCCAGTTGCTGAACAGCAAGAGAAGACTGTGAGCTCTGTCCAAGCAGAAGACTTTCGGGCAGGTTAAGACAGCAGGGTGCTCTCGGAGGGACCCATTTGCATGCTGATACAGGGCTCTATGCAGCCTTCAATGCGCTTGCACTATTAAAGTGTGTTAAATTGCTGACCCTTGGCACTCAATCCACTTTTTTTGTGCTTGTCTGAATACAGCTTGAACATATTTGCCCATGACCTTGAGTTCATAATTGTGTATTGGGCCCATAACACAATATTTGGACCTTAGTGTTGAAAATTGATGAAATATCATACATAGTAGCACTGTTTTGAAGGGCAAGCTGACCATAATGGATATCTCTGTGAATTTGAGAGTCTCATCATTAGAACCTTTTCAAAATCCAAACCTAACTGATAAGAAGTACTTTGAAATTGATATCTTTGATTAATTTTGTGCTCATCAAGATGTGTGCTGTAGCCAATGGGGAATCAGCATCAGATATAGCAAAGCCAATAGCAGAAGCTTCCCTTAGCTTTGCTCAATTTATGTGCTTTAACCCAACTTCAGAAGAGAATGGTATTTTCACTTTCCATTCCAGCCATCCTTATGGTCTGCAATTGACAATTTAGATATGGCAGTTACAGGGAAAATTCCATCAGTTTGATCAATAACCTACTCCAGGAAACAGAGGTGAAGAAACAGCAATGGCACCTACTGTATCAGCAAATAACTGGTGACGTGATCTTCAGTTACTTTGTGGAAAGCTTTACTGTATTTTATACAATGGGTAGTAAGTGCTCTTTGGTTATTTTCTGATTCAGAAGTGGCAAATTTTAACCCCCCAAGATGGGTGGGAGAGAGCCAGGAGTTAAATTCCTGAAATGGGAAAGCCAGCCCCAAACTGCCTACTTCCGGTTTAACCGGGGCGGGTTGGGGGTCGATGAGTAACCCGCTCTCGAGAAGCGGGATATTATAATATTTAAATGAGACTGCGTGCTTCAGAATTCAGCAGCCAAGTGGACTTAATGGCCGCGGGCTGGATTTCCCAGGACTCGGGAAACCCAGCAGCTGAAGGAAGGCGAGAACTGGCGGATCCAGCAGTTAAGTGTTTTCCAGCACTGCTTGTGGGCCAGGAGGAGCAGGAGTGCTTCCCCCCTAGCCCCCTCAAGCTTCCTTGCCGCAATTTGCATCCGCCCTCGTGATCGGCCAAACCTCCCATAACCCGAACTTTAGTATCTTCGTGATCTGAACTTCATCTCCCCACACACCAAGCTTCACCACCGCACGATCTTACCCCGAACTTCCCCCGTGATCTCTTGCCCCGCGATCGTGCCTCCGACGATATCGTCTGCAATTTCCTGCCCCCCATCCCTGCGATCTCTCCCTTCCTCCCTGTCTCCGGTCCCTGGCTGAGGCCTTCTACCACTGGCCTTCCCAGCCTCTCAATCTGGCCAGCTGCCAACTGGGAAACGGAGAAAGTAGTCAAATGAGATCCTGCCGTTAGATTCAGCAGGACTTCCACGTTCAGCCATGTTCAGCCATGAACTCATTGAATGGCGGTGCTGGCTAGAAGGGCCGAATGGCCGACTCCTGCACCTATTTTCTATGTTTCTATTTTATATGTTTCTATGTTCCCCATATGTCCCAGTTTCCCGGTTGTTAACAGTCACTTCCGCTCCTTCCCCGCCTCCCCGTAAATATTAATCCCGGAAGGGCTGATGGCACCAGCTCAGCAATATGGTCAGCACTCAAAGGAATGGAGGAAGCTGGATAAAGAACAGCTGGAATGATTACTGATTACCTATTGCCTTGGAAAAGTCACCTCTCTGCTGAGCGATGGGGATTTTGAAACTGTAACTTGAGAGGTCCTTGGTTGATGGAAGGCAAAGAAGGGGGTTGCAATGCTAAAAGTCTTTGGATGCATGGCAAGTTAACATAAGAACATAAGAAATAGGAGCAGGAGTAGGCCATTAATATGGCAGGGGGATGGGAACCAATGCAGGGAGACAGAGGGAGACAAAAAGGAGGCAAAAGCAGGAGACAGAAAGGAGATGAGGAAAAGTGGAGGGCAGAGAAACCCAAGGCAAAGAACAAAAAGGGCCAGTGTATAGCAAAATTCTAAAAGGACAAAGGGTGTTAAAAAAAACAAGCCTGAAGGCTTTGTGTCTTAATGCAAGGAGTATCCGCAATAAGGTGGATGAATTAACTGTGCAAATAGATGTTAACAAATATGATGTGATTGGGATTATGAAGACGTGGCTCCAGGATGATCAGGGCTGGGAACTCAACATCCAGGGGTATTCAACATTCAGGAAGGATAGAATAAAAGGAAAAGGAGGTGGGGTAGCATTGCTGATTAAAGAGGAGATTAATGCAATAGTTAGGAAAGACATTAGCTTGGATGATGTGGAATCTATATGGGTAGAGCTGCAGAACACCAAAGGGCAAAAAACGTTAGTGGGAGTTGTGTACAGACCTCCAAACAGTAGTAGTGATGTTGGGGAGGGCATCAAACAGGAAATTAGGGGTGCATGCAATAAAGGTGCAGCAGTTATAATGGGTGACTTTAATATGCACATAGATTGGGCTAGCCAAACTGGAAGCAATACGGTGGAGGAGGATTTCCTGGAGTGCATAAGGGATGGTTTTCTAGACCAATATGTCGAGGAACCAACTAGGGGGGAGGCCATCTTAGACTGGGTGTTGTGTAATGAGAGAGGATTAATTAGCAATCTCATTGTGCGAGGCCCTTTGGGGAAGAGTGACCATAATATGGTGGAATTCTGCATTAGGATGGAGAATGAAACAATTAATTCAGAGACCATGGTCCAGAACTTAAAGAAGGGTAACTTTGAAGGTATGAGGCGTGAATTGGCTAGGATAGATTGGCGAATGATACTTAAGGGGTTGACTGTGGATGGGCAATGGCAGACATTTAGAGACCGCATGGATGAATTACAACAATTGTACATTCCTGTCTGGCGTAAAAATAAAAAAGGGAAGGTGGCTCAACCGTGGCTATCTAGGGAAATCAGGGATAGTATTAAAGCCAAGGAAGTGACATACAAATTGGCCAGAAATAGCAGCGAACCCGGGGACTGGGAGAAATTTAGAACTCAGCAGAGGAGGACAAAGGGTTTGATTAGGGCAGGGAAAATGGAGTACGAGAAGAAGCTTGCAGGGAACATTAAGGCGGATTGCAAAAGTTTCTATAGGTATGTAAAGAGAAAAAGGTTAGTAAAGACAAACGTAGGTCCCCTGCAGTCAGAATCAGGGGAAGTCATAACGGGGAACAAAGAAATGGCAGACCAATTGAACAAGTACTTTGGTTCGGTATTCACTAAGGAGGATACAAACAACCTTCCGGATATAAAAGGGTTCAGAGGGTCTAGTAAGGAGGGGGAACTGAGGGAAATCTTTATTAGTCGGGAAATTGTGTTGGGGAAATTGATGGGATTGAAGGCCGATAAATCCCCAGGGCCTGATGGACTGCATCCCAGAGTACTTAAGGAGGTGGCCTTGGAAATGGCGGATGCATTGACAGTCATTTTCCAACATTCCATTGACTCTGGATCAGTTCCTATCGAGTGGAGGGTAGCCAATGTAACCCCACTTTTTAAAAAAGGAGGGAGAGAGAAAACAGGGAATTATAGACCAGTCAGCCTGACCTCAGTAGTGGGTAAAATGATGGAATCAATTATTAAGGATGTCATAGCAGCGCATTTGGAAAATGGTGACATGATAGGTCCAAGTCAGCATGGATTTGTGAAAGGGAAATCATGCTTAACAAATCTTCTGGAATTTTTTGAGGATGTTTCCAGTAAAGTGGACAAAGGAGAACCAGTTGATGTGGTATATTTGGACTTTCAGAAGGCTTTCGACAAGGTCCCACACAAGAGATTAATGTGCAAAGTTAAAGCACATGGAATTGGGGGTAGTGTGCTGACATGGATTGAGAACTGGTTGTCAGACAGGAAGCAAAGAGTAGGAGTAAATGGGCACTTTTCAGAATGGCAGGCAGTGACTAGTGGGGTACCGCAAGGTTCTGTGCTGGGGCCCCAGCTGTTTACACTGTACATTAATGATTTAGACGAGGGGATTAAATGTAGTATCTCCAAATTTGCGGATGACACTAAGTTGGGTGGCAGTGTGAGCTGCGAGGAGGATGCGATGAGGCTGCAGAGCGATTTGGATAGGTTAGGTGAGTGGGCAAATGCGTGGCAGATGAAGTATAATGTGGATGAATGTGAGGTTATCCACTTTGGTGGTAAAAACAGAGAGACAGACTATTATCTGAATGGTGACAGATTAGGAAAAGGGGAGGTGCAAAGAGACCTAGGTGTCATGGTACATCAGTCATTGAAGGTTGGCATGCAGGTACAGCAGGCAGTTAAGAAAGCAAATGGCATGTTGGCCTTCATAGCGAGGGGATTTGAGTACAGGGGCAGGGAGGTGTTGCTACAGTTGTACAGGGCCTTGGTGAGGCCACACCTGGAGTATTGTGTACAGTTTTGGTCTCCTAACTTGAGGAAGGACGTTCTTGCTATTGAGGGAGTGCAGCGAAGATTCACCAGACTGATTCCCGGGATGGTGGGACTGACCTATTAAGAAAGACTGGATCAACTGGAGTTCAGAAGAATGAGAGGGACCTCATAGAAACGTTTAAAATTCTGACGGGTTTAGACAGGTTAGATGCAGGAAGAATGTTCCCAATGTTGGGGAAGTCCAGAACCAGGGGTCACAGTCTAAGGATAAGGGGTAAGCCATTTAGGACCGAGATGAGGAGAAACTTCTTCACCCAGAGAGTGGTGAACCTGTGGAATTCTCTACCACAGAAAGTAGTTGAGGCCAATTCACTAAATATATTCAAAAGGGAGTTAGATGAAGTCCTTACTACTCGGGGGATCAAGGGGTATGGTGAGAAAGCAGGAATGGGGTACTGAAGTTTCATGTTCAGCCATGAACTCATTGAATGGCGGTGCAGGCTAGAAGGGCTGAATGGCCTGCTCCTGCACCTATTTTCTATGTTTCTATGTTTCTATTTGGATCCTCGAGCCTGCTCCGCCATTCAATAAGATCATGGCTGATCTGATCTTGGCCTCAACTCCACTTCCCTGCCAGCTCCCCATAACCCTTCACTCCCTTATCGCTCAAAAATCTGTTCATCTCCACCTTAAATATATTCATCTTAAATGACCCAGCCTCCACAGCTCTCTGGGGTAGAGAATTCCACAGATTCACGATCTGCTGAGAGAAGAAATTCCTCCTCATCTCAGTTCTAAATGGGCGACCCCTTATAGAAACATAAAACATAGAAAGTAGGTGCAGGTGTAGATCATTCAGCCCTTCGAGCCTGCACCACCATGCAATATGATCATGGCTGATCATGCAATTTCAGTACCCCATTCCTGCTTTCTCTCCATACCCCTTGATCTCTTTAGCCATAAGGGCCACATCTAACTCCCTTTTGAATATATCTAACAAACTGGCCTCAATAACTTTCGGTGGTAGAGAATTCCACAGGTTCACAATTCTCAGAGTGAAGAAGTTTCTCCTCATCTCGGTCCTAAATGGCTTACCCCTTATCCTCAGACTGTAATCCCTCGTTCTGGACTTCCCCAACATCTGGAACATTATTCCTGCATCTAACCTGTCCAATCCCGTCAGAATTTTATATGTTTCTATGAGATCCCCTCTCATTCTTCTAAATTCCAGTGAATATAAGCCTAGTTAATCCAGTCTCTTCTCATATGTCAGTCCTGCCATCCCAGGAATCAGTCTGGTGAACCTTCGCTGCACTCCCTCAATAGCAAGAATGCCCTTCCTCAAATTAAGAGACCAAAACTGCACACAATACTCAAAGCGTGGTCTCACCAAGGCCCTGTACGACTGCAGTAACACCGACCTGTTCTGATACTCAAATCCCCTCGTTATGAAGGCCAGCATGCCATTTGCTTTCTTTACTGCCTTCAATGACTGATGGACCATGACACCCAGGTCTCGTTGCACCTCCCCTTTTACTGATCTGTCACCATTCAGATAATATTCTGCCTTCCTCTTTTTGCCACCAAAGTGGATAACCTCACACTAATCCAGATTATACTGTATCTGCCATGCATTTGCCCATTCACCTAACCTGTCCAAGTCACCCTGTAGCCTCCGAGCATCCTCCTCGCAGCTCGCACTGCCACCCAGCTTAGTGTCATCTGCAAACTTGGAGATATTACATTCAATTCCTTGTCTAAATCATTAATGTATATTGTAAATAGCTGGGGTCCCAGCACTGAGCCCTGCGGCACCCCACTGGTCACTGCCTGCCATTCTGAAAAGGACCCGTTTATTCCCACTCTTTGCTTCCTGTCTGCCAACCAGTTCTCTATCCACGTCAACACATTGGCCCCAAGTTTCCACACGCTACAAAACGGGCGCCCCTCCGAGCTGGGCGCCCGTTTTTCGCGCCAAAAACAGCGCCTGAAAAAAAACGCGCGATTCTGGAGCGCCCTGCAGCTCCATGTCTGCTTGGCGCGGCGCCCAGGGGGAGCGGAGCCTACCACTCGCGCCGATTTTGTAAGTGGGAGGGGGCGGGTACCATTTAAATTAGTTTTTTTCGTGCCGGCAAAGCTGCGCGTGCGCGTTGGAGCGTTCGCGCACGCGCAGTGTGAAGGAAACATTGGCACTCGGCCATTTTTGTAGTTCTTTGTAGCTGTTTAATTTTTGAAAATTTTTTAATAAAAGCACATTGCCCTTCTATGATCAGCACTGAGGCTTCTTGCAGCAGTGAGAAGGCTGCAGGAAGCCTCAGAAGTTGAAGCAGCCGTTTCCCGACGGCCTCTTCACCCCCCTGCCGTCGGGAATGGCTGCTCAACTTCTGAGGCTTCCTGCAGCCTTCTCACTGCCTCCTTCCCCCCCCGCCCGCCGTCGGGAATGGCTGCCTCCTCCCTCCCTCCCGTTCGCGGGAACGACGCCACACCGCTGAGCTGACTGTAAGGCTTCCACCTCAGGTGGAAGGCTGCTTGCTGCCTGGTTACTGCCCGACTGCCCCTCCCTCCCTCCCGTTCGCGGGAACGACGCCACACCGCTGAGCTGACTGAAGCACTTTCACACAGGTAGGAAGATGGTTTATTTAATCTTTTCTTTGCTTATAAATGTTTATTCAGGTTGGATTTATTTGTATAATATTTGTATAAGTATAAATAAGGATTTATTGTAGAATTTAATGACTTCCCTTCCTCCCCCTCCGCCCCCCACCTTGTTCTGGACGCCTAATTTGTAACCTGCGCCTGAATTTTTAATGTGTAGACAAGGTTTTTTCAGTTCTACAAAAATCTTCACTTGCTCCATTCTAAGTTAGTTTGGAGTACGTTTTTACTGTGGAAACTTTGAAATCAGGCGTCAGTGGCCGGACACGCCCCCTTTTGAAGAAAAAATTCTGTTCCAAAGTGAAACTGTTCTAACTGACTAGAACTGCAGAAAAAGAAATGTGGAGAATTGCGATTTCTAAGATAGTCCGTTCTCCACCAGTTGCTCCTAAAAATCAGGCGCAAATCATGTGGAAACTTGGGCTCATTATCCCCAATACCATGTGCCTTAATTTTGCACACTGGGACCTTGTCAAAAGCCTTTTGAAAGTCGAAATACACCACATCCACTGGTTCTCCCTTGTCCACTCTACTAGTTACATGCTCAAAACCTCCAGAAGATTTGTCAAACATGGCCTCCCCTTCATAAATCCATGCTGACTTGGACCAATCCTGTCACTGCGCTGCTATTTCATCCTTAATAATTGATTCCAACATTTTCCCCACTGATGTCAGGTTAACTGGTCTATAATTACCCGCTTTCTCTCTCCCTCCCTTTTTAAAAAGTGGTGTTACATGACCTACCCTCCAGTCCATTGGAACTGATCCCGAGTCGATAGACTGTTGGAAAATGATCAACAATGCATCCACTATTTTTATGGCCACTTCCTTAAGTACTCTGGGATGCAGACTATCAGGCCTCAAGGATTTATCGGCTTTCAATCCCATCAATTTTCCTAACACAATTTCCCGCCTAATAAGGATATCCTTCAGTTCCTCCTTCTCACTCGACCCTCGGTCCCCTAGTACTTTCGGAAGGTTATTTGTGTCTTCCTTCATGAAGACTTATAGAGAATTTAAACAGGCTGCATTTAGACAGGTTGAGAAAACACATACTCCCATGTCTACGTGCAGTTCAGCATGTTGCATTAAGTCATCAATCAACTTGACATTTTAGGACCTTGTGTAGCGAGCCAATTAAACGGTTAAAAGACTATTAATTGAGCCAATAAGGTCAAAGAAGGAGAGTTCTTTTCTGTAAATTGATCCAGGTATAAATACAGCCATTTTGACCATGTGGTCTCAGAAGGACAAAGACCTGGTTTAAAGCCAAGAGCTTGTTACTGCTGTCCAAAAATAAAGTGACATTAAAACTATAATCGGAGTTCGTATTTCATTGGAAATTAAGAGATCTAACAATTTTGGCGTCACAAACACGATCGCTGAGGAAAGAAACTGAATTTTGGAAATCGGACCTACATACTGAGGTAAGGACTCCTCTTTATAAAAGTCCTCGGTCAAAAGTCTAAATTCGCCTCTCCTTCTACGCGATTCCGAAAGCCTCCAGTTTGCGAACCCTCCGGTTGGTAGTCGGCTCGAGGTCCCATAGACATCTAAGTTTGGCGGTGTGTTAGTTAATTAATCACCGACCTATTGATCGGCTAGAAAGCCTACGACTCGAGACCCCAGTAAAGAAATCAGTATTATGGCAGCAGGAGATACGAGCAAAGAATTGCCTACAACTGTTAAAGGTGGGCAAGCACCACCTGAGGTTTCACTAGATGAGTTTCTCGAACAGTTGAAAGAATACATAGACCAACAATTCAATTTATCTAAAACCTGTATTAAGATCGAACAAAAGTACGGAACCTCCAAAGGACAATGGTCCTTGGACGAGATTAAAAGGGTCTGGGGAAAAACGACCCGTATGAAAAATAAAGAGCGAACTAGATGGTCCCTAGCGGTTATGGGACAGATTCGAAAGCGGAATGAAATTATAATACGTTCCCAACATGATCAAGAACTGACCAGTACAAAGGATCAATTGCAAGCTGTTTGTGCACAGCTGCAACAGAAAAAACTTGAACTTGAAAAGCTGGAAGCGGAAGTTAAAGATCTTAACGGTGAAATTAAAGAATGGAAAAAATCATTAGGTCAAGAGACAGTAATAGGAAAAGGAAAATGTATTGGTCAATTCCAAGGGTACCCATGTTTGGATAAATTAAAAGCGCAAACCCGAAGACACGACCGAGGAATAGATACGGATTCTGAATCCTCCGACGATACAGGGTCGAAGGATGAAGAATTAGGGGTGCGCTTTGCGGTATAAAAAATACTTATTTCATGATCCGGCAGACCCAGAGAACATTGATAAATGGTCCAAGGAGTTGCCCAATCCAAAGAAAGGGGGAGTTAAAACGTGGGACCAATTGGACCACTGAAGAAATATATATCAACTTCATCCCTGGGACGGAGTGCAAATTTTGACCATAATGGTGCCAAAAACACAGGGAAGAAAATTGCACGACAAGGTAGATGAAGCTTTGGGGCAGAATGAGCAAGAATTAGACGCAGGATGGGAGGCGATTAAACACTGGCTGCAAGCCTTCAGTCCAGCTAAGACAGACTGGGGAAAAATTGCAGCCTGCCAACAGAAAGGAACAGAGGAGGTCCTGGAGTATGACGAGCGGTTTAGATGCACGTGGCTAGAACATTCGGGTATGAATAATACGGATGAGGAAATGGATGAACAAGTATTTGGACCCCTGAAAGCAGCTTTCGTGGCAGGTCTAAAGCCAGAACTGTCCAAAATGCTTAAGGTAGTGTTACCGGACTGGGAAGGTAGAGGAACTACCTTTGCAGCATTGGTGGATCGATGTAACCAATTAGATCGGGATATGGGAGCTAAAGTCCGAGCTGTACAGGCTATGGGATGGAAATCCCAGGATTCTGATAAACAGTCATTCGGAAAATTACCCGGAAAATGTCATTATTGTGGGAAAGAAGGTCACTGGGCCAAGACGTGCAGGGCAAAACAGAAAGGTCGTGGCTGGGGAAGAGGACGCAGCCAGGGATACAATTCAGCCAACAAGCCAGGCTTGTCATAGGATAACGACCTCATATCAGCATTTAAGCGACTGACAATACAACAACAGAAGGAGTTACTTGGGATAGCAAAAAACGGTTAGAGCCCACCCTGGCCCCACTCCTCGCACTAATACAACAGATGGGCTATATATAACTGTGAGGGTGGGCGATAAGGATGTGGACTGTCTTTTAGACACAGGGGCGGAATTAACATGCTTACCCCTACAATATGGAGACTACAATTTTTACGAGCTTTGCTGGACCACCTTCGGTTGAAAGGACATAAAGCCAGCATCGACAAAGCACAAATATCCCAAGAAGAGGTTGTATACCTGGGACAAAAGATTTCACAAGGAAAGAGAGAACTTATCCAGGATAGAACTGCAGCCATTCGGGCTGCTAAAAAACCCACCACTATTCAGGAACTAAGGTCTTTTTTGGGATTGTGTAACTTTAACAGAAATTGGATTGACTCCTTCACACAGCTTGCTCAGCCACTGAATGATATTTTAAAGGGGAAACGTGCCTCTAAAGAAGCCATCACCCTCACTAAGGAACAGCAAGAGGCCTTCCTGAGTTTGAAAAAGGCTTTGTGTTCGGCACCGGCTCTGGGAATCCCCGACAGTGGTAAGCCATTTACCCTGTTTGTCCATGAGAAAGAAGGATTTCTGACAGCTATACGGACACAAGAACATGGGGATCGGCAAAGACCTATTGGCTATTATTCGGCAAAACTGGATGCGGTAGCCCTCGGATGGGGAAGTTGCCTAAGGGCCATGGAAGCTACATGTCGAGCGGTAATGATCACTGCGGGTCTAGTCCTCGACCAAAAGCTGATTGTCAAGTGTCCCCACACCGTATACGCTTTGCTGTCTATGAATAGAATGTCTCAGGTGACGGCAGCTAGATGGACCCGCTGGACAGCAGTTTTGGAAGCTCCTAATCTCCTTATCGTCCGGGCCAGCCCGGTTAATCCAGCAACTATGCTCCCGATGTCAGAATCGAGGGAGCAAGAGGAGGGAGAATGTGAAGAGCATGACTGCGTGGAGATTTTAAAAGAAACAGAAGAAGCAGCCTTAGCAGCAGAGCAGCCTCTGCACAACCCAGACCTCATCCTGTTTACTGATGGTTCCTCCTTTGTTGACAATGGTACCAGAAAAGCAGGATGGGCAGTTACAACCTTATATGAGATAATGGCAAAAGGATGTTTACCCTCAGGAACGTCAGCACAACAGGCCGAGTTATGGGCCCTGTCAGAAGCATACGAATAGCAGAAGGACAGACAGCTAATGTCTACACAGATTCGCGTTATGCTTTTGGAGTCGCTCACGACTTTGGTCTGTTATGGCGTAAAAGAGGATTCCTCACTGCTGCTGGTACACCTATCCGAAATGGAAAAGAAGTCCGAGACTTACTGGAGGCCATACAACTACCTCAGGAAGTGTCCATCCTGAAGTGTAAGACCCATACCAAGGAAAATACCACAGAAGCTCAGGGAAATGCCCTAGTCGACCAGGCAGCTAAAGATGCCGCCTCACAGGGCTTTCCTCCAGAAAAACCAACACAGATGTGCAGATTGAAAGCACTCAGGACTCTGACACGAGACCTTCAAACAATGCAAGGCGAGTGCTCCCGAGAGGAAAAATGGACATGGATTGAGGCAGGAATTAAGCTATGTGAAGATGGTGTCTGGAAACAAAGAGTTACCGACAAGCCAGTCGCGCCACAGGCGCTTATGCCTTTTTTAGCCCAACAGATCCACTCGTGGGGACACTTGGCCTCACAACAGATGATGGCACGGTTCCAGAAAAGCTGGTGGGGTCGGGGATTTAAAAAACACGCCCAGCTGGTAGTAGACCGTTGTGTGGTCTGCCAGAAAAATAATTCTAGACCCATCACGGTAATGCCCCAACTGAGGCCCCCTGCCCCTGTCGGACCATTCCAGCATCTGCAGGTTGATTATATATCTCTTCCTTCATGCCAAGGATACACTAACATTCTTGTCAAGGTCGACAGATTCTCTAGATGGGTAGAAGCTGTCCCAACTAAAAGAGCCACAGCCAATCACACTGCAAAGGTCTTGTGTAAGGATTACATTCCCCGATGGGGAGTCCCGAGTAGCATTGACTCAGATCAGGGAACACACTTCGCAGGTGCTGTCTGCCAAGAAGTCTGTAGGTTACTGAACATTACGTGGGATTTACACTGTCCTTATCATCCACAATCATCAGGACAAGTAAAACAAATGAATCGAACTCTGAAACAACGGCTTGCCAAATATCACCAAGAAGGAACACCATGGCCCCAGGCACTACCAATAGTGCTATGTAGCATTTGGGCAACCCCGAACAGAACTACAGGTCTAAGCCCATTTAAAATTTTAACAGGAAGACCCATGTCGCTGCCAGGAACTATCGATTTACGGAAAGCTGATGTTCACTTAATGAGTGACACTTTGTTATCATACTGTCAGAACCTAACCAATGTTATTAGTTCTGTTTCCCGACAGGTATCGGCAGCTTGGGGTAATCCACCCGAAGGAGGACACGACATCATCCCGGGAGTCTGGGTGTATGTGAAAAAGTTGCATAAAGAACCTTTGGGTGCAAGTGGGAGGGACCTTATCAAGTGTTATTGACCACCCAGGCAGCTGTTAAAGTCCAAGGAAAGAAAGCCTGGATCCATGCTTCACACGTTAAACGAGCACCCGTAACTGAAGCTGAAATCTATTAAGGACAATTACATTTTGCGAAAATGTATAAATTTACTGTATTATTGATTGTAGGTATTCTAGGTATAGGCCTACTTCTTACTAGCCGACCCTCTGCACCAAAGGGAAATAGTAGGGTAGCAAGGGAATTCCTTTTTATATATGTCAGACATTAATGCCAAACCAAGGTAACATTTCTAGTTGTTGGGTGTGTGCGCATATTCCTATTCACTCAAAGGGAGGGATTCCCTTGAGGCCAGTTCCCTTGAATATCTCGGAAATGGCTGAGTGGATAATTAATCAAAACAAAACAGGCAATGCATTTCAGGATATGGAAAACTGGGCACGTAAATGGAAGTCAGCACGTTACAATCTGACTACCTTTGAAGGGGGATACTAACCGTGCTACAATAATTCCAAACGGCCCCCATTTTTTGTTATCACTAATACAACGGGAATAGGAAGACCGGGGGAATCGGTCTGTCTGATTACAAACATCAAAGGAGGCCAAAATATGGGGTATCGTAACTGCTCCCGGAATTATAATATAATCAAGCCACGGAACCATCCAAACTGGGCCGATGTGGGAATTCTTAACGTAACGGGGATTCTGAATAAAACAGGTGGAAAAGCCTGGACAGGCCCCAGAGTGTTGCTGACAAAGAAACAGCTAACATTCATTGCCTATAATGGCACCTATTGGGTGTGTGGCCACAAGGCCTACCCTTGGCTGCCCCAGAATTGGATGGGATCCTGCTATTTAGCCTACATTATGCCTTATATGTATCATATAAAGTCACTGTCAGAACATTTACACCGTCCTAAGAGAGCTATCACAGAAACAGAGAGGTTTTTTGCCATTCTGATCCCCAGGTATGGGACCGCCAGACTGGCAAGGGAATCCATTAACATGGCATCCGTTGTGGAACGTGTAGCCAATGATACCTCAGAGGCCCTAGTTAAAATCAATGCAGAAATGGTAGCAATCCGCACAGTAGCCCTACAGAATAGACTGGCCCTTGATTACATCCTGGCAGAAAAGGGAAGTACTTGCGCCCTACCCGGAACTGAGTTGCACATATATCCCAGATAGCTCCGAAGAAATTACCCACTTAGTGGAGCATATCCGAAAGGAGGTAGAAAAACATAAGCAACCCCCATCATTCACTTTATAGAGTGGAGCCACTGAATGGCTAGGTTCAATAGGAACTTCATTGGTGAAGGTTTAATTCTATTTGTTGTAATTATTTTACTTTTATATTGTTTGTTTATGTTGATTAAATGTTGTTGCGACCAGATGTCTGTAGCTGCTGTCCTACAGGTGAGACACCTTGCAGGTCCCAGCAGACCGTCTGTACGTGGCACAGGGGTATGTTATGCTTAAGGGAAGGTTGTTTACTGGTTGAACTAAGATATTGATTTGGATTAAATTGGAATAAGGTTAATTAACCTACTAAAACCAGACTTCCATTGTGGTCACGATGGAACTCGGGTTGGTGTAAATTTGTGTGGAAGCTACTAGTTCGGACATGTGGCGAAACACATCAACAAATTTTAGAAGGAAACTCTATTAACATGTGTGAAATTATTTTGTAGAATGTTTAACCAGTGATACCTGATGTTTTATGATTCAGTTTGTGAAAGAATCAAAGGGGGGATTGATAGAGAATTCAAACAGGCTGCATTTAAACAGGTTGAGAAAACACAGGCTCCCATGTCTACGTGCAGTTCAACATGTTACATTAAGTCATCAATCAACTTGACATTTTAGGACCTTGGGTAGCGAGCCAATTAAAAGGTTAAAAGACTATTAATTGAGCCAATAAGGTCAAAGAAGGCGAGTTCTTTTCTGTAAATTGATCCAGGTATAAATACAGCCATTTTGACCATGTGGTCTCAGAAGGACAACGATCTGGCTTAAAGCCAAGAGCTTGTTACTGCTGTCCAAAAATAAAGTGACATTAAAACTACAATCGGAGTTCGTATTTCATTGGAAATTAAGGGATCGAACAAAGACAGAACCGAAGTATTTGTTCAATTGGTCTGCCATTTCTTTGTTTCCCACTATAAATTCACCTGAATCTAACAGCAAGGGGCCACTAATCTTTTTCTTCACTAATCTTTTTCTTTTCACATATCTATAGAAGCTTTTGCAGTCAGTTTTTATGTTCCCGGCAAGCTTCTTCTCGCACTCTATTTTCCCCCTTTTAATTAAACCCTTTATCCTCCTCTGCTTAATTCTAAATTTCTCCCAGTCTTCAGGTTTTCTGCTTTTTCTGGCCACTTTATATGCCTCTTCCTTGGATTTATCCTTAATTTCCCTTGTTAGCCACGGTTGAGTCACCTTCCCCGTTTTATTTTTACTCCAGTCAGGGATGTACAATTCCTGAAGTTCATCCATGTGGTCTTTAAATGTTTGCCATTGCCTATCCACCGTCAATCCTTTAAGTATCATTTGCCAGTCTACTCGAGCCAATTCACGCCTCAAACTATCGAAGTTACCTTTCCTTAAGTTCTGGACCCTAATTTCTGAATTAATTGTGTCACTCTCCATCCTAATAAAGAATTCTACCATGTTATGGTCACTCTTCCCTAAGGGGTCTCACACAACAGATTGCTAATTAGTCCTTTCTCATTACACATCACCCAGTCCAGGATAGCCAGCTCTCTAGTTGGTTCCTCGACATATTGGTCTAGAAAATCATCCTTAATACACTCCAGGAAATCCTCCTCCATCGCATTGCTACCAGTTTGGTTAGCCCAATCAATTGTTCCACAAATTCTTAAAATCTAGCCTCTTATGTATAAGTTTTCTGCCTCATACAAGATATACTTACCTTGCATGGTATAGTATTAACTTAATACAAAAGCAAAATTCTGCGGATGCTGGAATCTGAAATAAAATCAGAAAATGCTGGAAATCTCAGTGGGTCAGGCAGCATCAGCAACCGCCCCCCCCACCCCCCACCACCATCTTTTTTTTCTGTTTCCCATGGCAGCTGGTGATAATTCCGCCATTTACACCCTATCTAGACTCATCTTTTGTTTCCTAACTTGTGCCATTACCATCTCATTTTTACCCACCATCCCTTTTGTCTCTCTAAGCTCTCCTGCCTTTCACCCCATCACAGACCTTCCCTTTTGGTCTTTCCTCCCCTCTCCCTTTCAGCACCCCTGCACTTGCTTAAGAATCTGTTACATCTCAAACTTTTCCAGTTCTGACGAAGGGTCACAGACCCGAAACGTTAACTCTGTTTCTCTCTCCACAGATGCTGTCTGACCCGCTGAGATTTCCAGCATGTTCTGTTTTTATTCTAGTATGTTACCTTGCCTGGTGCTAATGTTCCACTGTAAATTGTCATGGAATACCATAAGAGGGTAGCGAGGTTACATTAAATTTGGTGTTTGTGTTTAACCCAAACCTTTCCCCTGGTTCAGACATGGATATAAGAATCAAATAGCTTATATTTCTTAGTCAAAAGCAAAATACTGTGGATGCTGGAATCTGAAATAAAAACAGAAAATGCTGGAAATCTCAGCGGGTCAGGCAGCATCTGTGGAGAGAGAAACAGAGTTAACGTTTCGGGTCGCTGACCCTTTGTCAGAACTGGAGAGTGTTCAAAATGAACACATTCTTAAGAAGCATTGAAAGGGGGAGGAGAAGAAAAAAAGGGGAAATCATGCTTGACAAATCTTCTGGAACTTTTTGAGGATGTAACCAGTAGAGTGGACAAGGGAGAACCAGTGGATGTGGTGTATTTGGACTTTCAAAAGGCTTTTGACAAGGTCCTACTCAAGAGACTGGTGTGCAAAATCAAAGCACATGGTATTGGGGGTCATATCCTGACGTGGATAGAGAACTGGTTGGCAGGCAGGAAGCAGAGAGTCGGGATAAACGGGTCCTTTTCAGAATGGCAGTGGGGGTACCGCAGGGCTTTGTGCTGAGACCCCAGCTCTTTACAATATACATCAATGATTTGGATGAATGAATTGAGTGTAATATCTCCAAGCTTGCAGATGACACTAAGCTGGGTGGCGGTATGAGCTGTGAGGGGGACGCTAAGAGGCTGCAGGGTGACTTAGATAGATTAGATGAGTGGGCAAATGCGTGGCAGATGCAGTATAATGTGGATAAATGTGAGGTTATCCACTTTGGGGGCAAAAACAGAATATTATCTGAATGGTGGCAGATTAGGAAAAGGGGAGGTGCAACGAGACCTGGGTGTCATGGTTCATCAGTCATTGAAAGTTGGCATGCAGGTACAGCAGGCGGTAAAGAAGGCAAATGGTATGTTGGCCTTCATAGCTAGGGGATTTGAATATAGGAGCAGGGAGGTCTTACTGCAGTTGTACAGGGCCTTGATGAGGCCTCACCTGGAATATTGTGTTCAATTTTGGTCTCCTAAGCTGAGGAAGGACGTTCTTGCTATTGAGGGAGTGCAGCGAAGGTTCACTAGACTGATTTCCGGGATAGCCGGACTGACATATGAGGAGAGACTGGATCAACTGGGCCTTTATACATTGGAGTTTAGAAGGATGAGAGGGGATCGCATAGAAACATACAAGATTCTGACGGGACGGGACAGGTTAGATGCTGGTAGATTGTTCCCAATGTTGGCGAAGTCCAGAACCAGGGGACACAGTCTTAGGATAAGGGGTAGGCCATTTAGGACTGAGATGAGGAGAAACTTCTTCACACAGAGAGTTGTTAACCTGTGGAATTCCCTGCCGCAGAGAGTTGTTGATGCCAGTTCATTGGATATATTCAAGAGGGAGTTAGATATGGCCCTTACTGCTAAAGGGATCAAGGGGTATGGAGAGAAAGCAGGAAGGGAGTACTGAGGGAATGATCAGCTATGATCTTATCAAATGGTGGTGCAGGCTCGAAGGGCTGAATGGCCTACTCCTGCACCTATTTTCTATGTTTCTATGTTAATGCTAATGGATAGAAAATACCTATGTCTAACTCCAGATATAGGCCCCAAGTTTCTACATGATTTGCTCCTGATTTTTAGGAGCAACTGGTGTAGAACGGAGTATCTTAGAAATCGGAATTCTCGTCATTTAGTTTGCTCCAGTTCTAGTCAGTTAGAACAGTTTCACTTTGGAACAGAATTTTTTTTTCAAAAGGGGACGTGTCCGGCCACTGATGCCTGTTTTCAAAGTTTCGTCAGTGAAAACTTACTCCAAAGTAACTTAGAATGGAGTAAGTGAAGATTTTTGTACGCTCGAAAAAACCTTGTCTACACTTTAGAAAATCAGGCGTAGGTTACAAATCAGGCGTAGGGAATGGGGGTTTAAAGGGAAGTTTACAAACATTAAACACTTCAGTTTTACAAATAAAGAGCCATCATCAATAATAAATGATAAATACATCAATAAATCAACCAATAAATCAATCAAAAAAAATTAATAAGAAATAATAAAAAAAAAAAATCAATAAATAAAGCATTTTCTACTTACCGACTGCAGCACCGGGAGCCCTCCAACAGCGTGCTGGGATGCTCCCCCCCCCCCCCCCCCCCAGTGTATCTCTGTCCGTGTCTCTATCTCTCTGTCTGTCTGTGTGTGTCTCTCATTCCCTGTCTTTCAGTGTCTGTGTTTCTGACAGCGAGGGGAGGGGGAGGAGGGGGGTAGAGGGAGAGAGGGGGGAGCAGAGGGAGGGAAGGGGGAGGGATGGGGGAGAGAAGGAGGGGGGAGAAGGGGGAGGGGGGAGAAGGGGATTAAGGGGAAAAGGGGGAGAAAGGAGATGGTGGGGTAGGAAAGGAGATGGGGGTGGAGGGGAAAGGAGATGGGGGGGGAAGGAGATGGGGGGAAGGAGATAGGGGGGGGAAAGGAGAAGGGGGAGGGAGGCTGAACGGGCCGGGCCCGTCCCCAGCACCGGATTTACAGGTAGGTGGCGTTGGGTCGGGTCGGGGGGGTGGTGGGAGGGAGGTCGGTTCGGTTCGGGTCGGGGGGAGGGAGGGAGAGGGAGGTCAGGTCAGGGGGAGGGAGGTCAGGTCGGATCCAGTCCGGGGGCGGGGGGGAAGCGGGAGTCGGGTTGGGTCGGGTCCGGGGGCGGGGGGAAGCGGGAGTCGGGTCCGGTCCGGTCCGGGGGCGGGGGGGAACCGGGAGTCGGGTCGGGTCCGGAGGCGGTGGGGGAGGGGCGGGAAGCGAGTCCGGTCCGGGGGCGAAACGGGAGTCAGGCCGGTGTCGGGTCTGGTCCGGGGCGGGGGGTAGTGGGAGTCGAGTCAGGTCGGGAGGAAGCAGGAGCTGGCCGTGGGAGGAGCCTTATTCATGCAGCCCCAGTGAGGCCATTCGGCCAGGGCTAGGGGCTGCGTGCTTCAGGCCCCTCCCACACAGTTTCGGGCGCCTGGAGCTACTGCACTTGCGCGCCCACTGTAGCGCATGTGCAGAGGTCCAGGCACAGTTTTCAGTGCAGGGACCTGGCTCCGCCCCCTACAGCTCCTGCTGTGCTGTGCCGAGGGCCAGAGGACCTGCAGGGAGGTGGAGAATCTGGAGGGTTTTTTTAGGCGCACTTTGTGGCATGAAAAACGGGCGTCCAGGTCGGGTCTGCGCCGTTCTTGGCGCGGCTCGAAACTTGGGCCCATAGTGTCCCAGCATGCACAGCTCTATTGTGGAAGCTGCAATTCGATAAATCTACCCTGTAATCCAGCCCCTGTTGAGAAGCCCTGCGTAAAGGCCAAACACTAGTCATACCCCAGTAGATGTATGCCAATGACATAAGAATGGCTAAAATGTATCAGGACTCTCATGGAACAACAGCACAGTCTGATAGCATTCAATCTGATTAAAACGCTCGCTTTAATTTTAAAGCTGTTCCTGTTTTACCGTAAAACTCAGTAAAAGGAGACCCTATGATTAATTCCACATTGATCACTTTGATTATTGGGGAATAGGGAATACATTTAGTCCATCAAACCTGCTCCCAACCATCTGCATGGTGTTGGACTTGGTTTTATTGGTTGAGGGAGGTGACTAATCACACATAGACCCTCCAAGTGGGCAATCTTTTCAATTCTTGATGGCAATCAAGTGAAATTCCAACACCTCAATCCAACGTTACACTCTATTATTTAACCCTAACTGGTTGCATTCCACAGTGGTATTTCCATTGTCACTGCAAGACGGAAGTCACAGTGTTCACTATCGTATTTGGCCATCCATGGTTCCATTTCTCCCAATAATCTTCAACCAGGCTCTGAAACAGATATCCATCCAGCTCCTTTTAAAGGAATACAAACCGCATTTCATCTAATTACAATGTGATAGGGAAAGAATAATGAATCCAGACAAATTGTTAATATGCTTCAATAAACCTAAATGGTATTAAGGTTGGATGGCAGATGCACTTCATCAGGATGCCTCATTCTGTGTCACTGAAACTTGAACATGTCAAAATTGCTCCATTAAACTTCCAATCTCAGCAAGACTGTGTTATCATCCTATGTTTGATATAATATAAACCCAATCATTCCACTTTATTAATGTTCCTCTGTAAAAGTTTCAGCTGTATTTGTAAGTAAGAAAATAAACATCAGTGGATAGCCCACTACAATTGCACCTTCAATAAAACATAGAAAACAGGTGTAGGAGTAAGCCATTCGGCCCTTCAAGCCTGCACCACCAATCAATATGATCATGGCTGATAATGCAACTTCAGTATCCTATTCCTGCTTTCTCTCCATACCCCTTGATCCCTTTAGCTGTAAGGGCCACATCTAACTCCCTTTTGAATATATCCAATGAACTAGCCTCAACAACTTTCTGTGGTAGAGAATTCCACATGCTCACAACTCTCAGCGTTACTATGTTGGATTTCATATGTGGCCAACGCTATTCTTGTAGTGTGCCCGATGCCGTCACTAGCGAAGTCTAGGCCGTTTCCAAGCTGTGTTTTAAGCCTGTTCCAAACAACTGCTGGAACATTGGATCTCTTTTCATAACTCCATCCTTAAAGAGGCATTGCAGCTTTAAGCTTCAAATTGAACTTGACCCCTTGTACAATGAGACAGAGTCCAAACCGATGTAAATTAGCCTAGAATCAGGTACCTGAGATGACAGCTTTTGAAATATAATTTAAAATTTAAATATTGAAAGGAATTTTAACCCCCAAGGATGGGTGGGTTGGGGCGGGTCTGAAAGCCAAAATGTTTGAGATCTCAAACCTGCCTCCAATGCCCCCCCGCCCCCCACTTCCGGTTTTAATGGAGGTAGGTCGGGGGCGGGTGACCAATCCACTCTTAGGAGGCAGGTCAGTCACTGAAATCTTCTAAGGATGCTGCGCGCTTCCATTTTAACAGGATTTTTATTTTTAACTCCTGGAGGCCGGGATTCCCGGGTGTCGGGAATTTCGGCATATAAAAGGAGGCAAGAAGGGCCTCATGAGGAAAATGCCTTTATTGCAGGGCCAGGAGGAGCAGGAGTGTTTCTTCAAAGCCCAACAAGCTCACCTGCAAATGTTGGACCCCGCGAGCGGCCAAATACCACCCTTGCGATGTTCAATTCATCCCCCAGCCCTGTAGAGTTTGCCCCCCCCCCCCCCACCCCACAAAGTCCGATTCACCCCCTGACTCCACAGTATAAACCCTCCAGCGATGTCCAGCTGACGCCGATGTCCCAACCCGAGGTCCAACAGCCAGCTCCCCCCTCCACGATCTCCTGCTTAGCTGACATCTGCTCCCTGGCTGCTTTCCCACCCAACAGGAATCAAAGTCTGTAAATCTGCCTGGCTCTCTGACAGGGAATCTGTTGACAAAATGAAAAAAGATGTCCTGCAGTTCATTTCGCCAGGAAGTCTGGGAAAACCCGTAATTCCAAATCCGTAATTCCTCGAGCCTGTTCCACCATTCAATTAGATGATGGTTGATCTGTGACTTAACCTCATTTACTGCCTTGGTTCCATAACCCTTAATACCCTTGCCTAAAAAAAATCGATCAATCTCAGTTTTGACATTTTTAATTGACCTCCAGCCTGAACAGTTTTTTGGGGGAGAGAGTTACCGATTTCCACTACCCTTTGTGTGAAGAAGTGCTTCCTGATATCATCTCTGAACGGCCTCGCTCTCATTTTATGTCCCCTTGTTCTGAATTCCCTCGCCAATGTTTTCTCTCCATCTGTAATATATGCCCCTGTGAGAATGCTCACAGGTTTGTAGAGCTGTTGCATTGTGAATGGCTTAACCAGTCACGTGATGTTCACAAGACTCAATAAACCCCAGCCAGTTGGGTTCAGGGGATCCACGATGATGTATGCAGTTGTGAGCCTAGTGGATGAACTGGTAATGTGTATTGTGATTGTTAAACCTTTGCTAATAAACCAACTAGTTCTTAATAACAATGTGTTGCTATGAATTCTTAAGCAAAGAATCCATGAAGCAAATACATTACACCATCAATACATACCCGATCAATTCCTTCAATCATCTTAAACGCCTCAATTAGATCACCCCTTAATCTTTAAACTGTAGTTTTCATATCGACTAGGGGCCAACTTTTAAACTGGCTGATCACCCTGGGACAAAATGGAACCATTACCCGTGCACAACTGAGGAGAGAAAAGCTAACTCTACAGAAGCAAGAAAGATGCAGAATGTAGTTTACAGGGATGGCAGTGAGGAGTGTTTGGTGACCTGGCCCCTGCCAACCTGCACTCTCTCCGATCTTCACTCTGACCAGTGGCAGCTTCTCTGCTGCAGCAGCCAGGGTGGGAAGTGCATCCGTCTGTGCAGCTTCCCCCCGGTACCTGGCATTCATTCTTGTTCTCATTAACAGCTGCCATCTGGTGGATCTCATGAATGCCGCGGCGCGATGGATAGAAAGAATAAAGGCCCAAAATTGATGGACTCACCGTCCACTGCCGCCGACATTCCCCTTTGGGTTCCGCCCAGTGCCACTTTCGATTTGGGCTGGAGCGGCCGGGAGGGGAGAGCCGCCGGGAATCGCCCGCTGATGTCAGCGGATGGCTGAGTGGCGGAAGTGGACTCCCGCCCGCCGAGCTCCCATATTGATGCGGGCGGAAGTCAGCGCCAGAATGGGGATGGACTGCTGGCTGGAGGCTAGTCTGTCCCCAACGGTGAGTATGAAGATTTTAAAAAAAAGATTGGTAAACATTTTTAAAATATTGTTTTCACAGCGACTTACCTGATTGGGGTCCCCTGAAGGTGTTCCGATGTTTTTTTTCGATGCTTTTTCTTTGCAGGTTTTCGACCCTCCGTGGGCCCGACACCATCTTCAGCGGCACTTGGGCAAGTGCCTTTGCCGCCGAGAATGAGAGCTCCTGCCGGCTGCCGCCCAGATTGGCAGCTTAAGTCCCTCATTTGCCGCCCGCTGACCTTCGAGGGACCTTTTTGATGAAAACCAACCCAAATTACCGTTAGGTACCTCGGCGGCCATCGCCGGTCTTTTAGGCTGCACTTGGCCGGGCGGAGGCCTTCATCAAATTCGGGCCCAAAGGGTTTCAGGAGGAGGAAGAACTTTGTACCAATGCAGAAAACAGGGGGCCTTGCAGGTTTAACGTGGCGAGGTTCTGAAGGTTTCACTGTGACTGCAGGAACTGATTCTCATACAAGCCAGCTACTCACTGCAGCAGTACACTCCCTGCAGTCAGCACGAGATTCTCACACACTTGTTATTAAACAGTGTGTTGACCTTAAGAGAAAGAGTCCAGGCTTTCGCATAGACAGCTTGCTGCCAACATCCACCCTAGTCTTCTTCAAACACTCAGTATCTTCAGCTTCAGGAGTAAGTGAGTCGGGATTTAGCAAATCACTCATCGACACAATCATACTGTGCAAGTGTCTCAGAAACACTATCTTCAGCTGAATTATTAACATGAAAATTGCTAAAGGAATTATTCTACTCCACAAATTATACCCGGGAGTGTTACATGCAACAAATTCATTCAGGGCCTAATCTTAAAGCCACAGGAGTGCATTTGGCCAATTGTGCCTGTGTCCTATTTGTAATGATACAGAGACACTGGAGATTATCTACCTGCAGGATAACATTAGCTTTTCTGTGTGCATTGGAACTTATGCAAAAGAATGGAAATAAACCCATTATGTAAAGGAGTGTTTCTATCAGGTACGACTGCAAGTTTTGAGGAGTTTTCAACTGGCAGGAGGGTGGGTAACCAGAGGACACAAATTTAAGATAATTGGCTAAAAAAGAACCAGAGGGGTGATGGAGAGTTTTTTTTATACAGCAAGTTGATATAATCTGGAGCGCACTATCTGAAAGGATGGTGGAAGCAGATTAAGTATTAACTTTCAAAAGGAAATTGTATAAATCCTTGAAGGGGTAGAATTTGCAGGGCTACGGGAAACGAGCAGGGGAGTGGGACTAATTGGATAGCTCTCTCAAAGAGCCAGCACAGTCACGATGGGCCGAATGTTGCTGTGCTGTATGATTCTATAAGTGCATGTACTCCCAGCTACAGAAGGAGGACATCCAACAGTAATTATGGAAACTGTGAAGACTATGTTTTATTTGCATCTAGGAATGGTGGATCTAATGGGGCTGGAAGGGAAGAGGCTGCTATTGCGAATGCCTCAACCAATTCTGCAGTAAAGCACACCAAAAGCACACCAGGTCCCTAATACCTGTCATACCAGACAAAAGATGCACTGAAAGTTGACCATTACTCAGCACTTAAACTCCCAATCCAGATACCTATATTGTTAAAGCCTCTATTTAACCTGTCTTTTTAAAGACCTGGTATCATTATCTGGGCTGAATATCACAACCATCTATCTTTCCACACACACAGGTTCTGTCACTGTCCTTCTCAAAGTGACATGAGGATTGTTGCTGCTGGTTTCAGAGGAGGCGGCAAGCAGTTTTAACAGGGTAAGTTCTGCAGCTACACACCCAAGGGATCTACCTTTCCATGTTATTCCTCATAGCTAGAGTTAAATTAAGAATTCAAAAAAGTTCGATACGCATGTACAATTTCATTGGCAGCAATTAAAACATTTTTTTCTTTATGGCGAAATGGGAAGAGCAGGGAAGAAAAAATGCACTCAGTAGTACCCGGTTTAAACAAGACGAAGGCTCTCCAATCACAAAGATTGCCTCAAGACCCGGTGTAAAATTGCTGTAAGGCTTCATTTCACAGAATCATCCTTAGCTACTGGATACCATAAAATCAGGTGTACAAGGCCCTACGTTCATTGTGTTGCTAAGTAATAGTGAAGATGCTTCCCCAATGGCCCAGCAGTTTATCCAGTGAATAGCTAAATCATGCAGACCAGCAAGGTTTCGTGTTTGATCCCTAGATTGTGCTAGGTTAGCTGAATTCAGGCAGGCAATGGCGCAATTAGTCTCAAGCTAAGAATGAAAGTGGAATTTGGCAAGGGGTACTAACCCCATAACCCTGAGTATAACCTTGGACCCCCAAACAGTCACCTTTTGCATTACTGACTCACACAGTTTTAGTCTTAGCATTTGGACTGTGAAATTATTATCTTGTTTTTATTCACAAAAAACAGCAGAGGAAGGGCATTTGGTTAATTCACCACAACAGGATCTTTTTAATATAATAAAAACCGAACACGCTGGAAATCTCAGCAGGCCAGGCAGCAGTGCAGAGAGAAACAGAGTTAACGTTTCGGGTCTGTGACCCTTCGTCAGAATTGGATTGTTTTAAATAGGGAGGATTCATTCTGTAAAATTCAACATGGTGCTTTAACATAAAAGTCAAGGGGAGAACAGCAGTGATATTGTTCAGCGTGGATAGTGGATAACAAGCAGGCAATCTGTCCTGAAAGGCCCTATTCATACAATTCCAGCAGCCCCAAGGGAAGCGGAGTCCTATTAAAATCTGTACACGCACCGCTGCACTGCAAGGGTGGGCTTCACTTATAGAAGTTGCGGCTTTATTGAGGTCACGGATCATACGTGTGCTGTTTAATTTTTAATAACATCCAAAAGCCATAAAGAGCTCTTCCTGTTCTCTTGTGAAAAAGATAGAATTATGGATAGAATGATGGTAGTGTCAAACCCAGCACTGTACTCTACCCTTCTTAATTGAAAGTTCCTTGATTCAAAATTATCAAGATAATTCAATTTCTTGTTACTATTTTCCCACTGTGCTTTGTAGCTTAACTCAAATTACCGGACAATTAAATTTTTTGGTCTGTACATGTCTGATGATGCAACAGTCTGGACCATCCAGGATGTTGATTTCTTTTGATAGCTTTAATAAAATATTAAGAGCATCAAAAGCATTTTTTTTCGCTTAATGCACAAGAATGTGAAGTACTGAACGAGAAAGGCTTGTTAAATAGTGAGGCCAGCAATGTGTGAGCGTTTACTTCAGTAGGTATCAATGAGGTCGCTTTCCGTCCCCATTTTTGACTGGGAATGTGGCAGTAGCGGGGCCAAAATCGGGGTGCACTACCTTTCGGCTGGTTCCCCTGATGTCTGGCCCACCATGACTTTGGAGCAAGCTGGGAAATAGGTGCACAACACTCTCGCCACAAACAGGCAACAAACAGCCTACTAGATTATGCAAATCGGGGTCCTACAGTGTCTGTGAGACCCCGATGCGCTGGACCAGCTAAAGTTGCAAGTTTACCGAGACCATAGATTACCACTATGTGCCGCTTAACTTTTAATTACATACAGATCCTGCAAAAAAGCACTTTCTGTACCCTTGTGAAAAAGATAAAATCAAGAATGGGCTCTGAGGAGGCCACATTTCATAGTTACACAGAATTTGCAACACAGAAACAGGCCATTTGGCTCAACTGGTCGATGTCAGTGTTTACGCTCCACGCAATTCAAATTATGTTATGAGGTATTATATAGCTGCAAAAAATATTACGTGTATTTCCCATCAGCTTATGTGGCACCTCAAAACTGTTTTTGGGTTTGTTTTTTGGATGGCTGGGTGTATGATACATGCAGGAAGTCATCACGACGTTTAAGAATCGCCAAACTAAACTACTGAGAAATCAAGATACGTGCTCAATACGGAGTGCGCATAATCTCCTCATAGGGCGGCATCTCACTTAGAAAGAAAGAAAGACTTGGATTATATAGCTCCTTTCACGACCAAAGCGCTTTACAGCCAATGAAGTACTTTTGGAGTGTAGTTACTGTTGTAATGTAGGAAACGCAGCAGCCAATTTGCCCAGAGCAAGCTCCCACAAACATCAATGTGATAATGATCAGATAATCTGTTTTTTGTTATGTTGATTGAGGGATAAATATTGGCCAGGTCCCTGGGGATAACTCCCCTGCTCTTCTTCGAAATAGTGCCATGGGATCTCCTACGTCCACCTGAGAGAGCAGACGGCACCACGACGTTGCAGCACTCCCTCAGCACCGCGCTGGAGTGTCAGCCTAGGTTTAATGTGCTCAGGTTCCTGGAGTGGGACTTGAACCCAGAATCTTCTGACTCAGAGGTGAGTGTGCTACCCACTGAGCCACAGCTGACACTGCAAGTCCAGAAAGCTTAACTGCAGGATGGCAGAACAAAGTGCATGCAGGAAAACTGGTGGGATTTAACCAGCCAAAACCAGCCTGTAAGCATTGGTAAACTTCCTGTTGCTTGTACAGTCAGTATCATTCTACCAACTAGGCCATTAACTTGTGGGGTTCTCTAGAACCAGGCACAAAGTGTCTCAATGCCCAGTGACAGATCGACCACTGCAGATTCCATTGGTGAGTCAGGCTAGCTGGTCAACCATCAGCAGTGTCCTAGAGTACTGAGGGCCTGTCTGCCCCAGGTATCGGTGTACTGAGTCTGCCACGTAGGGTTGATTTACTTCAAAACTTTTTTTGGCAGGCGTGACATCTGGAGCTAACTTGATCCCAAGGTAGATAACATTCTTGAAGTAGATTATTCCAGGTGTGGAGTCTGTAATGGTGACACTGCCCATTTAATTATGTTTGATAGGAGTCTCTTCATATATCTACTTGTTTGAGGGGCGAAAAAAACTATTTTTCTCATTTCAAGTCTTATTTTTGAGTTTCGTGCTTTACTCTTGCAACCAATGTGTTAAACAGCCACAACACGTCCATATTATTCACGCTTTTAATCACTTTAAACATCTGCGTCATGTCTTCTTCACAACCTCTTTTTCTACAATAACACCAATTCAGTACTGGCAGCATTGTGAGCCCTGTAACGATCCTTGTTGCGAATCTTTGAACCCTCTTCAATGAAAGAAACTCACCTTTAAGGTAAGGCCAGGTCTGCAAAACTGTACAGTTCTGCGAAGCCTCCGCTGTCCCATTCCCACCACACTGTGCCCAAAGGTGAACAGCTTGTGTGGAACAATTAAAGGACAGAAAAGTGAACAACTGACAGATGGGAAGGACTTGAATCCATCATTGTGCAGGGAAAGAGAATGATCTGCATACTAAATAAATACCAAGGTAGACATCCGACTGTTCTGGTTTTTCATTATTTGTGCAGTCAGTGTGTGTTTGTGAGATTTTATGCTTTTAAGGGACAAATGTAAGAAAACCAGTCAGTTTGGGTACTGCAATTTGGATTTGTTTTTCTCTCTCCCTATCTCTGAAACCTCCTCCAGCCCGACAACCGTCCGAGAACTCTATGTTCCTCCATTTCGGGCCTCTAATGGATCCTTGATTTCCTTCACCCCTCCATTGGTGGCCGTGCCTTCAGCCGCCTGGGCCCTAAACTCTAGAATTCCCTCCCTAAACCTCCGCCTCTCTATCTCTCCTCCTTTAAGACGCTCTTTAAAACCCACCTCTTTGTCCAAGCTTTTGGTCGCCTGCTCCAACATCTCCTTATGAAGCTGGGTGTTAATGTTTGTCTGATTACGCTCCTGTGCAGAGCCTTAGGACATGCCATGATGTTAAAGGCGGTATATAAATGCTAGCTGTTGTTGTTGTTGTTGAAGGTGTTGAATCATGCTGTGATACAGCTTCATGGGATGCAGCCCCGTCTCTGGTGCCTCGTCTCACACTTCACGTGCGAGTTTGAATGGAGTGTGTCGGCAGGGTAGTTAGCTGTGGGGTTATTGTAGTATTTCCACTTCCTGCACTGTGAGATTTCATTCTGTTAGCTGTCATATTGCTTTGCATTTCTTGACTGTTTAAGCAGTTGGTTAATATGGTTCCTGATAAGCTGATGCAACGAGCGTGACGCTTTAGTCCTGGGCACTGGGGAAGAATGGTCGGTGAGTTTAAAGTCCACTCGCTATTTAATCCATTACTCAATGTTCAATATTCCAAAAGTCTGATTGTATTCTAAGTTCACACAGATGCACTTTCCAGCAAGGGTTACCGGGCAGTGATTAGGGATCTGTTTCTTGCCCCTTGCCCTTGCCTCTAAGTCGGAAGGTTGTGAGTTCAAGTCCCACTTCAGAGACCTGAACACGTAATCCAGGCAGACACTCCAGTGCAGTACTGAGAGAGTGATGCACTGTCAGATGAGAAGTTAAAATCAGAGCCAGGCAATTCAGGAGAGGAGTTAAGAAATCCTTCTTCACGCAAAGGGTGCTGGAAGTGTGGAACTCTCTCCCATAAAAAGCAGTAGATGCTGGCTCCATTAATAATTTTAAATCTGCGATTGATAAGTATTTGGTAGGCAAGGATATTAAGTGATATGGAGCCAAAGCGGTTAAATGGAGTTCGGATTCAGATCAACCATGATCTTATTGAATGGCGGAACAGGCACGAGGAGCTGAATGGCCTACTCCTGATCCTAAACCGAGACCCTGTCTGCCCTCCCAGGTGGACATAAAAGATCGCATGGCACTATTTTGAAGAAGAGCAGGGGAGTTCTCCCTGTTGTCCTGGACACTACTTATCCCTCAACCAATACCTAACAACAGATTATCTGGTGATTATCACATTGCTGTTTGTGGGATCTTGCTGTATGCATAATTGGCTGCTGCGTTTCCCACATTACGACAGTGACTACATTCACTGTGAAGCACTTTGGAACATCCTGAGGTCCTGAAAGGTGCTATACAAATGCGAGTTCTTTCTTTAAGTGCTGAGAGAAAACTAAACAGCCATTTCTCCCATGTGCCCAGGATTGGTGGCAACTTAGTGTATTAGCGTATCGAAAATGTCTTTCTTAATCAGCATATCAGAAAGCATCCCATCCAACTAGACATACATCAAAGCAGAGCAAACAACATATATCACTGGACAAGAGGTAGAAACAAACATAGAAACATAGAAAATAGGTGCAGGAGTAGGCCATTCGGCCCTTCTAGCCTGCACCGCCATTCAATGAGTTCATGGCTGAACATGCAACTTAAGTACCCCATTCCTGCTTTCTCGCCATACCCCTTGATCCCCCTAGTAGCAAGGACTTCATCTAACTCCCTTTTGAATATATTTAGTGAATTGGCCTCAACAACTTTCTGTGGTAGAGAATTCCACAGGTTCACCACTCTCTGGATGAAGAAGTTTCTCCTCATCACGGTCCTAAATGGCTTACCCCTTATCCTTAGACTGTGACCCCTGGTTCTGGACTTCCCCAACATTGGGAACATTCTTCCTGCATCTAACCTGTCTAAACCCGTCAGAATTTTAAACGTTTCTATGAGGTCCCCTCTCATTCATCTGAACTCCAGTGAATACAAGCCCAGTTGATCCAGTCTTTCTTGATAGGTCAGTCCCACCATCCCAGGAATCAGTCTGGTGAATCTTCGCTGCACTCCCTCAATAGCAAGAATGTCCTTCCTCAAGTTAGGAGACCAAAACTGTACACAATACTCCAGGTGTGGCCTCACCAAGGCCCTGTACAACTGTAGCAACACCTCCCTGCCCCTGTACTCAAATCCCCTCGCTATGAAGGCCAACATGCCATTTGCTTTCTTAACCGCCTGCTGTACCTGCATGCCAACCTTCAATGACTGATGTACCATGACACCCAGGTCTCGTTGCACCTCCCCTTTTCCTAATCTGTCACCATTCAGATAATAGTCTGTCTCTCTGTTTTTACCACCACAGTGGATAACCTCACATTTAATCACATTATACTTCATCTGCCATGCATTTGCCCACTCACCTAACCTATCCAAGTCACTCTGCAGCCTCATAGCATCCTCCTCGCAGCTCACACTGCCACCCAACTTAGTGTCATCCGCAAATTTGGAGATACTACATTTAATCCCCTCGTCTAAATCATTAATGTACAATGTAAACAGCTGGAACCCCAGCACAGAACCTTGCGGTACCCCACTAGTCACTGCCTGCCATTCTGAAAAGTGCCCATTTACTCCTACTCTTTGCTTCCTGTCTGACAACCAGTTCTCAATCCACGTCAGCACACTATCCCCAATCCCATGTGCTTTAACTTTGCACATTAATCTCTTGTGTGGGACCTTGTCAAAAGCCTTCTGAAAGTCCAAATATACCACATCAACTGGTTCTCCCTTGTCCACTTTACTGGAAACATCCTCAAAAAATTCCAGAAGATTTGTCAAGCATGATTTCCCTTTCACAAATCCATGCTGACTTGGACCTATCATGTCACCTTTTTCCAAAGGCGCTGCTATGACATCCTTAATAATTGATTCCATCATTTTACCCATTACTGAGGTCAGGCTGACCGGTCTATAATTCCCTGTTTTCTCTCTCCCTCCTTTTTTAAAAAGTGGGGTTACATTGGCTACCCTCCACTCCATAGGAACTGATCCAGAGTCAATGGAATGTTGGAAAATGATTGTCAATGCATCCGCTATTTCCAAGGCCACCTCCTTAAGTTCTCTGGGATGCAGTCCATCAGGCCCTGGGGATTTATCGGCCTTCAATCCCATCAATTTCCCCAACACAATTTCCCGACTAATAAGGATTTCCCTCAGTTCCTCCTCCTTACTGGACCCTCTGACCCCTTTTATATCCGGAAGGTTGTTTGTGTCCTCCTTAGTGAATATCGAACCAAAGTACTTGTTCAATTGGTCTGCCATTTCTTTGTTCCCCGTTATGACTTCCCCTGATTCTGACTGCAGGGGACCTACGTTTGTCTTTACTAACCTTTTTCTCTTTACATATCTATAGAAACTTTTGCAATCCGCCTTAATGTTCCCTGCAAGCTTCTTCTCGTATTCCATTTTCCCTGCCCTAATCAAACCCTTTGTCCTCCTCTGCTGAGTTCTAAATTTCTCCCAGTCCATCGGGTTCGCTGCTATTTCTGGCCAATTTGTATGCCACTTCCTTGGCTTTAATACTATCCCTGATTTCCCTTGATAGCCATGGTTGAGCCACCTTCCCTTTTTTATTTTTACGCCAGACAGGAATGTACAATTGTTGTAGTTCATCCATGCAGTCTCTAAATGTCTGCCATTGCCCATCCACAGTCAACCCCTTAAGTATCATTCGCCAATCTATCCTAGCCAATTCACGCCTCATACCTTCAAAGTTACCCTTCTTTAAGTTCTGGACCATGGTCTCTGAATGAACTGTTTCATTCTCCATCCTAATGCAGAATTCCACCATTTTATGGTCACTCTTCCCCAAGGGGCCTCGCACAATGAGATTGCTAATTAATCCTCTCTCATTACACAACACCCAGTCTAAGATGGCCTCCCCCCTAGTTGGTTCCTCGATATATTGGTCTAGAAAACCATCCCTTATGCACTCCAGGAAATCCTCCTCCACCGTATTGCTTCCAGTTTGGCTAGCCCAATCTATGTGCATATTAAAGTCACTCATTATAACTGCTGCACTTTTATTGCATGCACCCCTAATTTCCTGTTTGATGTCCTCCCCAACATCACTACTACTGTTTGGAGGTCTGTACACAAGTCCCACTAACGTTTTTTGCCCTTTGGTGTTCTGCAGCTCTACCCATATAGATTCCACATCATCCAAGCTAATGTCTTTCCTAACTATTGCATTAATCTCCTCTCCTAAAGAAAGACTTGCATATCTATCGCACCTTTCACAACCTCGGCATGTACCAAAGTGCTTTACAAGTATAGTCAATGTTGTAACCTCCGTAACATCGCCTGTCTCCGCCCCTGCCTCAGCTCATCCGCTGCTGAAGCCCTCATCTATATCTTAGTTACCTCTAGACTTGACTATTCCAACGCACTCCTAGCTGGCCTCCCACATTCTACCCTACGTAAACTAGAGGTGATCCAAAACTTGGCTGCCTGTGTCTTAACTCACATCAAATCCCGCTCACCCATCGCCCTTGTGCTCGCTGAACTACACTGGCTTCCAGTTAAACAACGCCACGATTTCAAAATTCTTATACTTATTTTTAAATCCCTCCATGGCCTCACCCCACCCTATCTCTGTAATCTCCTCCAGCCTCACAACTCCCCCGAGATGTCTGCGCTCCTCTAATTCTGCCCCCCTGAGCATCCCTGATTATAATCGCTCAAATATTGATGGCCGTGCCTTCTGTTGCCTAGGCCCCAAGCTCTGGAACTCCCTGCCTAAACCTCTCCACCTCTCTTTCCTCCTTCAAGGCACTCCTTAATACATACCTTTTTGAACAAGTTTTTGGTCACCTAGGCTAATTTCTACATAGCTGCTTGATGTCAAATTTTTACCGCATAATACTCCTGTGAAGCGCCGTGGGATGTTTCACTATGTTAAAGGGGCTATATAAATGCAAGTTGTTGTTGTTGTAATATAGGAAGTGTATTTGCTAGGTCTATCACAAGATAAGTTCAAGCTGGATTCGCAGATTGCAAGTACTTGCCATCTGTTGCATGCAGGGAACACTGTCGGTCTTCTAATCCTGCCCGTAGGTGTGAAATGTGAGCATAGGGAAGGGCGAGGCCATGGAGGTATTTGAAAAGAAAGACGAGAATTTTAAAATCGAGGCATTGCTTAACCGGGAGCCAATGTAGGTCAGCGAGCTCAGGGGTGATGGGTGAGCGGGACTCGGTGTGAGGACACGGGCAGCAGAGTTTTGGATGACCTCAAGTTTACATAAAGTAGAATGTGGGAAGCCAGCTACGAGCGCATTGGAATAGACAAATCTAAAATTAACAAAGGTATGGATGAGGGTTTCAGCAGTAGATGAACTGAGACAGGGGTGGAGTCGGGCGATGTTACGGAGGTGGAAATATTACGGAGGTGGAAATGGGCGCTCTTAGTGATGGAGAGGATATATGACACCAAGATTGTGAACAGTCTGGTTCATGATGTTGGGAGAGGGATAGAGCTGGTGGCTAGGGAACGAAGTTTGTGGTGGGGACCAAAGACAATGGCTTCAGACTTCCCAATATTTAATTGGAGGAAATTTCTGCTCAACCAGTAATGAATGTTGGATGAGCAGTCAGATAGTATAGAGACAGTGAAGGGGTTGACAGTAATGATGATGACAGTGGTGGTGGTGAGGTAGAGCTGGGTGTCATCAGTGTACATGTGGAAACTGATGCTGTGTTTTCGGATGATGTCACCGAGGGGCAGTATGTAGATGAGAAATAGGAGGGGGCCAAGGGTTTCCATATCTACGAAAGGATATACTTGCTTAGGAGGCAGTTCAGAGGAGGTTCACTAGGTTGATTCTGGAAATGAGGGGGTTGACCCATGAGGAAAGGTTGAAGAGGTTGGGCCTCTACTCATTGGAATTCAGAAGAATGAGAGGTGATCTTATCGAAACGCATAAAATTATGAGGGGGCTTGACAAGGTGGATGCAGAGGGGATGTTTCCACTGATGGGGGAGACTAGAACTAGAGGGCATAACTTTAGAATAAGAGGCCGCCCATTTAAAACTGAGATGAGGAGGAATTTCTTCTCTCAGAGGGTTGTAAATCTGTGGAAGTCGCTGCTTCAGAGAGCTGTGGAAGCCGGGACATTGAATACATTTAAGACAGAGATAGACAGCTTCTTAACTGATAAGGGATTAAGGGGTTATGGGAAGCGGGCAGGGAAGTGGACCTGAGTCCATGATCGGATCAGCCATGATAGTATTAAATGGCGGAGCAGGCTCGAGGGGCCGATGGCCTACTTCTGTTCCTATTTCTTATGTTCTTAACCTTGGGGGACCCCAGAGGTAATGATGCAGGAGTGGGGAGCGAAGCCATTGCTGGTGATTCTCTGGCTTTGACTGGATAGATAAGAATAGAACCAGGTGATTCCAGTCCCAGCCAGCTGGACAATGGTGGAGCAGTGTTGGAGCAGGATAGAGTTCGTGCCACGGGCAGTCTCAGCTCTTAGGCCACAGATGTCCTGGCCTGCGTAGATTTTCCTGATACTGGGAAAATCCAAGGGCAGAAAGATAAAGTCACAATCGAATGTGTCACTTCTAACTGAAGTGACACTTAGTGACTCTAATCTAAGTGTCACTTCAATTAGAATTCAGCAATATGAACACAGGTTAAAACGGGATAAACACTAATATTTCTCAAGTGGCCTTTGACTATAAAATAATCAATTCTTTCATGTTACTGCTGGTACCTTTAACATTTGTTGATGAATTGTATTTTTATGGGCCTGAAAACACAATAACAAAGTGAATCACAAGACGGTTACACCTGATTTTCTAGGGCTATAAGAACCATAAAGATGCATATTATTCCACTCGAAAATTACTACACGTTGTAATAGAACGTGGTCTGGCCAGCAGTCTGATAAGAGACATACGCTCGTGGCACAACACAACACACTTAATCACTGGTGTTTCATTGAATCAATCTTGCTTGTAGAGATATTTATCAGATTGTGTACAGTTCTGGTCGCCATATTATAAAAGGGATATAGAGGCACTGGAGAGGGTGCAGAGAAGATTTACAAGGATGATACCAGAAATGCGAGGGTATATCAGGAAAGGATGAACAGGCTGGGTCTCTTTTCTCTTGAAAAAAGAAGGCTGAGGGGTGACTAATAGAGGTCTTTAAAATTATGAAAGATTTTGATAGAGTGGAGACAGAGAATGTTTCCACTTGTGGGGAAGAACATAACTAGAGGCCATCAATATAAGATAGTCACCAAGAAATCCAACAGGGAATTCAGAAGAAACTTCTTTACCCAAAGAGTGGTGAGAATGTGGAACTCACTACCACAGGGGGTGGTTGAATTGAATAGTATAGATGCATTTAAGGGGAGGCTAGACAAGTATATGAGGGAGAAGGGAATAGAGGGTTATGCTGATAGATTTAGATGAGGAAAGACGGGAGGAGGCTCGAGTGGAGCATAAACATCGGCATGGACTGGTTGGGCCAGTGCTTGGTACATCCTCAACCTGTGATTTGCATTAACCAAAGTAAGGGTAAGTGTTACCAATGCATCTGCCATGATATATTACAGAAAATGCAGGGTTATTTAGCACTAATGTGTTCATTAGCTGAAATTTCAAACCATTTCACCTAAATGCATTCATATGCTACTAAAAAACAATGTGTGAAAGAGGGTGAACAACACACTTTCACTATGAAAGTTAATGACTTTCTCTCACCTATGAAATGTTCAAATATGCAGAGACGGAGCCAACCTGCTGGAGGCCCATTGCATTCCCAGGTCTCCCAGGTAAGACAGGGCTACTCCACTGACTTCTCACAGTTATGTTGAGAACACTGCTATAAGCATTGGGATTCAGTGAGGTTGCAATACCTGCTAGACACAAAACCGATTTGTTGTTCACTGCCCCGACATAACCTGTCTGCTGATTCACTTCTTGCCTTTCATCACCTACCCCATGTGAAATTAGGCCCCCACTATGTCACGCTCTGGCCTGTAGCCTGCCGAATTATCCCTGTCTGTCTGTCTGTCTCACTTATGGATTCCTTTGGGTCTGAGCTCCTGCTAACGCACCTTCGTGCACCCTGCACCATTGCTGCTTGTTGCCACTGTATGTAGGCAATGTTGAGCTTTCCGGCCTCAACATTGAGTCCAACAACTTTAGATCATAACCACCGCTCCTATTATCTCTGACAGCAGGTGCTGGTTCAGCTGTAATCATCTACAACTCCTCTGGATATTGCTTTACTTGTCCATCCCACTACCATCCTGTTTTGCCTTGCACCAACATCCTTTTTATCAGTTAATCACTCCTGCCCTCCACCTTCCATTGATCTTCCCCATTGTTCTTCTCCACTCCCACCCCACCCTCTTCTCTGGCTCTGTACTTGTTTAAAAATTCTTACATTGTTAAACCTCTAAATTTGTCTAATTCTGACGAAAGGTCATCGACCTGAAACGTTACTGTTTCTCTCCACAAAGATGCTGCCTGACCTGCTGAATATTTCCAGCATTTTACCCCACTGTGTGTGCCCCTGGCAAGCTGTTGGCTGAGATAAAAGGAATGCCTGGCATCTCCAGATCTGCTCTTCTCTCTCGCTCTCTCTGGACCCATTCTCTCTCTTATTTCCTTCCAATATTGCTCTCGCTTTCCCCAATCTTTCTCTTGCGTTGCCTGATGCCTTTCTCTCTCATCTCTTTCAACCCAATTTCTACCACCCATTGTTCACTTCCCTGATGTCTTACTGCCATCTGTCCTTCTCTCTCTTGTCTCGATCTCTTTTCCACATTGCTCCCTCTTCCTCAAGTTCCTCGGGATGGGCAGACCGGAAAAACCTGAGAAACGGAATGCTGCGATGGGGACGCCACGGTGGCTAACGCTATGAAAAACTACATTAAATGGCTGGTACAGTAAAAAGGACTCGAAGTAGCCGTGGAAGGAGGCAAGTAACACCAGGTGAAACTGGAGTTCTTGGTCGGGGAGTAGAAAGCAGCAGGCCTTGGGTTAGTGAGCGGTGCAGGCATTGGGAACAAAGTGGCTGGCATGGCCGAAGGAAAATATTTAAAAATAGATACCATGGTGCAGCCTTAGGCAGCAGTGAAAGTGGAACAGTCCCAGGTAGTGTTGGGAAGCCTGTAACTACACTGGAACAGGCAAATATTGACTTAGGGTTTTTCCATTATAATGTTGGTATAAAATACAAAGCTCAAAAATCGTGACACAGGAAGTAAGATGAATGCAGACAGGAAGTGCACACCATGCTCATGACCGTGAGTCATCACCTACTGTGGGTGTCATAAGAACATAGGAGCAGGAGTGGGCCATTTGGCCCCTTGTGCCTGCTCCGCCATTCAATAAGATCATGGCTGATCTGATCTTGGCCTCAACTCCACTTCCCCGCCCGCTCCCCATAACCCTAGACTCTCTATGTCTACCTGACCATGAGTCATCACCTCCTGTGGATGTCTACCTGACAGAGTTATCAACTTCCAGTTTGGGGGAGGAACTGGAAAGGGGAACAAACAACATATTTCGCCCCCTACTCCCAAGATTATCAAATTCATGCGGACTCAGCTGGTCTATGAAAGAAAACAAAAAATGTTGGCCTCTTCACTTCAAATATCTCAAGAACCCAGTCTTTTGCTAACCTGAGGATAAAGGCAGCTGGATTTAGCTGCCAACCCTGTGGGATGGATCACTGTGAGGCTGTGGGCATTAACAGGATGATTCCACCAAGCATCTGTGCTGACATTCAATCCTTCATAACATTCGAGATCTCCCGGCAGAATTGAATAGTATGTAAATTTCCTGTTTCAAAATGCCAGGCTTGTATCATTTCAGCTCTAAAGGTTATCTTCCTTCCAGCCTTTTTGATGACGATCATTAGGACAAAGGACACAGGAGTGAGTGGAGAATGAGCTACTTTCCATGCAGCCGTAGAACTCGTGTATTGTGCTGTCGGGGACATTGAAAATGTTTTTTGGCACCTACATAATTGAAGGTGCAAAATTAAGAGCCACAGCAGTCAAAGGACTGGCCTGTGGGTGGTGCATAGAAACATAGAAATTTACAGCGCAGAAGGAGGCCATTTCGACCCATCGTGTCCACGCCAACCGACAAAGAGCCGCAAGACCCTTGGTCAGCAGCCCTGAAGGTTACATATAAATCTACGCACAATGATGGAAAGGCAAAGAGAACTCAGCCCAACCAGTCTGCCTCACACAACTGCGACACCCCTTATAGTGAAACATTCTACACTCCACCCCAACCGGAGCCATGTGATCTCCTGGGAGAGGCAAAAACCAGATAAAAACCCAGGCCAATTTAGGGAGAAAGAAAATCTGGGAAAATTCCTCTCCGACCCATCCAGGCAATCGAAACTAGTCCAGGAGATCACCCTGGCCGTATGCGATTCTCTGCAGTACTTACCATTAGTACTGCATCAGCCAACAAAAGGTCATCCAGTCTAATCCTTATTACCAGCTCTAGGTCCATAACCCTGCAGGTTACGGCACTTTAAGTGCCCATCCAACCATCTCTTAAAAGTGCTGAGGGTTCCTGCATCTACCACTCTTCCAGGCAGCGCGTTCCAGTTTCCCACAACCCTCTGCGTAAAGAAGCCCCACTTCAAATTCCCTCTAAACCTTCCACCAACCACCTTAAAACTATGCCCTCTCGTAATAGACCCTTCCACCAATGGAAATAGGCCCTTATTATCCACTATGTCCAGGCCCCTCAATATTTTGTACACCTCAATGAAGACTCCTCTCAACCTCCTCTGTTCCAATGCAAACAAACCCAGCCTATCCAATCTGTCCTCATAACTAAGATTCTCCATTCCAGGCAGCATCCTAGTAAGTCTCCTCTGCACCCTCTCTAGTGCAATCATGTCCTTCCGATAACACGGCGACCAGAACTGAACGCAGTACTCCAGCTGTGGCCTAACCAAAATATTATACAATTTAAGCTTAACCTCCCTACACTTATATTCTATGCCTCGGCCAAGCAAGGCAAGCATTCCATATGCCTTCTTAACAAAGAAATATAAGAATATAAGAACAGAAGAAATAGGAGCAGGAGTAGGCCATAAGGTCCCTCGAGCCTGCTCTGCCATTTAGTACGATCATGGCTGATCTGATCAAGGACTCAGTTCCACTTCCCCACCCGCTCCCCATAACCCCTTATTCCCTTATCGTTTAAGAAACTGTCTATTTCTGTCTTAAATTTATTCAATGTCTCAGCTTCCACAGCTCTCTGAGGCAGCAAATTGCACAGATCTACAACCCTCTGAGAGAAGAAACTTCTCCTCATCTCAGTTTTAAATGGACGGCCCCTTATTTTAAGATCATGCCCCCTAGTTCTAATATCCCCCTTCAGTGGAAACATCCTCTCTGCATCCACCTTGTCAAGCCCCCTCGTAATCCTATACGTTTCGATAAGATCACCTCTCATTCTTCTGAATTTCAATGAGTAGAGGCCCAACCTACTCAACCTTTCCTCATAAGTCAACCCCCTCATCTCCAGAATCAACCGAGTGAACCTTCTCTGAAATGCCTCCAAAGCAAGTATATCTTTTCGTAAATATGCAAGGTGGTACTAGAGCTCTTCTGTAACCGATATTCTAATATTGAGGTCAAAGTCCATTTTACTTAGCCCTCCCTCCACCAAATCAGTTTTCAGACATCTAGGGAAATTGCTTTTTACAAACGTAAAATTGTATAAAATGTAAGCTAACTTCTTGTCGTTTTCAACACACTCGTGAGAACATGTAACTTTCTGCACTGCGAATTTCGCCAGGTGACGCAAGGTCATTCATTCCCAGATCCAACTGAGAACCTCTCATTCGAGATCCCGTCCGGGGATGACATCATCATCATAGGCAGTCCCTCGAAAGGAGGATGACTTGTTTCCACGCCAAAAAGGGATGAGTTCACAGGTGTTTTAATTAAGGACCTAATATTCCAGATCCCGAACTACATGTTGAAGGGTGGAAGATGCCTGTGCGTGGATTTTTTTTAACGTGTGGTGGCCGTTGCACACCAGCCACCACACGGGCTTGACAGAGCTAGGTCTTGGTCCAGTGACAAGCACTTTGCCAAAGGCAGGAAAGGGTTATTGATGGCGTAACCCTTCACACAGTCAAAAGATGGGCAGGATTCTGCCACAAAAGGTTGACCTTTATATGTCAGACCCAAGAAAGCCCTCATCCACGTCTGTTGCTGGAGTGTGCCTTTAGGCTAGTGATAGCATTCTCCCCTGAGTGAGAAGACGAAGGGTGCGAGACCCACTCCAGTCGGCAAGTGGAGACTAGAATATGGACTCTAAATACGGAGTTGACACCTAGTAGGGTACTCATGTCTGTCCGGATGGAGTGACCACTGACGCAGTGGTGGTATTCAGCTGGATTCAGGCCCCACTCCAGACAGCCCAAATGAACAGAGACTGGCTCTGAATTCTGGCTGACGCCAGGTGGAGGTAATTGCAAACGATGGGTGAAGATGGACCTCCATTGTAAAGGGTATATGGGCTCTTTAGTCTTGGTTGCAGGCCACCTAGGAGAAGGTACTCCAAAGGCAAAAGCTGTGATGAAGACAATGGGAAACCACCTCAGCTAGTTTCCCTAGTTAGTGCCTCAAGAATCTCATGTGTGACACTGGAGTTCGAACATGCCCTAGGGCAGAACAAAATGAAAGAAAGACTTGGATTTATATAGCGCCTTTCACGACCACCGGACGTTTCAAAGCGCTTTACAGCCAATGGAGTACTTTTAGAGTGTAGTCACTGTTGTAATGTGGGAAACGCGGCAGCCAATTTTGCGCACAGCAAGCTCCCACAAACAGCAATGTGATCATGACCAGATAATCTGTTTTTGTTATGTTGGTTGAGGGATAAATATTGGCCAAGGCACTGGGAATAACTTCCCTTTTCTTCTTCGAAATAGTGCCATGGGATCTTTTATGTCCAACTAAGGGGCAGACGGGGCCTCGGTTTAATGACTCATCCGAAAGACGGCACCTCCGACAATGCAGTGCTGGACAGACGGACTTCTGTTGCCCTCAAACGGCTCCTCTACCTGTCTGCCAAATAACCCTTTCCCTTCAAAGGGCAAATTGGAGCATCAGTTCTGGCAGCTGACCATAAAAAAGATGTATTGGCCATGACCCTCAATCTGTGTAAAAACACAGACTGAATAAGGTGTTCTGGCAGTAAGATGGACTGCTCTCTGAAGGACACAAGAGCAGTCTTCATTGTGGCTTTCAGCTGTGTGAAGTCCCCCCTAGTGGATTTAGTGACAGGCTACCCTGGTCTGAAATACAACTTGTGTAAAGGTTCTGCGGCTCAAGTCTAGCGAGTTTGGACTCATATTCTGGTTGGGCGGAGAACGGTGGGGGTGGGGGGGGCCGCGGGGCGGAGGGAAGAGAGGATGCTTTTGTATGTAAGATAAAAAAACATACTTACAGAAGCAAGGGTTGGCTCCCAGTACAATATGGCTGCAGGAGGGCAGGACAAATCCTTTCTAAAGGTTGAACTTTTGGGAGACTCAAAGCAAAGGGTCAGTTTGCGACACAGGAGGCTCTGGAGCAGATACATTTTGGACTCGGCTGCCTTGGTATTGAAGACTTTGAAAATCCTGAGCGATTAATTACGTAGCAATTAGTCAGAAACGGCTATGAGGGGCCAATTTGCTCCTCCTCTTCCATAATGTTCAGCTCCACGTGTGAGGCGCAATGCTGGGGTGGATTGGACTGCGTTATCTGTCCTGAGGATGGAACTAATTGAGGAGCGCTGGACGGAGATACTAGAGGTTAACAGGTAGGCACTGAGCTTCTTAAAAGAAGCAGAGCGCACATCAAATCTCGGATGGAACACATCTTACTACCCAGGTTAAAGGGCTAAAGAAGAGCTGGCATCCTGTACGGCTGTGGGTTAGCAACGCTCATCACTAGTTACACTGTCTTTAGCAACTGTGTTATCAGCAGAGCACATGGAAGCTGGGTGTGCCTGAAACCCACCCTTTACTGGAAGTGCATCCTGGAAATATCTTACGTAGTCGTTACTTGTGTACCCAGGGCAAAAGTGCTGTCACTTGTCTTGTGACTTCAAGTTATTAATTGGAGAAAGTTAGCATGCCCATCTGCAAGGATAAGGGCTTAGAGAACAAGGCATAGTGGTTGTCACCCATTGATGCTACAGCGAAACTAATATGAACATTTTCAAGAGCTATTTTTGGTACTGAAATCATCAATGTGAGGTAAAACTCTGACAAGGTGAAACAGCTGACAAGAAATACTGAACAAGAGGGAGAGGATATATTAAACTTAAGGTGGGAAAAAACAAACTTAAGCCTCAGTACAAAGCCTTCCTTTCTGTATTGCAAAGGGTCAGGGAGGGCCATATCATATTACAGAACATGTTATGTGAATTTTTCTGAGGTAGAGTCCTGGGGGATGAAATCCAGGGTCTCAGTAAGACTCATTACTGCCCGTTTGCGGCGGCCATGCGGCGGAATCCCGTGGCTGCTGCTTTGTGGTCGGGGCGGGGATTTTCGGTCTGTACCCAATTCCGCCCCGCTGCTGATGAACACCACAAGTGCGTCATCAAAACATGCACTGCTGCTCTCCCTCACCGGCATAATACTGCGCCCCAAATTTAGTGGAAAAAATCGTTGCCCCCCCCCTCCCCCCCGTGCGGTGCCCCCGACAGCTTTTTCTGTCGGTGCACCTTCTGCTGACTGTGTGCGGCCCGGCAGAACGGCAGCCCTTCAAGGGGAGGGCTCACTGCTGCGGCCGCCATGTCTTTATTTTTGCCGGCCGACTTCCCGATCGGTTGCCAAAATAGTACCCATGGGTTCGGCCAGGCCGCCAATGGGCAGCCCGGTAGCCCCTCTTGAGTGCCAGGCCGCTGGCCCAGCCGAAACCCTCCCTGGTGACCAAAGATAAAAAGTGTTGGATTCTCTCCCCTTTAACGCAGGGGAGAGAGCGTGGTGACGCACACGCGCTGTGACGTCACCACCGCTCCGTCGCTGAGTGACAGCGGGCGGAGTCCTGATCCCACACCAACTTCCGCCCCTCAGCCTGCCTTACTATGATCACACTATGACTGACTTCCGGTCCAACGGGAAAAAAACTTCAAAGAGCTGAAAATGGATCGGACGGCCGCCTCAATGCTCCCGGTGGTAAAACCCGGTAAGAAATCAGTTTTTTGGCGCTCCTGAATTTCAGCCCCCTGGTATCTCCCGGAGGATGGATTCACTCTGGAGCATCCACGATGCTGAGAATGACATAAGTGGCACGTTTAGTGAGTTGGTCTTACCGCATGAGAAGGATCCACAGCCAGCTAGGGAATGGAAGACCAGCAGGAAGAGTAGTACAAAGAAAGTAGTGCAAGGGTCCCACCTGGTCATCCCCCTGCAAAACAGATACACTGCTTTGAGTGCTGTTGAGGGAGATGACTCATCAGGGGAGAGCAGCAGCAGCCAAGTTCATGGCACCGTGGCTGGCTCTGTTGTACAGGAGGGCATAAAAAAGAGTGGGAGAGCGATAGTGATAGGGGATTCAATCATAAGGGGAATAGATAGGCGTTTCTGCGGCTGCAATCGAGACTCCAGGATGGTATGTTGCCTCCCTGGTGCAAGAGTCAAGGATGTCTCCGAGCGAGTGCAGGACATTCTAAAAAGGGAGGGAGAACAGCCAGTTGTCGTGGTGCACATTGGTACCAACGACATGGGTAAAAAAAGGATGAGATCCTACGAGACGAATTTAAGGAGCTAGGAGTTAAATTAAAAAGTAGGACCTCAAAAGTAATAATCTCGGGATTGCTACCAGTGCCACGTGCTAGTCAGAGTAGGAATCGTAGGATAGCACAGATGAATACGTGGCTTAAGCAGTGGTGCAGCAGGGAGGGATTCAAATTCGTGGGGCGTTGGAACAGGTTCTGGGGGAGGTGGGACCAGTACAAACCGGACGGTCTGCACTTGGGCAGGAACGGAACCAATGTCCTAGGGGGAGTGTTTGCTAGTGCTGTTGGTGAGGAGTTAAACTAATATGGCAGGGGGATGGGAACCAATACAGGGAGACAGAGGGAAACAAAAAGGAGACAAAAACAAAAAACGGAAAAGTGATGAGTAAAAATGGAGGGCAGAGAAACCAAAGGAAAGAAACAAAAAGGGCCACTGAATATAAAAGGGCTGCAGGAGGGGTAAAAACTAAAAATCATGGTTTAAAAACGAGGATGAAAACACTCCACCTAAATGCACGCAGCATTCGAAATAAAGTAAATGAGTTGACGGCACAAATCATTACAAATGGGTATGATTTGGTGGCCATTACAGAAACATGGTTGCAAGGTGGCCAAGACTGGGAATTAAACATACAGGGGTATCTGACGATTCAGAAAGATAGGCAAGAAGGGAAAGGAGGTGGGGTAGCTCTGTTAATAAAGGATGATATCAGGGCAGTTGTGAGGGATGATATTGGCTCCAATGAACAAAATGTTGAATCATTGTGGGTGGAGATTAGAGATAGTAAGGGGAAAAAACCACTGGTGGCGTAGTTTATAGGCCCCCAAATAATAACTTCACGGTGGGGCGGGCAATAATCAAGGGAATAATGGAGGCATGTGAAAAAGGAACGATAGTAGTCATGGGGGATTTTAACCTACATATCGACTGGTCAAATCAAATCGCAGGTGGTAGCCTGGAGGAGGAATTCATAGAATGCATATGGGACTGTTTCTTAGAACAGTATGTAACAGAGCCTACAAGGGAGCAAGCCATCTTGGATCTGGTCCTGTGTAATGAGACAGGAAAAATAAACGATCTCCTCGTAAAAGATCCTCTCAGAATGAGTGATCACAATATGGTTGAATTTGTAATACAGATTGAGGATGAGGAAGTTGTATCAGAAACGAAGGTACTATGCTTAAACAAAGGGGACTACAGTGGGATGAGGGCAGAGTTGGCTAAAGTAGACTGGAAACAAGGACTAAACGGTGGCACAATTGAGGAACAGTGGAGGATTTTTAAGGAGCTCTTTCATAGTGCGCAAAAAAAATATATTCCAGTGAAAAAGAAGGGCGGCAAGAGAAGTGATAACCAGCCGTGGATAACCAAGGAAATAAAGGAGAGTATCAAATTAAAAACCAATGCGTATAAGGTGGCCAAGGTTAGTGGGAAACTAGAAGATTGGGAAAATTTTAAACGACAGCAAAGAATGACTAAGAAAGCAATAAAGAAAGGAAAGATAGATTACGAAAGTAAACTGGTGCAAAACATAAAAACAGATAGTAAAAGCTTTTACCGATATATAAAACGGAAGAGAGTGACTAAAGTAAATGTTGGTCCCTTAGAAGATGAGAAGGGAGATTTAATAATGGGAAATGTGGAAATGGCTGAGACCTTAAACAATTATTTTGCTTCCGTCTTCACAGTGGAAGACACAAAAACAATGCCAAAATTTGCAGGCCACAGGAATGTGGGAAGGGAGGACCTTGAGACAATCACTATCACTAGGGGAGTAGTGCTGGACAGGCTAATGGGACTGAAGGTAGACAAGTCCCCTGGTCCTGATGAAATACATCCCAGGGTATTAAAAGAGATGGCGGAAGTTATAGCAGATGCATTCGTTATAATCTACCAAAATTCTCTGGACTCTGGGGAGGTACCAGCGGATTGGAGAGCAGCTAATGTAACGCCTCTGTTTAAAAAAGGGGCAGGCAAAAGGCAGGTAACGATAGGCCGGTTAGTTTAACATCTGTAGTGGGGAAAATGCTTGAAACTATCACTAAGGAAGAAATAGCGGGACATCTGGATAGGAATAGTGCAATCAAGCAGACGCAGCATGGATTCATGAAAGGGAAATCATGTTTAACTAACTTACTGGAATTCTTTGAGGATATAACGAGCATGATGGATGTGGTGTAATTAGATTTCCAAAAGGCATTCGATAAGGTGCCACACAAAAGGTTACTACAGAAGATAAAGGTACGCGGAGTCAGAGGAAATGTATTAGCATGGATAGAGAATTGGCTGGCGAACAGAAAGCAGATAAGCGGGATAAATGGGTTCTTTTCCGGTTGGAAATCAGTGGTTAGTGGTGTGCCACAGGGATCAGTGCTGGGACCACAACTGTTTACAATATACATAGATGACCTAGAAGAGGGGACAGAGTGTAGTGCAACAAAATTTGCAGATGACACTAAGATTAGTGGGAAAGCGGGTTGTGTAGAGGACTCAGAGAGACTGCAAGGAGATTTGGATAGGTTAAGCGAATGGGCTAAGGTTTGGCAGATGGAATACAATGTCGGAAAGTGTGAGGTCATCCACCTTGGGAAAAAAAAACAGTAAAAGGGAATATTATTTGAATGGGGAGAAATTACAACATGCTGTGGTGCAAAGGGACCTGGGGGTCCTTGTGCATGAATCCCAAAAGGTTAGTTTGCAGGTGCAGCAGGTAATCAGGAAGGCAAATGGAATATTGGCCTTCATTGCGAGAGGGATGGAGTACAAAAGCAGGGAGGTCTTGCTGCAACTGTATAAGGTATTGGTAAGGCCGCACCTGGAGTACTGCGTGCAGTTTTGGTCACCTTACTTAAGGAAGGATATACTAGCTTTGGAAGGGGTACAGAGACGATTCACTAGGCTTATTCCAGAAATGAGGGGGTTACCTTATGATGATAGATTGAGTAGACTGGGTCTTTACTCCTTGGAGTTCAGAAGGATGAGGGGTGATCTTATAGAAACATTTAAAATCATGAAAGGGATAGACAAGATAGAGGCAGAGAGGTAGTTTCCATTGGTGGGGGAGACTAGAACTAGGGGGCACAGCCTCAAAATACGGAGGAGCCAATTTAAAACCGAGTTGAGAAAAAATATCTTCTCCCAGAGGGTTGTGAATCTGTGGAATTCTTTGCCCAAGGAAGCAGTTGAGGCTTGCTCATTGAATGTTTTCAAGTCAAAGATAGATAGATTTTTAACCAATAAGGGAATTAAGGGTTACGGGGAGAGGGCGGGTAAGTGGAGCTGAGTCCACGACCAGATCAGCCATGATCTTATTGAATGGTGGGGCAGGCACGAGGGGCTAGATGGCCTATTCCTGTTCCTAATTCTTATGTTCTTATGTTCTTATCAGCTCCAGGAGTATGTGGGTCCATTGGCCAATAACAGAAAAACCCTTTCAGTGTGTCCAACAGAAAAAGGAAATCAAATTAACTTACTTACAAGAACAAAATATGGTCAGGGAAATTCTAAACATTTTTGCTGTTTAATGAGTGTGATGGAGAAAAATGATCAAGAGGAACAGGGAAACGGAAACCTACTTTAAATGATGCATTTCCCCTCAGCCAAGACACAAAGTGATTTAATACTAGCGATCGCTGCGTTTATTATTTACATTTTAGAACCTAATCCCATGAGTTCAGGTAACACTTGTAAAAAGCTCAACTTTCTCTTGTGCAGTTTATAATGTCAGAACACCAAGACCACATTACTTTACGGCATCTCATTCAGCTCCAGGCTCCCCTGGCGAAAATCACCAACAAACAGCATTTTGGACTTGCTTCTGCAGGCATGCTCTCTTTTTTTCCAATTTCCTGCTGTTTCATGATCTTTTGCTTGTGTGGGCCTCTCACCGTCTTAGCTAATTGTGTGGCCCTTTTAAAAAAAATACCTTCCCATTGCCTCACTCATTTGCATCATCTCGCAATTTGTCCCTTTCCTTTCAGTCAGTTTACAGGTCATTCAACCCATTAACTTTCTCTCTGATTGGAGTAACCGGGAGAAACAGTTTCCACTAGTAGGAGGATTGGTAACCAGAGGACACAGATTTAAGATCACTGGCAAAAATTCCACGGGGCAAATGAAGAGCATTTGTTTTACACAGCGAGTGGTTATGATCTGGAATGCACTGCCTAAAAGGGCGGTGGAAGCAGAGTCAGTAGTAACTTTCAAAAGAGAATTGAATGTGAACTTGAAAAGGAGATATTTTCAGGGCTACGGGGGAAAAGTGGGACTAATTGGATAGCTCTACAAAGTGCCAGCACAGGCACGATGGGTCGAATGGCCTCCTTCTTTGCTGCATGATTCTATGAGTGTATGCTGTTTTTTGTTAAGCTTCTTCCTCCCCTAACATCTTTGTCTACCTTTCTCTCTTGAATTCTGAAAAAGGATTCTACTCAAAGTGTTAATTTGTCTTTTCTCTCTCCAGATGCTGACTGGTTTGCTGCATAGCTCCAGCATTTTTATTTTATTATCCTGCAAGCTATCTTTACGATCACGCTTTCAGTCATCTTCTCTCACTTTTCCATTATTGTTCCGCGTTCACTTCCCCTCGGTAAAACACTTTAGGATTGTTTGTTGTCTGCAGCCCTTGATACGGTTGACGACTCCATCCTCCTCCAATGCCTCTCCACCAACGTCCAGCTGGGTGGAACTGCTTCCATTCGTATCTATCTAATCGTAGCCAGAAAATCTCCTGCAACGGCTTCTCTTCCCACTCGAGCATCGTTACCTCTGATGTCCCCAAGGATCTGTCCTTGGCCCTCTCCTATTTCTCATCGATATGCTGCCCCTTGGCGATATCATCCAAAAACATGGTGTCAGTTTCCACATTTACGCTGATGACACCCAGCTTTTCCTCTGCACCACTTCGCTCGACACCTGCTTGATATCTGAATTGTCAGACTGCTTGTCCAGTACTGAATGAGCAGAAATTTTCTCCAATTAAATATTGGGCAGACCGAAGCCATTGTCTTTGGTCCCCGCCACAAACTGCGTTCCTTAGCCACCGACTCCATCCCTCTCCCGAACAATCAGTTTGATGGTGAACAAGACTGTTTTGACCCTGAAAAGAGTTTCCAGCCACATATTCGCGGCATAACTTAAATCGCCTTTTTTCACCTCCGTAACATTGCCTGCCTCCGCACCTGCCTCAGCTCTTCTGCTGCTGAAACCCTCATCCATGCCTTTGTTACCTCTAGACTTGACTACTCCAACTCAATCCAGTCCGGCCTCCCACATTCCACACTACGTAAACTTGAGGTCATCCAAAACTCAGCAGCCCGTGTACTAACTTACACCGAGTGAAGATCACCCATCACCGCTGTGCTTTCTGACCTACATTGACTCCCGGTTAAACAACGCCTCGATTTCAAAATTCTCATCCTTGTTTAAGAATCACTCCATGGCCTTGCCCCTCCCTATCTCTGTAATCTTTTTCAGCCTCACAACCCCACAAGATGTCTGCTCTCCTCAAATTCTGCCCTCTTGAACATCCCTGATTATAACTGTTCAACCATCGGTGGACGGGCCTTCAGCTGTTTGGGCCCTAAACTCTGGAACTCCCTCCCTAAACCGCTCTGCCTCTCTTTCCTCCTTTAAGATGCTCCTTAAAACCTACCTCTTTAAACAAACTTTTGGTCATCTGCCTTAATTTCTTCTTTTATGTCAAATGTTTTGTCTTGTAACACTGTTGTAAAGAGCCTTGGGATGTTTTACTGCGTTAAAGGTGCTATATAAATAAATATTATCTAAAATACAATTATGTCGCATGCCTGTTGAAGGCTGATTCTGCAGGAATGATTTAATTTGCATTTTGCCTTCCATCCTTTTATCATATACGAGTGCATAGTTACAGGCAACACTAAGCAGGTCACATCAGCAGCACTAGAGTAATAGAGCAAGCAACATTTTCGATTAGTAACTTTAACTACAACTGCTAAATGAAGCCTCATTTAAACAGCCATTTGAAAAGTCTGTTGCACTGGGACATGGCTTCCTGGTAATGAGACTTTGGCCACCAATGAACAGGGAGGCACGATTGGAGGGAACTCCTCACATGCAATAAAATGTGGCAGTAGTAGTTCAAGCATCAACATTAATCATACCACACTCCACACGTGTCAGAGATTCTACCCCATGTTTGACTAATGAATGCTGGTGATGCTGAGAACAGATGCTTAAGTGATCCTGCACACCATGGTGATATTAAAGAGAATGTGGCAGAATGGTTAGGATGCTGATTAAAGGGCAGAAAACAGAGAGTAGTGGTTAATGGATATTTTTTGGACTGTAAACAGTAGTGGCTCCCTTTACACTGTCCCATCAAACACTCCCAGGGCAGGTACAGGGGGTTAGATACAGGGTAAAGCTCCCACTCCATTGTCCCCATCAAACACTCCCAGGACAGGCACAGGGGGTTAGATACAGGGTAAAGCTCCCTCTACACTGTCCCATCAAACACTCCCAGGGCAGGTACAGGGTGTTAGATACAGGGTAAAGCTCCCTCTACACTGTCCCATCAAACACTCCCCGGACAGGTACAGGGGGTTAGATACAGAGTAAAGCTCCCTCTACACTGTCCCATCAAACACTCCCAGGGCAGGTACAGCATGGGTTAGATACAGAGTAAAGCTCGTTCTACACTGTCTCATCAAACACTGCCGGGGCAGGTACAGCACAGGTTAGATACTGAGTAAAGCTCTCTCTACACTGCCCCCATCAAACACTCCCAGGGCAGGTACAGCATATATATAAAAAAATACTTGACAAAAAATAATTGGACAAAAATAGTTGAGGTTCGGCCTCAACTAGAGTATTGTGTCCAATTCTGGGTACTGCATTTTGGGAAGGATATGAAGGCCTTAGAGAGAGTGTAGAAAAGATTTACGAGAATGATTCCAGGGATGAGGGACTTCAGCTACGTAGATAGACTGGAGAAGCTGGGGTTGTTCTCCTTCGAGCAGAGAAGGTTGAGAAGAGATTTGATAGAGGTATTCAAAGTCATGAGGGGTCTGGACAGAGTAGATAGAGAGAACCTGTTCCCATTACAGAGTGCACAGATTTAAGGTGATTGACAAAACAACCAAAGGTGACATGAGGAAATACCTTTTTACACTGCGAGTGGTTAGGATCTGGAGTGCACTGCCTGTGGTGGAGGCAGATTCAATTGTGGCTTTCAAAAGGGAATTGGATAAGTACCTGAAGGAAAATAAATTGCAGGGCTACGGGGAGAGGGCGGGGGAGTGGGACTAACTGAAGCGCTCTTGCAGAGAGCCGACACGGGCTTGACGGGCTGAATGGCCTCCTACTGTGCTGTAACCATTCTATTGCCCCAAGTTTCCACATGATTTGCTCCTGATTTTTAGGAGCAACTGGTGGAGAACGGAGTATCGTGGAAATCAGAATTCTCCACATTTAAGTTTTCTGCAGTTCTAGTCAGGTAGAACAGTTTCACTTTTGAACAGAATTTTTTTTTCAAAAGGGGCGTGTCCGGCCACTGACGCCTGATTTGAAAGTTTCCACAGTGAAAACGTACTCTAAACTAACTTAGAATGGAGCAAGTGAAGATTTTTGTACGCTTGAAAAAACCTTGTCTACACATTAAAAAATCAGGCGCAGGTTACAAATTAGGCGTCGGGAACAAGGTGGGGGGGGGAGGGGGGGGAAGGGAAGTCATTAAATTCTACAATAAATCCTTAGTTATACTTATACAAATATTATACAAATAAATCCAACCTGAATAAAAATTTATAAGCAAAGAAAAGATGAAATAAACCATGTTCCTACCTGTGTGAAAGTGCTTCAGGCAGGCCTTTCAGGCAGCGATTTGCTGTCGGGACCGACTGACGGCAGGGGGAGGGAGGGAGAAGGCTGCAGGAAGCCTCATTACTTGAGGCAGCCGTTTGCCGTTGGGCCCGACGGACGGCAGGGGGAGAAAGCTGCAAGAAGCCTCAGTGCTGATCATGGAAGGGCGATGTGGTTTTATTAAAAAATGTTAAAAATTGAACAGCTACAAAGAATTTGAATAGTCTCAAACAAGTGCATGTGTCCCGTTTATCACAGTCTATCTTTAATTACAGAATGCACTCCCTCACACGCAGAAATATCAAGAAAATTAAAATACAAGCCTTTGCAAGGGTTCAATAAACAAATTTTCACTTTTTCTGCAGCACTTTTTAAAATGGCCGAGTGCCAATGTTTCCTTCAGACTGCGCATGCGCGAATGCTCCAACGCGCACGCGCAGGGTTGCTGGCACGAAAAAAACTCATTTAAATTGTACCCGCCCCCTCCTACTTACAAAATCAGCGCGAGTGGTAGGCTCCGCCCCCTGTGCGCCGCGCCAAGCAGACATCGAGCTGCAAAGCGCTCGAGAATAGCGCGTTTTTTTTCAGGCGCCAGCTCGGAGGGGCGCCCGTTTTGCCGTGTGTGGAAACTTGGGGCCCATGATTCTACGATATCTATAAATCTAAATATATACACATATACATGCAACAACAACTTGCATTTATATAGTGGCATTAACGTAGTAAAATGTCCCAAGGCGCAACACATGAGCGTTATCAAACAAAATTTGAAAAGAGCCACATAAAGTGATATTAGGACAGGCTATGTCAAAGTGGTAGGATTGAAAGAGCATCTTAAAGAAGAATGTAGAGAAGAGATGTTTCGAAAGAGAATTCCAGAGCATCGGGTCTAGGCAGCTGAAGGCACGACCGCTAATATGGAGCGATTAAAATTGGGGATGCACAAGAGGCCAGAATTGGAGGAATGCCGAGAGCTTGGATATACAGGTATATATATATATATCATAGAGGGATAGAGAAAACGAGATGATGTGGACTTGGTATGGGGGCACATTGTCACAATGTATAGATGACACAAAAATAAGGAGCATGGTTAGCTAAGAAGTTTGTAAGTGACTTCAAGAGGTTTTGGATTGGTTAGATCGGGCAGATCATAAGGTATTTACAGATGAGGAAGGCTATTTTGCCCATTTTAGTTCATCCATCCATTACCCTAAAGTCCCCCCATGCCCCAATCGGTTCTTATAAGATTCCAGGGTTTGTGCTTCCACTGTTCTGCCTAGGAGCCCATTCTATGTGTTGTTTACTCTCTGTGTGAAGAACTTCCCTGATAGATGGTAGATAAAAGTTAATGTGGAGAAATGTGAGGTAATACAAACTAAATAGTAAAGCTTTAAAAGAAGTAGAGGAGACAAAACTTAGGGGTTGATATATGCACATCTTTGAATAAGTGAGAGATTAAGTTGGTAAAGCTGAATGGAATCCTTGATTTTATAAATAACCTGTCACCTGCTCAGTACAAAAGCAGAGTTAGTACGAAATGTACACAAATGATTGGTTAAGCTGCAGTTAGAATATGGTGCTCAGTTTTGGGTGCCTTACTTTGGGAAGCCTGTCTTCAGAAGAGATTCGCAGAGATGATAGCTTTGGTTACGAGGAAAGACGAGAGATTCGCTGGAGTTGTTCTAAGTTAAAAAGGGTTTACAGAAAGCAAATTGGGCAAAATCACTATGGGGCCGAAATTGCCCACCAGTCGAAATGGAGTGTCCACCACTGTCAGTCATCAGCGCCGTGCTGATGATGACATCGCGCTAGCGCGTCACAAAGTCTCTCCCCTTCAGTTAAAGGAGAGGGCCACTGCGAACTCTCCAGCCACTTTAGTGGCAAACACTGGGCCACTAGGGAGGGCTTCGACCGGGCCAGTGGCCTGGCACCCAAGAGAGGGTGCCAGGCTACTTGTTGGCGGTCTGTACAAATCCGCAGCCATACTTCTCGGCCCAACCCCTCAGTTGGCCGACAGTAAAAAATAACATGGCATCGCCACCTCCCCTTTAAGGGCAGCCGTGCCACCAAGCCACAGAGAGTGTACCCACAGCAAAAGCTGTCAATACATCGACTGGCGGTGGGGCCGCTCTCGTGGGGTAATTCCAGGACAGGGGCAATTTCCCGCGGGGCAATTTTGGTAAGGGGTCCCCGCAAGCCAGTAAGGGGTTGGCGCGTGCACACTGCGGCGGGAAAACGGGCGAAGCGGTCCTCTACATCGCTCCAAACCTGAGGAAGGGCAATTTTCAAAATGGCGGCCCCTCCGGGAGACTCGGCGACCATTCTGCACCGAGCCATAGTCGCCACTTTCAGGCAGCCAGAGGCCTTATAGAAAAGGGGCAATTTCAACCCCTGAGTCGGTAACTAGAGGGCACAAATTTAAGATCACCACCAAAAGAATAGAGAGACTAGCATTTTCTTTACTCAGAGGGTTGTTTGATATAGATTACTCTATCCGAAAGAGTAGTGGAAGCAGAATCCATAATAGCTTTAAAAATGGAAATGGATAAATCTTTCAAGGAAAAAATAATTATAAGGGCATGGGCAAAAGGCAGAGAAATGGGATTTGGTGGAAAGCTCTCTCAGAAAGCTGGCACCAGTGAGATCATAGAATCACAGAAACTTACAGCACAGATGGAGGCCAATCGGCCCAGCGTGTCCGTGCCGGCCGACAAAGAGCTATCCAGCCTAATACTACTTTCCAGCTCTTGGTCCGTAGCCCTGTAGGTTACGGCACTTCAAGTGCATATCCAAATACTTTTTAAATGTGGTGAGGGTTTCTGCTCTACCACCCTTTCAGGCAGTGAGTTCCAGACCCCCACCACCCTCTGGGTGAAAAATGTTCTCCTCAAGTCCCCTCTAATCCTTCTACCAATTACTTTAAATCTATGTTCCCTGGTTATTGACTCCTCTGCTAAGGGAAATAGATCCTTCCTATCCATTCTATCTAGGCCCGTCATAATTTTATATACAAATGGACCTCCTTCTGTAAAATTCTAGGATTATATGAGCCTACCCTGAAAGCAAACTATTCTGGGCAGCAATCCAGGATGCTGGAAAGCTTTAGACTGGCATTCTGGTCTCCTCAAATCCACCTTACTGCTTGCTAGGCTTGCCTCTTAGACAACCAAGTACCCATTGTGATGCACAGACTCGGAGGATTCCTACTGCTAGCAGAAAAATCTGTTGCAATAAAGAATTACCGCCATCCCAACGAAGCAAATGTGGAGAGACTACTTATGGGACAGAAATCTGTTGGGGCAAGCGAGATTTGGAATTTGCCGAAGCTTAGAAAAGCAGCAAGCAGCCTGGATCCCTTTGCAAAGCCTTACATAACAAGACCTCCACATCAGCAACGCAACATATCCAACAGTGTGAGGGATAGGTTGCCAGAGTGACGGGAGGCCACTAACTGCTGCCTCCAATGCCACAAGAACACCGACCGAATCCAATGAGAGTGCAAGGAAGTGTGTAATATAAGTATGTGTGGCAATTCATTGATCAATATAGGCTGCTGCACAAAGTCTGTCAGCAAAGTACAAACATTAAAACATAGAAGTTAAGGAAACAAAATGCTATTGGGCCCATCAAAGCTCATCTCTTTAGTATCCTAGCTTATCCACTGAAGCATCCTGCTTCTAATAGCCATTCCAGATGCTTTTAGCTCCTTTACCCTGCCTGACAGGTACTTCCAAACATTCATCACTTATTACTGCTCCTTTAGCAAACTCTGCTCTTTCCTTTATAATGCTTCCTGTGATTTTATGAGCAGATTCCTCCATTTATCACATTACTGAGTTGCTCTTGCAATTTTTGCTTTTTCCTTTATAATGCTCCCTGTGATTTTATGACCGTTGCATTCTATATTTAATTAATTCCCTCATCTTTCCATACTGTATATATCTCTCTGTGGTGTCTGCTGAGTTATTTTCCTTCCCACTGTTCTGGCTTCGCCTCCAATTGAAAAAAAACAGTGCGGCAAGTAGACACAAATGGACAAAGCTGCGTGATGCTAACACAGGTCGTTTAACTGTAACATTTGTCCATTCTGCAATCATGTGCTCCGAGACTGGTGCTGAACTCATCAAAGTGACATTTTCCGAAGTATATTTTTGATTGTTCTCGGCCAGTCTGAAAGTCTGCAAATATTCTAGTGGGAACTAATTTGGACCGATGCTGAGACAAAGAATGCTGGTATTAAAGAACACAAGGTCACACACATACTGGAGGTGCCATGTTGCTGGTTTCTGCTGTCTTCTTGATTTCCCTAAGCTACACTGATCACTGATATGATAAAAAATCCACACAAGCCATTGCTTGAAGGTCATTACAGTCAATAGGTCATTTAACCAATACACAGCTACAGTAAACTGCACAAACACAAATTAAACTGGACACTTTTAAGTTGCAGGAATCTTTAGACCCGATTTTAACCCTACATGTCTGGCGGAATGGTGCGCTTAAAATGGCGGCTGGGCACCACCCCATTTTATCTCCTGGGTTTTCGGAAGTGTTGAGGCCACCGGTCTCAGGTAGCCGAAAAATCTCTTGGTCTGATAATGCAATTTGGATCCTAACACGATTTTCACAGGAAAATGTGCTTCTGAAAGCTGGACTAAGCAAGGTGGCACAGATAAGTTTAATTTATTAAGGTTTCCTTGTGAGCCAGGGTGAGTGCAATGCAATGGTGCTATAGTTTTAGAAAGAAAAAAATTGCATTTATATAGCACCTTTAACAACCTCAGGACTTCCCAAAGTGCTTCACAGCCAATGAAGTGCTTTTGAAGAGCAGTCACTGTTATAATGTAGGGAAACGCGACAGCCAATTTGCATACATGAAGGACCCAAAAACAGTAATGAGGTAAATGGCTAGATTATCTGTTGCTTTTTTTTAAAAAACTGATGTTGGTTCAGGTATAACCATTGGCCAGGACACCAGGGAGAACTTCCTCGTATAAATGCAGCCCGGATCTAGCGTCAGTATCTGACCTGGCACTGGAGTTTCTCTGAAAGAGGGAGTCTCATTTTACTGCATTTGGAGACAAGTATTGTCCTTATTATCCAATTTGCACGGCACAAGTTTAGCACTGGTGCGAACTCCAGCCTCTCCACATCGATGCTGCAGTTGTCATGCAAATGCACTCTTGAAGGGAAAAGTTGTGATGACTGAGAGTGATCCCCTACAACCACTGTTTTCCTTATAGTTCATTCAGGGATTTTAAACACCTTCATCCCCATTTTGTAACCAGCAATGAAAGAGAGATTAAGATGGTGTTGCTACACTGGCGGTTCCTTTAATCCTTGACTAAGAGGGGTACTTAATGAATCATTGGCACGGTAAAATTCCTAATATATACACACTTGAGAAGTTTCATTCCCATTTTCACACAGTTAGTGGACGTCCCGCACAATTCCCACTTACACCAATAGTCGCATTAGTAACTTTCTGTGGAGACTTGATCGAAACATCCATGATGTATAAAATCACTTTTGAGCTGTATAAAGGAATTTTTATCAATACACTAGAACACTACTAAATACCTCAAACCTGTGACCAATGTCTGGGAAAACATCTCAGTGAAAGAACTGTCATATTCAGAGGCTCATAGTGAGTGTGAAAATGTGCAACTCACACTGACCCTCTACAGACAGAGAAATAATATGGTCCCACACTATCCCTCTTCAGTCCCAGCTTGACTAACCAGAACTTGGCACTGATATGGAAGCATCTCAGAGTCCATTGTTCAGATTGTATTTCCACAGATAGGATCTGGAGGCACAACTAATTGCTGATAGGTTATTCAAGGTGTCTTGGGCTCCTGGGCCCCAGTTTTATATCTTATTCTTTCCTCTTCTGCACTCTGTATCATCTGCTGGCCAAGAGCGGGCAGTGGGCCTGTTCTCAGGCCTCTAATCTACCCAGCTCTTGAAACGGCCAGAACAAAATGTATGAGAGGTCGGGGCTTCCCTTATAGCCTCTGTCTCCTTCAGTGGGAACACCTCACCTTCACTCAGTTGACCTGCCACAGATTTGAGAAATGCTCGATGAAAAACACTTTATGGTAATTCAGGGATACTAAATTAAATTATTATTTTTTGTTTGGCAGTTGAACAACAGGGTAGTAGTGTTTCCCGAAATGGTACAACTGACTCAAGATAATAATGGTCTAAGCAGTGAAATGAACTAATAGTGTAGCACCCAGTGAGGGAAAGCATCCATTTTATATACAAGAAAAAATACACACAAATCACAAAATGCTAACTTCTCTACTAACAGAAGGTAAATATTCTTAGTTTAGAAATCCGGCATAATCCCCAGGTAGGGGGGAGGGGGATACGCAGTTAGCGTCACCGAGCGATTTAGAATGTTGTAACAACACTAACCTGCTTTCAGGTGCTCTGGCAGGCTTGCTAGAATCAATGCTCTGCATGGTTATACTCTGAGGTCTTGGAGTGGCAACTGTTTGTAACGTCCCTTTCCAAAACTGTTCAAAGAGCTGCTTTTCACCGCATTCTACTCTTGTCATGTCCGAGCACATTAGGTATGATTTATGTGCTGCTGGCACAAGAAGCGTGTATACACACACACAGATAAAAATGGTTGCCCGAGGACTCCCTTTCAGCTGAATGGAGAGAGTGAAGTGGATCCACAGCTCCCTGCTCTCACAGTCTGGTTGTCACAGTGTATGACATGCTGTTAATTGTGCAGCACTGAATACGTGCAGCGTCTGGTTAGGTAACGCTCTTTACCCCACATCCGTTATCATTGCACTAGCTCAAAGGCTTCCATAGGAACCATCAGCCCGAATCCCCAGGGTTTGTCAGGGAGGGATATGCTCTGCTGACTTGGTGAAGAAATTTCTCGAAGCCCTCCCTCCCCCTGTTTAAAGCATTCAAGCTAATCCTGTATCTTGCACACAAGGTATCGGTTATTCACAGCTCTGTAAAATTCAGCCTCACGTATGAAGAGATGATGAAATATTTCTGGCTTATGTGCAGCGTATTATAGCCTCCTGGAAGAAAGCAGCCTTTTACTGATGACTGGAAGGTAGGCATCACCAAGGCTGGTTCCTCAGAAAACCAGGACCCTGGATTACCTGATGCACAGGATTCCCGGTCAGCTCTGTGTTTCCAGCACAAAATCTGACATCAACAATCAGTGCATCAATAATATGTCAGAGTGCTAGTCGAAGGTACTGATGGGGAATATTTAACCAGGTCCCACACACACACACATACACACACACACACAGGTGCAATAGCAGTTTTATAAAACCGTAGTTGTCATAGTAAACAAATCTCAAATGACTTGTATGTGTCAATGCACAAACATCTGGCTCGTTCTCTGTCAATGTAACGAGCCTCGAACATCAGCATGCATTGAGTTACAGCCACAACAGGCTGTAAATTAAAAAGGTAAATATTTATTTTCCTAGAAAGTGAAACGAATTTAAAGCAAGTTCCCTTTCGTAAGCTGCATACTTTCCTCTCAAACCGATGAAGCCCGGCATTAAAGTATTGTTGCACTGATATTCGGAGCTGATGGCATTAATCCTCACCATCAATCAGTGACAGACTGTATAACTGATTGATTTGGCGGTAAATTGAACCTTGCACTTTTAGTGGGAGACCCAGCCATGAACATATACTTACAATGATTACACAGTGTATATGGAGTGCAGAGTTTAAATGAACAATGTAAGTATAGTGTAAAAATTCACTTCCTCGCTAAATCTTTGTAGTACAAATAGAAAAGGTGATGAAGTCTTGACCTTGTCTCTGCAGAATAAAGTTATCCTGGGCGCACAGGTAGGGAAAAAGGGGGCAGAGTACCATTTCACCCGGTCTCCAATTCTTTTACAATGCCCGGAATTACTGGGCTGACCTTGGGTGGGGGGGTGGGGGCGGGGGGGGCGATGTTTTTTTCTTACTGTGCAGCAGATGCAGCCCAAATGACCGAATAACAACAACATCTTGTATTTATATAGCAGCTTTCAGGTAGTAAAACGTCCTAAGGTGCTTCACAGGAATGTAATAAGACAAACATTTGACACCCAATCACATAAGCAGAAATTATAGCAGATGACTAAAAGCTTGGTCAAAGAGGTAGGTTTTAAGGTGCATTTTAAAAGGAGGTAGAGAGGCGGACAGGTTTAGGGAGGGTCTTCCAGAGCTTACGGTCCAGGAAACAGAAGGCATGGCCACCAATGGTTGAGCGATGCTCAAGAGGGCAGAATTTGAGTAGCACAGATATCTCGGGGGGTTGTGAGGCTGGAGATTACAGAGATAGGGAGGGGCGAGGCCATAGAGTGATTTGAAAACAAGGATGAGAATTTTGAAATCAAGGCATTGCTTAATCGGGAGCCAATGTAGGTCAGCGAGCACAGGGGTGATGGGTGAGCGGGACTTGGTGTGAGTTAGGACACGGGCTGCCAAGTTTTGGATCACCTCAAGTTTACCTAGGATAGAATGTGGGAGGCCAGCCAAGAGTGCGTTGTAGTAGTCAAGTCTAGAGGTAACAAAGGCATGGATGAGGGTTTCAGCAGCGGATGAGCAGAGGCAGGGGTGGAAACGAGCAATTTTACGAAGGTGGAAATAGGCGGTTTTAGTTATGCCGCGTATATGTGGTTGACAGCTCATTTCAGGGTCAAATATGACACCTAAGTTGCGAACAATCTGGTTCAGCCTCAGGCAGATGCTAGGGAGAGGGCTGGAGTTGTTGGCTAGGGAACGCAGTACGTGTGAGTACCAAAGACAATGGCTTCGGTCTTCCCAATATTTAATTGGATAAAATTTTGTATGTTTCAATGAGATCACCTCTAATTCTTCTAAATTCTAGAGAATATAGGCCTAGTCTACTCAATCTCTCCTCATAGGACAATCCCCTCATCCCAGGAATCAGTCTGGTGAACCTTTGTTGCAGTCACTCTATGGCAAGTATATCCTTCCTTAGGTAAGGAGACCAAAACTGTACATCCAGGTGTGGTCTCACCACGGCCCTATATAATTGCAGTAAGACGTTTGTACTCTTATACTTAAATCCTCTTGTAATAAAGACCAACATTCAATTTGCGTTCTTAATTGCTTGCTGTAACTGCATGTTAACTTTCAGTGATTTGTGTACAAGGACACCCAGGTCCCTCTGAACACCAACATTTCCCAATTTCTCACCATTTAAATAATACTCTGATTTTCTATTTTTCCTACCAAAGTGGATAACTTCACATTTCTCCACAGTATATTCCATTTGCCATGTACTTGCCCACTCACTTAACCTGTATATATCCCTTGAAGTCTCTTTGCATCCTCCTCACAACTTACATTCCCACTTAGCTTTGTACCATCAGCAAACTTGGATATATTACATTTGTCCCCTCATCCAAATCATTGATATAGATTGTGAATAGCTGGGGCCCAAGCACCGATCCTTACGGTACCCCACTAGTTACAGCCTGCCAACCCAAAAATGACCCGTTTATTCCTACTCTCTGTTTTCAGTCACATAGCCAATCCTCAATCCATGCCAGTATATTACCCCCAATCCCATGAGCCCTAGTCTTGTTTAATAACCTCTGTGTGGCACCTTATCGAATGCCTTCTGAAAATCCAAACACACCACATCCACTGGTCCCCTCTTATTTATTCTGCTAGTTACAACCTCAAAAAACTCAACAGATTTATCAAACATGATTTCCCTTTTATAAATCCATGTTGACTCTGCCCAATCCTATTATTATTTTCTAAGTGCCCTGTTACCACGTCCTTAATAATAGATTCTAGCATTTTCCCTACAACTGATGTCAGACTGCTCTGTAGTTTCCCGTTTTCTCTCTCCCATTTTTTTTTAAATAGCGGGGTTACTTTAGCTATCTTCCAATCTGTAGGAACTGTTCTAGAATCTATGAAATTTTGGAAGATGACAACAAATGCATCCTCTATCTCTATAACCACCTCTTTCAAATCCCTAGAATGTAGGCCATCAGGTCCAGGGGATTTATCTGCTTTCAGTCCCATTAATTTCTCCAGTACTATTTTTTTACCAATACTAATTTCTTTCAGTTCCTCATTCTCGCTAGACCCCTGATACTCCACTATTTCCGGGAGGTTTTTCGTGTCTTCTTCCATGAAGACAGACACAAAGTATTTGTTTAATTTCTCTGCCATTTCCTTATTCCCCATTATAATTTCTCCTGTCTCAGCCTGTAGGGGACTCACATTTACTTTTGCTAATCTTTTCCTTTTTACATACCTATAGAAGCTTTTACCATCTGTTTTTATGTCTCTTGCTAGTTTATTCTCTTATAAGCCTATTCCTTTGATCTAATACTATCTTTAACTTCTCTTGTTAGCCACGGTTGGACCACTTTTCCTGTGGGGTTTTTGTGCCTTAAAGAAATGTATGTTTGTTGTAAATGATGTATTAATTCTTTAAATGCTATCCATTGCTTGTCTACCATCATCCCTTTTAATGCAGTTTCCCAATCTACCATAGCCAGCTCTCCCCTCATACCTACGTAGTTTCCTTTGTTTCGATTTCACACCCTAGTTTCGGATTTAACTAAATCACTTTCAAACTTAATGTAAAATTCTACCATATTATTGTCACTCTTCCCTAAGGGCCCCTTTACTACAAGGTTATTAATTAACCCTTTCTCATTGCACAATACTGGATCTAATATAGCCTGTTCTCTAGTTGGTTCCTCAACATACTAATCTAGAAAACCATCTTGTATACATTCCATGAATTCGTCCTCTACACTATTGCTGCAAATTTGGTTTGCCCAGGCTATATGTAGATTAAAGTATCCCATGATTATTGTATTACCTTTGTTACATGCACCTCTAATTTCCTGATTTATACTGTGCCTTACATTACCACGGCAAGCGAGTCCCAGGAGGGCAGAGGAAACGCTTCAAGGGCACCCTCAAAGCCTCTTTGAAAAAATGTAACATCCCCATCGACACCTGGGAATCCCTGGCCCAAGACCGCCCAAAGTGGAGGAAAAGCATCCGGGAAGGCGCTGAACACCTCGAGTCTCTCGCCGAGAGCAAGCTGAAGCCAAGTGTCGACAGCGGAAGGCCCCCCACCCACCCGTTCCTTCAACCACCATTTGCCCCACCTGTGACAGAGACTGTAGGTCCCGCATTGGACTCTTCAGTCACCCGAGAACTCATTTCTAGTGTGGAAGCAAGTCATCCTCGACTCCGAGGGATGGCCTATGATGATGATGATTGGGGGTCTAGAAACAACTCCCACCAATGTTTTCTGCCCCTTGCTGTTTCTTAGCTCCACCCAAATGGATTCTACTTCTTGATTTTTAGAGCTAAGATCCTTTATCTCTACTGTCCTTACCCCATCCTTTATTATCAGGGCTACCCCTTCCCCTTTTCCATTTCACCTATCTCTTCTAAAAGTTCTTAGGAATATTTAGTTCCCAACTGTGGTCACTTTGAAACCACGTCTCCGTAATGGCTATTATTTCTATCTGCGCTATTAATTCATCTATTTTGCTGTGAATGCTTTTCGCATTCAGATATAATACCTTTAGCTTTGGCCTTTTTTAATTTTTCCCTGCTGTCACTTTAGTCAATAATGCCCCATTACCTTTGTCCCTTGCTGAGCCACTTTGCTTATTTTTACCCAAAATTCTGCTCTGCTCTGGAGCCTTGACATTTCTCTTGCTGCTTTTAATTTTACTCTTTCCTGAATTCTCCCACCCCTTCATTAGTTTAAAACCCTGTCCACTGCCCTAGTTATTCGATTGGCCAGGACACTGGTTCCAACAGAACAGCTCCCTCTTTCCCCAGTACTGGTGCCAGTGCCTCATGAACCAAAACCCCTGCCTCCCACACCATTCTTTGAACCACGCATTTAACTTTAGAATCTGCCTATCCCTATACCCATTGGCACGTATCTGGTAACAATCCAGAGATTATTACCTTTGAGGTTCTGCTTTTTAATTTGGACCCCAACTCCTCAAACTCTTTCAGTAGAACCTCATTCCTGGTTCTACCTATGTCGTTGGTTCCTACATAGACCACGACAACTGGATCCTCCCCTTCCCACTCCAAATTCTTCTCCAGCTGCGAGGAGATGTCTTTAACCCCAGGCTCCAGGCAGGCAACACAACCTTTGAAACTCCCAGTCACAGCTACAGAGAACGGTATCTATCCCTCTGACTATACTGCCCCCTACCACAACTACATTCCCTTTCAGTTCCCCCACTTGAATGGCCTCCTGCACCATGGTGCTATGGTCAGCCTGTGCATCCATCCTGCAGGCTTTTCCCTCCACCACACAGGCAGCAAAAACCTCATACCTGTTGGATAAGGGCAAAGGCTGAGGCTCCTCCAGCACTGCACCCCTTACCTGCCTGAGTTGCAGTCACTCCTCCTGTCCCTGACCAGTAACCGGACCTGCACCACTATCTAAAGAGTGTGACTGCCTCCTGGATCAATGTGTCCGGGTAACTCTCGCCTCTCCCCCCACCCCCCGCCTCCCTGATGCCCCGCAATGTCTGCACCTCAGACTTCAGCTCAACATCACTGAGCTGAAGTTCCTCAAGATGCAGGCACTTACTGCAAACGTGGCTGTCCGGGATCACAATGCTCTCCACAAACTCCCACACTTGCTGGACCGCTACGGGAGCGAGCGCACCTCATAATCGCCCGTAGGAGCCGTGAATTCAGCCCCATTATTTAATTGGCCAATCTGCCTCCTGCGTGTGGGTTGCTGCCCACCTCCGTCAAACCTGGAATTGGGTGGGTTGGATATGGGTTGGGTTTGAGATTTTTAATTTTTTTTTACAAGTTTTGTTGATATTTATCAGTGTGTTGATGGAGTTTTGCTGATATTTAGCAATGTGTTGATGGGGGTTTGGTGATATTTAGCAATGTGTTGATGGAGGTTTGGGATATTACATCATCATCGGCAGTCCTTCGAAATCGAGGAAGACTTGCTTCCACTCTAAAAGTGAGTTCTTAGATGACTGAACAGTCCAATACGGGAATTACAGTCTCTGTCACAGGTGGGACAGACAGTCGTTGAAGGAAAGGGAGGGTGGGACTGGTTTGCCACATACTTCTTCCGCTGCCTGCGCTTGTTTTCTGCATGCTCTCGGTGACGAGACTCGAGGTGCTCAACGCCCTCCCGGATGCTCTTCCTCCACTTAGGGCGGTCTTTGGCCAGGGACTCCCAGGTGTCGGTGGGGATGTTGCATTTTATCAAGGAGGCTTTGAGGGTGTCCTTGAAGCGTTTCCTCTGCCCACCTGGGGCTCGCTTGCCATGTAGGAGTTCCGAGTAGAGCGCTTGCTTTGGGAGTCTTGTGTCAGGCATGTGAACATTGTGGCCCATCCAACGGAGCTGATCGAGTGTGGTCAGTGCTTCGATGCTGGGGATGTTGGCCTGATCGAAGACGCTAACGTTGGTGCATCTGTCCTCCCAGGGGATTTGCAGGATCTTGCGGAGACATCGTTGGTGGTATTTCTCCAGCAATTTGGCAGTGTGTTGATGGAGGTTTGGTGATATTTAGTAGTGTGTTGATGTGCATTGATGACGGGTTTGAAATGCTAACTGAGAGGGAGAGAGGCAGTCAAATTTAATTTTAAAATAAGGGGTAAATAGGATAGCACTTGAAAGTGGTGGGTACCATTTACTGTTTTGCCAGAAAAGTCGCCATCGGTAACCTTAGATCAAAACGATACTCTGTCTTTCTTTCAAAACTAACTGGATAAGTGAAAAAGTAATAATGACTTAATGAAGTTAATTGGCTGATCCCTCCAGAAAGGCAGCTGTGCATAATTAATTTGTGATTTGTAGTAAATTCTTGATAAGGATTTGCATTACAGGTGCTGTATTTTTTAAATCATACCTGACATGAACTAAAACCGAAGTTTGTTAAGAAATGTAGTTTTTAAATGAAAGGTAAAATGATGATATTTCCTTCATGAAGAGGTGTAGAGCAAAAGGTGCTTCAAAATACGAACATCATGTGCAGTATATAATTGCGCACAGATTTATTTTGTAATGGTGGATATGTTTCTTCTCATGTCTGTTGGCACTAATTTATTCTTTTATCTTTTTATATAGGAAGTAGCACTTATAGCAACGATTACCAGTTCATTGTCTGTGCTTGAATCCTATGGATAGTGGTTGGGAGGTGGAGAGTACAATGGGTCCACTGGCGTATGTGCACGATTTTCAAATTGCTAAATCTACAACATTGTTTGTCATTTGAGGAGAGGGAAAAGCCACAAAGCCCAGACATCACTTTTCCTGGCTGGAGTGTTAACGACTACGGAGCACGATAAGGGGTCGGCCATTTAAGACAGAGATGAGGAGGAATTTCTTCACTCAGAGAATCTTTGGAATTCTCTGCCCCAGAGGGCTGCGGATGCTGAGTCTCTGAACATATTCAAGGCTGAGATCGATAGATTGTTGGAGTCTAGGAGAATCAAGGGATTATGGAGATCGGGCGGGAAAGTGAAGTTGAGATCGATGATCAGCCATGATCTTATTGAATGGCGGGGCAGGCTCGTGGGGGTGGTATGGCCTACGCCTGCTCCTATTTCTTATGTTCTTATGTTCCATGCTGTGGTGTCAATATGCAAATGATACAAGCCGACATGCCAGCACTACTTACACATCCCGTTGTGTTTCAGTACATTTTACACATGTATTTGCTGGGCTGCAGCTTGGGCTGAATTTTTCCTGAGGCAGATTTGCCTTGCTTCTGCCCTTTCTTCCCTATCCCAAGAGTCTCACAGTTACACTGAAATGTAAATATAACCTTACCTATTAAAGCTGTCATCTCATCTTCCTCTGACCTCCTCCCATGCATCTGAATTAATTCTCCATCCTACTCTGACCTCATCCTCTGAACCAGAGAGACAATCAGGGACACAGCGCTTGAAAATCAGGCACAGCCAAAAGGGTTGGTCTAAAAACTCACATTGCCAGCCCCAGTTATTCTCTGGCCCTGTATAATGCTCTTTGCTATCCCAGCAATCTGTGTGGGTACATGAACAAGCATTAGAAAACTGTGAATGCATCTGCACTGGCAAACCTCCAGTCACTTGGAAACTCCAACCCTAGCATCCGAACACATAATCTAGGCTGACACTTCAATGCAGTACTGAGGGAATGCTGCACTGTCAGAGGGGCTGTCTTTCGAATAAAAGCGAAATAAAGGGGAAAACTGACTTCTATAAATCCTGCACAGGGAAAGGCGAAGGGCTTAACTGAATATCGAAAAATGCAGAAACAAGTGAAATGTGTGATCAGAGGGGCTAAGGGACCTTGAAAAATGCATAAATAACACGAAAAATTCTTCATCACCAGAACCATAAAAGAGGGAAAGCAGCTTGAAACTGAGGATGAGCAGAAGGAAAGAATATGCATTTTACAGCACCTTCAACCACCTTGTGACACCCCAAGGTATTTCACAGCCAATGAAGTGCTTTGAAATGTAGTCATTGTTGTAACTGGGGAAACACAATTATTATCAGGGCATCACTGGACACCGATGACTCCCTCATGATGATTGCCACCAGTGGAAGTATGAGCAGATGGGAAACAGGATAATGTGTTACCGATAATCAAAAAGTTGAGACAACAAACACAGGCAACTACAGACTAAATAGTCTCACTTCCATTCTGTGTAAAATAATGGAATTGATCAATAGTAATCGGTTAAGCACACCTCAATTTCAAAATTCTCATCCTTGCTTACAAATTCCTCCATGGTCTCGCTCCTCCCTATCTCTCTAATCTTCTCTAGCCCCACAACCCCGAGATATCTGCGCTCCTCAAATTCTGCCCTCTTGAGCATCCCTGATTATAATCGCTCAACCATCGGTGGGCGTGCATTTTGTTGCCCAGGCCCCAAGCCCTGGAACTCCCTCCCTAAACCTCTCCTCCTCTCTAACTCTCTTTCCTCCTTTAAGACTATCCTCAAAACCTACCACTTTGACCAAGCTTTTGGTCATCTGCTGTAATTTCTTCTTATGTGGCTCGGTGTCACATTTATTTTTGTCTTATAACACTCCTGTGAAGTGCCTTGGGATGTTTTACTATATTAAAGGTGCTATATAAATACAAGTTGTTGTAATCTTGAGGATTATCTGCCCTCTTGAGCATCCCTGATTATAATCACTCAACCATTGGTGGCCGTGCCTTTTCTCCACTCCTCTTGTGGTGCTGGCTCAAAGGGCCGAATGGCCTACTCCTGCACCTATTTTCTATAACTGAGTTACTAGCAGTCAGATGACAAAGATCCTGCCTGAGCAGAAACCCTCATCACACTTAAAAAGTACTTGGATGTATACTTGAAGTGCCATAACCTACAGGGCTACGGACCAAGAGCTGGAAAGTGGAATTAGGCTGAATAGCTCTTTGTCGGCCGGCGCGGCACGATGGGCCGAAATGTGCTGTCAATTTCTATGATTCTATTCTATAACAACCTCCTCGACTCTCTGAGCTCACAACCAAAGTAGATTGTGGGAAATTCTACAACGTGGTGTACCTGGTCTATCAAAAGGCATCTAATAAAGTTAAGAAAGAAATTGCATTTATTTAGCACCTTTCACAACCTCAGGATATCCCAAAGCGCTTTGCAGCCAAGAAGTATTTTTGAAGTGAAGTACTGTTGCAATGCAGGAAATGTGGCAGCCAAATTATGTCCAGCAAGGTCCCTCAAACAGCAATGAGATAGCTGACCAGATAATCTTTTTTAGTGATGCTGATTGAGGGATAAATATTGGCCAGGACTGCAGGGAGAACTCCCCTGCTCTTCTTCAAAATAGGGCCGTGGGATTGTTTAGGTCCTCTTGAGAGGGCATATGGGGCCTTGGTTTTACATTTTATCCAAAAGATGGCAACTCCGACAGTGATGTCAGTTAGGCTTAGGCTGTGGAGACTCAGGGTCATTCTTGGATCGAGGCAAGAAATTGGCTGAAGGGTGGAAATCAACAGGTAGGTTACAGGAGGTAATGGAATCAAAAGAGATGTTACAGAATGACTTGGGCAAAATATGCATATGGGTAAAAAAGTCCCAGATTTCACACAGGGTAAAATACTTCATGTGATAAGTTAACACACTATATGAATGTAAGTTCTTTTTGTATTCAAATCCAGGTAGATAATACTTAATACAGCTCCTGGAGTATTGAGTACAATTTTGGTCTCCTTACCTATGGAAGGATATACTTGCCATTGAGGGAGTGTAACAAAGGTTCACCAGACTGATTCCTGGGATGGGGGGATTGTCCTATGAGGAGAGATTGAATAGACTAGACCCATATTCTAGAGGTGATCTCATTGAAACATACAAAATTCTTACAGGGCTTGACAGGGTAGACGCAGGGAGGATGTTTCCTCTGGCTGGGGAGTCTAGAACTAGGGGTCACAGTCTCAGAATAAGGGCTCGGCCATTTAGGACTGAAATGAGGAGAAATCTCCACTCAGATGGTTGTGAATCTTTGGTATTCTCCACCCCAGAGGGCTGTGGAGGCTCAGTCTTTGAGCATATTCAAGACAGAGATCAATAGGTTTTTGGATATTAAGGGATATGGGGACAGTGCAGGAAAGTGGAGTTGAGGTAGAAGATCAGCCATGATCTTATTGAATGGCGTAGCAGGCTCGAGGGGCCGAATGGCCTACTCCTGCTCCTAATTCTTCTGTTCTTAACATTTTTGAAAGCTCAGGAAGGAAAACAAATCGAACATATTTCATTGCCCATGTCATGTTAATCGAGACAAGTTCTTCTTGACAAGTTATGTTGTTGCAGTAAGCCTCAGTGGGAGAAATACATCAAATAGCACATCTTGGACTTTTCAACTTCATACATCGATTTTTCCATCTGAATTATACTAGAGTTACCAACCATTTATTTTTCTTCGGTGCTGATCAAGTAAAATGAGTTGCACTTACTCACCATTTGTGCTACACATTTTCAATTTTGAAAAGCGCGGAGCTAATAAGAAGGATTTACTAGTCAACCGGTCTTGCATGAAAAATATACCATTTGACAGAGATTGCTTTTAAAAAAGCTAATTTATAACTTACATCAAATCTGCAACTTTAATACTTTTCTTCTCCTTCACTGAACAGATAATTGTCAGCCCAAGGTGAATGTGGAAGGCATTAATATGTGAGTGCAATTCGTTCCTGCCCTTTCCTCCCCTCAGCTGTGGCTCAGTGGGTAGCACTCTCACCTCTGAGTCAGAATGTTGTGGGTTCAATTCCCACTCCAGGGACTTGAACACATAAATCTGTGTTAACACTCCAGTGCAGTGCTGAGGGAGTGCTGCACTGTTGGAAGTGACGTCTTTCGGCTGAGACCTTAAACCGAGGCCCTGTCTGCTCTCTCAGGTGGACATAAAAGATCCCATGGCACTATTTTGAAGAAGAGCAGGGGAATTATCCCCGGTGTCCTGGCACACTGCGATCTATGGATAGTAGGAGCATGTGCACGCACGAGGCCTGTGCAGGAGAGCTTGGTCTCCAGTTGTCTTGGTTAACCATCGCCACTGGATCAAGACCTAGCTCTGTCAAGCCTGTGTGGTGGCTGGTGTGCAATGGCCATCCCACGTTAAAAGAATCCACGCACAGGCATCTTCCACCCTTCAGTATTTAGTTTGGGACCTAGAATGTCAGGTCCCTCATTGAAACACCTGTGAACTCATCCCTTTTTGGTGTGGAAGCAAGTCATCCTCAATACGAGGGACTGCCTAATACTATACTAGTATACTACCTAGCCAATATTTATCCCTCGATCAACATAACAAAAACAGATTATCTGGTCATTATCACATTGCTGTTTGTGGGAGCTTGCTGTGCACAAGTTGGCTGCCGCGTTTCCCACATTACAACAGTGACTACACTCTAAAAGTACTTCATTGGTTGTAAAGTGCTTTGAGACATCCAATGGTCGTGAAAGGTGCTATATAAATGCAAGTCTTTCTTTCTTTCCCTTCCCTCCCCTTCTCCCTTCCTCCGTCCCTCTAGCCAGTGTAAAGACTCAGCCAGGATCTCATAGTCATTGGAAATCAACACTTCTGCTTGAAATTGTTCAGATTTTTGCATTGAATCTGCCGGGCAATTGGCCAATGGGTTCCCATAAATATAAGATTGTCAATAATGTAAGGTAGTAACTAGTACGGGATAGTCACTAATAAATCCAATAAGGAATTCAGCAGAAAATTCATGAGGGAGAAAGGAATAGAAAGATATGTTGATAGGGTGGGAGGCAGTGTTTCCATTAAGCTACGCAGTCGCGCATATCCACATTTATGGATCTTGGCACTGATGTTATATTATATTGGGGACAGTCATTACCATTGCACTGTATCTCATAAAAACATAAGACATTGCTCTATTTATTAAAAAAAACATTGTTCTTGCAGGAGAACACGAGAGCAGGAAAGACCACTGAAGTGAACAGGTTCATGAGGTAATTTAATATATTTCTGGAGACAATTGAGATTGAAGAATATGTTGAGAAGGTGGATAGGTGGCCTTGTGAATGGGCTAATCGACCTTCTACAGTTCCTGAAAGTTATGATGTTTGTGTGTATGTGCAAGGAGCAAGGTTTTCAAGGCCTAAGATTAAGGAGATATAAAGTCATATTACATTCAGGTTTGATGTGGAGAGAAATTGAGGAGCGGGTCAAGCACTGTTTTGTTCCCTTTCCCGGGAGATTGAATGACGGGTGGGGGGGTGGGGATGGTGCATGTAGATTGCACCATGTTTGGATGGGATAGGCTGGATGGACCAGTTGGTCTTTTCATGTCCTTTTTTGTGAATTGATATGCCCTACATGGGCGAGAATACCACCCTGAGTTGCGCATCTCCTAGTAGCTGGCTTCAGAACATTACTGACCCCGATCTGGGAGTAGGTCGCCTAACATCTTGGCCACAGGTGGTGTGTGAAAATAAGGAGAAACCAGGAAAAGGAGAAAGAAATTCAATACCTTTTCAGAAAATGAATATATACAAATGTCAGGGACTATGAGAGGGAAGCCCGAGAGATTTATAGTTCACATAAAGCTCAAGTTGAAATTACAGCCTACAAGTCACTGACACAGTATTTTTCATGGCATCAATAAAAGTAAAATCCATGTAAAATTGAAAGGCTTATTAAGAACAAAGGGAGACTGAAGGACACCGTGGATCAGCACATTCCTTTCATCTCTGTGGAAATGCCAACCGTATTTGACATGGATAACTTCTGCATGTCTGTAACTCAGTGTGGATTGAAATCCTTCCCCCTCAGCATTGCTCCTGAGATGCCTACCTCTTGTTACTGCTATATGTGATTGCGCCACTGCGCATTGTGGGTGGGAATTCTGTGTGAGGTCAGGAATCCCTCTCCACAGAGTGCAGGTGCTGTTCAGTGACTTGCCACAGCAATGACAGTAGGGGATGCGAGCCTGAGTGCAATGCTTTGGGGAGGGAGGAGCATTGCTTTGGGAGTAGTGCTTCATTGGGGGCCCGGGAGGGGAGGTTGAGAACAGTCCCAGCACGAACACATGCAAAAGAGAAGGCAAGCGCAAGAGTTAACCGGGGGATGGTGTAGAGGAAGCCAGTGGTAATTAGTAGGGAAGAGGAAGTGTGCCAGGTTAAACTGTGGGAAGGCGATGTGTGCTGTAATGTATGCCCCTGGGAGTATGCTCACAAGTTTGTAGAGAATTGTGAGTGGCTTAGCTAGTCACATGATATTCACAAGACTCAATAAAACCCCAGCCAGTTGGGCTCTGGAGATCCATGATGAGGCAGGTGGTTGTGAGCCTGGTAATGTGCAGTGTGATTGTTAAACCTTTGCTAATAAACCAACTAGTTCTTAATAGCAATGTGTTGCTGTGAATTCTTAAGCAAAGAACCCATGAAGCAAATACATTGTAAGTGTCAGGTTCACTGTCTGAACTGCATGGGAAATGCAGAATATTGGATGTGTGAAGGGGGTGTTCAACAGACCCCTGACCCAGATATTGGAGAGTGATTGATCACATAAAGATCTAAATGTCACTTTATGTGTCCTTTTTAGATTAAGAATCTATCAATGGTTAAATATGTTTAAAATGAACAGAATGCATAATTTGAATGCAAAACATTCAACTGCACCATCAGTTTACACAAGGGAGAAAGGGTTACCATTTGGAAGAAGAGTGGACTGTACTGACCTGCCTGCCTCCAGCCCTGATGGAATGATCCGAAGGTCAATTAAGGCTGGGTTCAAATCCCTTGTTTGTTACTTGCCAATTTGAAAAAAAAATTCATTAAAACCTTTCTCTCCCTGTTATAGATTATCTGCTGCTACTGCAGACATTTTCAAATATAAAGAAACATAATTAATTCCTAAATAACAAACTGAGAGTAGCTTTCAATGAAGTTGAAAAGAAAATTGAAAACTACATTCCAATTGTCATTTGGGGATTCATTATTTTCCTTGTTTGTTTTAGATTGGAAAATGAAAAGCCCTGGGGTGATTGTAAAATACTGGAAACATATACCCCCAGACCCACTGGAAAATAAATGTGCCTTCAGCACTTGTATCTCTCTTCAGGCTTTCATGTACTTATGGCTTTATTCCCTCTAATGTGAATGAAGCAATGTTAAGCATAATTACAGCTTAAGTGACAAGCAGCGGCCCACTGCATTTTCTGTGTAAATGCTTGTCTTCAAATGTCGTACATAGGCTTAATCGCAGTACTTGTTTTTGAGATCAGCTTGTAGGGGCCTCTGTCAGTTTTTTTGAAGGTGTCGATCAGCTTTTATGAGTTTTCTAGTTTGGTGTGCATGTCTCTGGTATCTGGGTTTGAATCCAGCCCGTGCTCACGGGAGGAACTCTGCTCCCTCTGTTAAAGTTGGGAGTTCTACGTGAAGTGGGTATGTTAGGTTTCAACCTGGTTCTCAAGGAGTGTCGGCCCACGCGCAAAGCTGTCGGCAATCTGGCACAAAAGAGGCAATTTCACTCAGCGAATCAGGAAGGAAGGTTGGTGTGAGGAACTGATGCATCCTGGGATATTCTTCTGAGATTGTTATGGTAAAGTACGCTGATGGGGCAAAATAGCAGTGGTTTCACTTAATAGAGCAAAGTGCCCCAATCTCAACCAGTAACATTCCTTGCCTTGACAAGCACAAAAACTGTCTGCTGGAAAGTTTCAGTGTCTCATTTGCTGGGTCTTTTATAAATGTGTGTTTTTGTTCTGTAAACTGTTTTCTGAAAATAGTGTGCATTCTTTAAATAAAATGGTGAGGAATGTTCTGAGGCAACATTTTCAGTTGGGGTCATCTCAGGATGATCCATCCATGAACAAAGGGTGATGACAGCAGATAGAGGGTCCGAAATTGCCCTCCGCTCCAAATGGGTCGCACCTTCTGTTTTTTAAGTGTTTTGTCCACCCCAATGCATGGATCGGACAACCCGGGGAAATTCAGCTCTTTGGGGTTTTTTTTGGAGCGGAGCGGATGTGGGGTGGTCATTGGGGCGGAAGTGTGGGCGGGTCGCAATGGCATTCGCTCCGCGTTATCAGTGCCGCGCCGATGACATCAGCGTGATGCGGACATGCCGCGTCGCGCTGACGCGTCACAACGTCCCTCCCCTTCAGTTAAAGGGGAAGGCCGCTGCGAACTCTGCCAGTGTCGGCCAGGCCAGTGGCCCGATACCCAAGAGAGGGTGCCGATCTGCCTGTTGGCGGCCCAGCCGAACCCGCGGCCACCACTGTCGGACCAACAATGAAAATGAAATGGCGGCCGTGGCAGTGCGCCCTCCCCTTTAAGGACAGACGCGCTGCCCAGCCACAAGAAACTTTCCACCGGGGGAAGCTGTCAGGGACACCGAGTGGCTGCCGATTTGCTCCCGCGGGGCAATTTCCCACGTGGAGCTGAAAGGGAGATGCCGTCAGTTGGTAAGGGGTCGACATGTGCACGATGGGGTGGGAAGACGGCCGGGGCACCAGTCCCGTACACCGTTCTAAAAATAAAGGAGGGCAATTTTCAAAATGGCGGCCCCTCCGCGCCGACTGAGCAGTGAGTCCTTACCGACCCGTGGCCTCTTTGAGGTGGTCACAGCTCCTATAGAAAGGGGCAATTTCGGCCCCAGAACGTTTACAGGCTATGAATGCAAGAGAGTCAGTGGGGAAAGCCTGCTTAAAATTCAAGCCTCTCCGATTTGAAAAGGCAAATTCATTATCAGAACTGTATTTTACTCTGTGTTACATAGAAACATAGAAAATAGGTGCAGGAGTAGGCCATTCGGCCCTTCGAGCCTGCACCACCATTCAATAAGATCATGGCTGATCATTCACCTCAGTACTCCTTTCCTGCTTTCTCTCCATACCCCTTGATCCCTTTAGCCGTCAGGGCCATATCTAACTCCCTCTTGAATATATCTAACGAACTGGCTTCAACAACTCTCTAAGATAGAGAATTCCACAGGTTGACAACTCTCTGAGTGAAGAAGTTTCTTCTCATCTCGGTCCTAAATGGCTTATCCCTTATCCTTAGAGTTGACTATATGGAACGTATGCTATCTCAGCAATGAGTGCTGATGACAGAGTTGGGTTGAAGTAACTTGGAGAGTAGATGGTGAGCCCAGATGGTATGAGGGTGCACAATTAACATACACGCAGTGGATATAACTCCCAAAGCAATCTAGGTTAATGTTCTAATGGTGTTAATGCAGTTCTCCTGCGTAGTCAGGTTCAGTAACTACTTCAAATTAGTTTGCCAGTTCCACGAATGGCCCAATTGTATTTCAAAATAGATACTGTACCCGCAGTTTGATCCAGGGAGTAACTGAGCCTCACAAACCAGAAGGACGCCTGGTTTGATCCCTGATCTGTGCTGAGTTTCCCACCTATTCTCCCAATTAAGGAATATAGCTTCCATCTGAAGATAGGAGTGGAGTAGGGAAAGAAATTTAAAAGGGAAAGGAACTGAGCAACTAATTAGGTGCTGAGGATGAAGTAATTAAAAACAAATATGGCTTCTGCATAAATACAGTATCTAGATATTTAAATAAACTGGAGGAATTATATTCCTATTCAGCACCATGGAGAGTTTGTCTGAATGGTGATGCGACTGCTTATGTTACAAATACTGGGCTCAATTTTGGCCGAGCCCATTTTTCGGCGGACTTAACAGAGTTGCACCGCTTATGTACGTTCCCAGATGCGCCGAAAAAAAATGCTGGAACTTTGGCCGCTGCCTGACCTCTTCACTGCAGTCACGCAGCATGGACAGTCGTTCTGTGCTGGAAAATGTGTCGGGACATCCGCACATGCGCGGTGGTGATTAGTGATTTCCGCGCATGCGCAGTAGTGCTGCGAGTTGGCAAGCAGCCATTAAAGAGCTGCTTGTGTCTTTGCAACTGAATTTCTGAGGTAGAATATCTTGCTTTCTTGTTATTTTATTCATCAATTCACTCAGGGCTTGTGTGTTAGTGCTCTCGCTCTTAAAGCTAGCTAGGATACAGAGAAAGGCAATAAGAGATGATTCTCAGATGCAAGCAATGCGGAGAGCGACAGAGCTGAACTTTGTTTCATTGGAGAAAAGATTAAAGGGGGGAGGGGAGAACATAAATCCTGTCCTTAAAATTCTGAGAAGCACTAATTATGTGCTATTTATTTGGATTGAACTAGAGATTGGAAGTTTTTTTGCCAGCCCCCGCCACCCCTCCCCAGCATTAGAGATCGCACCAGGAGAGGCCACTCAGGAGAACTGATAGTGCTCCTGCCTGCCGGTGATTTCTATCAGTTCTCCTGCCCGCCCCTAGCCCTGGCCAAGTAGCCTCCTGGTGCATTGTCCCGCCCCTAGCCCTGGCCGAGTGGTCTCCCGGTGCGTTGTCCCGCCCCTAGCCCAGGCCGAGTGGTCTCCCGGTGCATTGTCCCGCCCCTAGCCCTGGCCGATGGTCTCCTGGTGCATTGTCCCGCCCCTAGCCCTGGCCGAGTGGTCTCCTGGTGCATTGTCCCGCCCCTAGCCCTGGCCGAGTGGTCTCCTGGTGCATTGTCCCGCCCCTAGCCCTGGCCGAGTGGTCTCCCGGTGCATTGTCCCGCCCCTAGCCCTGGCCGAGTGGTCTCCTGGTGCATTGTCCCGCCCCTAGCCCTGGCCGAGTGGTCTCCTGGTGCATTACCCGCCCCTAGCCCTGGCAAGTGGTCTCCCGGTGCGTTGTCCCACCCCTAGCCCTGGCCGAGTGGTCTCCTGGTGCATTGTCCCGCCCCTAGCCCAGGCCGAGTAGCCTCCTGGTGCATTGTCCCGCCCCTGGCCGAGTGGTCTCCCGGTGCGTTGTCCCGCCCCTAGCCCTGGCCGAGTGGCCTCCCGGTGCATTGTCCCGCCCCTAGCCCTGGCCGAGTGGTCTCCTGGTGCATTGTCCAGCCCCTAGCCCTGGCCGAGTGGTCTCCTGGTGCATTGTCCCGCCCCTAGCCCTGGCCGAGTGGTCTCCCGGTGCGTTGTCCCGCCCCTAGCCCAGGCCGAGTGGTCTCCTGGTGCATTGTCCCGCCCCTAGCCCTGGCCGAGTGGTCTCCCGGTGCATTGTCCCGCCCCTAGCCCAGGGCGAGTAGCCTCCTGGTGCATTGTCCCGCCCCTAGCCCTGGCCGAGTGGTCTCCTGGTGCATTGTCCCACCCCTAGCCCTGGCCGAGTGGTCTCCTGGTGCATTGTCCCGCCCCTAGCCCTGGCTGAGTGGTCTCCTGGTGCATTGTCCAGCCCCTAGCCCTGGCCGAGTGGTCTCCTGGTGCATTGTCCCGCCCCTAGCCCTGGCCGAGTGGTCTCCCGGTGCGTTGTCCCGCCCCTAGCCCAGGCCGAGTGGTCTCCTGGTGCATTGTCCTGCCCCTAGCCCTGGCCGAGTGGTCTCCCGGTGCATTGTCCCGCCCCTAGCCCTGGCCGAGTGGTCTCCTGGTGCATTGTCCCACCCCTAGCCCTGGCCGAGTGGTCTCCTGGTGCATTGTCCCGCCCCTAGCCCTGGCTGAGTGGTCTCCTGGTGCATTGTCCCGCCCCTAGCCCTGGCCGAGTGGTCTCCTGGTGCATTGTCCCACCCCTAGCCCTGGCAAGTGGTCTCCCGATGCGTTGTCCCGCCCCTAGCCCAGGTCGAGTGGCCTCCCGCACTGATCCGCTGCCTTCCCGGCGGAGTGCAGAAAGGTGAATTGCAGTTTGAAGATGAAGGTAGGACTTTAATTTTTTATTTCTTATTGAATTATTAGTAGTTTTTGTTTGCAAACATTGCTAAGGGTAAGGCTTGGTTGGTTTGGGTACAGGTCCTCAATGCTTCCCGCCCCTATCCCAGGCCGAATGGCCTCCGATGTACCGACCTGCAAGGGTTTTCTGAAGTGGCCACATACGCTGGCCTAAGTAGAAACGGAGTAACTATTAGTTGGCCAAAGTTCCTGAATGGGAACAACTGGCATAGGTGGTTGGTAACACCCCCTTTTGAGAAAAAAAAACTAACCTAAAAAAACGTAACTATGTGAGTTACACTGGTGCAAATTGATTGGGGAAACTGGAGATTTTTAAGTTACGCCAGAAAAAGCAAGTTACTCCAAAAAAAATGGAGTAACTCCTGGCCAAAACTGAGCCCAATCAGTGGGTTGCAATATTCTGTTCCAAAATGGCTTGAAAATCCGTATGTCCGGCTTTTATCTGTGGCAAAATCCATTTTAAAAGCATCAGCATTTTGATGCATTATCAGCTGCACATGTAAGTGATAGTATGACTACCATTTACCGTATTAAATGCCTGTCACAGTAATGTTATAAGGCCATCACTGATACTGTGTTTTGGCCTGCAATTCCAGTACAAAACATTGGGTGGCAGCACAGAAACATGTGAGCACATCACACAGGATTGCGATATGTGGACAAAGGTTAAGTATTGTGTAGAACATAGAAACCATTGACCCAAAATAACACAAGAGTAAGGTTTTTGTAAGTATAATTTACACTGTGAATTCAATGTCTGGGAGTTTGTCCTTGCGCTCAATGAGTCATCTGACATGCAGTACTTCTCTTCCTACTTACATAAGAACATAAGAAATAGGAGCAGGAGTCGGCCATTTGGCCCCTCAAGCCTGCTCCGCCATTCAATGGCTGATCTGATCTTGGCCTCAACTCCACTTCCTCGCCCGCTCCCCATAATCCTTGACTCCCTTGTCTTTCAAAAATCTGTCTATCTCCACCTTAAATATATTCAATGACCCAGCCTCCACAGCTCTCTGGGGTAGAGAATTCCAAAGATTCACGACCCTCTGAGAGAAGAAATTCCTCCTCATTTCTGTTTTAGATGGGTGACCCCTTATTCTGAAACCATGCTCCCTAGTTCTAGATTCCCCCACGAGGGTAAACATCCTCTCTGTATCTACCTTGTCGAGCCCCCTCTGAATCTTACATGTTTCAATAAGATCACCTCTCATTCTTCGAAACTCCAATGAGTATAGGTCCAATCTGCCTTCTATTCCTCCTTTCACATCCAGCTCCTTAGTTAGGGCAGGATAGCAGAGGTGACATTTCCCACCGAGAACCTTTAAGATGTGGAGATACTAAAGAAGTAAACCTGAATCCTCCACTTCTCACACAGATGAAAATCAAGGTCTTGAAAGTGAAGGACAATGCACTGCCACACCTTGGCCCCACATAAATTAAAATTCAAGACCTGGGGAAGGAAGGATAGGCCTCATCACAACTTCAACCTCACAAAGATTTAGAGCTTGCTTAGAGTAAGGGAGTTTCCTGGAATCCGTTTTCCTCTCCCCATCCCTTCCACCATATCCGATTTCCTCTTCCCATCCCAAATGCCTCCTCACTCCTTTATTGCTCCCTCACCCATTCAAATTATCCTTCATCCTCTAACCTCACTTTACCCGAAGACCACACTTAGTCTGAACTCCCTGCATGAAACGCAACATATACACACATACACGCAACACAGATATATAAACATATATATATACACACACATACACACAACACACAGATATATAAACATACATATATACATACACATACATGCAACGCACAGATATATAAACATACATAGATGCACGCATACATATGTGTGTATACATACATAAAGCAGCTGCAGAAATGCAGGGAGTATTTATCACATCTATGTTTGCAGGATCATTTTAAATGAATTTTCTGTGTTCCAAACCACGACTGCCATGAATTTACGACTCCCTGTTTTACAGCATTCCGTGTGGATACTGTGAATTTAATGCAGTTCCTCACTCCAACATGTCTCGAGGACATTGGGAATTTGTCAGGATACGATTTTCTGGCTGGCCATGTGGATACTGTGAGTCTACAGCAGTTCTAGACTCCAGTAGATCACAAGGACACTGAATATGCAGCGCCAATGTCCAGCTCCGGCCGCAGCTTAGAAAACTGGCCAGAAACCCCTTTTTCAGTCTCTGCTCACTTTCTAGGTCACTGTGTGGTGCAGCAGTTCATGGAAGAGGTGATGGGATTACTGTAAACTACTGTCCCCTCAGTACAGATTCACATGAGGCATATAGTGAAGTCAAGGTCACTCTGGACCTGCACCTTTATTTCACAGCTCTCGAATGCTGCACTTGCCTGAGACCTGCCCTTATATACCTGTCCCTTGCAAGTGCACCCCTGGTGGTAAGGTATGCTGGTGGTTACAGGTCATATCTTATTACAGTCATGTATAGCATGTTAGGATATAGTTATATATAATAATGTAAGATACATGACATCACCCTCCCCCAAGGTCTTATTGTCTTTATAGGTTCAGTCTCTCAGGTGGTCTATGCTCTCGCGTGGAGCGTCTGAGTTGTGGTTCAGTTGTTTGCCTTGGTGTCTGTTTTTCTTTGGGTGTGGTTGCTAGTATCTCGCCTGGGCTGTCTGTTTCGATTGGTGTGATTGTTGTTGACGCGTCTGGGCTGTCTGTTGGGATTGCCCTTTCTTCAGGTTGTTCCCTCTGTCTGTCCACCAGGTGTGGTGTGAGTTCCACATTGTAGTCTGCCTCTGGTTCCGCAGTGTTGTTGGTAAATCTGATTTTGACTTGGTCTACATGCCTCCGGCAGGTTTTGCCATTGTCCATTTGTACTACCAGTAGCCTGTTTCCTTCCTTGCCCGTTACTGTCCCTGCAAGCCATTTGGGACCCCTGCCATAGTTTAGTACAAACACTTTGTCCCCTATCTCATTCCATCTCCCCCTCGAATTTCTGTCATGGTACTCAGTCAGCTTACGGCGCTTTGCCTCAACGATTTCGTGCATGTCTGGGAGGATTAATGAGAGCCTTGTTTTTAAAGTCCTTTTCATCAACAGTTGCACGGGGGGGGGGATCCCAGTCAATGAGTGCGGACAAGATCTGTATGCCAGCAGCAGTCGCGACAGGCGACCCTGCAGCGTGGGACCTTGGATTTTAAGCATGTCTTGTTTAATGATTTGCACTGCTCTCTCCGCCTAGCCATTGGAGGCCGGCTTGAACAGTGCCGTCTTGACGTGATTTATGCCGTGGTCAATTATAAAGTCTTGGAATTCTGCGCTGGTGAAGCCGGACCATTGTCACTGACCAATATGTCAGGGATTCCGTGTGTTGCAAACATGGTTGCGAGGCTCTCCACAGTGGTGGAGGTTGTGCTCGAGTTTAAAATGGTGCATTCGATCCACTTTGAAAATGCATCGACAACTACGAGGAACATTTTGCCCATGAATGGGCCCGCATAGTCTACGTGCACCCGCGACCACGGTTTGGTAGGCCAGGGGCTCGTGGAGCCTCCCTGGGGGCATTGCTGAGTTGGGCACAAATGGTGCACCTTCAGATGCAGAGCTCCAGGTCCGCGTCAATACCAGGCCACCAGACGTCGGATCTGGCTATGGCCTTGATGAGAACGATCCCCGGGTGCTCGCGGTGGAGGCATGACTACTCGGCTGCCCCACATCAGGCAGTCTGCTTGTAGTGATAGCACATGCATGCGCCTGTGAAAGGGTTTTAATTCCTCGGGGCAGGCATCGCGAGCCTCTGCCCAGTCACCGGTTAGGACACATCTTTTTACTAAGGATAACGTGGGGTCGCTGGCCGTCCAGGCTCTGATTTGGCAAGCTGTCATGGGCAAACCTGTGGACTCAAAGGCATTGATTGCCATGACTATCTCATAATCCTGTTTGTCAGACCCTTCCGTGGCCACCAGGGGTAGCCTGCTGAGTGCGTCGGCACAGTTGTCTGTGCCTGGTCTGTGCCTTATGGTATAGTTGTAGGACGCCAGCATGAGTGCCCACCGTTGAATTCGCGCCGAGGCGTTGGCGTTTATTGCCTTGCTCTCGGATAGGAGGGACGTGAGGGGCTTGTGGTCAGTTTCTAACGCGATTTGGCCCCGAAAAGGAATGGGTGCATCTTTTTGACACTATACACGCACGCGAGCGCCTCCTTCACTACCATTCCATACCCGCGCTCCGCCCGCGAAAGTGACCTGGAGGCATAAGCTATGGGTTGTAATTTGCCCGCACTATTGACATGTTGCAAAACGCACCCGACCCCATACGCTGACGCATCACATGTGAGAACTAGCTTTTTACCTGGGTCAATGAAAGTCAAAACACTGTTGGAACACAGAAGGTTGTGTGCCTTATTGAAGGCGCGTTCCTGGGCGTCGCCCCAAAACCAATCACACCCCTTTCTGAGTAGCACGCGGAGAGGCTCCAGCAGCATGCTTAAATTCTGCATAAAGTTCCCAAAGTAATTGAGTAGCCCGAGAAAGGCACGCAGTTCTGAGACATTCCGGGCGAATTGCTTCTGTTTTGGACTCTGTTGGGCGGATTCCATCAGCGGCAATCCTTCTGCCCAAAGATTCAACCTCGGGCGCGAGAAACAGGCACTTGGATTTCTTGACTCGTAGGCCGACCCGATCCAACCGCTTTAGTACTTCCTCCAAATTACGGAGATGGGAGTCGGTGTCCCTGCCCGTGATAAGTATGTCGTCTTGAAATACAACCGTCCCCGGGATGGACTTGAACAGACTCTCCATGTTGCGCTGGAATATGGCAGCTGCCGACCTGATGCCGAATGGGCATCGATTGTACATGAAAAGGCCTCGATGTGTGTTGATGGTGGTGAGTAGCTTGGATTCCTCGGTCAATTCTTGCGTCATATACGCAGATGTGAGGTCTAATTTTGAGAAAAGTTTACCTCCAGCAAATGTGGCAAATAAGTCCTCCACTCTGGGCAGCAGGTACTGGTCCTGTAGGGAGACTATGTTTATGGTAGATTTGTAATCCCCACAGATTCGTACGGATCCATCAGGCTTCATGACTGGGACAATGGGACTTGCCCAGTCGCTAAATTCCACAGGTGATATAATGCCTTCCCGCAGAAGCCTGTCTAGTTCGTGTTCAATCTTTTCTCTCATCACATAGGGTACAGCTCTGGCCTTGTGATGGACCGGTCTAGCATCCTGTGTGATGTAGATTTTGACTTTGGCCCCTTTGAAAGTGCCCACACCTGGCTGAAAGAGATATTCAAATCGCTTTATAACTGTTGAGCAGGACGTCCATTCCTCTAATGACATGGCATGGACATCATCCCATTTCCAGTTTAATTTTGCCAGCCAGCTTCTCCCCAGCAGTGCCAGGGGGTCTCCGGGGACAATCCACAGGGGAAGTCGGTTAACTGTTCCTTTGTGTGTGACAGAGAGCATGGCGCTGCCGAGGACTGGTACGATTTCTTTGGTATAGGTCCTTAGTGTGGTGTCGACCCTTGTGAGTTTTGGTCTGTCTCTTTTATGCGGCCACAGTTGTTCAAATTGTTGAGCGTCCATGAGAGATTGACTCGCTCCCGTATCCAGCTCCATGTTGACAGATATCCCGTTGAGTAGGACCCTCATCATTATAGGAGGCGTCCTGTTGTAGGAGCAGCGGCCATTGATCGTGTTGACCTGCTGTACACCGGTGTCCCGGGTACTGTCCCCACCATCTTCTGGTCCGCTTTCCAATCCATCCGATTCGTATACCAGCCGAGCTGCCGTTTTTTTGCACATGCGGGCCAAATGCCCTGTATATTCACAATTTCTGCAAACAGCCTGCTGAAATCGACATCCCCTTGCCGAGTGCCCACCCCCCACACCTCCAGCACAGACCTGTTCCATTGTTCAAAGAGTTTCCAAAGAATGAGCTGCGTCTGGCTGATCTCTCTTGAACTTCTCTCAGTTTGCAGTTGATTGCTCGCATTGTGGGTTGATGAGGTGTGAACGGTCGTTCCTGTGGCCCTTGATGGCTTCTGCTTGCTGTCGAGAACCTGTTCTCCCGGTTTTGTCTGTGTGTGGGGGTAGCAGCTTGTTTAGTGCTGTGAACTTCTTGTTCCAATATTTCGTTAGTTGTCGTACCTGCATTGTAAATCAACCTCGTTTCTTCTTCCCCTCCCAAGAATGTCTGTGCAACCAGTGCTGCTGCCTCTAAGGTCAGGTTCTTGGTCTCTATTAACTTTCGGAATATGCCTGCGTGGCCTATTCCTTCAATGAAAATATCTGTCAGCATTTCTCTCCTCAGTTCATCGGAGAACTCACATAAACTAGCCAACCTCCAAAGTTCCGCCACGAAGTCGGGTATGCTCTGGCCCACACAGCGTCTGTAGTTATAGAACCTGTGTCTGGCCATGTGTAGGCTGCTCGCTGGCTTCAGGTGGTCTCTTACCAGTGTGCTCAATTCTTCAAACGACTTGCTTGCTGGTTTCTTGGGTGCCAACAGATCCTTCATTAAAGCGTATGTTTTCGAGCCACAGCTGGTCAAGAGATGGGCTCTTCTCTTGTCTGCCTTATCGTCGCCTAACCAGTCTTTGGTTACAAAGCTTTGCTGGAGCCTTTCTATAAAGTCCTCCCAATTGTCTCCCGCATTGTACTTTTCATCTGATCCGTTGTTCGCCATTCTGTGGATTCTGTAATCCCGTAACCCGTCGCCACTGTAAAGTCCTGTCCCCTCAGTACAGATTAGCACGAGGCATGTAGTGAAGTCAAGGTCACTCTGGACCTGCACCTTTATTTCACAGCTCTGGAATGCTGCACTTGCCTGAGACCTGCCCTTATATACCTGTCTCTTGCAAGTGCACCCCTGGTGGTAAGGTATGCTGGTGGTTACAGGTCATGTATAGCATTTTAGGATACAGTTATATATAATAATATAAGATACATGACAATTACACTCACTGTTAAATCGGCGAAAGCTGCTTTATTAGTGTTGATCGGAATACCCTGAAGCCATAACCAATCGTAAATCTTAAAAGCGGTCAGCTGATTTTCGAGGATGAAGTGTATGAGGTTAATTTTATTAGAAGTAAATTCAGAACTCATAACCATATAGGTAGCAACTAGATTTTTTAATTGGCTTTAATCTACAAATGGGTTATTGGTGTCATTAAAATATTATCAACCAGAATATGTAGGTTAGCATGTCTTACCTGTCCAAGGTCCGTTACAAGAACTCTTAACATAAGAACGCCTTCAACAGCATGCATAAATATCTTAAACTAACTTCTAACATCAAATTTATACGAGAACCTTTTCTGATATTGGCTGAATAAAATTGCGCAGCAAGTCAGCACTGATTCCATATCTGAGCTGGATCTAGCTGCTCAGAAATTATTCAGACTGTGGCTCTGTCTTTGAAACACAGGGGACTTCTCCATTGCCTTTCGGTATCCTCTCCCCAGAGCATCTGATGTGATGTCTCACCCCAACATTGAATGTTATCGTTGGATTAGTCTCTATAGTTATGCCTCCCATATCCTCTATCTTTTGGATGAGATGTTAAACCGAGGCCCTGTCTGCCCTCTCAGGTGGACCTAAAGGAATCCATGGCACTATTTTGAAGAAGAGCAGGGGAGTTCTTCTCGGAGTCCTGGCCAATATTTATCCCTCAACCAACATCACTAAAACAGATTATCAGGTCATTTATCTCATTGTTGCGCGCAAATTGTTACGACAGTGACTTCACTTCAAAAGTACTTCATTGGCTGTGAAGCACTTTGGGACATCTGGTGGTTCTGAAAGGCGCTATATAAATGCAAGTTCTTTCTTCTTTCCAGTTGTCACATGCATCACATCTGCCCCTTAATGATGTCCTATTTTCCATTCAAGCGCTTCTTTACAGATCATTTTTATTTAACCTGTATGTCGTGATTTTTCCTCCTCCCCCTTGTCCCGTTCCTTTTTAAATGCTGTTCATCTGTATTTTGATGGAGAGTTCGCACAATCAAAATGTGAACTTATCCGATCTCTCCGCAGATACTGCCTGACCTGCTGAGTCTTGCCTGCATCTTATGTTTTTGTTTCAGATTTCCATCATCTGAAGTGCTTTAGGTTGAGTTGCAGTTTTTGTTTGGTTCACTATTTTGTTGATTACTATTGGCTTTTTATGCAAATATGTCACAGTTTTAAATTGCAGCACTCCTGTAAATAGGATAACATGGTAAACACAGCTTCAGAGAACTACTTTGAGAGTAACAATGCTTGAGTTTAAGTGGTGTGGATGCTGGGCAACTGTTGGTTATCGTGCTCCAAGTAATATATAATATTACCAGCCCTGAATAAATAAAGTCTGATTATGTGACACTTTCGATCTGAATCAAAATGCTTCTGTACAGTGGCCTCTTAGATGAACACTCTCTCTGATCTGCCACAGGTTCTGCAAGAACACATTTTGATTACAGTTCCACCAACAATAAAAAATTCCCACAAACAAACGTTCTGACTTGCGCCATGGTCTATTTCATTTTTATGTGCCTGCCAAAGACAGACTTGTATATCTTCGCTATATGGACACATAATCACTCTGACACTTATACAAGGCCAGGAGGATAAACTGAGGCGTATTAATCCGGGGCGTGCTGTATATTATATTGGTATGTTAAGAAAGGCGGAGCTTGTTCAATGCAGCTGACAAGCACCAAGAGCTTAAATACAGTGGGTCACCTTCTGAAACAGGTTAACATTTTGGATGGAACTTTTCGCCAGAATGCTCAGTGAGTTCTGCTGAAAAGTCTGACATTCAGCGGTCGTTTCTTTAGATGCATATTGACCTGCTGTGGACTTCTACCATTTCCTGTTGCCAATTCAGATTTCAGCCTGATGAGTGGGCTGGCTGCTCCTGATTCGTTCCCTGCAGTATGGGGACCAATGACTTTGGAGGTACAGGTACAGCGTCGAGAATCCGGAAGCCTCGGGAGCGAGGCCGCTCCGAATTCTGTGTATTTCGGACTTCAGAACGTCTTTCTGACGTCCCGAGTCTGGGAACGCCTGGACCGAGGTTGGTAGGGGAGGGGAGAGGGGGCTCGGGGAGCAGCGGGTCGGCCCGAGGCGGGTAAGAGATCGGCAGCGGCCTGAGGAGGGTAAGAGGTCGGCGGGTAAGAGGTTGACAGCGGCCTGAGGCGGGGGTCCGGATTCCGGAACATTTTCCAGATTCCGGATTACCACGCCACGGATCGTCCCGGATTCTCGACACTACCTGTATTGCTTGAGGACCCATGCTCCATGCATGGGAGCTGCTGTTCTCTGTAAAACAGCAGTAGTGGAGGAAAGAATGCAGAACGCAGCATGCACAATGCGGGCAGCAATAGAGGAGTGCAGCCGATACCAGCAGCAGGACTCGGCAAAAGAGCAGGGTTCTACCTCAAATTCTGCCCTCTTGAGCATCCCTGATTATAATCGCTCAACCATTGGTGGCCGTGCCTTCTGTTGCCTAGGCGCTAAGCTCTGGAGTTCCCTGCCTAAACCTTTCCGCCTCTCTACCTCTCTTTCCTCCTTAAAACCTACCTCTTTGACCAAACTTTTGGTCGTCCGCCGTAATTTCTTATGTGGCTCGGTGTCAAATTTATTTGTTTTGTCTTAAAACACTCCTGTGAAGCGCCTTGTGACGTTTTACTACATTAAAGGCACTATATAAATACAAGTTGTTGTTGTTGCAATGTCTTTCAATCAAGCAGTTAACACGTCCCATTGTCTCCCTGTGCTCTCTGGCGAGCACCATCACTGTGAAGGTACACCACTGATGATTCAATACACACACACACCACACAATACAAACAGATGGACGAGTGAGAAAAGGCAATCCAGTTTATCAATGCTCATTCTATCTGTTACACACTGCAACCTAATGCGTCACCCTCCTTGATTACCCCAGGGGAAGGCAATAAAAACCCTGTGGCGAATTTCAGCAAAGTCACCCGCATCCCTGAGGCAATGTCATTGCTGCAGGAGGCCATAGTTACCTATGATGCGTCACTAATAGTAACTAAGCTCCCCTCTAATCCCCGATATGTCCCAATATCTTAGGAATGTCAGATCACAACTAATTTATAAATGTACTGGAGCGGTTTTACCTACTGCAGTGAAATACAATTGCTTATAATAATTAAAGATAATTAAGTTCAAACAGAATACTGCTTTATTACGCTTATAAAGTGGGTTGTAGCACAGAGGTGGTGTTTTATGCAGATACTTTATCAACAGTTTATCACCAGAGGCTGGCTGTGCTATATTATGAAGCACCGTACATATAAAGACGTTCGATGTAAAAGAATGCTATTCACCACTTGATGGCGATCTCAGCACAGGCAATGAAACAAGGCTGGCACTGGAACTGAATTTCTGAATGGAAGGTTGCATAGAAAACAGTTGATAATTAGAAGATGAAAAATTACTTTTGCCATTGCCGGTGGAATTGTTCGGAATTTTCTTTCGACACGGAAATAATTGTATTTTGGATCCAAAACATAGTGCATTTGTTACCTTGCCTGGGAGCGCAGCACTTCCTCACAATGCAGTCAGAATAACATGAACAGAATCTGCTCGTGTTTGCCACAGGACCTTGCAGCCGCTTTTGAAATTCCATTCACGTGCCCCAGTGTCTCACGTTTTGCTTTCCAATGCTCTCCTCTCTTGTTGAAGGACCCGAATCTGACCGGGGAACGGTTCCAGAGGTGTCAGAAGCCTTCAGCATCTCACCGCAACCGGCATTTTTCACGTGCGGGCTTAGGCAGTCAGAGGGGGCAGGCTATTTAACCATGGGGTGCAGCACCTTAGCCGAGCCTGACCTTGTCCACACTCAATGACCAGATGCGTACACCCTCCGCGGGGAAGGAGGGAGAGGAGGGTGGGGTTGGGGGGGGGTGGGCACTAATTGGCGACGCAGTGGGAATCATGATCGACTTTCCCCCCTTCATTTCCTCCCTTACGAGGCCAGAGTGTTTAAGTACAGAGTGTTTGTAGAGCAAAGCTGGGTAAATTAAGTTAGGGTGTACATCAAACACGTTTTAATTGAATGGCGGAGCAAGCTCAAGGGGCTTCTGCAAAAGAATTGGCAGATGGAGTATAATGTGGGAAAATGTGAGATTAGCCACCTTGGTAGGAAAAATAAAAAAGCAAATTATTATTTAAATGGAGAGAGATTACAAAATGCTGCAGCACAGAGGGACCTGGGGGTCCTTGTGCACGAAACACAAAAAGTTAGCATGCAGGTACAGTAAGTAATTAGGAAGGCAAATTGAATGTTGGCCTTTATTGCAAAGGGGATGGAGTATAAAAGCAGAGAAGCCCTGTTACAACTGTACAGGGTATTGGTGAGGCCACACTTAGAGTACTGCGTACAGTTTTGGTCTTCTTATTTAAGGAGGTATATACTTGCATTGGAGGTTCAGAGAAGGTTCACTAGGTTGATTCCTGAGATGCAGGTTGTTGTCTTATGAAGAAAGGTTGAGCAGGTTGAGCCTATACTCATTGGAGTTTAGAAGAATGAGAGGTGATCTTATTAAAACATATAAGATTATGAGGGGACTTGTCAGGGTAGATGCAGAGAGGACGTTTTCCCTCATGGGGGAATCTAGAACTAGGGGGCATAGTTTCAAAATAAGGGGTCGCCCATTTAAAATGGAAGTGAGGAAGAATTTCCTCTCCCACGAGGGTTGTAAATCTGTGGAATGATCTGCCCCAGATAACTGTGGAGGCTGGGACATTGAATATATTTAAGGTGGAGATAGACAGATTTTTGAATGATAAGGGAGTGAAGGGTTATGGGGAGCAGGCAGGGAAGTGGAGTTGAGGCCAAGATCAGATCAGCCGCGATTTTATTGAATGGCGGAGTGGGCTCGAGGGGCCAAATGGCCGACTCCTGCTCCTAATTCTTATGTACGTTATGTATGTTCTTCTGTTCCTAATGTTCCTACAGCTGTGCTGGGCTTGCTCTCCTTTGAATAGAGCACAGTGGCAGTGGGGCAGGGTCATTGGGCACAGCCAGCGACAGTACGCAGAGCAGGTACTAGTGTGAGTCTACACCTGCTGTATAACTTCAACAGCAACTTGTATTAATAACACACAGAACCCGCCTCCACCATCCAGTGCCTGGCCTATTTCCTTGTCAAAGTGAATGTTTCCCACTTACCTGGGAGCAGCCTTGCGGGTTCTCTGGAGACACCGTTACCAGGCACTTGGCACCAGATGGCATCAGATTGTTTGCTGCAGACTGGTACCCGCGGGACCCCTCACAGCAACACAGGAAGGGTTTTCCATCTGCAATTCTTCGGTTATGTTTTTTCTTGTTATGTTTTTATTTAAATCGAATCACTAGAAGGGCGTGTGAGCAATTTATATTAAAGGGGAAAGATACTGTGCAGGCTGGTTAACATTTCGATATGTGTCAGGGGTCTTGTGCAGGAAATTGAGGTCTCCTGCCTTATGGACTGCGCTGTTAAGAAAGAACAAATTAACGCATTTATATAGCACCTTTCACATCCTCAGAATGTCCCAAAAAGCTTCACAGGCGATAAAGTGTAGTGATTGTTGTATTGCTGGGAAACATGGCCGTCAAATTGCTCACAGCAACAAACGGGTATTGGTGAAGATAAACATTGGCCCAGACACTGGGAAAACTCCCATGCTCTTCATTGAATAATGCCGTGGGATCTTTTACGTCCATCTGAGGGGACAGACGCGGCATCAGATTAATGTTTCATCCGAAAGACGGCACCTCTGGCAGTGCAGCGCTCCCTCAGTACTGCACTGGGAGTATCAGCCTTGATTATGTGCTCAAATCCTGGATTAATTGAATCCATGACCTGACTCAGAGCCGAGGAAGCTACCACTGAGCCACGGCTGACATAGTAATCCCTGATGTTCCTCTGATACAATAAGAGAATGCCAGGAAAAGAGAGTTGTTCCCACATCCACAGCCGGAGTGAAATCTCTCTGTTACGCAGCTAAGGACTGAGAATCTCACCCCAGGATGCAAGCATCGTTTGCAGCTCTGAATCCTGTATGGGATCAAAGGCATGGACATACCTCCAGGTTCCTGGTCTGCTAAAATCCGACAGAATGCTGTCATTTATAAACTAGATTTTGTTGTTCTTTCGCTTGAATATAGCCCTCTCCAGCAGTAATATTATTTGACATATTTTCCTATCCGCACCCCCCCCTCCAAAACATCTGATATGATTCGAATTCATGGCTAGCTGAGACCAGCCACGATAGAGCACTTGACCAGTACTGAACTGAGAATGATTGACAGCTTCTGATAGGTACCCAAGAATGAAATGAACAGCAATCTGCTACGGGTCCATGACTGTGCTCCTGGCTGATATCAACTGAAAGCAAATTGGGACCTGTACCTGACCTGAAGTGACAAGCCTGCTCAGCTGCATGGTGCAGTGGTGCTAACAATGATGCGATCATTTATATCACATAGAAGAGGTGCATTGCTTTGAAAGTATTCGGCCCCTTTTATGCCCCTCGTGAGTAGAGCTTTGCATTTAAAAGCTGTTTAATGACCTCGTCAAAGCTGAGATCAGAGAAGAGGGAATTCACCTGCTGGAATCTTTACCACCAAAGTGGATAACCTCATATTTATCCACATTATACTTCATCTGCCATGCATTTGCCCACTCACTTAACCTATCCAAGTCGCTCTGCAGCCTCATAGCATCCTCCTCGCAGCTCACACTGCCACCCAACTTAGTGTCATCCGCAAATTTGGAGATACTACATTTAATCCCCTCATCTAAATCATTAATGTACAGTGTAAACAGCTGGGGCCCCAGCACAGAACCTTGCGGTAGCCCACTAGTCACTGCCTGCCATTCTGAAAAGTACCCATTTACTCCTACTCTTTGCTTCCTGTCTGACAACCAGTTCTCAATCCATGTCAGCACACTACCCCCAATCCCATGTGCTTTAACTTTGCACATTAATCTCTTGTGTGGAACCTTGTCGAAAGTCTTCTGAAAGTCCAAATATACCACATCAACTGGTTCTCCCTTGTCCACTCTACTGGAAACATCCTCAAAAAATTCCAGAAGATTTGTCAAGCATGATTTCCCTTTCACAAATCCATGCTGACTTGGACCTATCATGTCACCTCTTTCCAAATGCACTGCTATGACATCCTTAATAATTGATTCCATTATTTTACCCACTACCGATGTCAGGCTGACCGGTCTATAATTCCCTGTTTTCTCTCTCCCTAAAAAGTGGGGTTACATTGGCTACCCTCCACTCCATAGGAACTGATCCAGAGTCAATGGAATGTTGGAAAATGACTGTCAATGCATCTGCTATTTCCAAGGCCAGCTCCTTAAGTACTCTGGGATGCAGTCCATCAGGCCCTGGGGATTTATCGGCCTTCAATCCCATCAATTTCCCCAACACAATTTTCAACTAATAAGGATTTCCCTCAGTTCCTCCTCCTTACGAGACCCTCTGACCCCTTTTATATCCGGAAGGTTGTTTGTGTCCTCCTTAGTGAATACCGAACCAAAGTACTTGTTCAATTGGTCCGCCATTTCTTTGTTGCCCGTTATGACTTCCCCTGATTCTGACTGCAGGGGACCTACGTTTGTCTTTACTAACCTTTTTCTCTTTACATATCTATAGAAACTTTTGCAATCCGTCTTAATGTTCCCTGCAAGCTTCTTCTCATACTCCATTTTCCCTGCCCTAATCAAACCCTTTGTCCTCCTCTGCTGAGTTCTAAATTCCTCCCAGTCCCTGGGTTCGCTGATATTTCTGGCCAATTTATATGCCACTTCCTTGGCTTTAATACTATCCCTGATTTCCCTTGATAGCCACGGTTGAGCCACCTTCCCTTTTTTATTTTTACGCCAGACAGGAATGTACAATTGTTGTAGTTCATCCATGCGGTCTCTAAATGTCTGCCATTGCCCATCCACAGTCAACCCCTTAAGTATCATTCGCCAATCTATCCTCGCCAATTCACGCCTCATACCTTCAAAGTTAGCCTTCTTTAAGTTCTGGACCAATGGTCTCTGAATTAACGGTTTCATTCTCCATCCTAATGCAGAATTCCACCATATTATGGTCACTCTTCCCCAAGGGGCCTTGCACAACGAGATTGCTAATTAATCCTCTCTCATTACACAACACCCAGTCTAAGATGGCCTCCCCCCTAGTTGGTTCCTCGACATATTGGTCTAGAAAACCATCCCTTATGCACTCCAGGAAATCCTCCTCCACCGTATTGCTTCCAGTTTGGTTAGCCCAATCTATGTGCATATTAAAGTCACCCATTATAACTGCTGCACCTTTATTGCATGCACCCCTAATTTCCTGTTTGATGCCCTCCCCAACATCACTACTACTGTTTGGAGGTCTGTACACAACTCCCACTAACGTTTTTTGCCCTTTGGTGTTCTGCAGCTCTACCCATATAGATTCCACATCATCCAAGCTAATGTCCTTCCTAACTATTGCATTAATCTCCTCTTTAACCAGCACTGCTACCCCACCTCCTTTTCCTTTTATTCTATCCTTCCTGAATGTTGAATACCCCTGGATGTTGAGCTCCCAGCCCTGATCATCCTGGAGCCACGTCTCTGTAATCCCAATCACATCATATTTGTTAACATCTATTTGCACAGTTAATTCATCCACCTTATTACGGATACTCCTTGCATTACGACACAAAGCCTTCAGGCTTGTTTTTTTTAACACCCTTTGTCCTTTTAGAATTTTGCAGTACAGTGGCCCTTTTTGTTCTTTGCCTTGGGTTTCTCTGCCCTCCACTTTTCCTCATCTCCTTTCTGTCTTTTGCTTTTGTCTCCTTTTTGTTTCCCTCTGTCTCCCTGCATTGGTTCCCATCCCCCTGCCTTATTAGTTTAATTCCTCCCGAACAGCACTAACAAACACTCCCCCTAGGACATTGGTTCCGGTCCTGCCCAGGTGCAGACCGTCCGGTTTGTACTGGTCCCACCTCCCCCAGAACCGGTTCCAATACCCCAGGAATTTGAATCCCTCCCTGCTGCACCACTGCTCAAGCCACGTATTCATCTGCGCTATCCTGCGATTCCTACTCTGACTAGCACGTGGCACTGGTAGCAATCCTGAGATTACTACTTTTGAGGTCCTACTTTTTAATTTAGCTCCTAGCTCCTTAAATTCGTTTCGTAGGACCTCATCCCTTTTTTTACCTATGTCGTTGGTACCAATGTGCACCACGACAACTGGCTGTTCTCCCTCCCTTTTTAGAATGTCCTGCACCCGCTCCGAGACATCCTTAACCCTTGCACCAGGGAGGCAACATACCATCCTGGAGTCTCGGTTGTGGCCGCAGAAATGCCTATCTATTCCCCTTACAATTGAATTCCCTATTACTATCGCTCTCCCACTCTTTTTCCTGCCTTCCTGTGCAACAGAGCCAGCCACGGTGCCATGAACTTGGCTGCTGCTGCCCTCCCCTGATGAGTCATCCCCCCCCCCCCCAACAGTACCCAAAGCAGTGTATCTGTTTTGCAGGGGGATGACCACAGGGGACCCCTGCACTACCTTCCTTGCACTGCTCTTCCTGCTGGTCTTCCATTCCTTATCTGGCTGTGGACCCTTTCCCTGCAGTATGACCAACTTGCTACACGTGCTACTCACATCATTCTCAGCATTGTGGATGCTTCAGAGTGAATCCACCCTCAGCTCCAACTCTGCAACGTGGTCCGTCAGGAGCTGGAGGTGGATACACTTCCCGCACACGTAGTCGTCAGGAACACTGGTGTCGTCCCTGAGTTCCCACATGGTACAGGAGGAGCATAACACGGCACTGGATATTCCGACATAAGCTTGATCAGCAATTCCTCTGTGACATGGTCCTGGAGTACCAACCCCTGGTGCCACAGTGCTCTCACATGGGCTGGACAGCCCTCTAAGTGTCAGCTGTGGCTCAGTAATAGCACACTCGCCCCTGAGTCAGAGGTCATGAGTTCAAGTCCCAGTCCAGCAACTTGAGCACATAAATCTAGGCTGACATCCCAGTGCAATGCTGAGGGAGGGGTGCACTGTCGGAGGTGCCGTCTTTCAGATAAGACGTTAAACCGAGGCCCCGTCTGCCCTCTCAGGTGGACGTAAAAGATCTCATGGCACTATTTCGAAGAACAGGGGAGCTATCCTCGGTGTCCTGGCCAATATTTATCCCTCAATCAACATAACAAAAACAGATAATCTGGTCATTATCACATTGCTATTTGTGGGAGCTTGCTATGTGCAGGTTAGCTGCCGCGTTTCCCACATTAGTGTACACTAACAGTGACTACTCTCCAAAAGTACTTCATTGACTGTAAAGCACTTTGAGACATCCGGTGGTCGTGAAAGGTGCTATATAAATGTAAGTCTTTCTTTTTTTCTGTCATTGTGCTATAGAACGGTGATAAAGTGCGACGAATTGTTGGGATATTGGTTTAATCACCCACTCCTGACTGCTGTAGAGAAGCCAGGCTCTCTCCAGTTGTAGGGGGCAGGGCGCAACAGAAATCAGATTGGAAGCCTGAGAGGTATTCGGAGCACTATCATCATCAACTTGATTTATTTAGATTACATTCAAGTTTGTAGCGAGGTTGATTCATAAAGAGGCGGCTATGCAAAAGTGTTTGATTATTATTCATGTATAATGAAGTGATATCACCTCACAAAGGTAGAAGTGTCGTTACAACTTGGACCTGTTATCATAGGGGGCCAGTTGCACTGTCAGAATCCATACAAATCACTCCTGTTATAATCGAGTGCTTGGCTTGGCTTGGCCCAGCAGACTAATCCTGCACCCTGAGGTTCACTGATGTGTTCAGTAGTGACAGAACAAACTTCCTTACATTGAATCCCAAACCAGCCCCCACACAAGTTTACATTTTAAGGCGTGTTTCCTGATCAACATTCTAAATGGCTTGCTAAATGAGTAATCTGGACGATAACTCTTTATAAGTAGAATCTGTCCTGAAGTCAGTAACATATATTCCAGGCCATACAAATAATGGTCCCAAAATGTTACAGACATGCTCCTGAAATTCCTCCGGGGACTAACCTGGATTAACACACGTGAAAGCACAGTCCCAGAATTAATGCTATTATTGCTTCTTTAAAGACTTATTAAGCAGCAATTAAAGGGGAACGTGCTTACTTGTCTTTCTAGTCCACACCATGCTAATGGCAGCAGCTTTGAAAGGAGCAGTTAAAGCAGAGTTAGCACAATAGTATTGGTGTGTTGACATGGAAAAAGTCACACGCCTGTGGATAGGGACCAACAACAAACCACAATGAGGGGACTTGACAAGGTGGATGCAGAGAGGATGTTTCCACTGGTGGGGGAGACTAGAACTAGGGGGCATAATCTTAGAATAAGGGGCCGCCCATTTAAAACTGAGATGAGGAGAAATTTCTTCTCTCAGAGGGTTGTAAATCTGTGGAATTCGCTGCCTCAGAGAGCTGTGGAGGTTGGGTCATTGAATAAATTTAAGACAGAGATAGATAGTTTCTTAACCGATAAGGGAATAAGGGGTTATGGGGAGCGGGCGGGGAAGTGGAGCTGAGTCCATGATCGGATCAGCCATGATCGTATTAAATGGCGGAGCAGGCTCGAGGGGCCGTATGGCCTACTCCTGCTCCTATTTCTTATGTTCTAATGTAGTACAACATTGGGAGGCGGTGGATAACAAGGAGATGGCAGAAGCAGAGAAATCCCTGCAGGAAGCAGCATTGGTTCACCAGTCTATGACTGGAGTTGGATTCATGAGGCCTGCCTTTACGTTCCATTGACTTTTGTTTTTTTTAATAATTATCTTCTGATTATTAATGCTGTTTATTTAGACAAAAATAGATTTCTAAGAAAATAATTGCAGTTTAAAGTACTGCATCCATGTCTTTACTGAAAATAATAGCAAATGTGTGGGACTGTTTAATGTGTTTGGGCACTGTGCTTCTCCCTTGTGGCATGTGTGCCAGTACACCAGGGCCTCACTATGTACTTCTACATGACATACTACTTGAACAATTAGTGGCTAGTGATCCTCGGCTTAGGATTTAGTTGGCTCACTATCTCAGAATAATGCAGATGCCAATGGACCTGCCCGTGTAAAGAAAAGTAAGACTTGAATTTATGTACCGCCTTTCATGACATTAGGAAGTCTCAAAGTGCTTTACAGCCAATGAAGTGCTTTTGAAATGTCGGCAAATATGGCAGCCAATTTGCACACAGTCAGGTCCCACAAACAGCAATGTGATGGTAACCAGATAATCTGTTTTAGTGATGTTGGTTGAGGGATAAATATTGGTCAGGATACCGGGGAGAACTCCCCCGCTCTTCTTCAAATAGTGCCATGGAAACTTTTATGCTAATATGAGAGGGCAGACGGGGCCTCGGTTTAACATGTCATCCGAAAGACATTACCTCTGACAGTGCAGCACACCCTCAAAATTGCACTCCCTCAGTACTGCACTGAAGTGTCAGCCTAGATTTACGTGCTCAAGTCTCTAGAGGGGACTTGAGCCCGCAACCTTCTGACTCAGAGGCGAGAGTGCTGCCCACTGAGCCACGGCTAGCAAGCATGTTCTCTCTGGGCTCCAGCCACCTGCCTGCTCATTCCGATGCCCTTGTAGAGGACTAGGTTTTCGTCAGGCCACTGATCTGATCAACCAGACTGTTGGGCTGATACAACATCATTAAATCCCACATCGATGATTCTCTGCACTATGTCACCAAATACACTGAACCTGGCTTCTTTTGGATTTGGGATCTAATGGCTGGACCACATCATGGAGAACATTCCTGACAAAAGCCCCAGCTGCCAGTCATTGAGCATATGGTAACATCAGTGTTTATAATGAAGACCTCAGTTCAGCAAGCCATAGGCACATCAGGACCAAATCTCATGAATGCTCCCACCATTGCTATGTAGGCTTTGGGTATAAATTCCAAAATGCAGTCATGGGCAGCTTCGACTTGCTGGTGAGAATGGTTAGAGACAACCATGATGGAGGATTGTGAAACCTCAAGTGCTCTCTGCTCTGTATTGATATGGATCAGTAGGCAATGCTTCTTCATCCTGTTGCACTGTGATATACCCGTTAATGGCCTCCACGTTCACCCTCTTGGGCAGCAATCTCCTCTGTACTATTTCCCTCTCTCACTGTTGTGGTGATTCTACAAATCCCCTGGGAGGACAGACGCACCAACATTAGTGTCCTCGACCAAGCCAACATCCCCAGCATTGAAGCACTGACCACACTTGATCAGCTCTGCTGGGCAGGCCACATCGTCCGCATGCCACACACAAGACTCCCAAAGCAAGCGCTCTACTCAGAACTCCTTCACGGCAAACGAGCCAAAGGTGGGCAGAGGAAATGTTTCAAGGACACCCTCAAAGCCTCCCTGATGAAGTGCAACATCCCCACCGACACCTGGGAATCCCTGGCCAAAGATCGCCCTAAGTGGAGGAAGTGCATCCGGGAGGGCGCTGAGCACCTCGAGTCTCATCGCCGAGAGCATGCAGAAATCAAGCGCAGACAGCGGAAAGAGCGTACAGCAGACCTGTCCCACCCACCCCTTCCCTCACTGTCTGTCTGTCCCACCTGTGACAGGGACTGTGGTTCTCGTATTGGACTGTTCAGCCACCTAAGGACTCATGTTAAGAGTGGAAGCAAGTCTTCCTCGAGTCCGAGGGACTGCCTATGATGATGATAATGATGATACACTGAAATCTTTCTCTTCCTTAAAATCATTTCACTTGGTCTGGACTTGACTCTGTAACTAGGACATACCGCATAAGTTCATCGTGAGTGACCTCGATCCAGGCTTAATAAACAAAAAGCAGACTTTGTCTTCACTTTTTATGAGTGACTTTACTTTTTCTTTGTAGACTTAAAAAAAAACTCAGTTATAATCTGGAATCACTGCCTGAAAGGGCGGTGGAAGCAGATTCAATAGTAGCTTTCAAAAGGGAATTGGATATCATCATCATAGGCGGTCCCTCGAACGAGGATGACTTGTTCCACATGAGTTCACAGATGTTTCAATGAAGGACCCGATATTCCAATCCTGAACTCCAATTGAAGGGGTGGAAGATGTCTGTGCGTGGATTTTTTTTAACGTGTGGTGATCGTTGCATACCTGCCACCACGGAATTGGATATATACGTGAAGGGGAAAACATTTGCAGGTTTATGGGGAAAGAGCAGGAGAATGGGAGTAATTGGATAGCTCTTTCAAAGAGCCAGCACATAGACGATGGTCTGAATATAGAAACATAGAAAATAGGAGCAGGAGTCGGCCATTCAGCCCTTTGAGCCTGTTCAATATGATCATGGCTGATCCTCTATCTCAACACCATATTCCCGTTTTTTCCCCATACCCCTTGATGTCTTTTGTGTCTCGAAATCTATCTATCTCCCTCTTAAATATATTCAGTTACTTGACCTCCACAGCCTTCTGTGGTAGAGAATTCCACAGGTTCACCACCCTCTGAGTGAAGACATTTCTGTGAATGTCCTTCTGTGCTTATGATTCTATGATTCTATGAATGAATGCTCAGATCACTGCTAAACACAGATAATTCATCCATTGGTTCTTTCTTCAATGCCTAATTGTTACTGAGAGGTGTTTTTCTCATAAGGAGTGCACTGAAGACAGGTAGAATAGAACGTGTTCACAAAGTTTTCTTTTGGAGTTACTGAAATGCAATTACCTCAGGACATTTTGATTTATAATTGATGCTATCATCATTCTCTATAAAGAGGTGAAGAATTGGACCTGAATAAAGGTTCAATAATGTATCGTGAGAAAATATGAATGGTAGTAGCTATATATATATATATTTGTGTAACGTAGCAAATTCTCACCACCTCCAAAAGATTCATAGATTCAATAAACACTGCAATATGAAAACTGCACTGATTATGATAAAAGCACTCAGGATAAAAATTATCAGCCTATTTCATCATTATCATTATCAACTTCATTAGTGCATAACAAGCTTGCCACAAAAAGCTTTGTCAATGGACTTCACCCAACAACTAACCAATTCCTACAGCGCCAATGATAAATGACTCTGTCAGAGTCATACATTGTAATAACTCCATTTTTAAACAGTTGGGAAAAGTCCATTTCTTTCAAATAAATGGGAAAATAGAAAATAACTTTTCCAGTGCCCATGCATTGACTTACATTCAAGCATTAAAAGGCAATAAGTTGCTTCTCTTGACATTCAGGTTCATTGGACAGGTTTTTATGGTAGTTTGAAGTTAGAGTACAATGTGATAAAGTCTTGAGATAAAGTCATATGATGTGTTAGAAAAATACACGCAAAAGAACCAAGCCTGATCTAATTTATTATATTGCTTAATAACTTAACCACATAATCACTATATCGTGATTTACCATGTCTTTTCTCCTACCCCCTTCAACCTTGGCAGTGACCTGGAGTAAACAGCCCAGTGCTTTCACCTAATTTTCTTAATTAAAAAATTACCCATTAAGTTCGAGTCCAGTGCAAACCCATGTATAATATATTAAAATCAAGATGCTTAATTGCAAAAAACATAGGCTATGTAAATCGCGTCCCCCTGATTATTCTTCATTAACTAGGTAACTAATAACCCTCACAGTGTAGTTACAACTTCGGGCATCTGGAGCTCAGCGACACTGATAAAGGGCTTTCATTTTGGGTTCATAAAAATAATGAGCCTTGAGGCTGGGAATTTAATCTTCAGGATAATGGGAACGGGTACAGTTCTCAACCATCCAATTTCTGCATGTAGTATCTACATGAGGAAGAAAGAAAGAAAGAACTTACATTTATGTAGCACTTTTCATGACCGCAGGACATCCCAAAGCCAACGTTCCCTCTAATTTTCTGTTTTCGTGAGTGGTCCCTTTAACTGGCTGCGCGGCCCATTCAAATTTTCATGCTTGTGCGGTTTCTGGCGTGTAAAAGCCGGTGAGCGACCCGCGCGGGACCTCCAGACCGCTGCGCAGACTTGCGGCCATGCAACTTAGCGGGAGCCTTACCCAAAACCCTTCATTGCCAATGATGTACCTTTGGCGTGTGGTCACTGTTGTAATGTAGGCAACGCGGCAGCCAATTTGGGCACAGCAAGCTCCCACATACAGCAATGTGATGACGACTATATAATCTGTTTAATAATGTTGGTTGAGGGATAAATATTGGCCAGGACACTGGAGATAACTCCCCTGCTCATCTTCAAATAGTGCCACGGGATCTTTTACGTCCACCTGAGAGGGCAGACGGTGCCTCGGTTTAACGTCTCATCCGAAAGACGGCTCCTCCGAGGCCCCGTCTGCTCTCCATATCGCCGCAGTTTATATTCACATGATAGAATCACATGATCTGGATTTTAAAGGGCTATTATGTCAGGAGAGTATGATGTTTGATAGCAAAAGAGGGAAAACACTTAAAAACCAGACAAGAGAGACCTTAGTTAAAGAGCCAAGACCCATTGTACTGCACACCAGGACAAAGCAGCCCTCTTGATTGGCACCCGATCCACCTTAAACATTCACTCCCTCCACCACCGGTTTACCGTGGCTGCAGTGTGTACCATCTACAAGATGCACTGCAGCAACTCACCAAGACTTCTTCGACTATTTCCCAAACCCGCGACCTCCACCAGCAAGAAGAACAAGGGCAGCAGGCGCACAAGAACAGCATCACCTCCAAGTTCCCCTCTAAGTTACACACCATCCTGACTTGGGAATATATCGTCGTTCCTTCATCGTCGCTGGGTCAAAATCCTGGAACTCCCTCCCTAACAGCACTGTGGGAGTGACTTCACCAATTGGACTGCAGCGACAGTTCAAGAAGGCTTCTCTCAAGGGTTAGGAATGGACAATAAATGCTGGCCTTGCCAGCGACACCCACATAAAAAAAATCACCAACACTGAAAATAATAGGAAAGAAGACGCGATAAGTCAAGTAGTGGTTAGATGATGTCAAGCTTAATCTTGAAAGCTGGTAACTTTTAGGGAGACGCAGTCCCGACCTGGACGCCCGTTTTTCGCGCCACAAAGTGCGCCTAAAAAAATCCTCGGTATTCTCCACCTACTTGCAGGTCCTCTGGCCCTCGGCGCAGCCAGCACGAGCTGTGGGGGGGGCGGAGCCAGGTCCCTGCGCTGAAAACAGTGCCGGGACCTCTGCACATGCGTGCTACAGTGGGCACGCAAGTGCAGTAGCTCCAGGCACCGAACTGTGTGGGAGGGGCCCGAAGCACGCAGCCCCTAGCCCTGGCTGAATGGCCTCACTGGGGCTGCGTGAATAAGGCTCCTCCCATGGCCAGCTCCTGCTCCCCCCCCCCCAACCCCCGACCAGACCCGACACTCGCTCCCCGCCCCCCCCCTGCCTCCGGACCAGACCCGACACCCGCTCCCCCCGCCCCCCCCTCCCCTGCCTCCGGACCAGACCAGACCCAACACCCACCCCCCCCCACCTCGTTCTGGACGCCTAATTTGTAACCTGCGCCTGATTTTTTAATGTGTAGAACAGGTTTTTTCAGTTCTACAAAAATCTTCACTTGCTCCATTCTACTTTAGTTTGGAGTACGTTTTCACTGTGGGAACTTTCAAATCAGGCGTCAGTGGCCGGACACGCCCCCTTTTGAAGAAAAAATTCTGTTCCAAAGTAGAACTGTTCTACCTGACTAGAACTGCAGAAAAAAAAATGTGGAGAATTGCGATTTCTAAGATAGTCCGTTCTCCACCAGTTGCTCCTAAAAATCAGGCGCAAATCATGTGGAAACTTGGGCCCCAAGAGAGGTAATCACTACAAGCACTAATTCTAGCTATCATGTATGACTAGGCTGGACTATTTTTTAAGCAATGCATCTTGGCTTCAGATGGGATAGGCTTGTATGATCCAATAGTATTTCCTGTCCTGCAAAATGATAAGCTTGTTTAATTTGATTTGAGTTTCTCTATTGTGGGTTAAGATACCTATTGCTTAAGGTATATAATGGATAATAATGTTATAACATAATAACCAGAGCAACTCTTCCTCCTAGAATTTGGAATCTCTTGTTACGATAAAACAGTCAACAAGTCATTAATTGGCAGATACTCGAATACGAATAATTAATAAATAAGGTTATCCTGTTTAATAGGGAACATTCCACCTTACTGCATAAGCAATCACTCAAAGCAAATCCTCATTCAAGCTGGGCTTATGCCACATGAAAAAAAACAAGCCCCTGGAAAAGCACCAAGTACGGCTTGTGATCTCGTCTGCACCATTTCAGCGAATAAAGTAAAGGAGTTTATTCTGGAACCGCACGTGGGGCCTGTAATTGTCCTGTCACTTATGTTTAAAATGGTATTGAATTGTCGTGCAGAAGCTCTACTGCATCTGAAGCCGAGGTCTGGAATCGCTGCAATGCA